>NC_044977.1:34955247-35677941 GCF_008728515.1 Papio anubis
CATTTTTTCATGTGTCTGTTGGCTGTATGAATGTCTTCTTTTGAGAAATGTCTGTTCATATCCTTTGCCCACTTTTTGATGGGGTTGTTTGTTTTTTTCTTGTAAATTTGTTTGAGTTCTTTGTAGGTTCTGGATATTAGCCCTTTGTCAGATGAGTAGATTGCAAAAATTTTCTCCCATTCTGTAGGTTGCCTGTTCACTCTGATGGTAGTTTCTTTTGCTGTGCAGAAGCTCTTTAGTTTAATGAGATCCCATTTGTCAATTTTGGCTTTTGCTGCCGTTGCTTTTGGTGTTTTAGACATGAAGTCTTTGCCCATGCCTATGTCCTGAATGGTACTACCTAGGTTTTCCTCTAGGATTTTTATGGTATTAGGTCTAACATTTAAGTCTCTAATCCATCTTGAATTAATTTTCGTATAAGGAGTAAGGAAAGGATCCAGTTTCAGCTTTCTACTTATGGCTAGCCAATTTTCCCAGCACCATTTATTAAATAGGGAATCCTTTCCCCATTTCTTGTTTCTCTCAGGTTTGTCAAAGATCAGATGGCTGTAGATGTGTGGTATTATTTCTGAGGACTCTGTTCTGTTCCATTGGTCTATATCTCTGTTTTGGTACCAGTACCATGCTGTTTTGGTTACTGTAGCCTTGTAGTATAGTTTGAAGTCAGGTAGCGTGATGCCTCCAGCTTTGTTCTTTTGACTTAGGATTGTCTTGGAGATGCGGGCTCTTTTTTGGTTCCATATGAACTTTAAAGCAGTTTTTTCCAATTCTGTGAAGAAATTCATTGGTAGCTTCATGGGGATGGCATTGAATCTATAAATTACCTTGGGCAGTATGGCCATTTTCACAATATTGATTCTTCCTATCCATGAGCATGGTATGTTCTTCCATTTGTTTGTGTCCTCTTTTATTTCACTGAGCAGTGGTTTGTAGTTCTCCTTGAAGAGGTCCTTTACATCCCTTGTAAGTTGGATTCCTAGGTATTTTATTCTCTTTGAAGCAATTGTGAATGGAAGTTCATTCCTGATTTGGCTCTCTGTTTGTCTGTTACTGGTGTATAAGAATGCTTGTGATTTTTGCACATTAATTTTGTATCCTATACCCAAAGGATTATAAATTATGCTGCTATAAAGACACATGCACACGTATGTTTATTGCAGCACTATTCACAATAGCAAAGACTTGGAATCAACCCAAATGTCCATCAGTGACAGATTGGATTAAGAAAATGTGGCACATATACACCATGGAATACTATGCAGCCATAAAAAGGGATGAGTTTGTGTCCTTTGTAGGGACATGGATGCAGCTGGAAACCATCATTCTTAGCAAACTATCACAAGAACTGAAAACCAAACACCGCATGTTCTCACTCATAGGTGGGAACTGAACGATGAGATCACTTGGACTCAGGAAGGGGAACATCACACACCGGGGCCTATCATGGGGAGGGGGGAGGGGCGAGGGATTGCATTGGGAGTTATACCTGATGTAAATGACGAGTTGATGGGTGCAGCACACCAACATGGCACAAGTATACATATGTAACAGGCCTGCACGTTATGCACATGTACCCTACAACTTAAAGTATAATAATAATAAATAAATTTTAAATAAATAAATAAATAAATAAATAAAAAAGATTAGAGGTGTGAGTCCATTAGGTCTGAGTTTTCCCTATGCCAGTTTTGTAGCCTCAGGCAATCATTTAGCCTCTATTTCATTGGATTGTTACAAGATTAAATGAGAAAAATACACGTAAGGAATTTAGCACAAAGGCTGGCACACAGAAAATGCTACAAAAATGATAGCATTATCTGATGTGGCCAAATTTAACTCATTCCAAACTCCTTTGGAGCCAGTTAAGAGTACCTCCCATCTCTCTGAGCTATAAGTACCATGAAGCAGGGACCAAAAAAAAAAAAAAAATCTGTTCTTTAAGATTTTGTCCCTAATCTGAAAATGAAGCTATTGAGGGATTTACTCTGAGCAAAGCGGCCACTGAGCGCTGCAGTTCATCATCACTCAGCCAAAGCCACAGTCAGGGCCAGAATAATTGAGCTGACTGTGGGACTGGTTCCTGTGCTTTCCATCACAGCCATGCCAGTGAGAGACTGATGTAGGTAAAAGTCTTGGCCAGAGAGTTAACAAAATGCAACCTTCTCCTACCTCAAAACTTACTAGGCTATTCTAAGAGGTTATCATGATTTCAGAAAGTGTTGCCTGAATGGTTGAATCTGGATTTGTTTTGCTGAAAGAACATGTAATATGATAACAGATAACATCATTTATTTCTCAGCTTTGGGAGAAATCTTGTACATTTCATTTCACTTGGCTATTTTTTATCCAGGCAAAGAAGAATAATCCATAACCTTTGCATCATTTGGAATAATGTGATTTTATCCTAGATATGTGCTAGTAATCTCCCTACGTAAGAAGCTACTAATAGACCCGGGGTCTTAATGGCACTGGAAAAATAAAAGTCCTTCTTTGTCCCACAGTAAGAAGCAATGGCCAGTGACCTGAAGGATCAGAGGGCCAGAGAGGTCAGTAGATAAAAATGTGCAGTTGAACCTGACCTGACCCCTGCCCACAGCCACAGCACTGGCCCCGAATTCTGCTCTGCTTCTCATGCAACTTTAACTGAAGGGTACTTGCATTTTAAGGACTGTTTCAATTTGAAACAGGAGGTGCTTTTAGAAAATAATAGTATATAATTAAAATATTTCTGAAGGACAGAGATAATTTTTATATTTATGGAAGTTGGTGAGGCAGCAATTTACTAGCATATTTGCAAGGTTAATGTACTTTGCTTGCTTAATAAAGTGTTTTATAGTTTTTCAAGCAAATTGTAAAAATGGAAAAAGTGAAGAAAATCCCATTATATTTTGAGTATCTAAAAGATACCAAATTAACCCATATCCCTACTGGGGGTGCTATATTTCCTCCAAAGCATGCTTTCAGATATTTAGTAGCTATGAACTTGGAAAAAAAAAAAAAAAAAGTCATTAATTTAAAAGAGTGTTTGATGCCAAACAGGAGGGAATGGAATAAACTGGAAAATATTTAAATATGTAATGACCTTTAGGGATGCTGAAAAATAAAAAGATATGAGTAATGCAGTTTCTGAGTGTAGGAAAAAGTAAAAGGAAAAAAGTTTTAGAAGTATCAGGAAGGAATGGGGGTGGTAATGGAGCTACCTCTGGAAAAGTGATAAAGAGGAAAGTACTGAGAGATGGGTCCTATTGCTACAGAAGTTCTATGATCTCTGGACTGAAACATTTTATTTCAGAAGGCAGCAACAATATAGAAGCAAAGGCACATAATAAACAATAGGCTAAAGTGGTAGAAAGGGAAAGGTTGCTTGCAAGTAAGAAGTATGGAAGCAAGTGTCTAGGGATTTCCCAAAGCTATTGGAGCATTGTTTAATGTCCTAGTTCAACTCTCACCTTAATATTTTATTTTTCTGTTAAGTTTCCCAACCTAGGAAATATCTGAAACCATCTGCAGTAAGTCATTTTGTGCCTTGGGATGCAATCATTTCCTTCTTTCCAGCTGCAAGCCCCAGGCAAGTTTCAGGAACTCATTATCAGAGGCCCTTGTTCCTCTACTTGGTATTTTGCAGAACTATTGTCCTCTTACTTAGACTTTTTAATAATATACATGTTACGGATCTCATTCACAGAAAAATGAAGCTAGCCTTTGTAAGGAGACTATTACCACTTACTTTCTATCCTACTACTTTCTATATCTATCCTCCCCAGGATTTCAGAAATATAAAGGCATTCATGCAATGTGTGTAATGCTTGGTTGACAGAGACAGAGAGATAGACTTGAATATGATTCCTGACCTTAGGAGAGTGATTTAAAATCTCACAGCTTTAATTTTCCCATCTGCAATAGAAGAATATCTACTTGATCAGATTGTTATCATGAGAAATAAATGAAATTACATTCATCTGTTTCTTTATTCAAGAAATATTTTCAAGTTACTAATAGGCTACAATACCTGGAAAGTTGGATTTAAAATGAACGAAAGAATGGGTGGATGGATGGATGGATGGATGGATGGATGGATAAATGAGTGAATGAAATTAGTACAACAGAAGGTAAAGGTGACTACCACTAAACACCATAGAGATTTTTCTTAATTTGATATACCTTATATATCAGTATTATAAATGACTGGTCCTCTTCTCTCTTGACCTGAGCTATACAGAACAATTGAGATCTGTTAAATGATGGGAATTTACACTTGAGGTAAAGGAGGTGACATTTGGCAGATATATTAAATTTCTATCTGCTTATTGTACATTTCATATGTGTTGACTTTCATGTCCCATTGTGTAAACATCTGTTTGTTTTTATCTTGGCTGCTGAGCCCCTTGCAGCTCTCCATTGTTTTTCATTCTGAATCCCTCTACTGCTCACACCCCAGCTGATTAAGCAGCAGGTTTTGAAGAGAAAAGGCAGGTGGGAGATATCCCCTAAAGTGGGACCAAGCATTCTCTGTGGGCTTCTGTGTCTGCTTGCATTTATTTCTCTATTGAATGATCGGTGTTGGACCTTAAGCTTTAATATTCTACATTTCAGATGTAGCCTATTCATCTATAAACTAAAAAAAAAAAAAAAAAAGTCTCACTCATGCTCTGCCAAAAGAGTCTGACTGAAAACAGGATGGTCTTTGCAAGGCATTTCTGGTAACTTTTATGTTAAGCATTGTTCCTTCTAGGCCAGAATTAGCATAGCGTTCTAGGGGCTGTATCTAGTAAAAGATATTCCAGCACTTTGCGAGGCCAAGACAGGCGGATCACAAGGTCAAGAGATTGAGACCATCCTGGCCAACATGTTGAAACACCGTCTCTACTAGAAATACAAAAATTAGCTGGGCGTGGTGGTGTGCGCCTGTAGTCCCAGCTACTCAGGAGGCTGAGGCAGGAGAATCGCTTGAACTTGGGAGGCGGAGGTTGCAGTGAGCCGAGATCGTGCCACTGCACTCCAGCCTGGCAACAGAGTGAGAGTCTGTTCAAAAAAAAAAAAAGGATATTCCTAATTTCCATCCACAGATCATATCCCAAGACTGCCACTTAAAAGGCTGCAGCAAGTGAACTCAGGAGCTTTATGTACAGTGACGGAAAGAAGATCCTGAGAGCGAGAAGTTATAGATTCTTAAACCATTCCAGTCTTTAACTGCTGGGAGATCTCATATTGTCATATTGTTTCACCTGTCTAAAATTCTTTTTCCTATCTATAAAAAAGGAAGGAACTGACCTAGTTGATATCAAAGGTCTTTTCCAGCAGAAAAATTCTGTAGTCAACAACACCTTTTACAACTAGGCAAGCAGACACAGGAGAAACTCCATCTCATTTCTCTACTTCTATATTTATCACTTCAGTCATCAACAAGATATTGCCCAATATAAGTGAGCTGAGTTAGCCATCTTTAATCGCATGGGACTTGTCTCAGAGAAGTTAGTAATGTCAAACTTCACTCGAGTGTTTGGTCACAACTGAAGAAAACCAAAGGCAATGGAAAGGTGCGGCAAATCCCAGGTGCCCCAATTTTAGTTTAACTTACATAACAGCAAGGAAAGGGTAAGAGGACATCCCTTTTCAAACTGTTTCTATATCGCAGCAAGATGCCAGCCTCTGGCTGCTTTCTGGCTTCCAGGAAAATAAAAGAAGTACCTAACACACCCCTCCCCACCTTGCCTCTTTCAAGGTGATGATTCTTGCACCCCCTTTGGAGTCTAACCCAGGATACAGGCCTTTTAAGTATAAAAATGGACTTCCTAATTCCATCTTCCCAGCAGTGCAGAAGATTCCTAAAAGGTTAGGAAGAATGAAGAAGCCTCTAAAATCTATGCGCTTGAGAGTACTTAGCATCACATTCTTCCTGACACAACAGGTAGGGTTTTATGTGATATGCAGCTAAAAAGAAAGATCTAGGGGTAACAAGGAGCAGTTCTGCCTGTTTACGAGAGAGATGCTTATCTCTTCAGTTTTTCTAACTATTAGAGGTGAAAGAAAGAAATATAAAAGGAGGGATGGAGGAAAGAGGCAGCCTCTCTAATCCACTAGTAAACAAAAAATTATCCTGGTACTTGTTAAAACAACGTCAAGACTATCACAATAGGGAAGAGAGATTGGGCTCAACTCTGAATGCAACAAGAATAAGTGGAGATTTATAGACACTTGGTGGAAAGCAGGGTCAATGTATGGAAAATTATTTAGAGGAAACACCAAGGATAGGGGGATTTTTGCTAAACTAACCTAACAGGATTCCTGCTGAAGGCAAGCCAGAGTGAACAGATATTATGGTTGGAGTGGTGGGGGATGAGAAATTTGATCGGATATTGAGGGTGATTGGATTTTGAGGGTTAGGGGATTCCCTCTAAACTGACTTAGTAGGATTCTTGCCAAAAGTGATCTATGCGAGCCCTGCAAGGGGAATGGATTGTGGAGGTGGCAGACCAAAGTCAACATCGATTCAAAGAGGGCTCAGAGGAGCTTGACTAAAGTTTGGTCAAGATCTCTAGATCTTCCATGTCTTTGAGGGCCTTTTTTTTTTTCTTTTAATCACTCTAACTTGTATCTGCAGAGCTGCCACAGTCCTATGATTTTTTATCTTATGAAACTCATTGGTCTTAATAGTCTTTGGTTTCTGTATCTTGACTTTTCTTGTTTCTTTTCTTTTTATTTTTTTAAAGGTTTAAATACAGTTCCCTGGAATTCTCTTCTCAAGGTCTACACAGGGTTTAATACACAATTCATTTAATACATGGTTCATTCAGCGTGGCATAGATGGATTTCGGCCCTTACTCTGCGCCAGGCATCATGGTAGGCACTTGGAACACATGCATGAAAAAGACATAAGTCCTCTTCTTATGGGAAATACCTCATGGGAAAATTCAGGTTTTGTCACAGAGCCCACATAAATGAGGCATTACTCTGTTTTCTCTTTCATTTCCATGTCAAAGAGAGATTCCTCATCAATTAAGGTGAGTGTAATTATTTTTATTTTCTTAAGATAATACTCAAACCAAGCTTCAAAAGAATTTTATTGAAGAAAAGTATTTCCAGGGCATTTTTTTCTAACCTAAAATACCTGTGTACCCTTTAGCTGTCTGACAGTCCTTGCCCTGGGGAAGCTGAGGGCCATAGTACACTGGCTCCTGCTAGTCTGCTAAGCACCCAGCAAAAGTCTCTACGCTGAGGGGCATTTGGTAAATATTTGTAGCCTGTCAGAAGCCTGCAGGTCAGAAAGACCATGGCTTTGTCATGCAGTCAGGTGATCTGGAGATGTCAATAAAACCAACTGCATGAGATAGACAAGAAACACTGTTCTACAAATGTAGAGGAACATGAAGTCAGAGAGAAACACACTATCATTTACATTCGCTCCACTAGGTGTCATTACGTAGGCAGACTATACAACTGATAAAGACCAGTTTTTTTTCTCTTAATTTAATCATCAGCGTTAAAATTCTGTAATTTATTGATGCACCTGTCCTCCCTATAGCCTTGTGCTATGGACTTTGAAGAGCATATTAAAATAATAATTGTCTGCCAGAATAAACATCACGTGTTTTCTAGACCATCAAGTTCTACTTAAAAATCCAACTGGGGGAAATCCACTTTTGAGAAGATAGAATACACATATTTGTTCCTATACTTCCAGAAAAACACAACTAAAACCCCTGAATATTCCATATAAAACAAGCCCAAAAAGACTCTGAAAGTTGGAGAGAAGAACAGACTAGGTAGGGACCTCAGGATGTAAGGAGCAGTTCCCTGGGTGTTCTTTTTGTCTTGCATATCCCAGAGTTGAAGAAGCCAGCAACCTGAAAATGCAGTGGACACAGACAAAGGAAGCCTCAACAAAAGCCTGCTCTCTAAAGCCAAAAGACCAAAAAAGAGGCAGAATAGGAAGACTAAAATTTTTTAAACAATAACCACTCTAAACCAGCCAAATACCACAGGGGAAAAGAAACAAACAAAACTGGCTACAACCCCACTTATGCCAGCAAAGGTCAGTATGGAGCCCAGACTTCTGCATTCATGTGGCTGCAATGAGGCGGCACAGTATCCCTTGCCAAGGTGGTGTCAGAGGAGGCCAAGCATGGAGCTGAGATTTTCATATCCCCTGACCAGTAAGGAGCCACCTCTCACTCTGGGTTTCAGTGGAGTCCACATGGAGAGTCTGGCTTTCCACACCCACCTGAGAGTAACAAGGGGTCCCTCCTCCTCCCAGTGGGATTGGTGTCAAAGGGGTTTGCAGCAATTGGACATGCATGTGCAAAAAGAAAAAATTAAACATTGACCTAAGACTAACACCTGGTACAAAAATTAACTTCAAATGAATCATAGACTTAAAAGTAAATGTAAAACTATAAAACTTTTTAGAAAAAAGTCTTCATGATCTAGGGTTAGGCAAAGTGTTCTTAGACATGACATCAAAAGCATGATCCATAAAAGGAAAAGTCAATAAATTGACTTCATCAAAATTAAAAACTTCTGCTTTGCAAAAGACTTGTGAAAAGGATGAAAAGACAAGGTACAGAGTGGGAGAAAGTACATATCAGGCAAAGGAGTGATAGCTAGAAAGTATAAAGGACTCTCAAGACTCATCAGCAAAAAAAATCTAATTTTAAAATGGACAAAAGAACCAACCATTTCACTGATGAGGTTATGTAGATGTTAAGTAAAAGATGTTTAACATCACTAGCCATTTGGGGAAATGCAAATTAAAGTCACAATGAGAGATCACCACACACTTACCAAAATGGCTAAAATAAAAAATATTCCAACACCAAATAATGACAAGGATGTAAAGAATCTGAATAATTCATACTTTGTTGGCAGGAATGTAAAATTGTATAGCCACTTTGGAAAATAATTTTGGCTTTTGCTTTAAAAATTAAACATACAGCTACTATATGCTCCAGCAGTTGTACTGTTGACATTTGTCCCAAAGAAATGAGAGAGTTATGGTCACACAAAAACCCATACATAAGCCAGGCACAGTAGCTCAGACCTGTAATCCCAGCACTCTGGGAAGTCAAGGAGGATGGGTTACTTAAGCCCAGGAATTCGAGACCAGCCTGGGCAACCTGGTGAAACCCAGTCTCTACAAAAAATTAGCCAGGCGTGGTGGCAGGCACCTGTAGTCTCGGCTACTCAGGAGGTAGGAGGATCACCTGAGCCCAGGAGGTCGAGGCTGCAGTGAACAGTGATTGCTCCACTACACTCCAGCCTGGGTGACAGAGTGAGAATCTGTCTCAGAAAAACAAAAACAAAAACCCATATACAAGTGTATATAGCAACTTTTTTCATAATAGCTATAAACCAAAAACAACCCATCCGTTTCTCAATGATTGAATAAACTGTGGTACATCCATTCCACAAAACACTACATAGCAATAAGAAGAAAAACTGTATATATTTTTACTATAGCTGTCATTTATTGAGCTTTTACCGTGTGTAAAATGCTTTATACATAATTTCATTTAATTTTGCAACTCTTCAAGTACATGTTCCAGATAAAACCAACATCTAGCAATAGTAGTTCCCAAACCAAGATGTATTGAACGGGGATTGGAAGAAGCAGGATTCTTACATTGCTGCTGAAGAAAAGACAAGAACTAATGTAAGCTAGGTGAATGATGATACCAATGGAACAACAACCACCCACAAAAGATATCTGAGCATTTGTCACTCATTTGGAGCTCTTCCAACTGGTTCTTATACTCATATCTCAAGACAAAGACAAGCATGAAAGGAACACTTGCAAGACTGTGCAGACTCAGAAAAGCTTAGATGGAAAACTAGCAGAGATGTGATGCCTGGGCCAGTAGGCAGAGAATCAAAATTCTAGAATCAAAACATGTGGAATTTCAGAAAGCTGGGAGCCAAAATCTGTGTCTTTGGGATGGCTAAAGAGAGATGAAAGCTAAGGATGGAGGAGGAGCAAAGACTGTCTATAATAAAGCCGATTCCCAGTCCTAGACGGATATTGAACTGGACGGGCCATTAGGACAGGGAAGGCAGTATAACAACAATGTAGGAATTCAGTTATTTTTCAGAATTAGCCTCTAAGTTGAGACTTTGAGAAAAAGCCAAAAGTTATGTTATTTAGGCCGGGCGCGGTGGCTCAAGCCTGTAATCCCAGCACTTTGGGAGGCCGAGGCGGGTGGATCACAAGGTCAGGAGATCGAGACTATCCTGGCTAAAATGGTGAAACCCCGTCTCTACTAAAAATACAAAAAACTAGCCGGGCGAGGTGGCAGGCGCCTGTAGTCCCAGTTACTTGGGAGGCTGAGGCAGGAGAATGGCGTGAACCCGGGGGGCGGAGCTTGCAGTGAGCCGAGATCGTGCCACTGCACTCCAGCCTGAGTGACAGAGCGAGACTCCGTCTCAAAAAAAAAAAAGTTATGTTATTTAAATTTAAGTAAATGATCATGGGATACAAAACAAACAGGAAGGATGCCTTGGTCTGGAATCCTAAAGAGTGACCTAGAACAGCTTATGTCACTCTTGACTGAGGACGTAAGTGCCAGACAAAAGGTCAAACATCTAGATAGGTTGGAGATGAGGACAGGCAAGCTGCAGATAGAGAGGCTTTTGGAAAGAAAGCTGTAAAGTCACTGACACCTATACTTTATTTCCTGCAAATTCCATGCCTAAGATGACTGAAAAATAGTGCTTTTTGCATTTAGAGGTATAATATTAACAGCAATCAGAGTGATAATGCTACCTCTTGTGCTTTTCCTCCTACATTCTTCCTTTGTGCTCTGATAACAGTAGGAATAAGTTCTATATAAATATCAGAGGCTGCATATCTGAAAAATCACAGAGTAAAAAGGTCGGGTTATAAGCAACTTCAGAATCAGGCTTTGGGAGGATCAGAACACGACTCCACCTCATCTTCCACTTTGCTAAATACTAAGGTAGGTTCCTGTGTTCAGGTTTTTGCAAATCTGGCCATCAGCAAAGTTTTGTTCTGAGCCTTGCAGGAAGATATACTAAAGCTTCTCTGTTAGCTAGATAATAGCGAGATAAAATGTACTAAGTCTACAATTGAATAAGCTTGCTACAATATTCTTTTGTAAAGTTTAGGGTAAACTAAAATCATTTGATTGGATATTGAGGGGTAGGTTTTGAGTGATAGGTGATCTTTTTCCTTAAAACATATATATATATATATGTAAAACAGCTTTCTTATCTTCCCTGTATGGTCAAACACCAGGATTTCATACACTGGGCTCAATCTCCCCATGATTTAAGTGTAGATTACTAGCCTTATTTTAACATTAAAGATCCTACTTTAGACAGATGAAGTCATCTGTGACATGAGACAGGGCTACGTTGCCCATTTGAAAACTGTCCAGTAAGTGTCATGTTGATCTTCATAATAAAAAGGCTTTGAGAAGCCCCAAAATTATGTCACGTTTTACTCAGCAATAGCTGGTGCATACAGCTCTCTGTTTCTTCAGCAAGATACTTCATACAAAAATCTGTGATTTTACTTTAATTACAAACTAAATAATTTCAATGAAGACTTTTTATTTTTGAGTTTGCCATAGACTCATAAACCATTTCTCAATTATTTGAGAACTACTTTTTGCAATTTGGCTGTTCCTAAGTGAATTTTCTTTCATGCAGGGTCAGATGGGTCTGACTGGGAAGTGAGTTTGAAGAAGAGATCAAAGTCAGAAGATGAATGTCTTAGTCTGTCCAGGGTACTATAACAAAACACCTTAGACTGAGTGATTTATAAACAACAGAAATGTATTTCCCACCGTTCTGGAGGCAGGGAAGTCCAAGACGAAAGTACCAGTGGATTCGATGTCTGGGACAGACCCACTCTCTGCTTCATAGCTGCCTCCTTACTTGTGGAATGGGGCAAACAAGCTACCTCTTTCTTTATTAATCCTACTCACGCAGGTGGAGCCCTCATGACCTAATCACCTCCCAGAAGCCTCATCTTTTACTGCCATCATATTGAGGATTAGGTTGCAACATATAAATTTTATGGGTGACACAAACATTCAGACCTTAGCAATGCTTCGGCAAAAATCAGGAAGAAAACTGAAGCCAATGTCAGAAACTAGACAAGAATTAGATCCAAGTGGGAACAGGCTGGAAACAAGCAACAAGACTTGAAGGAGACTGTAGCAAATAACACTGGGTCTGCTGTAGTTGTTTAATAGTACAAGGTTGAGATGGAGAACTAGCTGACTGGTGCAGTTTGTGAAAGAAAGGGAATTTGTTTTAAATATTCAAATTATTCTAGTATAGTACTAACATTAAGTTATTAGGATTGTTGTTTACGTCCTGGATTTATCTATGTAGAACCTGACCAAGAATTAAAACAAAGCCCCAAAAGTTATGCCTCTCATTCTCTGAATTTAAGCTAGCAAAGATATAATTAGCTGCATCTAATTCAGTTTAATATGTAATACTTGGTTATGGGACCACATCTTTTCTCTGAGCTCCCTTAGCAAAGTATGTCTTAAAAATAAGAAACAAGACTTAACATTCAATGGGCACCTGCTGTGTGCCAAAAACTGTGTCTAACGCTTTATAGATAGTAATTTATTTAAAGCTTTCAGCAAACAAAATTATTAGTTTTACTTTACAGATAAATAAATTAAGGCTTTGATGGTGGAAATAACCTGCTCCTGGATATGCAGCCAGTAGGAAAGAGAAATGGGCCTCCAAAGTTAATGCTTTGTCTGCTCTTCCTTTTTGCCTCGCTTCTTTGGATTCCAGAGCTGTGAACTGCCTTCTCTTCAAAGTCTGGTCTGCAGGAAACTAGATGTTGCAATAACCATGAAAACAACTAATAATTAAGTTGGTCTCTTAGTAATACCTACACCCAGACAATATCTGATTCATTTAAGTCATTTGCTGTCCAAAGCAGTATTATTTTTCCCAGGACTTACATGCAAAAACAATAAAAGAGAACTGAGGGGAAATCAAATGTCATCTCAGCACCATGCTTAATAAATGCTGGTCTCAGATAGATGAAACGGCATAAATAAAAGTAGCATTAGTTAGTTTCTTTTCTGCGCTCCCAAAGTGACATATATTATAAATGGCAGAACTCCATCATTAAACGCATTTCTGGCATAATACTGAAGAAGAGAGCCACAGTGTGAAATTCCTCGGGCTGGTAACCTTGTCACCTTTTTGACATTGGCAAAAGCCTGTAGTCTGGATAGAAGCTCTAATTGCTTTCCATAAGGTTCCAGCACCTGTTTTCAGGGACCAGTGGTCAGAGGAACAGACTGAATGCCAAAAGTCGTGTTTGCTGTTTCCAGTCTTATACTAGTCTCATGACCTTGGCATTGTTGTGTCCCCTAGCCTCATCCCACTTCTTCAGCATTCTCCAAAAATAGGAATACCCAGTAATTTCCCACTATCAAGACCCCTCGCAAAAATGTCCTTACATATTTTGAGTTCCTGACACCCTAGAATGAGAGATGCTCCTGAGCAGCTGCCAGGATGAGACCCCCTCTTCCTCTGGGAACTGTAGGTACCAATGCAAGGGGAGGGGAATGAGCATCTTAGCATCTTTTATCAGCCTCATAAGTGGCTTCTCCATGTAAGGCTGTGTTTTCTACAGCACATGTTCTAAAGTATGTCCTGTGCACTGCCTGTGACTTTAATAATTCTTAAAGCCTTTTTTTGGTTTTGTGTTACTGACTCAATAGCAATGGATCAATTTATATTAAAGGCCAAATATTAAAAATTCTAGGGAGGACTCTGGGGTATCTATTTTGGAATTTAATTGAAATCAGTGTTGTTCACAGATGAAAAACTGAACAGGTACATTTTGGGGGCTTATAACGATATTTCTCTATTGTGAAATGAAACTCAGCAGGGAGGAAGGTAAAACATTGATTTTTTTTTCAGGATGCCATGTGTCTGTGCACTAAAGAATGTTTCCCAATATCATCGGTATCTCATATTAGAGCAACTGTGAGTTTCCTGTCTTTTGAAAGTACCTAGGAGAGAGAGGTGATGCTTTTATTGTCTCTCCATACACCAAACTTGTGAGAAACTTTTCATCACTAATAGAGACAGACTCTGACTTAGAAATAGGTTATACCCTAAAAGAGCAATTTTGGCTGTTCATTGTAACCTGGAGTGTATCTTCCCATAGATATAGGATTCTACTTGATGATGACTGACAGGCTGTATGTACCAAAGAGCATTTTATCTAAGATATGCCTGAGGTAGAGCATGTAACCCACCATGTGCCAGCCATGTGCTGGACCCTAAAGACTCACAAATTCCTTCAAGGAGTTTGAAACATCATGAGGAAAACAAACTATTATAATAAGCAGAGTTCAATAAGGTGGGATAGGTATTGTGAAGACAGGCAAAAGTTTTCTACAAGTCCAAAAGAGGGACCAACAAAGCCTAGTTTTGAAAGTCAGGAGTGTGAAGTCAGAGGACATGTGAGTGAAAATCAGAGGCATCTTTTAAAAAATGCAACAATAGCACTATAGGAAGTGGTAAATTATGAGGTTGTAAAGGTAGGCAGAGATGAAACCAGTGAGGAGACAGGTTACTAGAGGAAGGAACGTTGATGTTTTGTTCTAGTGATAATGAAGAACCCCTGAGTGTCCCTAAAGGACTGGCGTGATCAGATTTGCATTTTAGAAAGATCACACTGAGAGTGAAGGGTAGATCTGGGAGAGGTGAGAGAGAGGACAAGGACACAGGTTAGGAAGACATTTTAATGTTTTACCAGCCTAACAAAATAAGTTGTAAAGTGTTTGGTTGCTATTTTTATAAATGCAGGAGTTGTATGGTAAATTTGGATTGTTTTTATTATTTTTTCCTTCAGTGTTGAGTAGAACTCTTCTATAATTTTATCTGGGACTGACATTTTCTTGTGGGAAGATTTGTATCCACTAGATCAATTTCGTAAGTTGCTATAAAACTGTAAATATTTCCTATTTCTTCGTGGATCCCTTTTTCTAAGTTATATTGTTTTAGAAATTTAAATTTTTCATTTACATTTTAAAAACCATTTGACAAAAGTATTTTTAATTTTCCAATAAATAATTCCTAAAATATGTTTAATAGCACCTTATTTTTTAATCTATAGCGACATCCAATTTTTGACTAACATCTATATAGACAGGTCCACTTAATTATTCCTACATTTATTTGTTGCTTCACTTTTTTCAACTACCCTCGACAGATGATTCATAACATCTTTCAGTTTGCTCCATTCACTAACATCTCCTTTTGAGAATGAGTTTTATGTTTCAGACAGTGAAATTCAAGCCACATTTTCAACTTTCTGCAGTAATGTGTCATTTATCTGGAATCGCTCATCAGTGAGCTATGCAAATCCAAGACAGTTTTTCAAAAGAATTTTGGAAGGAAGCATTTATTTTTTAAAAACAAGTTATAATATAATATCTTCTTTAAATATTAAGTACCATTTAAATAAGAGTTTCCCAAAGTGTATCTTAAGGCATAGTAATCCCGTGGGATATTATTTCATAAAATATATTGTATTGTCTAACCTATTAAAATCTGTTAAACCTATTCAGATCCTGTAAAATTGTTCCTTTTAGAGATACATTTTTATCAGAGGCTAACTTACCTTATCCTCTTTCCAAATAGCATCTCAATAAGGTAAAATTTATACAGAAATAAAAGCTAATGTATCCAAGTGAACATCTCTGAGAAGAAGATATAAAACATCTCCATCATCCTGTGAGGGTTCTTTATGCCTTTTTCCAACAAATTCCATCTCTCAAGCCAACCACTTTGTTGACACCTTTTTTTAAAACTTTTATTTTAAATTCAAGGGTACATGTACGGTTTTTTTATATAGGTAAACTCATGTCACTGGGATTTGTTGTACAGATTACTTCATCACTCAGGTATAAAGTCTAGTACCAATTGGTGATTTTTCCTGATCCTCTCCCTACCCTAACCCTCTACCCTCAGGGAGACCCCAGTGTCTGTTGCTGCCCTCTACGTGTTCATGTGTTCTCATCATTTAGCTCCCACGTGTAAGTGAGAACATGCGGTATTTGGTTTTATGTTCCTATGTTAGTTTGCTAAGGATAATGGCTTCCAGCTCCATCCATGTTCCTGCAAAGGACATGATCTCGTTCCTTTTTATGGCTGCATGGTATTCCATGGTGTATTTGTACCATATTTTCTTTATCCAGTCTAACCATTGATAGGCATTTGGGTCGATTCCCTGTCTTTGGTATTGTCAATAGTGCTGCAGTGAATATATGTGTGCATGTATCTTCATGATAGAACAATTTATAATCCTTTGGGTATGTACCAAGTAATGGGATTGCTAGTTGAAGGTAGTTATTAGTTCTGTGAGGAATTGCCACACTGCTTTACACAATAGTTGAAACTAATTTACACTCCTACCAACAGTTTATAGATGTTCCTTTTTCTCTGAAACCTCACCAGCATCAGTTATTTTCTGACTTTTTAATGATAGCCATTCTGATTGGTGTGAAATGGTATCTCATTGTGGTTTTGATTTGCATTTCTCTTATGATCAATGATGTTGAGCTCCTTTTCATATGCTTGTTGGCTGTATGTATATCTTCTTTTGAAAAGTGTCTCTTCATGTCCTTTGCCCACTTTTCAATGGGGATGTTTGTTTTTTTCTTGCAAATTTTTTAAAGTTCCTTATAGATGCTGGATATTAAACCTTTTGACTGATGCATAGTTTGCAAATATTTTTTTCCCATTCTGTAGGTTGCCTATTTACTCTCTTGATAGTTTCTTTTGCTGTACAGAAGCTCTTTAGTTTAATTAGATCCATTTGTCAACTTTTGCTTTGGCTGCAATTGCTTTTGGCATCTTTGTCATGAAATCTTTGCCCTGTTCCTATGTCTAGAATGGTATTGCATAGGTTGTCTTCCAGGGTTTTTATAGTTTTGCATTTTTTAACCTTCTTAAAGAGTTTGTTTCCTATTGTTGTCTTTTCCAATACTATGGGCTCTTATCTTTATTATCATTTTCTTCCTACTTTCAATGAGTTTATTAGAGAATAACAGTAATATATGATACTATATATTTATATGAGCGATTCTTTTGGTAGCTTCTAGAATGCGTGAGCTCATTTTTAATAAGTATTTCTTTATAATATCAACACTTAATGTTATAGATTATCCACTAACATCTGCTTTAACTAAAATGCGTAAGATTTGATCTGTATGTTTTTATTATTGTTCATCTTGCTTTATTGTGATTTCTTTTGTTGCCATTGAGTTATCTAGTTTCTAAATGGACAGGGTTTTTTCTTATCGAGTTAAATTTTATTATTGATTGCTAATGTAATTGCATTTTTCCAAGAAATAGTTATCTGTAGATAACAATTCTGTTTATTGGTATTTGCTTTTTTTATTTCTGAATGTGGTCAATTTTTGTAAACAACCCATATGTGTTTAAGATAATTTATATTCTTTGCTTGTAAAGTGTGATATTTTATATGTGCCCAGGAATTAAATTTTATCATTTATATGTGATAAGATGTTGAACTAAAGCCATGATAAGGGAGAAAGGAAGAGAATGTATTGGGGGCGGTATTTAGAAGATTTTATTTGGTGATTAGTTGGATGTTAAATATTATGGCAATTAAAAATCCAGGATGGTTTAACAATATTCTGACTTAGGTTACTGAGTGGATTTAGATGCTATACATTGAGATAGGAAATACAGGGAGATACACTGGTTTTGTGGGAGATAAGCTGGTTTGAGGGAATAGAATGAAAAGTTGGGTTTTGTCATGTTGCTTTTGAAATGTTTGTGTGTTATCCAGGTTAATATGTGTAGGAGACAGTTGAAACTAGGTATCTGTAACCTAGACTTGAACACTATTTTGTGAAGCATCTACATCAAGGGAGTAATTGCAGCCCAAGTAAAGTAGGTAGAATGAGAAGAGAAGGCAGCCAAAGACACACTTTGAAACCTACAAAAATGTGTTATTATACATATTACCTCCTCACATGCCTTCCTATCTAGTATTTTACTGCTAAATTGTCAAAAGCCAGTGATTATATAAGTTGCTCTCGGCTGCCATAACTGACAGGTTAAGTACAGACTCTCAGACCCCAAATGATTCTAGAGGCAGAGCATCCAAAGGTCTGTCCAGAGCAGCTAATAGCAGAGAATGTATCCATAAGCATGCTCCTCCTGCTTTAGCTTCTCTTACTCAGCTGGCATAGCAGAGCCTGCTACTCACTACTAAGCAAAGGTGAATATAGGAAGGGCAGGGAGAAATGTGTTGGTGGAGGAAATGAAATTTGTTTTTGTCTTGCCAAAACTGAGAAGGAAGAAAGTAAGAATCTCAGCAAAGAATACTTCCAAATAAATGAGAAATTTGTTTGCGCTGCTTTAGATATTTTTAACTCCAGGATCTATAGCCATGAACCAAAATCAGCTGTTTTCATCCTGATGCAGAATCCACTGTGAATGCCAAAGGCCCAGTGTGGTACCTGAAAGCAAATAATGGTTTTTCTCCATTTAACCATTGTTCTTTCACTGTCGACATTTCCCTTGATGCTGAAGACAAGAGACAGGAAACAAAATAAATGGAGCAGCCAACTTCTTTCCTTTCGGTTGTATGCATGCTCATGTACCCTTCCATCCTTTCATGATGCAGAACATTAGCAAATATTGAGAGTTCTCAAATCCCTGATCTTTTAGCCTTATGGCCAGACTTTGTGGCAAAAGCTGGCTCTGGTATCAAATAGCATTTTTTTTAGACAGTCTCACTGTATTGCCCAGGCTGAAGTGCAGTGGTGCTATCTTGGCTCACTGCAACCTCTGCCTCCTGGGTTCAAGAGATTCTCCTGCCTCAGCCCCCCAAGTAGCTAGAGACTACAGGCATGGGCCAGCATACCCAGCTAATTTTTGTATTTTTAGTAGAGTCAGAGTTTCACCATGTTGACCAGGCTGCTCTTGAACTCCTGACCTCAAGTGATCCGCCCACATTGGGCTCCCAAACTGTTGGCATTACAGACGTGAGCCACCACACCCAGCTGAAATAGCAATTTAAACTCGAGTGAAGCTCTTAGTTTTGTCTTGCCCCAGTTTCTTCATCTATAGCATTTGGAACTAGAGAATAATATCTTTAAGTTCACAACCCACACTGAAATTCTCTGATGTACTGAATGTAGGAAGATAGGTAAAGAAACAAATATCCTAAGAGCAAATAGTTAAGTGTAATTCTACGTCCAAAATTATTTATCATGCTTACAGCACCACTGTGAGGACATGAAGGATTATAATACATAGAAGCTATTCATCTTCTTTTTTCCTTCACATCTTAACAAAGCAGGTCATTCCTAATGGTCATCAGGAAGACCATCTTTCAATTTGGAAACTGGGTCTGTCCCTCTGAAATAAATTAGATGTGAATAAATATAGATTCCCATGCCATTTTTAGAGACTTCTGTTGTTGGCAGTAAGCACAATTTAAAGCAGAGCCAGATGCCATGTCCCCTTCTCAGGATATTTAAGAATGTAGATTGTTGCTGACTGTGCAAAGTTGATGTTTGGACTATGTATAGAGTTAGATACAAAATCATTCTAATCAACAGAATAAAACAGCATCACATCTAGATTTTATGGCAATTTGACACGTAAGATTTAGTGGATGTGCAGGATTGAGTTATTGGAAGAGTTAAGTCTACATCCCTTATTGAATACTCATTGTGTTCCAAGGACATGGTTTAAAAATAGGCATCAGGCAGTTATGTATACAAGGGTAATCACAGCTCTCATAATAATAGTTTTTTAAAGTACCTTTCTCTTATTCACCAAGGAAAGTAGACTTGGTGATTTATAGGAATTGTGAATGCTCTGCACTGCCTCTTCTTTCCAAACTAAAGCATCCTTTCTTTATGTAATTCCTTTTCTGGAGTGTTTCCTAGGAAGGCAGTGCCCTCTGAAACAAACAGGTGTTAAAGAAAATGTGATGCAAATAAGGACTCCTGCTGCCACAGAGACACATGCTTTGTACCTATATAAATGCATTTCTCAGAAAGCTCTCACTGTTGAAAAAAACTGTTTGAAAGGAAGCCGAGCTAGCTAAAAATGTTATTCTTTGTACCCTGAATACATCTGCTTCTGTTTCAGATTGGCTGCCTTAGTTATGTGTGTGTGTTTAACATATTAAAATGAGGCTTCTTTATCCTTTTCCATGATTTCAGCACAATTCTCTCCTTTGAGTTCTGGATACTGAACTGATTTGACTATATTTATACTGTGTTGCCATCTAAGACACCCATGGCTGTACACATTGATGCATGGCTTCAAATGGCCATTGCGTGACAGCCCCTTGGCCACTGCAACCCAGACTTAAGTGTGCTTGCTCATAGCACCCAAAGGGAATTTACCACACGCTAGTCCCTTTCGTCCTTTTCTCTAACTTCCCTTGTGGCTATGTAGTGGGTGGTCACCACTGGAGATGCCTCACAACCTTCAAACAAGGAAGCACTATGCTGCCCATCCCCTGTCTTTGAGCTTTCTGCTAAGTGAAGTCTGCTTGATTCAGGCACAGCCAGGGAGGCTGCACCATTGGCTGGGTACTAGGTGAGTCTCAATCTAATTGTATCTTGTTAAGACCAATGGAATGTCTTTTGGGTGCCTGTATATATGCATCTTCATGCAAATGAGACAATCATATATTGGTACTAAAGTGGACTAAAGCAACCTCAGTAGGTTGTTCAGATTTCAGCTGAATTCTCAAATCTACTTTCTTGACTCTTCTGGAGATTCAACTCTTTCTAGAAAATCCTTAGGCTGCCCAAAACAGAAAGAAAAATCTGTAGGTGACCCCAGAACAGTATTTCCCAAAGTGCACCTTATGGCTCGTCCTGATGAACACTCTAGAAAACAGTTCTGTAGTCAAATAAATTTGGAGAACACACTGTCTTTATCTTTTGGAAATTTTCAGCTCACATTAACATATGAAAGGTTTTAGGAACTCCTACAGTTAAAAAATAATCCGTTAATTTTTTAAAAATCCATTGTTTCCCAAATTTATCTTGATGTAGAAACTACTTTGCATAGCATTTACCATCATCCAAAATTTGGGGAAACACTAAACCCTAAACACCCTGAGAATGAGCCAAGAGTTCCCCATTGTCCCAGGTTTCTGAATATAAATCCTTAAGCAGATGGTCTTTCTTGAGCTCATCCTAACCCCTAGGACTTCCTCAGGAGGGGTATTATGGACTAGCATTTTGGATCTGGAGTGAGATTTGAATTCAGCGTGGAAAGCTGAGCTGGCCAGAGCTCACGATCTGTTCCCACATGAAGCGGTATTTTGCCTGCCAACATGGCTTTCTGACATTGTTCCTCTCATATACCAAATTTGCCCTCCCAATTTAATTAACATAGGAAATTGGAGGTGGGAAAGCCAGTGAATTTTTGCCAGAGGCACTTCTGAATCTATTCTAACAGGAAGTGAGTCAGTGCTCATCTTTTTATTTTAAAGAAAGTCCAGACACTCTTAAAACACGTTCTATTTTTAACAAAACATTATTAAACTGTCACATACCCTTCTTTCTGTTTTCTTCTCCACCGCTGCTGATGGTGACCAAGATATTTGTATGGAAAAAAAAGCTGTCTCCTTTATATTCAACTGACATCTCTACTTCCCTGATATTATTATTTTGCATTTCTATAGACTTTTATCTTTCTGAAAGGCTTTACAATTATTCATTAGTTATTCCCCCCAGCTTCTTTATTAGGTAGAACACTATGATTTACCACTTTTACCATTTCATAGCCCTCCATTCAGTTCCTCTCCTCTTCTCTTCATGGAGAGAAGAGGGAGGTAAATAACTAAATGAGGGCCCACTGTATGGCAAGCTTTTTAAAAAAAAAAAGTCATGTAATCACCATAATCCTCCAACAGTAATAAGATTTCTTGATGGAATTTAGTGAGTTTCATGCTGCTCTGCTTTTCTCCTTCCAAGTCTGCTATAGAAAAAATTATATACAACAACAACCCTGGCCAAATGAGGGGACAAATGATCAGTTTTATTAACAGCTGGGTGAGCATCTAAGCAACACCTCCCCCTCCCCCTGCCACACACATACCATAGCTAACCCCATGCATTTCAGAGATTCTCTGGTAAGAGTCACCAATGAGAAGCTTAATCTTGGAATCATAAGCAAGGCTTCTTATTCCTTCCCTATCCCCTAGCCTTCATACCTAAATGTCTAGGACTGTATTTACCCATCACTGACAGAAGCAAGGAGTGGGAATAGATCCAACCCCAAAGGGCAGGCTTTGCTCAGAATGTGTTTCCAAGGAGGACAAGAGGTTCTCCATGCAAGAGCATACTGGAACTTAGAAACCCATGTTCAGGGCATAGAAATCCTGCACTTACAAATCATGACCGTAAGAAACGGAGGCCCTCTTCCCTCACATTTGAAAGTCCTTCCACTGAGGATAATGATGTGTGGGCCACATGGAAAAACAGTAAAAGCTGAGACCAATTTAGAAAAATGAGGAGAACAGTAGAAATTGTCCTCACTTCCTCAATACCTAAACCAATGGTATTGATTATCTATGTCATTTTGCAAACGAGAAAACCAAGGCACAGGTTTGATTAAATGAATGGTACAAGTTCATAAAAGCCGGCGAGAGACAGATCTCATTCTACACTGTTTTTGACAGTGCAGGATGGCCCCAGTATCTTGGATCCAGAATCACCTGGCTTGCAGCTACTGATTTCATCTTTCTCTACTCTGATGATAATTTTTGTCTCAGATACCACTATATATATCCACAAGGAGTATATTACACCTCACTCAACTACCTGGGAGTTAGCCATCTTATAATTAGGCCAACTTGGAACTGAGTAGCAATCAATTTCAGTTGAATACATATGTGGCCAACTATTTTACAGCTAAAGACCATTATTTTTAGCTACTAGTGTAGTTTTTTCACAGAAACCCTGTTTGGACCTTAAATTATTTTTTTGTTTTTTTGTTTTTTATTTACAAACAATTCTAAGAACTGAATTTATTTCCTTGCTGTCTTATTTATAAATCTTAGTGAGGGGTAGAGAATTTTACAAAAATTAGCAAGGAGAAAGAATAACAGTTAATAGCTTGACTTGGGAGAAAACATAAATGACAACATAAAAACATAAGCAAAAAACACAGATGCAAAAACATAAAGCTCACCCAAGTATACAAACATTTAGTGAAAGGGCAAATAGCCCAACAAATCTTTCAGTTAATTTTAATGGTATCAATGTTGTACAACAATATGTTCATAATAATAACCTTGGCTCTTCAGGGAAAAATAATTAATAGCAGTGTTTTCTTTTTGAAATGGCAAGAATATATGTGTGACACATTTAAGAAAGATTTTCATCCCTAGAAGTTAGAATGTAAAATGTTTTACTACTTAAAGAAGTAACCCCTCAACGATTATAAAAACAAACAAAATATTTCTCTCCGGAACAAATCATTCCCAAGGAGCCCTGGATAAATATGGTCTTACAGATATGCTTTGTATTCTGCCAGGAATAAATACAATGAAAGGAAATCACAAGTTTGTCACATATTCTTCTTATGTATTAAATACGCACATCCCTCCTCGTCATACTACTCCCCTTCCATTCCATAGATCCATTCAAAGAAATATTCCCCCTCTTGATGCACTTCCAGCAAAGGGGTCTTATACTGAAGAATTATTTGTTTTTACCTGAAATTCAAATTTAGCTGGGCTGTGTGTATTTTTGTTTACTAAATCTGGAAACCACACTCAGGAAGTTCTAATAATCAGCCAGTTGGTGAAACCAACAGAGTTTCTGCCTTCCCTGTGGAGACCCTTGCTCCCAATACCCAAAACTTGCTAGGAGTCATCTGACCCCATCTGTTTGGTCCTTTAATGAGTGTTTGGTCTCTTGACTGTCAGTAGAAGAGCTTTGACCAACAATACCCAAATGATCAATCCCTAAAGTCTTCAGTGATTTTCCTATCCAGTCTCTAAACCCTCACAATTCACAGTGAAGGGATCAAACTGCTCTGATAAGAAGAGCCGTGACTTGTGAAATAGAACAAAGAGCCATGGAAGAACAATCTGATAGTTAAAGGACAAAAGCCTGCATTTATACCTGATGATTCTGGTAATTGTCAATGGGAAGGAAGCATACCAAGGATTTTTTCATAGGCTGTGAATAAACACATCCTTTTTTTTTTCTGTTTGTCTGACTTTAGCTAGGTGTATTAACCCTTAATTTTTCTTCCTTTTTATTCTCTATTCTATTCATCTGCATGTGGTTCTCTTGAGAATAATGAAAGGAAATCAAAGCGCCTTTGTGAGTTTTGACAGCCAAGTGCAAATAGATTGATTAAAAACATGGTGTTTCTTTTTTAAATTTAAATAAAGGAGAGATTTGTGGGTAATATGCATAATATGTGTTCACTAGTAACAAGCTGGCAGTGGGAAGAGGGAGGAAATATGGAGGCACCATCAGCATTATTCTGCTTTTAAGCACAAGATTGATTTTAAATTTTTCCTGCGTGTCAGTTTCATTACAGGCAAATTAATTATTCTTTCAGTGGCTTGAGATTTTTTTTTCTGAACATCTCATAGAAAAAAATATGTTATCAATCGTTTCCATTTTTCATGAACAATGCATTAAATCTGAATGCTGAATTACTGGTCTTAACTCAGAAGATGGTATTTCTGAATAAGATGGTCTGCCAAAGAAGCCGTTTTCTTCTTACTTTATTATGTTTTCTTCATCCCCAAATTCTAGCATAAAGGTAGAGAGCTCAGAATGAGTTCATTCTCTCATCTCATTCACATAGTATTTTAATAGAAGAGTATTCCTTTATCCAGAGAGTACTGAGGGTCTTGGGCCAGTTCATGCGTTGTGAGCACATACTTTATTTCCCTTTGCCCTTCAGGTGTTGCATGTAAATAGGGACAAAAATGGAAATAGAAGGAAATATTAGAATATAGGCACTGGCAAAAGGCAAGGAATTGTTAGTGGTGAATAAAATGTTAAAGCTCTTGTTTGACAAGTCAGAGATCTGGGCAAGGTACCCTGGATGAAAATAGGTGCATCATAGACTTTTGTCCAACCAGGCTAGAAGACAGATGGTCTAAATTCTTGCAGTGCGGTTGATGCAATAGTTATGCATATTTCTCTAATTCAAATAATACTGCAGAATAGGATTGTCTAAATTAAGAGTAAGAAAGTGAAAAGGGAAAAAGCAGACATGAAAAAGGAGAAAAGGAGGTTTGACTTGCGACATAGAAGGGTCAGAAGCTGAAAGGGGATTTGAAGTGATGACAATCTGTCTGCCAGGAGACAGTCTTGCAATTGGGTCACATGGCTGTGGAGTATGCATGTTGATTCCAGCATGCTCATCTATCTCGATTTTGTGGTACCTGAAAGTTCTGTAATTTGTAAGTCCTCTAGAAAAGAAGAACACAAGTTGGGTGTAAAAGTCAATTTCTATTTAGAGTAAAAATAGAAGTTAAACATAAAATCAAGAGAATATCACCATCATTTTATGAATTAATTGCCTGCTATACATCTAATACTTTTATTCCTAAATTTTTGTTTGAACATATTTTGATTGCTTCTTCATAAGACTACACTTTTCTAATATTTTTATAGAGCAAATAAAGAACTCAATTTTTCTATACTATGATTGATCAAAAATTGTATGTTGATATTGATAGTTTTAAAAGTTCCTTTGATTTTCACAATTCTTCCTGCCAATATTATGCAAATGTTTAGGACTGTCATCAATTTGGGGAAAAAGAAACCTCTACAGAGACTGTTTTGTATATGAGCTACAGGAACTAAGTGCATTTCAAGTTTTCTTGTGTGCTGATCACTCTTAAATAATATTTGAGTCGACAATATTCATTAACCAGTTTGTTGTCAGTGTTCTCATTCTAGTGGCAAACCAAAAGTTATTTATTCTTGTTGATTTTTTTATTATACTTTAAGTTCTTGGATACATGTACAGAACGTGTAGGTTTGTTGAGCAGGTACACATGTACCTAATATCTACGTTAGGTATTTCTCCTAACGCTCTCCCTCCCCTAGCACCCCATCCCCTGACAGGCCCCGGTGTGTGATATTCCCCTCCCTGTGTCCATGTGTTCTCATTGTTCAACTCCCACTTATGAGTGAGAACATGTAGTGTTTGATTTTCCGTTCCTGTGTTAGTTTGCTGAGAAGATTTTTATGTTTTGTATAAAGTTGATAAGAAATTTAAGTATTTCCTGATTGAGTGACACAGTGAGACTTCACATACAGCTTCACATACTCCCATACCCAGTATTTATAGTTCTGTGACAGATGTCTGCCCTAAAAAGAGATTCTGATAAATGCCATTTCACACAGTTTAAAGTAAAATAATATATATAATATAATTGATGTATATTATATGCATACTCATATATACTACTTCATCAAGTATATTCCTGAAGGTAAACTTTTTCCATTTTGATGATAGCTGTATCCTCTGTTTATAATTTTTCAAATATTTTATTGAAGCATATACATACTGAAAAGTGTCCATGTTTTAATTGTATGGCTCAATGAACATTAACAAATGTATAGCATGACACTGATATCCAGATCAAGAAATAGAACACTACTAGCACTCCCGAAACCCCCCTTATGCTTTCTTCCTGTCTCTACCTGCTAGAAGAGTAACCCCTTTGCCTGCTTTTGTACTTGACATAAGTGGAATCATACCTATAATACTTCTTTTTGTGTCTGGCTTCTCTCACTCAACTTTGTGTTTGTGATATACACATAGTTTGGACAGTTTATCTTACTCTGTAAGGTTTTCCAGTGTGTGAATGCACCACAATGTTTAGAGTCTATTCTACTATTTATAAACATTGGGTGGTTTCTATTTGGGGACTATTACAAATAGTGCTGCTGAGAATGTCTTGTACATGTCATTTAATGAACATATAAACCTGTTTCTGTTGGTTATGTTTTTAGAAGTGGGATCACTGGATTCTAAAATATGTAGCTATTCTGCTTTAGTAGATCCTACCAAATACTTTTCCCAAGGGTTTGAACCATTTTACTTAAAATTTACAGGTCTGATGCTTGGAAGAATTTTTCATTGACTAGCTTCTGACTTTATACATTTTGTCCTCTACTATTCTTATAATTCTTGTGCTGGGTAATCTAAGACATGTTCATATCATATTACAACCTTTGTTCCTGCAATGCTAAGTGATATAGTACAGTGAAAAGTAAGTACATTCCAGCAGTGGGGTGCTAATAATAACTTACCTATTTGGCCGGGCGCGGTGGCTCAAGCCTGTAATCCCAGCACTTTGGGAGGCCGAGACGGGCGGATCACGAGGTCAGGAGATCGAGACCATCCTGGCTAACACGGTGAAACCCCGTCTCTACTGAAAAATACAAAAAACTAGCCGGGCGAAGTGGCGGTTGCCTGTAGTCCCAGCTATTCGGGAGGCTGAGGCAGGAGAATGGCGTGAACCCGAGAGGAGGAGCTTGCAGTGAGCTGAGATCCGGCCACAGCACTCCAGCCTGGGTGACAGAGCAAGACTCCGTCTCAAAAAATAAAAAAAATAAAAAATAACTTACCTATTCAAAGAACCAACTGTGAACATCATAATCATATCACTTTCAACTTAACTATATGCAGCACCAACTGAACTTCCCTTTTAGCAGGATTCCCAAGATAACTGAAGCAACTAAAATGCCACCTACTACCAGGAGAAGTGTGATGGAAGAGAAGAGGGATGGTGGGAGGCAACAACTCTAATCCTGTGATTAAAATATCATATTTTTGCAAAATTTGCAAAACATCTGACCAAATTGAACAAATAGTTAGGTGGTTTGGAATAGGGCCTTGGCAAAAGACTGGCCCTGAAGCTGCAGCTTTGTTAGACTATTCATTATCTGTTGCTTGAACCCTGCCATATAACAAACAACTATAAAAACTCATTGGCATTCAACAATAAGCATGTTGCTCATGTGTCAGCACTGGTGGTGGGCCAGGTGACTCTGCTAATCTCACTTGAGATCACTCATATGTTACGAGGTCAAATGATGCAGGAAGACTTTGACTGGGACGATGTGGCTCAGTTCTTCGCATGTCCTTTATCTTTTATCAGGCCAGCCCAGGCTTGTTTCTTCTCATGACAGTAGCAGGGAGCATGAGAAGAACAAGCTCCAGTGTGCATGCCCATTTTAAGCTTCTGTTTATATCACATTTACTAGCATCTTGATGGGTACAGCAAATCACAAGGCTGGGCCTACAGTCAGAAGTGGGAGGGGCCTACAAACTTCCATTGCAATGAATATGTATAGACGGATGGAGGAAGACTGGGGCTGTTCCTGAGGTCATGTCACAACAATTAGGTATCCAGTGTATGCCTCTGGTTCCCCGCCTTCCCTCCACATATAACTGAAAGTATTGTTAGGAGTCAGCTACAATTGAGTGAGCAAAGTTTACAGAGGGCAAAAGTGTAGTGTAATTTGTGTCATAATGGAAACACTCCTTATCAACCTTATTCCTAGTTAAGCCTCCCAAAAACTTTTTCCTGTCAAGCCACACATGGAAAATGTCAATATCGTTACAGGATACTGAAATGGGATGCTCATGATGAAAGGCAAATTGGATAGATCCTTTAAGGGATGTGGATCCCAATATCTCCGTATACCTGGAACGAACTCAGACTGAGACTGCTCAGGCTTTCACCACAATAGCTACCCTTTGGCTGCATGAAACTCTTTTCACATAGAAGCACCTCTGGGATGATGCAACATAAGCCTCATCAGTCATTTACATATGAGTACATGAAGGATTACTGGCTACATCTTTTACTGAGGTTTCATTTTCATTTGTTTTGTTTCCTGGGAAAAAGGGAAACAGAAACAGGCAAAGACTTAAAGCAGTAAAGAGTAGGAGAATATGCGTTTTGCAAATGTAGAGAAGAAAGAATGGATAGGAAGTGAGAGGACTTAGAAGGCAAATATCTCCTATAATTCAGATTCCACTTTAACTGGCTGTGAGAACATCTTATTCTTAACGGGAAAAGTGAGGAATATCATCATTCCAAACTTGTAATGTGGTCTTTAAGAGAGGCTTAACCTGAACTACTAGTTCCATGTTGATTAATAGACAGTTTAGAGATAGTAAAGGAATAAATTGTGCTTGTTGGATTATCATGTAGAGTTACATGACTATTATGTGACATATAGTTACATGACTATATGACTATCTGTTAGGTCACTGGTAATTTTAGCTGGTCGATGCTCCGATATTCTCTCTACAAGTTCAGAAACTTGTTTGCAAAATGTCCCAAAGACAGCACATTAACATTGTCTGTATTGAGCCAGCATATAAAGCCGTGGATGCTTTTGAGATTTAGGAATTCATGTAAAATCTTATTTTAACCAACTTGAAAAGAAATCACAATTGCTGTACTGAACTCAAATCTCATTAAAATGGAAGTTTACTGCTATAGAGAATGAAGGGATATACTGTTTATTGAGTTTTTTATTTGTTTACATAAAACAAGTGTTAGGTATGCACTGTGTCTGCAAACAATAACAAATGGGAGAGCTGCAAAAGAGTATGTTTTGCTAGTTCTGAGGGAGTAACTAAAATTATCTCTCCCACTGTTACTATATTTAAATGTAATATAAAATGCTCTTAATATGATTTGTATGTTTTTCACATTGATTTAGTAGTGATGGAAGCACAGACAGGATTCTTTTTGCAGTGCTCAATTTTTAGGACTATGTCTTAGCCTTGTAGAAATGCCTAAACACAATTACTAATGCCATATTGTTTATAGAGAATTCAGGTAGAGTAAAGAAGTAAACTTTTCCTATAGGATTACTATATAGAGTTACAGACTATTAATCTCTAAGGTCACTGCTAGTTCTTACTCTCAAAGGCCATTCCACTTATACTCCAATGCCACCTTCTCCATTTACGTTATACTTAACTGCGGGCCAAAGCAGGACTGAAAACCAGTCCTTCTAAGATTTAATCCAGTGCTGTGTTCATGTTAGAAATATCAGTTTTGTCTGGACTTGGATCTACCACCAGACTCTACAGCATGACTCCCTCTCAAGTTCTTAGATGTTACCTAAATATAACCCCAATTTGAGCATCAGAATCCAAGTTTCATTCTTTAGTAACCGCTGCACACACACAGGCAAACACACCCATTCTTATCAGTTCATAGATCTCTGAAAATTCACCAACACAACAGCCAGCATAAGTGCATTTAGATTACAGATATTCAACCTCAAGTTTTATACTTAATTTCAAAAGAGTAGTATTTGCATTTGGTAGAATGAGAGCTAACTTCATTCATATCCAATTTTTCAACACAAGGAACCTTGCCCACCTTCAGGCTCACCTTTCCATTCCAGTCCTGTACTGGGTGAAAAGGACCCCAACTCCCTACCCAACTGGAACACATGTGCGGTGAGTGCTTTAGAGAGAGGGAGAACATTCACAGGAATCTCAACAGATGGTATAAACAAGGCATGGTTCCACTTTACTGGCTTTCTTTCCCTTCCTGTCTATTCTCTCTGTGTGCTAGAAGAAAGAGCCTATCCCTGAGGGAGACTAATATCTTTAGGGTTGGTATGGGGTGGCTGTCTCTTATTCCTCAGTATTTCCTTCTTCTAGCCACAGACTTAGAATAGACTAGGATTCCATTCTAAATAATCTCACCAACCAAATTTGCCACATAGTTAACTTTCCTCTTTTCTACACTTACTATACTTCCAAACAGTCTGAGATCAGGATGGTAGATGGGAAGGAATTAAGAAGAAAAAATAGAAATTTGTTCAATTTAGGTATTCCTTGGGAGATTTTTTTTAAACAACAAAGAGAATGGTTATGAGCTTCAAGAGGCCAAGTAATAAGTCTGGAAGTCTGGTTCTCAGAAAAAACAGTAGACCAAACTTTGGAGTGGATTCAGATCAGTTTGAGTATATCCTCACTTCTTTTTTAAAATGTAATTAGAAGATGTTGATTTAAGACTGAAAATGGAGACACTTGGAACTCTGAACAGCATGGAGGATGATTTATACCAGAAGACTGAGTATGATGTGAGGTCAAATGCTGTGTAAAGTAGTGGAGAGGTGTTAAAGAGGTAATTAACAACAATATTCCAAGTAAATCTAGGTTTGGGAACAAATGGGACTAGAAGCAAAAGAAAAGGCCTGGGGAGGTTATAGAAAGATAAACAGCAATGTATTAAGAGATGGATGTTTTTCTACAGTTATGTTAATGACAAAATAATTAATTGACACTTAAAAAGCATTTACTTCTTTTAGTCTTGTGGTGGTATTTCATGGTTTACGAGAAGAAAATGGAAAACGATTTTTATGCTTCTTTCTAAATCAAAATAATTGTATATGTAAATAGTTACACACACATCCCCACGCACCTAAATGTATTTTGAGTGAGAATATAAAAAGACAACTATTTGCCTTACTCATCAATGCCTGATATAAATTCAATCAGTGACAAGATGAATATCACTGTACTTTGCTAAAATGGGTCCACTATTTAGCCATTGAGACATGGGGATCTGACTGCCTTTACTGCCTATCAAATAGGTTAATTTTAGATTTAATGGTAAAAATATATTAAAATACTTATTACTTCAGAAATATCAATGAATACTTCATTCTGCGGTCTTTAAGTGTGATTATGCTCTCACTGTAGCCAGGTAAAACAGATTCTGTGACTTACCAAATCTCCCCAAGGTCACCTGCTCTAAATTTCTACCTATTTTCTATCCACTGCTCCTTGTCACTAAAAATATTGTGGATATATATAGATACCCAATGCCTACTAAACTGATAATTCATTAAATGACAGGCTGGCCTCAGCTTCTGCCTGTGGCTCTGAAAAACACATTTCAGAAAATGTTTAATCCACATCTTATTTCTGTCCCCCAACAAATTGACAACAATTCGGAGAAATGGGTTAAATGTAGTTAAAATATGCATCTTCCTGCATGAATTCATTCAATATAGTTGTTCTGCTTAATGCAAAACCAAAAGAGCAACATTTGAGTCAAATAAATTATTAAATGGCAGACACTTGTTAAAGTATTTCATTCATTTCATCAAAACAAGGTACTAGTCTTAATATGCAGAACTTTGTTATTGCTAGTTATTAAAATAAAATATTTCTTTACTTTGATTTCATATTATAAGACAAAAGTTACAAGCTGTTCTTATATATGCATAAATAGACATAATAAAATTATAAAATGATATATTTAATGGGAAAGAGAAAAGTTGCTCTCACATAGTCACCCCTCTAATCATAATCAGTCTCACCATAGAATATTTATTTAATATTAGAAAGTATTGAGTCACTTGAAAAAACTGAATTTGCTAAAACTTAAAAATTGTTTAAGCTTTCCTGTTTAGATAAGCTATTCCTTTTTCCCATGTTTTAAGGTCAAGGGGGTTCCAAGAAAACCTGTTTTTCTAATATCAAGAATGTGTAAAATGCCTTGTATGTTAATTGTTGCTGATACTGGCATGGCATTTCATATTAGGCCTCCATCATGGGAGAATAGTTTTTAAAAAATAATTAAAGCTGGGCATATTTATCCAAGATAACATTATTGCTGAACTCTGTTTACATAAGCAACAATGAAACACTCAACCATTTGAACAGAAAAAGAAGTAGACTTAGCATCTGAAGGTGCTTTCCAATTTCCAAAATACAGAAAAAAGATAACACATTGTTAACCTAAAATGATATCCCGTCCTCAGAAACAACTGCTCCATTTCGTCTTGGGCCACAAGTGAAGTGGGTTTGTGGAAATGCAGCTTTAGCCTATTGAACTGGCTCTATTTTCCCACTTTGTTCCTGACAAAGACTTAATAGAGGATAAGGACTAGATTAGCTAGAGGCACTAAATATCAGAAGTGAAAGCACCAATAACCTTTTGTTTAGGGAAAATCTAGGAATAAAATACTTACCAGTATTTCAAATCTGAAAGAAAAACATGGAGAATTTAGAGTTGAGTTTTGGAATTTTGGAACTTCATTTGCTTGGATGTAGATTCTTTCAACTAAGTAACCACCTTTGGTTGTTCTGATTTTAAATAGTCCGTGTTGTCATTTACATCATTGCCACTTAAAGTGTGACCCATGGACTGGGTCATGGCCAGTTGGTAAACTATTAACAGTCCACAATGAGATAAATATAGAAATTAAGAATACATGTTTGGATAAGCATACATACCTGGTGTGCTGGTTAATTTTATGTGTCAGTTGGACTGGGCTTAGGGGTACCCTGATAGCTGTTAAAAAAATTTTTTTCTGAGTCTGTCTGCAAGGGTATTTCTATAAGACATTAGCATTTGCAACAGCAGTAAGGAAGATGCCCCCTCACTGATGTGAATTAGTATGAAAAGGCAGAGGCAGGGCAAGTTCTTTCTCTTTGCTTGAGTTTAGACAGCTGTTCCCTTGCCCTCAGACGTTAGAGCTCCTGGTTCTCTGAACCACATAGAGAATCTGTGCTCTCAAAGAATAAGTCTTTGCCAAATAATTAAAGAAACCAATTAACCATTAAAAGTCATATCTGAATAGACAAACCTCTGTTGCAGATGAAAATTCCAATGTTGTCTTTTATTCAGTGCTTTAAGAGGTCAAGTACTCATTTTGTAGTTTTGGAGATGACAGGGCAATGGTTTTTTTATTCAGGCTCTCCAGCCTCAAGAGAGCTCTCCGTGGTACTGTTTCAGATCCTGGTAGCATTAGCCTGCATGATTATTGACTCTAACTTAAACCTTGCTGTTTCTAAGTTGTTTCCAGTATTCTGATTGATAAGAAGTATCTATCTTGCTTTATGCAGCAGATAGTTTCCTCCCCACCCCCGCCACTCACACACACACACACACACACACACACACACACACACACACAAGTTGTTTACCTTTCAAACTGACCTCTGCTGGTACAGCATGAATCCAATCTGGATTCTGACTAGCTGCCCAAGACTTTAGCTGATATTACACTTACCTCTTTCAGTCTGTCCTCATATTTTGTTGGTCAATATAACCTAGTTTCCCCACTAGTCTTCTGGTTTTTCTTCAGAACTAAGAACCATGAAATTGTAATACAGAAGGGAACTGAGATTATCTCTCCTGGGCACGTAAACAATCTCATAATCATTATGAACCCTGGATCTCTGTTACTCCAACTGTCCTTTTTGCAGTTTCCACACTTACAACTCTTAAAATTCTTGAACACAAAATAGGTTCTGTTGTGTATAAATCTCTCTCCCAAAGAAGAATGAAACACTGAAGGACAGGAACAGACAAATGCAAATTCTGCTTTTTCCCACCCGGAACACCAGCCACATGGCACTGCACATTGCAGGTGTTAAATTTAAGTACTTGTTGAATGAGCTTGCATCATTCCTGCAGTTCTCTTTCTCATTTGTGTTTTTCCCTTCCTCTTCGCTTTTGTAAGTTCCCCAAATGTTTTTACTTGGATTATAAAGATACCAAGTTCAATTTTATATATTTAATATACTTTCTTCTTTGAGAGCCTTTTTTAGTATTTTGTACAGACTACCTATTAAATGACATTTCTTTTCAAAATCAATTTGCCTGACCATTGAAGAGTGCTTCCTTACACTCCACATCTAAAGGAATAGCTCTTTTATTTACATTTGCTGTACGCAGAATATACTTGTGTTTCTTATATTCATTCATGTTTTCTTTTTTTATGTTATTGATTTCCAGGTCCATCTTCTTAGCAAATATGTGTGTTTGTTAGATTGTTTTATCCTCCACTAAAGTGTGTATTTTTCAAAGCTCAATCTTATTTTAGATGATTTCTGCTCATATTTGTAAATGTGTTAGCATTCCTTGCATTGTTTTCTGTTCCCCGATATTTGCCATATCTTATATCCAGTACCATCCGCAACCCTCCATAGTCATCTTCTATACAGTGATGAACCTTATAATAGACTCACTAGAGAGATCACCAGAACCACATCTCTAATAAGCCATGATCAACCTTTACTAATTGCCAATCCAATAGCATTAATTTCAGATTGAATTTGAATTGAATTATAATATTTAATGCCTGTTTTACATTTATTGAAATTCAACTATGAGTTGCCCTCCGTTGACTTTTATTACTTCCTTAGAATTCTGTCCACCATAAAGCTATCAGAAATGATGTCCACCATTTGTTCTTCTTGAGATAATATTGCTTACCTGTCATCTTGATGTTTAAGATTGTTCTCTAAGAACATCTGTTCCTTTCAAAAACTGCTTAATTCAGCCTCCAAAATCATTCTTTTTATGTATTATGAAGATTAGTTCCATTCACCCGTTATTACTACATCTTTTATATATACATAGAATTCTCTCTTTTCTTCATACCTTTGCAAAAATCAAATTCAATCACTGTGACACCCTACTATCAAGTCAATTGTGGGCATCATATTCCCAGAATCATTGATTTGTTAATGTTCAAATTTTCCAATTACTACATTCTCTGCTTTTAGAAGCTGTTTTTGCAGAATCTTAATTATATCCTAATCATACACAGTAATTGTTTCCTTATTAAAGCAAGATTTAAGAAATTAGTTGAGTTTCTCAGTTTGACTTACCATTAATGTCTCTCATTTTTTCCATTCCATTCACTCTCTTATTTTGTCTTTCACTGTGTCCCCTCTTAAGATAAAAATACTTCTTTTTACCTTTAGCCATCTGTGCCGAATCCTGATTCATTCTTCTTTTTTAAGGTTCCATTCTTTCCTATGTTATAATACCTATCATTTGTGTATAAATACAGCTACAATAAGGCATAAAAAGAGAACAGTCAGGATTACTCCCCCTCACTAGATTTAGATCTGGGATTCCTACAGAGGTGGATTCAGTGGTTGCTTGAGGACCCAATCAGTTACAACTTGAACCTGATTTCCATGCGTCTATCATCTACACACACCGCCTACATTATATACACTGTAGTCTCAATAATATGCCCATCCCTTCCAGTGCATTCAGTCTGATTATTGAGTGTTTTCCATCCCTGGTTTCCTCAAAATATATCACATTAGGACTACAGTTTCAACCTCCCCGAGGACCGTCACTAGCCAAGTGCAGGTTGGCACTAAGGCATCTACATTGTGCAGTGAGAAGGCTCCTCTGCATTCCTTATAATTGATCCTCACCGTTCCCAATCATTTTTTCTTCTATTTGCCTTTCTATTTATCTTCTCACCTCCTTACCTTTACACTTCCTATCCCTTTTAGTCACTTCCCTGTTCTCTAACAGATTGTGTTAGAGACCTCAACTGATCTTCCCGCCTCGGTTTCTAACAGATTGTGTTACACTTCCTATCCCTTTTAGTCAATTCCCTGTTCTATAACCCAAATGTGTTCTAATAGATGGCAATGTACAAAATCCTCTGTTTAATCAGTGTGTTCCCCAGCCCTACCCAGTTGCCTCCTTGTTACCAGTTGCAATTGATGAAATTAAGTTTTAAGAACTGAGAAAAATATAAATAATGCTTTGGAATTTAGTGAAACAGGAATTGACCTCTAGTTCTCTTTCTCCTTCAATCTACCTGCTTCATTCTCACTGCACAAATTCTTCCATATAGTTATCTATATGGAAGATAGTAACTACAGTATCTATAGTATCTATAGTAACTATAGTTAACTATCTTCCAGATAGTTATCTATCACATAACCTGAGCATAAGGATACAAGTCAGGGAAAACTGCTAGGGTTTTGTTTTGTTTTTTATCAGCATGAGGTAAACTCAACCGGATGGAGGAATTGGAGCCAGCTTGTTACAACCATAAAAACAGGGATAGGAGTCCAAAAATAAGAATGGGGTGAGGGAGAGAGACGAAGGAGAGAAGATGCCAGAAAATTCCTTTGGTATCAAAGCATTATCCAGTAAAGTAGTCCCTTCTTTATGTCAGTGTGACATATGAAAATTCATATTTCAAAACAGATGAGTTTAGTGATTAATAATTCGGTTTATGGAAAAATTAACAATAGTACTTAAATAGTATACTCTCTTATACCATTTCAATTTTGAGTCTATGGGAATTCTATTATGCAAATTTTTAGGAAAATGGCTCTTCTAAACTATCAAAAATGTGTAGATTCAGAGAAATTGGAAATTGTGAGTCAAGAAAACCATTTAGTATTCAGCAATTATTGAATCAGAATGTATCTGGGAAAATTCAGAAGGAAATCTCAAGCCCTTGAAGGAAGGGACAATCTTATTGAAAAGATTGTCTTATTTACAAAAGTCTTAAAAAATCCTTGAGCAAAAATTTTATTAAAATATTTAGCCCTAGTCTAGTACCTGGTACAAGGTGGGTAGTTTCTTTAGGTCAGATTTCTTAGTTACAGAGCCTGAGACAGTGTGTTAGGTGTATGTGAGTTACTGAGGAGTGTTCCTCAGAAAAACCTATAAGCAGGAGAGAAGTGGGATAGGAAAGGGGAAAGACTCAAAAAAGAATATTGCCTTAGGAAAACTCTCACCTTGTCCTGATACATGGTGATGCTCTATACTGTAAATAGCACTGCAGAGTTCCCTCACCTTGAGAGAAGGGGCTTCACTTTTTAAACCTTGAATCAGTCTATCATTAATCACTTGGGAGCAGGGAAATTGTAATCAGCCAGGAATTTCTGGACATATTGGCTATCACCCACCAACAATTCTCCAGAGAGGGCCCCAGGTGGATGTTACTAATCACAGTTCTAAGAACAGCTGAGAGACAGGTGCACATTCAGGAAAGGGAATCTGGACTGGGTATTTAAGGCATCTACTGCAATAATCAATAAATATTTATTAGATGAGTGAAGGGATGGGTATGACCCAATCTGACTCTAAAACAAATTCTCATTTTATGGGAAGGGTGATATTTTCCAATTTGTCTTCGTGGCAATGAATCTTATTCAACATACTGCACATATCCCATCTGGCTTAATCAGTGTCATTTTAGAACCCACATTTAAGTAGCAAGTGAATATAAACAACTACCAAGTCCAAGAACATAACAAGTCAAAAAGCAGTAAAAGGATGCTTGCTCTTAATATAGCTCTTATTGACAGGGAAGGCAACACTATTTATAAGCAACTATATGGATGAGATTATTAACAAAGCTGGTGGAAGAAATACTAACCTAGCACACCGAAGCAAGGCTGACAACAGTGCAGAATGACTCTATAATACTCACAAAAGAATTGGAAATACAGAGTAGACAAGTAACATCCAATATGGATTGCTTTTTCTAAATGGGTCCAAGCTAGGCCTCAAATGTTAGAAGGCACAGGAGTGACAATTTGATTTACTGATGCTCAGGAAGTTTTCAAGAATGCCCAGACTGGCAAAGAGAAATGGTTATGTGCATAACACTTTTTGTGAACACAGTCAAATGCCACCCTTAGCAGCAGCAGCATTTATGAATGCAAGTGACAAACTGTAAAAATACTACTTGTTGAAGTATGATATTAGTAACTTGGGTGTAAGGATGACAGAATCTTACTGGAAATGGCACATAATGGCATTATGTACATTATTTTATTTATTTATTAATTTATTTTTGAGATGGAGTTTTGTTCTGTCACCCAGGCTGGGAGTGCAGTGGTGCAATCGGTTCACTGTAACCTCTGCCTCTTGGGTTCAATGGATTCTCATGCCTCAGCCTCCCGAGTAGCTGGGATTACAGGCTCCCACCACCACATCTGGCTTATTTTTCTGTATTTTTAGTAGAGACAGGGTTTCACCATGTTGGTTGGCCGGGCTGATCTTGAACTCCTGACCTCAACTGATCTTCCCGCCTTGGTCTCCCAAAGTGTTGGGATTACTGGTTGAGCCACCACACCCAGCCTATGTACATTATTTTAATAGAGCAGATTTTAAATGTTTAGGCCTCAAAGTAACCATGATCTTTTAATCTGATTTTCAAACTTATTAAAAATATTATCTATTTAGTCAGTGATTACATTAATTTTACTCATAATCCTGACCTTATGTTTTCCCGGTGATTTAGAAGTTTTGGTAAACAAACAGAATTTTCAGTGTAGTCCTTTATTAAAATAGAGACTCTGGGATATTGAAGTTGTTTTCAAGAGCATCTCAAGAGGAAAATTTGGTTGTCAAATATTTATATTTGTTGATGTCCTTTGACTGTAAGCAACAGAAACTAACTCACCTGACAAAAGGCAAAACAAAATTTATTAAGAATTTGAAGTAAATTATAGATTTAAAGGAAAAATGGAACAATATATTCTTTATAAGGCAAAATAAGGCAACTCTTAAAAAGGAGTTGTTTGGGGAGTTTCTGTACAACATGATGCCATTAATGAAACTCATTATCTGAGATACTGCATTCAAGTTTCACATTTCCAGGAGAGAGTTTTATTAGTCTAGCCTAAGTCGTTTCTCCCCCTTGGATCAGTCTGTCCAGAGAATAGTGACACACAAATGGTCACCAGAGAAGTCACTGATTTCCACTCTGCTATCCCAGTATGTGTTGGCTTAGGCATTAGTTTCTCCTTGGAATATCTGTTGAATTCAGTGTATTCAAATCTGTAAGAGCTTTTTATTTTTATTTTCGTGTTTCTTTGCTGATTCTTAACTCTTACACCTAATTAGAATTTTTTCGATGCTACATTGAATGAATTTAGATTCAGAAACACCAAGCTTATGTTTTATGTTAACATTTTAGACTCACATTAAGGGTTTTGATCTGTGACATAGGGATTACCATAAAATTTTTTGATAAAGAACCTGAAAAGAAGGGCTATATTTGTAGTACCCAGTGCTTATATCCCATGGCTCTGAGTTTTACCCAGGCCTCCTTTGTGAAAAGTTAGCCTCTTTCTTAATAAGATGCCATTATTTCTCATCTACACATTGGCTTAGCCAAGTAGCCAGTTTTAAATTGTTCAGAGGTAACTACTAGTCTTAAAATTGTCACTCAACTGTGAGCCCCTGAAGGGCAAGAACCCTGCCCTCCATTGGTACAACCCATGCTTAGTGGAGCATGTTATAGGCACTAATGATATGTTTTCTTAATGGATGAGTGAATGACTACATCTCTTTCTACCTTCTAATGTCAGCTTTTTATTTATTATTTACAGTATAAACCAATGCATACAACATCTATATAAACTTATAAAACCCATATTAGTCACCTTTTCCACCTGATATAACTAATAAATGTTTCAGTAACTGGGGTAGAATTTGAAATTCTTTACTAGTATAAAGTTTAAACTTTATCTTTGGGTTTTATTTGTGTATTTATGATATTCCAAGTCTCCAATGGCTTGGGTAATTTGAAATTGACAATTTCCATTAATTTTGTCAAATGTACACATTTGTAGATCTGTGTCATGGGTAACCGAAAAGGTTAGATAAGTATATCTTCACAATAAATCTGAACCCATTTACCTGCTTGGCTGGACTTGTACTTCTTGGATCATAAAATTTGTCCTCTGTAAGCCCAAGGAATGGTAATAATGATATAAACTTGACTGAACTTGCAGCCCCAAAGGCATAAGAGTGATGATGTAGGGCCTGTTATAAATTTGCTGTCATGTAACTTTAATAAACATTTTGAGACATGTGTCCTGCAGCTTTGGAGTAATGTATTCAACTTACAGACAGTGCAAATACCAAGGCTTCAGAAGCATCAGTCTCCACTCCTCAAGTTGACCCCATAATTCACCAAAACTAATCAGATCCATCATATCCTTTATAGATGCCACACACATGGCATTCCCAAGTAATTCTAACTCCTGGTATTGGTGACATGGGCCACCATCGTTGTTGTTATTGTTATTACAATGATATTAGAATAGCATGTTCTCAAAAGAATGTGGTGACTCACGCCTGTAATCCCAGCACTTTGGGAGGCTGAGGCAGGTGGATCTCTTGAGGCCAGGAGTTCTAGAGCAACCTGACCAACATGGTGAAATCCCATCTCTACTAAAAATACAAAAATTAGCCTGGCATGGTGGTGCGTGCCTGTAGTTCCAGCGACTCTGGAGGCTGAGACAGGAGAATCGCTTGAACCCAGGAAGCGGAGGTTGCAGTGAGCTGAGATCGTACCACTGCACTCCAGCCTAGGCAACAGAGCAACAGTCTGTCTCAGAAAACAAAAAAAAAAGAAGAATAGCATGTTCTCAAAGTATCAAGTAAATCTTTTACTGGTTAATAATGTCTGAGGCAGATACGTTTTCTTGCCTCTTCCTTGTTTGTCACTCTTTATAACCAGAACAACAATACATCATTGTGTTTCTTAAATGTAATATATCCCATAACCAGTGGTAGTAGGCTTGGTACAAAGTGCCCTCCATCACCTTTCCCTTGGTCTCCATCTTTCTAGATGGCCTCATGCTAAGACATTACTGTTCTTGGAGGACATTCATCAAGTCTCACTTTTCTGTGATACTCCCCCTTCTGAGTTCTGATTATCTACATTTATGACTGTGGATGTCGAGAATCCTCATCTTAGCAATCAGCGTTGGTACTCCCACACTTTACATATACTGCAGAACAATCATGTCTCCGGGTATGGCCCAGGGAGATGGAGCTCATTGGCCTGATGGCACACCTTCTTTCCCGTGAAGTTTAAAATCCTTACTATAGTAGAAGGTCAAAACAGCTCGGTTACTGCACTTATTGCTACTGTCATCATTTGCTTGCTTAGTTATCTCTTCAGTAGCCTGTTATCTACCTAAGGATGGGAACCACATTTAATAAAAATTTTGCAGCCCCCCTCCCCAAAATATCATAGCACCAGATACATAGTTTCTGCTGCTCCAACAGACCAAATTATTCCCTTGCTGAAGGGCACAGAAAGCCCACATGATTGGAAGCTTTGGCCAGGATATCACATTTGTGGCAGCAAAGTGAAAACAAAACAAAGCTTCAAAATATTTGGGAGAAAGGAGAGAGATGTGTTAAAAGTCCAGAAACTTTCCTCTGCTGCTAGTAGGGAAGGGAGGCCTTTTTTGAAACAAAATACTACACTCTCAGCCCGTGATCTTGATGAGATCAGCACATAATGCTGATAAGATCTGAGCTACATTGTCGTTCTGTTTTTATTTTTTGTAGGCATTGCGCTCATGTGTAAATGTTTGAAAAAGAAAAAAACTACTCATTTTGAAATGTTATGTCTGTGAATAAAATATGTACATGTATTTGAGACTCGGTTTGACACTACAACAGTATATTTAAGATAAACTATTTATCTTCCACAAACACATTTCACTGTTTTAACACATCCATTTGTTTCTGGAATGAAGGCAGAGGCATGAGGGTGGGAGGGAGGAAGGAGGCAGGAAGGAGAAAAAAAAAAAAAACAGGGAGCTTTGTGTTGTGATATTTCAGCTTTTCTCTTGATGGCAAAATTCTAACTGGAATAAGGTTTTGTTATCCCGGATGTCAGTTCACAAATCATGAATTAAGCAGCTCAAGCCAAGTGGCACCTAGCAGTAAAACTGGCATTTCTCAAAATATTGGCAGATCGAGCGAGCAACTGTTGATTTTAAATGTTTAATGAGCAATATGTTACTTATTCCGGTAATATTGTTGTGTTTGCCTAACCTTTCTCAGACTGCCTCCTTCTGCTTTATTGCTGGAAAGCTTCCAAAATAGAAGGGGCGAGTTAGGGAGGGGAGAGTATGTGGACAGTTCTTAAGAAGAAAAACTATAAGAAGAAAGAATTCATTAAAATTGCTCTCCTGATGATGAAGAACTATCCATGTCTTCTCAGAATCATAACTCAGGGACTTAGATGGCATTTTCGAGGCCCAACATATTTTTTCCTCACACATTTATGATCACAATGGAGAAAAGAAGAATATAGGAAGAAAAAAATAGAATGAAAGAGGGGCAGATAAACCTGCTGAGGGGTGGTTGTAACAAGAATTCTGGAATAACTAGAAAGTGCTGGATGAGGAGATCTTGAGTGAAATCGTGATGACAGAAACCTGGGTGAAGTCACTGCACATGCTTGTGATGGCAAAGTTGTTCCGGAGAATGAACCTGTGGCAGAATTTTAACAGAAATCAAATCAGTGGAGCAAAAGGGTAAGATAGAAATCAATAGTAACCTCGTACTACTCAGTGGCAGACAGTGCCTGGCTTCTTGGTCCCGTTTTACAGTTAAGCACTACCAGTACACACTCATTTCTTAGCAGGACTGGTTGGTGAGTCTGAATGCATTACTGGTCAGAGTGTGTAAAATATCTGATAGAAATTAAACCTCTGTCAAGGTAAAGTTAATGATCCCTGTGCAAACTAAGAATATCATTTGTAGCCTTAAAAAAAAAAAAAGCTTTCTTTTTCCTTCTTTTAAATCAGAACAGTTTCTTTTAGCAAAAGTGAATGAGGAACTTCAGGCATTACTGGGTAAGTTTGAAATTCTCTACAGGACTAATGCAGATAATTCGTGCAAAAGATCTAAATCAGTAAGGATGTTAAAATGAAGACAATCCTATGACTGATTAGCATAAAAAATTAGCTACAGAGACAAATCTCCTGAACAGAGTTCTCATTATAGTTGGGAACAGAAAGAAATTTCTCAGGCTCTAAGAATTAAAATAAAAGAAAAAAATCAATTACCTGTTTGTGGAAGTTAGGGGACAATTTTGCCTTTGTAAAAATACACCAGAAGCCTGCTGTTAATGGTACTTAAGGCATTATGATATTGTTTATAAATTTCAGTAGAAAAATACTGTTGTATAGAGCTCATTCACGATCACATTTTTAAAAGTAATTTCAAAATATATATCTATTTCCACTCTTCCACGCTGGGGTTCATGTAGATGGAAACTATGATTTTTTTTTAACATAATCATAAGGCCTATTTTTGGTACTGGGCTCAAGAACCCTGGAAATAATGCTAATGAGGAAAGAACAATGAGGACAATTTCCCTAATCTAGTGAGCTTTGCCTTGTCCTTTGACCACAGTCTTTAACCCTGAATGTGACCCCTCACATGAATATTCAGTCACAATAGCAATAGCTTGTCAAAGAAAAATTATTTGAGATTCATCATTAAGGAGTCATCATTTATTGAGTATCTACTATGTGACAGGCCTAGCACATAGTGATATTTGGGATAATATTGTAATTATTCTGTACTCTTTAGTAATAGGTTTCTATTTATAGAGAGACGGCTACAGTGCAGCAATTTTGATAACCCATCACATTCGTTAAAATAAAATGCAGCGGCCACTTATCAAACCCCTACTTTAATATTGCACTCAATTAAATATTTCAGTACAGCAATGAGTGAGAGCAGGAGGAAAATCTTATTCAGGAAGTGAAGTTAGAGAATACAATTGGGACAAATACATTCAAATGTTAGGTTAAGGTTACTGGCCTCGCGTCTTCTGATGGAAAGGAAAAAGGTAACATCTCTTCTGAGAAAAATATTTGGCTAAGGATCTCTAGAATAATTTGTGATCGGGACTGAAAGTAGTGGACGGTTTGTGTTATCTTTTACTCACTGTCCAATTCCTAATCTATCTTTTGTATTTGTTATAAAAAGAAATAAAGGAAACAATGTTCTCTCATGTGGTTGAGAATTACCTGAGATAATATTGATGTGTGTAGAAAGCCTTAGGTAAATAACACCTATTTTTATTAAATGTGTCTGTTTAATTTGAAGAAACCTCTCATTCTTTTTTTTTTAAGTACCTACTATGTGCTGAAAACTCCTCATTTGATAACAAAATACTTCTCCTTTGGATCTCCACTTCAGTGGCTTTTTCTTAGGTGATCTTTCTTAACCTCTGTAACCAATTGAAACCTCTCTTTGATCCACTCTTTCATTCGAGATATCTTGCCTGCTTCACACCGAACAGAGTTATAACTTAAGCTCAATCAAATAATCATACATACATACATTAAGATGGTAGCTTCATGAAATTGAAGACAGGCTGATTTATTCACCCCCGTATCTTCACTCAGCATCTAGTGCAGGATCTGGCCTGTAATAGGCACTCAATAATATATTTAATTGTATGTATAAATGAATGTACAAGTCAATGAAGCAACGGGGGAATATATAGATAAATGGGCCTGGAGCACAGACTTTACAAATCTTATGGTATAGCTAGGGAGACAAAATGTATACAAATGATGATAGTACAGCCTGATTTGGGCTACAATCACTGCATGAACAAAATTCTTTGAGAGAACAGAGAGACAAAACAAAAACATAGGGGTTGAGAATAGGGATAGTTCCAAGCAGGGCTTAGGAAGAAGAAGCAGGAAAAGGAAGGGTGCTGAGACAGACTTCCTAAGGGAGAGGGCATTGGAGCTGGTTCCCAAAGACTGAGTAGAGGGAACCCAGAAAGAGAAAGGAATGTCTTTTTGGAGGAAGAGAGACAGCATGTGCTGTTTACGTTGATAAATCTATGTGCTGAAATCTAAAAGCTCCAACTCTGTTACATCAAACAAAACTGATATTTTGCAATATTCAGAGGCAATATTCAGAGGCAATATTCAAGGCTTCCTTAGATGTAAATATACAATTAAAAACTATGAAAATCCTCCAAGCGAGAAAGCTAAACGTAGAAAAGGACAGAAGCTCAGAGTATAATATATTTCTTATTACGTGGAGGCTCTGGCATCCTGCAAATGGGTAGTGGTCAGTGCCTTCAGAAATGCACCATCATAGACTGATTCCTAAGTGGAAGGGCAAATCCTGGGGTGACCTTTAGAGGGAACAAATGGGAAGCAAGCTAGAGGCTCTCCAGCAGGCTAGGACAAGACAGCTATTAAATATAACTGTGTGCATTTACTTACAGATCTAATACTTGGTAATTTGAATTTATTATCTCTTTTGAACTTCTTAGCAATCTTATAGGTCATCAAAACTGGTATTATAACCTCTATTTTACAGAAAACTAAATTTCAGAGATTTTCTATAACTTGCTCAAAGTTAGTGGCAAGCTATGAACTCAGGTTCCCCAAATTGAGTTCTAATGCTCTATTATACTATATAGGATTAATTATTTTGTAAAACAAAATGAAACAGTAAAATAAAATAGAATGACCAGAAAAAATAATTACTAAATAGCTCATATTTTAGAATATTGTCCTCTCTTTTTTTCCCTTATTTTCTAGACTTGCTCTGTCTTATGCCATAGATCTCCTTTTAGCCTAGTCCTTTTTCTGAAACAGAATTTCTGCCATAGTCTATAAAAGCATAGACTTTTTTTTCCCCAGAACCTTACTCTGTCATCCAGAGTGGAGTGCAGTGGCGTGATCTTAGTTTACTGTAACTTCCACCTCCCAGGTTCAAATGATTCCCCTGCCTTAGCCTCCCAAGTTAGCCTCCTGAGTATCTGGGATTACAGGTACATGCTACCATGCCCAGCTAATTTTTGTATTTTGGGTAGAGACAGGGTTTCGTCATGTTGGCCAGGCTGGTCTTGAACTCCTGACCTCAGGTGATCCTCCTGCTTCGGCCTCCCAAAGTGCTGGGATTGCAGGCGTGAGCCACTGCGCCCAGCCTGAATTTAAATCTTGATTCCACTACTTTGTAGCTTTATAGTTGTAAAAATCTAATTCGGTTCTCTGTCTCAATCACATTAATGAATGGGAATGTTTACATATATGTACGCATGTGTATGTATGTATCATACATATGTTTCATTTATATCATCATGTTATACTTCCTTAATTAAACTAGTATTAGTATGTGTCATGTTGCTTAGCACATGCCTAGTTCATAGTAAATTCTCAGTAAATATGTATTTGGTGAATGAGTATTAGTTCTCTTCTCCTTCCCCACTACCTGTGTAATCTTAGATCAGATACTTAACAGCTATGAGCCTCAGCTACCTCATCTGTTCAGGGTTTAAAATATTTGTACTTCAGAGTTTTCAGAATGGTTAAATAATATAATTCACGTGAGAATTCTTAGCACATAGTTTTCACCGAATAAATACGTATGTTCCTTCCTCTTCATTTCCGTATTTTTATTCTGCATACCATTTAAACACTTCTTTCCATTCTACCATTCTCAGGAGGCTCAATTTTTTTCTCTTTCCCACCTCCTATCGGCCTCCTGCTGTCGACCTTCATACCCCTCCTCTTTTCTAGACTTCTACCTGCTATTTTCTCCTGCACTCTCTTCTGTAGTTTTCATTCCTTGATCGCCTTCTGCCTTTCTTCTTGCCTTTGCTAACTCTTTGAGCTCTATAGTAAGGTGCAGGTGACGCCGCAGGGTGGCACATGGGGCAGCCGAATCTACCCGGAGGACTCTCTAAGTAGTTATAACAACTAAAGGATCAGTGATCTAGATATCTTTGATTTAGGAGAATGGAGGCAAGAAAATATATTTAACAGTAGAAATGCTCTTGATTCATCACCTTTCCCATTAGCATACGCACACATGCCCACCCAAGAATTATGCATTTTATCGCTTCTTCACCCATTCTTGTGGGTCCTTTTATCTTTGTATTTATATTTAATACTAATTCATTTTCAGAGCATCAAAAATAATTGGGCCTGTAGATCAACAGAAATCTAAGAAGAGAGAAAAAGGAGATAAAAAGGGAAATGCTGAGATGTAAATGACAACTAGACATGAACATTTTAATTCTCTGAGAATCAGCACCCTCTTAACTATACCAGCTGAGTTGTACACTTGTTCTAAGCTGTTTGCAACTCTTTCTTCTTTCCCACAAGACTCTCTGCTACAGACTGTAGGAATATTTCTGAGTCCAGTTGGTGATCAGTTTATATCCTGAGGCAAAAGGATTGATGGTGTGTGCCATACTTTTTCTAGCTTATATAACTCAGATGGTATTCCAGCTTTGCTCATTCGCACAGAGGTTTAATTCTTCCTAGAGTCTTACAAAGCTTCAAAAGTAACCAAGGAAAGTCTAGCAATAGGGAACCCTCAGGTTAGAAAAAACATGTCAAGGAGTAGGAAGTTGAAGCCATCTATCTCTGTCTCCCTCTCTCTCTGTCTCTCTGTCTTTCTCACACACACACGTACACTCACACACACGAGATACAAGTTGGTTTTCTTTAGATAGCTTTGTTCTTTGTACACTGAAACAATTTAAAGAGGGGTATCATATCTTTGTATCCTTCATTTCAGCACTGCACTGCTAATATTTTTTTCCTTTGACTGTGCCTTTCCTGAGGCCTCCAAGGGCCTTTGAAACCTTCCATGGTAAGGTTGATTTCCCAGAAATACACCTGTCTAAGGATGATTGTCTTCTAATTCCCTGTAGCCATTTTTTTTTTTTTTCTGTCTCTGCTGAATAAACTTAGTCTTGAGTCTTGACCCTGGGCAGAGAGGACAATTTAAACGAAGGGAGAAAAATGAGTATCTCGGTGTTTCGGGGTTTAAACCATATGGCCATTCTAGGCTGCCAATCCCTATGAGAATGCAATGCCATTTTCTCTATGGTCTATCAATTTTAAGAACTCCCAGGCAGCATAAAATGAGAAAGAGGTTTACTGTGAATTTGGAATAATACTATTCTCAGAGGAAAATCTTTTCAACTATTGCAAATATAATTTCTAGTTCCGTAATTTGAAAGCTCCGTGGCTGATTCCTATGTATTTCTTTCCCATCTTCTTGTTGGGAGTTTGCCTGTGACTTCACATAATGAGTTTTCTCTGCTGCGGGGAGCGTAAACACTGTGCACCTTACAGGCCTGTGATCACCATCTCTCCAGCAAGCAGAAGAAACACCTGGGGCCTTTTTAGGTTTTTTAGAAAGAAACAAGTATAAGGCCGTTAGTCTGGTTCTAACTTTTACTGCATTTCTCCTGGGAACAACTCCACAGCAAATGCAGCAATCTCTTCCGTAGAAAGTCTCAGGATACACGCTGAAATAGTATAGTTCATACCAGCAGCCGGAGTGTTTAAAGCTTTCTTTATAGCATGGCTAGTTTGTTGAGGCCAGAGCAAAGGAATCAGTGAGTTGGGCCACGTTTGTGAAGCTTTTGCAGTGAGTGTGTACATCAAAATCACCACCAGAGTGTTAAAATGCAGATTCCTGGGGCTTGCCCTAGACTTAGTAGATTAGAACTTTTGGAGATGAGCCTAAGAATCTTCCTTTTCGAGGAGTTCCCTAGGTGATTTTTCTTACTTTGGGAGCCACAACTTTAGAAAAATATTTAGGAAGAGCTAAAAATGTAAATGTACTGACAGGTACTGGTATCATAATTACTTGAAAATAATTTATTGGAGCCTAGGCCATAGAATGTTACTTCTGAAATATACTTTTGTTCTCATCTACTATACTCCCCAACTTAAAAAATGGGAAATACAACAGCCCAATGAAAAATACACTTCTTCAGACTTGCATGTTAGAGTTTGTTTCTCTACACCATGGGTCAACAAACTTTTCCATGAAAAACAAGGTGGTCAATATTTTAAACTTTGTGAGCCATAGGATCTCTGTTGCAATTAAATTCTGTCATTGTAACAGAAAGCAGCCATAGACAATAAATAAATGCATGGGCATGGCTGTGTCCAAGTAAAACTTTATTTATAAATACTGAAAGTTAAATTTTATATAATTTTTATGTGTCAAAAAATATTGTTATTTTAATTTTTTTAACTTTCAAAATGCAAAATTCATTCTTAGTTATGAGCTGTACAAAATCACGCAGAAGATCAAATTTGGCTCTTGGGACATAGCTTGCCAAGTCCTGCTCTATAACTCTCCTGGTTCCAACTTAAGACAAATTTGGGAAAAAATAAACAACAATCTCAGAAAATAATTTTGTATATAAGGATATACATATCCTTATAAATGTCTGTTTCCTAGCACTACAGGATTTTTGTTCAGAAAAGAGGTTGCATTTAATCTACAATCTAACATTTTACAAGTGATTCACCAGACACAGGAAGTGTTTCTCAAAGTCTAAGAGGTAAAAACTCTTGACAATTATTGTAGCAGAAAGAGAATGAGAGATTTAAAAAGAATTAATATTTAGTGAATACCTACTGTGTCTGGGCACTGTTCATCATATTCAAAAGTAAAGTATTAGAACATCTACAAGTAATGAATATTAATGGTAAGAGCAAATTTAATTTATTACTAATTAATTGTTATCAATATAATGATAGCTTCCCAAATAGTAGCATCTTCTTTACTTTTTAGTATTGTCTTACGATGCCTTGTTTTATCTCCCCAGCATAGTGCTGGACATACAACAGTTGTCAAATTAAATTTTCTATTATGTTTTTTTAACTCAAGAGAGCTGGCACTTATCCAGTAGGGATTTCAAAGGGAGAGCCATTCTTTTTGTATTTGTAGGCAGTCTCTCTCTCTCTCTCTCTCTCTCTCTCTCTCTCTCTCTCTCTCTGTCCCCAAGATGAAGGACTCAAGAGATGTCAAATGAATTCCTGACCAAATCCAGCTTTTTGTTTATGGCTGTCAAAGTTTGAACAATTGTCAGTTGGTCTATGCAACAGTCGTGCTCTTTACTATACTTCTAAGTTATTTGATTTTAGTGTAACCACTGAACATAGTTGCACTGATTTCTCTTTCTGAAAATGAGTTAAATGGTTTTCAAACTATATGCTACAAAACACTCATATTCTAGAAACTGAGCTTACCAGCTTTGTCACTAAAATAAAATGTGGGTACTTTTTTCCTGATTTATAAAAGACAAATATTACTGAGTATAATTTTGTGTATTGAAGTTTTTACCATAAAATATTGTTAGTTTCTTTACTGTCTGCACCATTTTTCTCAATTAAATTCTAACAATCTAATGTAAAAAAGCACAATCAAATATTTTCTTTTTGTATTTGGACCTACCACTTGAACAATTTTGAGAATCTGTCCTGGATTGTGTTTTGGAAAAGTTAGTATCTTTTCTAGAAAAAGAATATTCAATCCGTATGGTTGTGATTAAATTATGTGAGAACTTTCCTTCAACCTCATTTTAAATATGTGTATTTAAAATGAGTTAATTAAGTTTCATATCTTCAACTCTTTAGTGAGAAATATATTTATGCTAGTTTAGGGGACAATTCCATGTTCCTGCAAATCCAAGTTCAGTCAGGTACCATTCTCTAACTGGCTATAAATATGTTACACCTATCCCATATATACACAGATACCTCTATTTTCTTCCAAATACTTTTCATCCTTAAGTTGCTTTATACTATTCCTGTTTTGACAGCTTGATGGAAAGAGGGATAGATTTCTCAATGGCTGGTTCCTGGGTTGAGGAAGTTGGAGATCAGGCACATGACTTTTGTGGAATCGTATCTTCTGATTAGTGTGGATCCAACCTTGCCATGCTCTAGCCAATGGCTAACTAGTCCCATCACAGCACGTGAAGTTTTATATGTAGCCAGCATGCCATTTCCAGGCTTTTGTGGAGTTCCATGCCAATGACACACAGCTCTTTCTGTTATAGCATTCAACAGTTTTCCAGGTAGACAGGACACTAGCTATGAGTTGCGTGTAGGAACTAAATTCTCCGTTACCCCTGATGTACAGAAGGTGCCTTGATAACCTTCCCAAGCCTAAATCTAAAGCACTTAGACCACCTGTAACTATGTTAGGACTAGGGATATAGGTTGAAAACAGATAAACAAACATATTTTAGACCTCCAGTCCTTTAAAGAGGACAAAAGCTTACCACTGTATTATCAGGAATGAAAACTCCAGTTTTGTGAATTGTAAGTTTTCCTCATTCAGCTGCCTTTGCAGTCACATGCTCATCTATTTACTTACCCTCAGATATGTAGAGTGCCAGGAGAGCACTTCTTAGAATGATTGTTATATGTCATATCAAAACGAAGTCTCATAGCAAATACACTTTAGACTCAACCAACCAAAACAAACCTCTCTGTTTGCCCTGACCACCAACAAAGCTGATTTCTTTTCTGAAGGCATCTGTGAGATTACTTTAGGCTGAGATTCATGGCATTTTCTTCCTGCTCTTCTTCTTCCCCATGGTTTGGCTGGCTTGATTTCTTCTGTGATCTTCCTGTGTCCCGCCCTATTACTTTCTTGTTTGCTCAGGACGTCTCCCTCATGTTTCCCTGCTTACACCTCTTTCCTTGTGTCTCCCCTGCCCCTCGGCACAGCTGGTCAGATAATGTTCCCTGAGAGCCACTGCTAGGTTTGCCTTCAGGTAAAGCCATCTGTCAAAAGGGGAGGATTTGTGGGGCTGAACTTTTTTCATCTTGAAATTGTGAAGTTTTTCCAACTAGAAAATTAAAATTGCATCAGTATATGATATGTTGAGCTACTGATACAATAAGGTTTACCCTTCCAGAAACCGACAGTATTTCAGATTAGTATACAAGGTTGGGAAGGCTGAGGAGATTTGAAAGCCTAGGAATTTATTGAAAATATTCCAAGGCCTCCTGCTTATAACTTGCCCAATTATCTTCTGAAAAACTGAGCATTAATGTTCTTATCAGTATTTGGATTCACAAGTTTAAAAGACCACCAAGATTTACATATTAGTGAGAATGATTTTCTGTCTCAGTGTTTGCTACTCAATTCCTAGCTACCCCAAACAGTTAGATACATGAAGCTAGCATTGTGCAAAATGTGACATCTGAATTTGTAACCCCCCTCTTCCCCTAGCAGCATCCTTTTCTTTCATTCTAGTCTTTTTCCAATTCCACAGAACCTATTCCCACAAGTACCAATCCTGATTGCCTGCAGGCTGCGAAATCCCTTAGGTGTTAATTGAGAATTAAGACGTTAGCTGATAAAAGGTATAACCACTTGCATTAATATTTGCATTGCAAAAGGAGTCTTAATGGGAAAATAATTAAGCTTTAAAGTTTGATATCTTTGAGGCAATTTATCCTGCTTGGCAACCTGTCAATTCTGCTCACTTTACATCACCTTCCCTTTACTGCACTTCAGGTTGGCCACGTGTTATTTGAATGTAACTTTGCAAACCAAGACTTGAATGTGGGGTAAGAGAGCTCAGAATTCTTCACAGCATGATGCAAAGAAACTCTCATCTATTTACAGATTAACTTACTCTTAATGATCTTCCAACTCGTGAGAAGGTCAATAGCCCTCCATCTGTCATTCTCCAAGTTCACCAACAGCTTATCCACCCATCAAAGGTGCTTTTGTAACAAAATCCATGCATAATGAAGCCAAGAAAGGTAGTGTACGTTTTCTTGTTCAACTTTGGGTGTAAATGACCTATTCTCAGTGATTTTTACAGTAAGGAAATCTAGTGATTAGACCAGGCAACACTGAGCACTGTAGGACAGAGGAAAGAAAAGGGTAACCCACAATTGGGAGGTGAGATCCAGGCTTTTGTGGAGTTCCAGGCAGGCCAGAAGGCAGTCAGCATTGGATTTGGTCATGAATCTAGTGTCTAGAACTGGTAGGCAAATGAGGATCAATCACAAGAACAGAGGACTTTACAAATATGATATAATTGATTAAAACACTGGAGTCACACAGGCATCTTAGCTTTGCCATTTACTATCTGTGTAATGTTGGGAAAGTGCCTTAACATTTCTAAACTTCACTTCCTTCATTGGTTAACAAGAGACACACAGAGAGAAAAGAAGAAGCCTGTATAGATAAACTAGCAGATGTAAACAATCCACATGACATGAAGGGCTACCCAACAAATGGAGACTGAATTGTAAGTTCAGAAATGGGAATTGAGTTCAAGACAGAATGTTGATTCTCCTCGTAATTTAACTTGTCTCCTTCAATATTTCCTGACCTAAATACTGGATTGATCCCTGATCCCGGGTCAAGCTGATTTCTGTGTCTGGAGTTAACCTAACTCCCTTGAGAAAAGAAAAGGTATATATTTCTGAATGCCAAACTAGTAAGATCAGAAGGATGCTTACCAAATGTAGGGGTTCTGGATTATCACCTGGTAGATTTTGTAAATTAATGGATTCCTGAGCCTCATCCCAAGAAATTCTGTTTCAGTAAGTCTGTGAAAGAGCCCAGTGATCTGCATGTATTAGCAGTTTCCAGTGTGATTATCTTATAGGTGGTCCAGGGATCACAGTTTGAGAAACACCTATACAGATGCTGATCAGAATCTGAGACAAGCTGATCACCACACCTGGATACTATATTTGTATAATTTTTAAAAATGAAAGCAAAAGGGAAAATAAATAGATTCACATAGTTTATTTTTTATTTCAAAATAGTAGCAAGAGTTGAAAAAGGCATCTACAGAGACATATTTTCTGGAAACTAAAAAGATCCTTTTATAAAGAATATTGAGTAATATGTTAGACAATATGTTTGACTGAAATTTATGAAATGCATAGAAAATGTGTTCAAAGGGGTAATTTTTAAATAGTCTTTATAGAAAAGTCCATGGTCTCACTTCAGTAAAGCCATTTCTAGGAAGTACTGAAATAATTATGGTCAAAATGGTTTGCTTTCTAAATATGTGATTCTTGGATAGAATCCAAAGACTTGAATAAACTGGTAGTAGCATACCAAATAGATATGCCTTGCAATTATTAGGTGTCTTAAACAAGCATTTGATAGGTTGTACATTGACATCCATTAGCAAGTGATCTCTAGACAGTTATTCTGCATGGTTGCATGAGGTCTCATGTGATAGGTACAGGACGCGAGGGGGTCAATCTTCTGGTCAACCCCCAAGAATAAAATGAAATAGCTTCAGCAAAGGGCTAAGACGTTGCACAATAATGTTTTTCTCTCATATAAACAAATGATTGAGTACATTTAAGTGCTTGTTTGAGATCCTAAGTTCTGTGCTATATATAATAGAAAAATACTGCACAACCTGACACTTTGTATGGCAGGTATTAGTTAGCTCCCTCTATCCATGAAAATTCTCCATGTGCACTCTATGAATCGTACACTTTCATGAAAATCATTTTGCGGTTCACACTCTTTAGGCTGGTAGGATCAGGGGGCGGTATTAGGACGCTAGGGAACTTAGAAGTTCCCAGTGAGAAAGGAAAATAAGCTGTTTCCTGGGCTGAGGGAGTTTAAAAGACTTGAGTTAAAACAAAGGATGAGTTCTTTCTACCTCCACCTCAGAACTTTTCCCCTTTCCTGTAAGATTTATAGTTCATATAATTAGGGAAACTCAGGTTGGGCTTGTTCTCAGAATACTCAGATCCAAAGGGATAATACCAAAGCACAGATATTTCTTGGGAATGATTCTGCACCAATGCAAGTAAGCTATTAGTCAGCTATAAAATACAGCGAAAAGGGTTCAGCCCTGTAGGAAAAGTGATGGTGACAACTAAATGATGGGTCAAATTTTTAATTTAGTTCAACTTTAGTGCAAGCTGGGAACTGGAGTGCAATCTGACTGCCAGTAACAAGGATCAAAGAGCAATCAGACAAACTAGTACCATGGAGTGGAGAATAGTAAGAAAAATTCATTTGAGTGCACATACAGCTACCTGCCACCTTCAGAGTCAGCACTCTTAAGTCCAGACACCTGTCAATCATGAGCAAAGTGCTTCTAACAATTGGCCAGGCCCAAGTCTCACTGCTTTGGGGGCCAAGTGGACTGGATCTGTGGTTACAATTCTTTAATAGACACAGTTGAACAATAAGGAGGTAGGTTGCAACACACGATGGCCATGGATAGTCGCTGAAAATTTTTGTCCATCTAATTAGAAAATTGTTCTGATTTTATATAATGTCAACTTGCTTACTATTCCTCCTGTCATTCAGAATTGGTGTCTAATTTTCCTAATCCTTCTTTTTCCCTTATGCCAGAAATAGAAAAATCATACAGATTTTCTTTTTCATTCTGAGAAACCCGCCCTTAGGTTACAGTCAAAAGGATAGGTATGTATTTCCCCAACACTGAAATTATTAAATTCAGTTTCCTTTCAAAATATTGCATTATAAAAGTGATATATATATAATCTATGTCAAAAATTCAAGCAGGATAGGAAGGCATCAAATGAAGAGAAATTCCCTGACCACACACTTCTGGGCCTCCTGGTCCCACAACCCAGAAGCAAGATTGTTAACATTATGTAAACATTATATATATCATATATATTATATATGTAATATATATACACACATACACACATATATATGCAAATGTGTTGTATATGAATAAGTATTTTTATCCTTTATTTGTATCCCATTGTTTAGAAGGAATCTCCATTTGAATGTCCTTTAAGCATTCCAATTCAATAGATACAAAAACTCATACTATTACCCCCCCCAATCACCCCCAACCACCCATAAAAATATCATCCAGTACACAGATCAGTCAAACCAAGAACCTTGGGGTCATCCCTCTCCCTCACTTGCCATTTTAAGTAGAGGTGAGTGTGTGAAAGTAGCACTGTCCCTCTGATGTCCACCCCTCAGGATAAGACAGTCTTGTGGACTTTCTTTATTTCAACCATTTAAACTTCTGAGGTGGACTTTTCTTCTCCCTTTGTTTTTATTTAAAAAGGAGTGGAGGAAACACCCTCATACTGCGCTTTTTAAATGAAGTGACTTGTCAAGTCCGGGACTGTAGCAGTGATCTGAAAGGCAGTAAATTTAGCGACCCTCACTTGCACTGACAGCCTGTCGAGCACTTGAAACATAAATAGCAGTGGAGACAAATCGCTGCTGTTTTCCTATTAAGCTTTGGCCCAGTGGCCTCATAGCCTTCTAGGAGCGCATGGGCCCAGCCTGGGAGAGGGACTGCTTTCAAGAACAGGCAAGTTCTCTCTTCTTTTCTCTCCCACTCCACCTCTACCTGCACTCCTGATACTGCAGCTGGGACCCCCACTCCCACTGTGACCCATCTCCTTTACAGAAAGGCTAAAAATCCTGAGCCCAGATTGAGGGGTGATGGTAAGCAGAGGCCTGCAACCCAAAATGAATATTGATGGAGTAATTTTTAGCTTGTACCTTTTGGTCAAAATGAAGAAGCCAATGGCTGGACCCTTTACTAATAATTTGTTTTGACCCCTGAGATGCCTACCTTGTGTTAAATGGAAACATTCCAAGAACATCACTTTAGTTCATACTTAAACCTTTTCCTCTTCTGCCCTACTCCCACTCCTTACCCTTCTTTTCTCTTCATTACTTATGTATTGACTTTAAGTAAGAACAGTTCTCCAAATTGGATCAAATAGCTCATTCAGCACTGGGCCTAGCTGAAGAAGTAGATCTGGGATTTTAGTGTGAACCCATATGAGGTCATTGCAACATGAGGGTCTGTTAAGAAAGGGTGAAGGGCTAGATGGTGTTATTGTCTGCTTTGTTTTAATTACATTTCAAAGGCTTCTGTGGCAGCTTCAAATCTCTGCCTAGCAATCCTTCCATAGTGCAATCACCCTGCTGAGTTTAACACATTCACTTACTAAATGCCAATTGATTTATGTGACTCTTAAAAACAGCAACTGCTGCTCTCATCTCTCTTGATATTTAATCCTGAGCCATGGCAGAGTTGCTAATAACAGTTCTGGTAATACCCCCACAGTTCTGATGACAATGGTGAGTGATCTTGCTTGTTGCTGACTCTGTCCAGCAATTCTAATCTTTGGCTCTGCCAACCAACCCCCGCCAACCAACCCCCTGCCCCCACATTTTAGGAAAAAGCCTAAAAAACAGTTAACATCTGCAGGAATCTTTACTTCCATTTTATTTCCAAAGGACTCTTTAAGTATTTGGGGCTTTTTTAATCCTTTGTTTTCAGTTTTGCCTCTTCTTCCCTACACCCCTAAGGTCATAAAAATGAAGTAGGAGAGTGGGTGCCGGCTTTATGAGCTACATCCTACAAACGCTCTGCAGCCCCTGCTCCAGTGATTTGAATTACAACCCATGTGTAGATTACAAATTTAAATCCACAGTTAGCTCAAATCTCTTACCAACCCCATATTTCCAAGTACCTATAGAATGTACTCCACAGTATGCCCCAGGAAAACCTAATACCAACCATATCAAGAATGAAACTCATTATCTTCACTCCAAAATAAGTACCCCCTCCTAATTCGCCAAGTGATTCCACCTGCATTCACACTTAGGAAGTCATTAGCTTCTAACCTACATACTGCATTTAGAATACATTTCTTTATACCTGAGAAAACCAAGTGGACTGCAGGAAATTCAGGGCAGGTGAGGGTCTGTGTACAGGGTCCACATTCCTTCCCCTGCCCTCCAAGGGGACAGTGCCACTCTCTCCCACTGAGCCCAGACACCACCTCAGAATCCTTCTCAACATCATTCCCCAGGCAGCCACTTCAGTTAAACAAGGTTGATCACAATTCTTTTGAAATCCTTGAAGAGCCCATCTCCACTTTCACAGTAATTCACAGGAAGGTTCATCAAAATACATGTTAGTACTCAATGTTAAGAAACAGGCACTGAGAGTAAATAGTGTTGGTGTATAAAGGACTTCAAACAAATAGAATTTTCATAGGATTTTATGCTTACACATCATGTTTCCTATATGGTGTGGAGGGAGGGAGGGAGAGAAGGAGGGAGGGAGGGAGGGAGGGAGGTAAGGAGGGGAGGAAAGAGGAAGGGATAGGAGGAGGGGAGGAGGGAGGAAAAAAGGAAGAAAACAAATTACAGAATAATGCCATTGTACTCAGTACCCTGTGGGTGCTGGAAGGCTTAAAGAGGATGTAGCAGTACCTAACATAGCAAACCCAGTGTCCTCATACCACCCCTCACATCCCAGTGCATGTCTTCATACATCACCGTGCTCATTTTTCCTGCTCAGAGACTTCAGTTTAGTCAGGTTTATCAGATTTCCACACCCTTTTACAATTTGCCAGCTCTAATTTTTTCTCCACTTGCATTTCTTTTTTTTTTTTTTTTTTTTTGAGACGGAGTCTCGCTCTGTCACCCAGGCTGGAGTGCTGTGGCCGGATCTCAGCTCACTGCAAGCTCCGCCTCCCGGGTTTACGCCATTCTCCTGCCTCAGCCTCCCGAGTAGCTGGGACTACAGGTGCCCGCCACTGCCTGGCTAGCTTTCTGTATTTTAGTAGAGACGGGGTTTCACCGTGTCAGCCAGGACGGTCTCGGATCTCCTGATCTTCGTGATCCTACCTGCCTCTCGGCCTCCCAAAGTGCTGGGATTACAGGCTTGAGCCACCGCGCCCGGCCTTCCACTTGCATTTCTTAAGTTCCTGAAAACTTATTTCTCCCAGGAAATCTTCTCTACTACTAAGTCTACTCTACACTGTCCATGTGGCTCCTTTGCTGGTTGCTGTACCAATAGGTTTTTATTGCTAATGGAGGGACTCCTAAAAATAAATGGTTAAGAGGCTAAATTTTTAAAGACCAACTATTTTCCCCTCATTTATTGGTTCATTTGATCTTTTCAATAAGGAAGTTAAGTGAAGTGGGCAAACCTCATAAAAAATGAAGCCTGTCTTTTTACCTTCTTTATCAATAATTGAGCTGCATTGCTTTGGAAATTTCTCACATGTCTTATTCTCAATCTCCCATTCTATACTCGAAAGAAAGAAATAAAGCAGATTCTGAGAGCTAAGAATTCAGCCAACTATAGCATCTTTCAGCATTCTAATGATAAAAGTAGGCATGCTTAGTTAGGAACATGAGTCCCAAAAGTCCACAGACCTGGGTCAAAGCTCATGTCTTCCTTACTAAGATTATAAGCTTGGGCAAGTTTCTTGTCCAATCTAAACCTGTGTTCCTATGTGTTACACATATGTAAGCAATCTTAAAACTATTGTGAATTAAATAAGATAATATATCTGAGTCACTCAGCACAGTGCCTAGCAAGTGTTTATTAAGCAGTAGCTCATTCAACAGTCACTCTACAATATTTCTTAAACTTTTAATAGGTTCTGACATTGTGCTACATGCTAGGGAAAGGATACAGTGATGATCAAAACCAAATGTGGTTTTTACAGTGGTAAAGCCTTACAATGTAACCATAGCTATTCTCAGTACAGTTCCCTTCAGAGAACTAAATATAGGGGATTCTGACTTCAAGCATCACATTTAGAAGGGCAGGGCAGTTTCTAAAAACTGACACCAAGTAGGGGGTAATGGCTTAGTATAAATACGATAAAAGAATGTCATGGCCCAGGACTGAAAAAAGGATGCATGCATGGCAGCCTCAGGTTGGAAGCTGAGCTCAAACTATTTCAGCTAGCTTATTTTTTATATGTGAAAGCAAAAATGCAAATCATAATGAATTGGATCTCTCTGGATGCCAGGAAAAATAATCCCAGGGTGTTCTTTTTCGTTTGGCCCATGCTCATTCATAGAGCCAAAGCCAGTTGTGAATCTTCCCTGGCATTGTTCTTGTCACTGGTTTCTGTGTACTAACTACATCCTTGGGGGTTGCATAAGGCATGGGGCCAATTTGCATAATCCACCCCCTGTTGTGTCTTGTTATTCAAATAGGGAACATTTCTATAGCAGAGTAACCCACCCCTTCCCTTGCATGCAGCTCAAATGTCTTAATAGTCATATGCCTCTTTCTTCAGAGAACTCTCTGCTTTCATTTCCATTCCTCCAACTCTTCCCTAAAATCATTCTCATTATATCACATCGCTCCGTTTTGTTTTGTTTTGTTTTTTCTTCATCCCCTTCAATACCTTGTTCTTCCCTGTGTCTCATCCTCCTGTGGTTGTTGCTTTTGACGACCGCATCTACCCCTTCCCTGCCTTCTTTCAATCAGGGATCATTTACCACTCTTCACTCCTCCCTTTTAGTGGTGAAAAGTGAGGATGAGAAGTGGTTTCAGCCTTTGGACAGCAACATTGTCAAACACTAAGGAATCTCTCAGGTGGAATGTGAAGCGGAGAAGCAAAAACTTCAAAGAATCTGGAGAGAAACATGGCTGGAAATACAAACAGAACCCTACTGCAGGCATCTTTTCTAGATTTCTTGTGTTTCTTTCTGTCTTCCTTTCCTTATCATTTTTGTGTAGAACGTGATGTGCAGGAAAGCAGGGAAGAAAACAAAAACAGGAATAGGTGAGCATGTCCTTAGGGGAAAACAAAAGGAAAACATGAAACATACTGTAAGAATAGAAACATGGTACAGCATTTGAAGTTCTCACAGGAAACTTCAAATGGCATCATTGATTCGTGATCTTTTGTCCTCTAATTTTCACAGGTAGAAGTTCGTAGCTTGCTTTTCTTGCTTACCTACTTCATTCACGTTTCCAATCACAGACCCACACAAACACAAATATGCACACATATACACCTTGAAAGATAAATTCCAGTGCTTTGCTTTTCATTAAACTGTATGTATGGTTGTGTTTATAGCTAATGTGTTTATAGCCACTTACATGTAAATATTCAAACGTAGATGAGTAAAAGGAATAGCCACCTCATTTCAAGCACATCTTCCCATCTGTGAAAGACTGATCTACTGAGATGCTGTACTTACAAAAGTCTTCTCAGAACAGTGAAAAAATGATCCATTCATTTCCTAACATACTTTCCTTGGAACTCTAAATTTTTAAAGTCACGAAATGCTCGAATTTAGCAAGTTTCCTAAATTGTATTTTTTTGTATCTCAACTATAAAGAAAGATAGGTACGATAATGATTATTGGAGTAATAGTCTTTAAAAAATGTTTTTCATTACAAATATGGGGCTGGTTGTCATGTCCTGGGAAGTTTTTGAGACTAGTACTGCTCTGTTTAGGAAGCAAATATTTGAGGATGAGGAAATGTGTGTGCTGCTCCCGAAAAGTTAACAGTAAAATCTTATATGTAAATAACTAGTTATTTGTGTGTGGGGGGGGTGTGTGCGTGTGTGCGCATGTGTGTGTGTGAGAGAGAGAGAGACAGAGAGACAGAGACAGAGAGAGAGAGACAGCGAGAGAGATGGGAGGATAGAAGGAGGGAGAGGGAGGAGAGAAAGGGAATGAGAGAAAGCAGCACCATGGAAATACATTTAATTTCAAATGGCTCCTTGTTACAAATGCTTGGTTGACCTTATAAATCTAAATAAGTCAACATTTTGCATAGGAACTTCAGGGTTCACTGAAGTATGGGACTCTGAAGGCACTGTACTCAGAAGGCAGCACCTGGCTTACTTTAATTGGTGTTATTCCTGGCTGATTTGCCTCCACATTGGGGAACATAGGAGAGAACACTTTTCTCTTGCCATTAGCTCCAGGCCCTTCTTTCTGACTTATGAAGAAATATTAAAAGAACTAATATGTACAACTTCAGTAAACAGTGACTAAGAAGGGATATGCTAATTATGTGCAAGAGTTTAAAAGGTGCATACACTGAGGAGGATGAGAAGTTATTTAGCCTGGTAGCTGAATATTGCCAGGAGACACAAAAACACATTAAGCAAAGGGAGATTTAAACTAAACATTAGATCCCAGAATAAATATAACACTCAGCAATGTGAGCAGGCTTGTGGAAATTGGTTGAGATGTTTAAAATACCAAAATACTGAAATTTGCATTTCAAGTAAACATTTCTGTAAGGACAAAAAATAATAGGAACAAGAGAACGACCCAAATTGTGGCCATAGAACCCGTCTACCAGAGAACAGTAGGTTTTGTGTCTGTTTCTGGCCTGAGGGTCTTTTTAAGGTTGAGAGAATAAAAGACAATATTGGCAGGACCCTGGGGTTGAGAGTAGCCAGTCAGGGCGAACTGAAAGAAATGGAGAAAAGTTACCCTCTTGGGGACAGGCACATGGGGACAAAGGGAAAGAAAGGAACAGGAGAATCTGAGTGCATTTTAGAATTTTGTGACTCAAGATTCAGGTGGTATATTCCATGCCTTAAAACAAGAAATGGCACTTGCTGAGATTGTATCGTGCCTGTGTCCACAGGGATTTCTGTTGGTTTCCAAAACGATAACTCGCCATGGCAGATAATTCCTTGGGACATGGCCAGATATGCCCCCGTGCAGTCATTCAGCAACAGAGTACTCAGCACACCCTTTCTTCCCCAGTAAAAGAGAACTCTTATTAGGATCATTAAAAGGCAGTGGAGTTTTATGCCAACTTCTCTGACAGAAATACTTAGCCACTTTTCAATACTTAGCTCTATCTCTTAAACTACATGAAGTGCTGACAATAACTCTAGAATCTCTTTGAGTTTCTTAACTCAGTTTGGATTTAGCTCAGTCCATTCAGGTTACTATAACAAAAATACCATAGACTGGGTAGCTTATAAACAACTGAAATGTATTTCTCACAGTTTCAGAGCTTGGGAAGTCCAAGATCAAGGTGCCAGCAAATTTGCTGTGTGATGAGGGCCCAATTCCTGATTCAGAGACAGCTGTCTTTTCTCTGTGTCCTTACATGACAGAAGAGGCGAAGGAACTCTGGAGTTTCTGTTTTCTTTTCTTTTTTTTTTTTTTTTTTTTTTTTTTTTTTTTGAGATGGAGTCTTGCTCTGTCGCCCAGGCTGGAGTACAGTGGCTCAATCTCAGCTCACTGCAACCTGCGCCTCCTGGGTTGAAGCAATTCTCCTGCCTCAGCCTCCCAAATAGCTGGGATCACAGGCATATGCCACCACGCCCAGCTAATTTTTTTGTATTTTTAGTAGAAACGAGGTTTCACCATGTTGGCCAGGCTCGTTTCGAACTCTTGACCTCAAGTGACCCACCCGCCTCGGCCTCCCAAAGTGCTAGGGTTACAGGCATAAGTCACCATACCCAGCCTGCAGCTTCTTTTATAAGTGCACTAATCTCATTCATGAAGCCTCCATCTTCCTGACCCAATCACCTCCAAAGAGGTATACTTCCAAATACCATCATCACTTTGAGGATTAAGTTTCAACATATGAATTTTGGAGAAACACAAGCATTGAGTCTGTAGCGAGCTAACTCAACAAACATTTATTGAGTGACTAATCTGAGTCAAACCCTGTGCTAGTTCATGAGGATATTATGAGTAAGGCATGGTCCCTGCGGCGCTTACAATCTGGAGCTTTGGCTTTCCAGCAACAGAAAAGCTCCCATTTCCTGTTAAATTTCTGTGAATTGGTAAGAAATTCTCAAGTGAAGCAATAGAGATAATGCATTATGGGAAAAGTCTCCTGGGTGTGACTAGAACAGACTAATCAGGAAGGGCCAGGGAATGCAAGAGTTTCAACTGGAGGATCCAGGGGATAGGGAAAGGAAGCATGACAAGAGGGAGGGCCCAGGGATGTCTCTCAATGTTTTAAATTCAGTTTCTGGCCTGAGAGTCTTCTTAAGGTTGAGAGAATGAAAAGAAATACTGGCAGGACTCTTGGGTTGAGAGCAGCCAGTCAGAACTGAAAGAACTGGAGAAAATTTGCTCTCATGAGAACGGACACATCAGGGAAAAAGAAAGAAAGGAGCAAGAGAATTGTTGGATGAGATTGGTTGGATGATGGAATACAGTGCAGTTTCCTCTGCCTGTAGTTGGTTTGCACCTTGAGCCTGCTCCCACTTTATTGAGACAGCTATGCACATCATGTGCTAGAGACAGAGGCTGCCATTGGAGAGGAGGAGAGCTATCACAGGAGAAGCAAAAATAGTGTCTCTGCCTCCCATGTGGGTCTCTTAAGGGAAAACTCTCCTTTTATCCTCAGGTAGTTTAGGGGAAATTCTAGAGACATGAGATTGAAAGTTTATCTGATAAGGACATGTTTTGTTATCTGCTTATCAAGAACAAACGAGATTATTAATATTTATATTGGTAACGTAAGAATGCCAGGCCCCAAACACAATCAATATTGTTTTATTTTCTCTCATTCATCTTAGTACTTACTCTCATAGGTGCCATCTTCCAGAATCGGTAGGGCTTTAGTTGGTGCAGCTAAAAATAATCTTTCTCTCTCCTGCAACTGTTTTGTTTTTCTTTTTGTTTTAGAAATTCAAAAAGCAAAGTAGGGACCCATAATCCACCATTTCTAGGTATTTCATGGGAATTGGAAAGAATTCAGTGTTGCCAACCATCTCTAAGATTATCCTTGTTCTCTCCTTCTACTGACAGCTCTGTCCCCAACTAAGATTAAGGTTATGGGTGGGTGATATGCAAGATGGGAAGAAATACTAAAACATTCTAAAATTACTATTAACTATTTTCTCATTACAATTTACCATTATGCTCAAAATAAATAATGCTATCTTACTTTCTATTCCACCTCTGCATTCTAGGTTTTCAATGAGCTTACACCTATTTCTGCCTGCTAAATAAAAAACTAATTGTCAAAGTTGCCATTAGCCTTCAGGGTATTTATGTTCAGCTAGAAGAGTCTTAGCTTCAAATAGTTGGCATGACACTTAGTCCATAGAAACAATATGCAGGAAAGATCTTTTTTACCCCTTCAATCCCAAATCCTGCCCAATTAATCCAGAAAAGTGGCCAGTTACCTTGCTGAGATTACTTTTTCTTCCCTACTACATTCTACTTCTGTAACATGTAAAATCAGATTTAAGTACTTGCTTTAAATTTTAGCAAGGAAGAAGAGAAAAACGTAGACAGGAAAAAATTAACCTCTTATAAAAAAAAAATTCTCAGTAGAAGCATATGCTAGATAATGTGCAGAACTTCAGAACCAAATAATGGTATATTACTCTTGCCTGTTTTTTAAATCAAGATTGTATAGTTTCCTCAAAACTAGTGATATTGACAATTGAGAGAAGACTTGAAGCTTGGAATATCCAGAGAGTTGTGTTATAGAATGTTAGCAAAGAAGCCCCATGTTCTGTTGGGAGCCTAGTTAACAGGTTTAACTGACATATTTAGAGTAAATTTGTCTCCTTGCTAACTGTCTGTTATGTTGATTTGGTCATCGGGGACTTTCCAGAAAAGGAAAACAGCTTGTGGCATTTGAGCAGAGCTAATGACCGGTACCATTTAGTGTGGAGTGACCAGGAGCATCATGGTTGCAGGACTGTGTTCTTTAACACCCTTCCCAGCTGCTCTATCCTAACTCGTGTAACAGTGGAGTTTTGAAATTTGGGGGTAAGGGGGTTCAATTTAGCTCGAGTTGAAGTCCTTGGGCCTTTCTGGCCAAGCTCTGGCTAAGCGCTTCCTGCTGCCCAATCTCATTTCCTCATCACCTTCTCTTTCTTCTTTTCATTTTTCTCCCCCTCCACTTCTTCCTTATTTCTCTCTCCATCTCTTCAGGAAGAAAATAGTTTAATCAATTATACTCCACATAGGGGAATTTAAACAAGGTTTCCTTAGTTGAGATTACTTTACTAAAATGCACACACTCAACTATGTAGATTTTTCCAAACAGGACCTCCCTATTCCTAATCCAAACTTTTAAGCCAGTGATATTTAACTCCCTACCCCAAACCCCAGATGACACAGTCCATCACAAACACACCATCAGCAGCACATTCTCATGGATCTGGCCCATGGCCTAAAAGCCTCTATGATGATGTAGTTTGATATAGAACACAACTGTCAAGACAGTCTAGCATACAATCCTTATGAACAGAATTTAACAGAATCTGGAGAAGAGTGGTGGCTTCTCAAAAGGAAGCCACTTTGTCTAATAACAACGTTGGTGTAAAGAGTGCCTTGCACAACAAAAAAAGAGTGCTTTGCAACGTGGTGTGACAGATGATGTTGGTGCCATAGCCCCTCAGAGCACTTTATGATTTGCATGTACCTCCTGCCAGCTCCCACTTTGTTCCAAACCCTTAACCAGTGACTGGTGAGTGCCTGCACCTATAAACACCCCAGCTCCCAGCCTCATGATGAGAATCATTTTGAAGTGGGACATGAGCTGTCCCCAGGCCTCCCTGAAAGACTGAGCCACAGTTGCTCTCTGTGGGACTTAGCTTGACATTGCACCCTTGCTTGACTTCTTTCTCTTCCAAGTCCCATTTTCCCATTTTCTTTCTGGTTTTTCCTGAGAGCATTTTCTACTCAATCACTTTCACAAGACTTTTTATCTTGAGGTCTGCTTCTGTGGAATCTGATGTCAGACAAAGTACATTGTCAAATCATTGAAAAGAAATATGGATTTATTGCTTTTAAAAAGAATAATGAGAGGATCTGCTGCCTATTTCAGACTTTAAAAAAGAATCATGAAAACCTCTGTTTTTCAGGAAGGGAATTTGAAGGAGAAGAAGAATACCTGGAGATCCTCGGCATCACCAGGGAGCAGTCAGGCAAATATGAGTGCAAAGCTGCCAACGAGGTCTCCTCAGCGGATGTCAAACAAGTCAAGGTCACTGTGAACTGTGAGTACAGCAGGAGCCAGCAGGTACTAGGTGCCCAGGGTGCACCTCTACCTCCAGTGAGCTCTAAAGACTCCATTAGCAAAAGAGCATTGTACTTCAAGCAGATGCTCCTCTGGCCAGGAATGCACATTTATACATTGAACACATCCAAGGGCAGGACTTGGCCTTTGAATTTGATAAATCAACTCTAAATGTAATCCATAACACATTTAACAATACCCTTTTTTACTCACACTGCAGGATTAAGAAAACATGATCAGACAGCACTAACATTGCTGGCGGTCACTATGCTGGTCTTCGTGGAAATCAAGGTCATACTACTTAAGAAAAAACAGCAATTTGTATCTGGTTTAACTGGAATTTCCATCTTAACGCATTGTTTGTCAGGAGGGAATGCCTCAAGATTATATTTTATCCTCCGCTATTTAAATAATTGGCCTTGGGAACAAATTAGAGCCACTGTGGTCAGATACCATGTGTCCCTGATGGCTAACAGGAATGTCTGATAAGTTAATTTCCGTTACCTATTTGTCCCAAAGTATGGGCATTAGAAAGGAAGATTTCACTAAGATGCATAGGTAAGTGGGCATACTTTGAACTTCTCGGATGAAAGGATTCTTAGATGTAGTTCAAAAGAGGGTGGGCGGAGGGAGGATCTATATGATGTGTGTCACCCAGCAGAGGAATAAAGAGAATTCGTTTACCCTGTTCAGTTAGCACTGACTCTACATCACTCAAATTCAAGTCCCCACATCACACAACTGTGGCTAGTGGCAGGGACAAAGGGAAGCTTTGACAGTTCTTCCCTTCTATGCATTGAATGCACACACATCCTACATACACACACATAGGCACACAGACATACATGTACAAACATCTTAACCCATATTTGAAAGTATCCTTTAGGCTGTGATGAGTACTTTCTGTCATCTCATGTCTTCCTATGTACCAGGTTTTTTATATAAATTCTCTTTTCTACTCAACAACCCCAGCAAGGTAGATATAATTGAGACCATTTTAGAGTTTGAAAAACTGCAGCCCAAGGAGGTAAAACTGCCCCTTCAAAATGACACAGAAAGTAAATGTAAGAAAAGGGATTCAGACTCAGGTCCATTTGATTCTGAAGCCCACACTCTCACGAGGAAGATAAGGAATTTTCAGTTCCACATACCTACTATGTGCAGCATTGAGTTAAGAGATTTATATTGGTCGGGCACAGTGGCTCACCCCTGTAATCCCAACACTTGGGGAGGCCGAGGCGGGTGGAACCTGAGGTCAGGAGTTTGAGACCAGCCTGGCCAACATGATGAAACCCTGTCTCTACTAAAAATACAAAAATTAGCCAGGTGTGGTGGCAGGTGTCTACAATCCCAGCTACTCAGGAGGCTGAGGCAGAAGAATCACTTGAACCCAGGAGGTGGAGGGTTCAGTGAGCCGAGACTGCCACTGCACTCCAGCATGGGCAACAAGAGTGAAACTCTGTCTCAAAATAAAGAGAGAGAGAGAGAGAGAGAGATTGATTGATTGATTTACATTTGTTGTTTAATCCCCACAGCCATTTTAAACCTATGAGATAAGCATCATTAGTCTTACTTTAGAAATTTGGAAACTGAGACTTGGAGAGCTGAGGAAACTTGCTAAAGTTTACGCAGCCTGCGCTGGGATGCACCATTACCTGTGGCCTTGCTCCAGCCTTGCAGACTTCTGAAACAAGCAGCAAAATCTCTTTCACACCAAACCTAGAGGAATCCAATAGATACAAATGACTCTGCTATAGTTTATGGCACTCATTTCCAAGAAGCAAGGGGCTGCATTTCATGAGTTCTGAAGTGCTTCTATCCCTAGCTGTTTTCAAATTTTTTAGTAATAGAGTTTTGAAATGCCAGTTATTACTATTCTTTTCTAGTGCTGGGTGTGTTTCAAAGACACATTAACGATCGCAATGTTATAAAATGCTTTAGGACCTTTATGTCACATGAAAGGAAACTTCTCTGGCTGTTTGTATAAGTTTATAATTAGGTTAGCTTCTTTTATGTACACACAACCATGCCATCATCTTCCATCTCTTCCCTGAATTTTGGAGTTAAGATTTCATTTTCTCTTAATTGACCTTCATCTTAATTAGATTTGTGAAAGTCCAATCATGGTGTACATAGAAAATATTTATGCTTCCATTGTGTGAAACATCAAAGTGGTCTGGATTGCAGATGGTTCCCAAGATCAAAGCTAGCCGCCTGGGTCCTATTATTATTGGTGCAATTAGTCTGACATTGCTTCTTCTTGACTGTCCCCAAAGTGTAATTTAAAGCAGAAGAAAATACTTACAATTTTCAAGAAAAGACTTTTATGAAAATGTGAGCTTTTGCTAATGATGAGTGAACCACAGAATATGGACAGAAACCTGAGATTCTAAAAAGATACCTCATAACAAATTACATGGAAAACTATAATGAGTTTACTCACACATCCAGTATGTCCTAACGAGCAGGACCTAACATGTGCCTGACTTTATAAAAATTGCTCAGTAAATGTGTATTGAATAAGTAGGTGAAAAACTCACAGATAAACTGTGCCCTCTTAACATTTCTCCAAATTTTGCAAATAATATGGTCACAAATCTGGAAAAATATTTTATCAATTTCCTTTGGAATCACCTTTTACCAAAACCTCATGAGCTGTGTTTTTATTATATCAAAACTAGTCATCACAGCACTTGTCCTGTTCAAACAATTCATCCAACTTAAATATAGTTGTGTGAAGTAGATGAAGTCTCTCAGATTGAATTATGGAACCAAGTCTGCCTAGCAACACTCTTGCATACAGAGAAATGCCCAGGATCACCTCTATCACTTCATCTAATCCTGCTGGCCATGAAATTTATTATTTAAACCGATTCTGTTTCCTTTTCAAAACACAGGCTTTGGAATTAGGTCAGGGGATCAGGATGGTTAAGATAACTACTGGCCAAATAGATTATTGTAATGAACAGACCCTGAGTACTACCACTACAAGAAAGAAAAAAATCTCAGGGCTGTTAACTTTCTTCCACCAGCACTTCATTGACTCATTTACTCAGTTGTTAACAGATGTTTGTTGCAGGGCACTGAGAGACTAGAGCAGTAAAGAAGAGAGACTAACAGTCTCTCCTATTGAGCTCACAAGCTGGATTCTATGGTCTCTCCTTTTTACTTCTTTTGGATAGCACTTCTCTGCAGTAGGCATACAGCATTACACATAGCCACTTTTATATGCAAAATCTATTTTCTAAGTGGTAGGAGGTCCTGGAATTTACAGAGAGCTAAAATGTTGGCTCAAAATCTCTTCAACTGAATAAGCTTAGTATAAATTAGACAACAGACAGGACTTCCAGGTTTCTGTATCTTACCCAACAAAGTAACTGTTAATTTCTTTCAGATACCAGTCCTAGGGACAGTCTGTTCTTTCATTGCAGGTTCTAGGTGCAGTTCCTCAATTTCAGTTCTCACAGTGCATTAAATGTAACTATTTTTGAGTTTGTCTCATCCTAGTGCCCAGTACACCTAGAATAGTATCTAGCACCTAGTAAATGTTTAACAAATACAAACTGTTAATTTTATCTAGACTCTTGCAATACTGGACTCCTTTCCTATTCCTGGAGAATTTTTTCTCAAAAGTTGCTCCCAGCTCTCAAGCCTGTCCCCGCCCCATTGACCAGCTGATGTTCCCACCTTCCACTTTCCCACAGGTCTCTCTCCAAATAGGTTCACATTGTCATCCTCACAACTCCTTTTCCCTTTATTTGTCTCTCTCTCTCTGAATTCGTTTCTGCCTCCACCCTGGTGTCCAGAGCTAATCAACTCAATCAACACCCATGCTGGGGCACTTGGGGAGCTGACATTTTTAAATGTGAGCTTGCCTTACATTTGAGAGCCATTTATTTAGAGGAAGCAAAGGTTGTCACAAAATACACAATTGGGCTGGAGAGACCTCAAGATAATGTATATATATTTTAACTGGTATCTTCAGTGATTTGATTCAAAAATCACCTAATGAGAAAACATTAGGAAAATAACTTTTTTGTTTGTTTGTTTGTTTGTTTTTGAGGCAAGGTCTCACCCTGTTGCCCAGGCTGGAGTGCAGTGGCCCAATCTCAGCTAAGTGCAACCTCTGCCTCCCGGGTTCAAGCAATTCTTGTGCCTCAGCCTCCAAAGTAGCTGGGATTACAGGCACATGCCACCACACCCGACTAATTTTTGTATTTTTAGTAGAGACGGGGATTCACTGTGTTGACCAGGCTGATCTCAAACTCTTGATTTTAAGAGATCTGCCCGCCTTGGCCAGAAAAATAACTGTTTAACATGGAACCAGACTGGCCAGCTTCTCTAGCTTTTCATAGTTACACCTATTCAGTCTCCATGCTCATCTTTAGTTTATTCTTGCCTTTGGGTAGGTAATGGTAAAGATATATCCTAATACTTATGAATCGATTATGAAGTCTTCAGAGGAAATATTCAGTGACAACACAGAGTACTACAATGTTTCATTATAATTTTGCAACATGGACAGGAACTATAATTTTCTAAGTGCCTTCAGAGTACCCGGACTCTCCTAGAGATTTCATATCAATTCACTGTAATCTTCACACCAACAGTGGCCAACTATATTTAGAAAGGAAAGAGGTTTAATTGACTCACAGTTCCACATGGCTGAGGAGGCGTCAGGAAACTTACAATCATGGTAGAAAACAAAGGGGAAACAAGGCACATTCTTCACAAGGCGGCAGGAAAGGGAATGAGTGCAGGAGAAACCACCAAACCTTTATAAAACCATCAGATCTCATGAGAACTCATTCACTATCATGAGAACAGCATGGGGGAACTGCCCTCATGATTCAATTACCTCCACCTGGTCTTTTCCTTGACGCATGGGGATTATGGGGAATTACAATTTGAGATGAGATTTTGGGTAGGAACACAGCCAAACCATATCACCAACCAAATGGGAGGGTATATTGGGCCTGGTCTGCCCCAGTGAGAAGTATTTACTTTATCACTGGCATTGTTTAATATTACTGGCACATGGTGACTTAAAAAAAAAAAAAACAACTCTAAATCAGTCTTATTATCATTTCTAAATTCTCTCAGATAATGTGTTTTTTATTGCCTACACCCTCTGCCTCTGCTGCTTTTTACACCGCTGCACACTACCCATGGGAGATGATCTATATCATCCCCACGTAGAGAGGACGAAAACAAAGCTCAGTGAGCGTAAGCATGCTCTGACACAAAATCAAACAGCTTTTGTGAGTAGTGGACTTGGAACTCAAACCCAGGTCTAACTCCAAAGTTCTTTCTTTATCCATGATACCAAGTGGATAATACTATAAAATAATACATGTAATCACTTTAGGTGTTTAAAGTGCTCTCATTTTAATGACTTCATCTGATATTTACATAAAACCCGTGAGATAGACAGACAGGCATCATTGTCTGTATTCCTAGGTGAGGGGCTGCAAGGGAGCATTGTGTCCCATGGTAACGAGTTAAGTGGCACTAGCAGAGATTGCATCTGCATTTCCTGACTCCTAATACAAGTTTATATCCACTGTGTCACCGCATGTTGTGCCATTGTTGGTACCCTATAAATAATAGAAATATGCAGCATTTATCTTTCCATCTACCGGCCTGCTCCCTCCCCTGATGGTATTTTTTTTCCTGTTAGAAATTCATTGTTCTTCAAAAGAATTCATTCAAATAGATGTACCAGAGCAGAGAGGTTCAGAACATGAGTTTCAGAGCATGACAGACCTGGGGTTAAATCCATGGTCCATCAAATACTGACCATGTGAATTTGGACAACTTAGTAACCCTCTGTAAGCTTGTCTTCTCTTTCATAAAATGGGGTTAATCATATTTACCTCCTAGGGCTAATTGTTTGGATAAAGAGGATATCTAAAACCTAGTAGAGTGCTGACATGCAGTAAATGACTATACATTAAATTTCCTATTCAGAATATTCTTTTATATGAATATTCCCAATATTAGTAAGATTAAATGAATGATATTTTATTTCCTAGGCCTCTGTTTTGTTTCCCTATTCATTCTGATTGAAAGAGTCTTGTTATTGGTGATGTCAGAAGAAGAAAGGCCCTATTAATATTTTCAGAACATGGAATTTTGAATTAATATAAACTGGAAGAGTCCTTTGACAATTGTAAGCTATTCCAAAGTCATATAAAGAATAACAATGGACCTCTCTGTGCAGCATTTTTATGAAGCCACATTTTTATTATAACCGTATTTTGAATAAGGACATCTATTATTTTAACTACACAAGGCATGCTGCAGTATGATTTGTAATAGTCTTTCTTAGCCTCACCTATGCAGAATTCATTACAAATGAATTTTGAAATGTTCATTTCAATAAGCCATGAAAAAATAAACTTGCACCATGGTGTCATTTGAAAAATATTAGAAACAATGAGCTCTTTGTATATTTATCAGTATTCATATATTTACCCTGGCACAAGAAAATTCCTAAGTTTTCAAAGAGAGAAGCAAGTAGCTGGCCTTTGTAACTGACTAGATTAATGCACTTGTAAGTGCTCAATCCTAGTTTACTGCCAGCTTCCCCATGCTGGGGTCTCTGAAGGGCTAATAAATAGCTTACTGCTTAGTAATTCAGATTCCAAACAAATTGACAAGTAAGGAAAAGAGTGGTCAGGAGACCTAAATGTTCCCATTTTTAGAGATCAAGGTGGCTAGAGATAATAGGTTAGTGTGGTCGACTTACCTCCCCAATCATGGCAGCCCTGGGATGGGATGGGCCTGCCCACATGAAAGCAGAAAGGAGAGAGCCCAAGTAAGACTTCTGTCATAGAGAAACAGAGGAGAACCTCTGCTACCGGCCAGAAGCTTGGTCCCAAAAGGGAGAAAGGAAATAGATGAGTCAAACAGGCCCAGTTTCTTCTTCCCAAATTTTTCAATCAGAAAAATCATTTATTTCCCCTGGGTCCTGAAGTGGTAGGAGATGAAGGGTAAATAGTCACCAGTTGGCAGTTATAACCATGTGGCTCCAGAAACTCACAAACAGTGGTTAAATTTTATTTTACAAATTGGGAAATTGAACAAACAAAATTCGTAAGCAAAATTATCTTCAGTCAATGTCAATGGGCCACTGTGCTACAGATGATGGAGTCATTGGCAGCTTAAGGACACAATACAGTGAGAAGAAATGAGGACTGGAAAGTAATGTGTATTGAGTATTCTACTGCCGGTCGTCTATTTCTTTCCTTATGAATCTTATCTCAGTGGATGGCGTTACCCAGATGCCCAAGTCAGAAATCACAGTGTTGCCTTTTCAACACTGCTTCTTTTCCTCACCCTTATGAAATCCATTTCTAATCTCATCAGTTCTGAAGCCTACTATCTCTCAGCCTTCAAATGTACTTCCCTGCCTTGGGTTCCATCATTTTTTTTAGTTTTTGAGACAGAGTCTTGCTGTGTCGCCCAGGCTGGAGTGCAGTGGCTCAATCTCTGCTCACTGCAACCTCCATCTCCTGGGCTCAGGCAATTCTTGTGCTGTAGGTTCCCGAGTAGCTAGGACTACAGGTACACACCACCATACCCAGCTAGTTGTTTGTATTTTGGTAGAGATGGGGTTTTGCTATGTTGGCCAGGCTGGTCTCAAACTCCTGACCTCAAGTGATCCACCTGGTTGGGCCTCCCAGAGTGCTAGGATTACAGGCATAAGTCATCATGCCCAGCCCTAACATTTTATAAGTGAGGAAACGGAAGCAATATGACTATGGGCAAAGTATTAAACTCTCAAATGAGGAAGGACAAGGAGGAACAGAGCCTGGATTTGAGCTCATGTCTACCAGACTTTAAATCCAAGCCCAGAACCTCTATTCTGTGTCCTTTATTAATATCTCCCCACAGCACCACTACTACTATTGCATTATCCTTTGAACTGATGTGCTCTAATGATCTATATAACCAATTTTAGAAGCTAGCTTCTTTTTTAAAAAGATAAAAAAGAAAAAGGCTCAAACTGGTACAGATGTTTTCCCAGACCACAGATCTGTTTAAGAGTAGAGTCAAAATCAGACCTCAGATTTCCTCTTCTCGACTGCTAATTCTGGTTCTTAAACCATGGAATAGATAAATGAGTAATTGGGAAAGTTAGCAATTTAAGAGTTAAATTAGTTAAGGGTTTGAAAATACGCTTGGATCATAATGATGCCAACCACCCATTTGTAAAGAATGAGCAGTTTTAACTAGAATTGGGATAGTTTACAGTTGGAAAAGATGCTATACATCATTAAAATAGGATCCCCTCATTTTATAGGTAATAAAACCAAGGCCCAGAAAGAGAATGTGTGATGGGAAGTCCAAACAGCCAAACTCAAACTAAATCCCAGGACTCCTAGTTTCCAATCCAGGTTTCGTTTTACGACAGCATCTTCCCATTTAGTGCGTATAGGGAAATAAGGCAGTAAGTCTAAAGCAAAACAATACCAGCAGCAGTAAAACAACAAAACCCCATTTAGCATGCCTGTTTACATACAAGTGTTTATTCAAATGTGCTCTAACTCTGACAGTGATTTAAAAATGTCTAAGCTTATGGAAAAGTAAAATCAAGAAGGAAATTGAAGACAAATCAGATGCTTTCTCGTACACGCTTTTAAACTCAGAGAATTACAGTCTTCTGTAGGTAGAAAACTTAGGCAATAGTTTTTTAGCATTAAAAAAAATCAGAAACAAGGAAGACAGACCAGGTGCCGAAGGGCAGGGTTTAAATGAGTTTACCCACTAACGTTCACTTTACTAATTTTCCTAAATGAGCTTTTTCCTCTACAGAGTCTAAACAGAGTGTCTGGGTCTGTTTTTCCCATGTGTACATAGCCAAGTTGCCATTTTCTGGCAAACAACCTTTGGACAGGAAAGGCCTCTCCTTGAAGGTCCATAACCTGCACAAACACAGCATCATCCGGTGCAGGAGGCTGAGTCTACAATCCTAACACAGTGAAGTGGACATGCAAACACTCTTTCCATCCATGTAGGACTGTTTGAATGAGTCATGGAAAATTAGAGTGTCAAGTGTGTTTCCCAGCTGATTTAAAGCCTGTGATAGTTTTGTAGGCCCATTCCTGGGCATAAAAATCAAGTGCCCAGCTGCCAGAGAGAATAGAAGGCTGATATACCAGTAAGTCTTCTATGTACCAGGATAGGCTTTAAACCATACCCCCACACATAAAAGCTAAATTTACCTGGGTTGTGATGATAAGGGAACACATTAAAGAAAAGAAGGTAATCACCTAATATTAGTTTTGTTTGTTTGTTTATTTGTGAATCCTGCAACAGTATCAGACCAAACTTGCGTTGGAAAGGCTTTAGCTGGCTATTATTTTCATCAGACTCCTCAAGGCCATCTCAAACTATAATGACAAGAAGAAAAAGAAAAAATGGTCAAACTATATGTTGAGATTCCTAAGTCCTTTGGTATCATTGCTTCATTTATAAAAAGAAAAAGCTATACAAATATTTATAATCTATAATTGTATACCATGACCTATTGGAGGAGGGATAAAGAAATTCTAGATTCCATTTCCATAAAACCCTGCTAAGTGTCTCATTTAAGTAAACCAAGTCTATGTTTTCATTAATTATCTCTTATTTTTATTTAGTTTTTTGGTGATCAACCCCATTCAGCTGATCATATAATTCATACAAATAGAGCTTTAAGATGGCTCCCTTCCTGCCTCTCTCTAATCAGATTGTCCTTCTTCATTCCTTCCTGAATAGAAATTCTAAGCACCCCGACCCTCATATAAACTCGTGTGCCTGTCCTTCCTACAGATCCTCCCACTATCACAGAATCCAAGAGCAATGAAGCCACCACAGGACGACAAGCTTCACTCAAATGTGAGGCCTCGGCAGTGCCTGCACCTGACTTTGAGTGGTACCGGGATGACACTAGGTATGTGCCAAACCTACCATCCCCCGTGACTCCACTGCATGGGCCTGGGGACACCGGAAGCCCCACAACAAAGCCAAAGCCAAGCCCGTTGTAATTGTGTAGAACTATATTCTCACACTGTTCCTTTTTAATATCTCTTACCAAATTCTTTGGGGCCTGTAGCTCTTAAGCTGAAGCCCAAAAGCAGTCAGGTAAAATATAAAAACAGTTCAATGGGTAGCTTTCACCTGCTTGTCTTTCTTGCCTATAACAGAAACTCAAACCCATTCCCTAGTTTTCTCTGTTGATGGACGTTGATTCTGATAATATGGCATTGCACAATTAAAATAGGAATTGGGCATGGAACCACAAATCCTAGCTACTTCCTTTCTCTCCTTTTCCTGCAGTGTCAGGATGGGGAAAGAATTCCTAAGCTAAAACCTTCACCAGTGTTCCTTTCTATTCTTCTGTTTTTGAACTCTTAGGATAAATAGTGCCAATGGTCTTGAGATTAAGAGCACGGAGGGCCAGTCTTCCCTGACGGTGACCAATGTCACTGAGGAGCACTATGGCAACTACACCTGCGTGGCTGCCAACAAGCTGGGGGTCACCAATGCCAGCCTAGTCCTTTTCAGTAAGTATGCCAAAGCAGGGCCCAACTTGGTGGAATTAAATTGACTTTTCACATGAAAAACGTGAAAACCATTCCCTTATCTATTAAAGGTTCCCTTAAACACAAATAAGGATCTATGCACTGAAACAAAAATGCAAGGTTCTCAGTCCCTGTGCATAGGAGAGATTTACAAATGGAGCAACTTCTCTCTATAGTCTTTCTTACTTCTGATAACGGCCTTGTTGTTTGTTTTCCTTAGTTTTTGTTTTTTTGTTTTGTTTTGTTTTGTTCTTTCCTGGTTAAGCTGAAATAATATTCAGAGAACACAAGTCTCTTTGGCAGTGGTCCTTTAAGAAGCAGAGGTGATGTAAAAGCCTGGAAATGGATAACAGTGTGTGTGTGTGTGTGTGTGTGTGTGTGTGTGTTCTGAAGGCAGTGATAAGAGTGATTGAGGAAGAAATATTCAGTGAGAATAGATAAGGTGCTGAGAGAAGGGAGAGGCTGGAAAAAGAAAGTACATTTTTAACAACACAAGAGGAAGGGTGGAATAAATGATTCAAACGTAAAATCTAAAGGAGGAAAAATGGTTGCAGAAAGTTTTCTGTATGATAGTAAGAGACATTACTTTTCTGATATATTTTTGGAACAGAGATGGAATGGTAGGAAAGAGGAACATTTCTGAAGACCAGAGAAGACCCTGAAAGTAGACCAAGGAAGGCGCAGTCATTCTAAAGTCACTGATGTTAATAGGAGACCCCACCTTGGAGTCCTGCTCTTTAGCAGCAAGTTAGAGTGAAGTCTCTCACTCCCAGCTTTGCTGGGCAGGTGACTATGAGCACAGAAGAAGACACCCTCTGAGAAACAGAAGGAGGCTAAATGGAGTCACAAGAAAATGATAACGTTTGGAATACAGACACATTTATCAGAATAAGCAAAACAAATCAAAAAGTTAGCTCATGCTGAATCAGAAAGTTCATTTGGACTAAAGGGAAAAGTCCAAAAAAAGTACTGTTATTATTTTGGAATAACAAACCACTAAGTTGTTTTTTTTTCCTGCACAGATTCTATTGGAAAAACTGGAAATATTATGACCAGAAGAAATCTTTCTATCTTGCTATATTCCATTTAGATGAGCCTTCGAGAAAAAAAAATATTTTTAGGAAAAAATCAACTTAAGAGAGAGTTCTCTTGAAATGTAGTGTTAAAGCCATTTTAAAACTGTTCAAGATCCAACTCCATTTATAAAAGCAACAACCACAAATGACTCTAACTTTGGCCTTTAGTTTCTCATTCATAACTCTCATTGACTTCAGTCTGTGACAGTTTGATGAGATACAGTTATACAAATGCTACCTCCACACGAAATTTAAAATTCACAACATGTTTACTTGTCTCCAAAGAGCAAACATCAGTATTCTTTGCCACAACTAGAGACATCAATATCCCTAAGACATTTGAGAATATACTTCTTAAGAACTGTAGTTACCTGATTCATTCCTAACATTAAGGATTCCATAAATGGTAGCCGGGGGAAACCAGCCTCAACTGGGAATTTAAGATTTACCAAATCTAAGTTGACCTGGCTAAGTAGAACAACATACACTTAAAAACTTAAAAAGAAGATTGTTTAGAGATTAGTGAAGAGAAGGTAGAACAACTGGATGAGTTACAGAAAGCGAGCAATTATACATTTGCATTAAAGTATATTTTCTTTCTATTTAACCTAGACTAAGAACTATGCTAATGATATATTTCAAATAATAAATAAAATATCGCCTATAGCCTGAGAGAGAGGAAAGGGAAAGAGGCTGGAAGGATGGAATACTTGAGGGAGGAGGGAAAGTGAGCATAGACTAGGTCAAAGGCAATGAGATCCTGCTAGAGTTCATGGAAGGTAACATCAAGCCCTACAATACCAATGCCCTTAACCCAGTAAAATTGAGAAATGTCAAAAATCTTACAGAGTTTCTGTTTGTAAGCTGAAAATCAGGGAATAATCAGACAAGTGTATCCTATCACACTGCCCTTTATGATTTAGTAGAAGTCACCCTCCATTATACATTTGAGGATTTTGTGGTGCAGTGATTAATGATGTAGTACTTCCTGGTGGTCCCTCATAGGCACTACCATAGTTGTGTCTTTGGCAGCATGCAGAGGCACCACATGCATCAGCATTTGGTTTAGAATGGATGTCCCACTTTTACGGGAAAGTTAGGAGGTATAATCCTTACTGAAAAATAGAATATGAAAGATCATTAGGCTTTGAGGTAAAAAGGAACTATTCGAATTGCAGAATATTGTCAAATCTATTGCACTATTTCTTAGATCCAAGGCCTAAGAACAAACATTTTGGGGGAGAAGCTCTCCTTCTTTTGTAGCAGGACTGGCAGTCCCTCCACCCACCCACCCACCCACCACCAGTTAGTTTTGGGAGGTCCATTGTTACAACCTGCATAGTTAGAACCTTGTATTTCACAGAGTTCTAAAAGAAAAGAAAGAAAAAGAGAGGGAGGGAGATAAAAGAAAGGAAAGAAGGAAGGAAGGAAGGAAGGAAGGAAGGAAGGAAGGAAGGAAGGAAGGAAGGAAGGAAGGAAGGAAGGAAGGAAGGGAGGGAGGGAGGGAGGGAGGAAGGGAGGGGAAAAAAATAACAGTACATGTGTGGGTCAATTGTCTGCTACTTACGTTCAAATAAATGGGATTAATGGGGAAAGGAAGACACTGTGTGAGTGTCAGCAGAGGTAATTTTCCACAGAACAGAGTCAGGAGGGGAGAAATGCTCGGGGGCAGGTGTCTGTGGCCGCAACCCTGATGGAAGCACTGTGTGGGCAGTGGGGTGCTCTGCTGACCAAGCCAGTCCAGAGAATAACAGGCAGCTGGTGAGCCTCTGCCAGCCAGCGGCAGCAGCAGGTAGAGACCCAGAGCCAGAGCCCCTGAAGAGTTAGCGATTATTCATCTTCATTGGTGTGTCAGCGCATTTTCAGTCGTATCCACCACAGTGATGAGCTGACTTTTCACACAGTGTCAACTTGCGGTCACATGCATACATATACTTCCCCACTCTCTATTCAAATACTGATCTCCAGAGGGGTCAAAGCCATGGAATGAGAGTGTAAGAATACATTGCATTCATAGTAATTTTTCCCCAAGCTGGTGGAAGCATTCCTTTCTCATTCATCTAGTTCTCCACACATTCTAGCACCGTGTCTGTCAAAGATCCACACTACCTCAGTCGGTATAACCAAGTAATGCCCTGTATATCTTTTTCTTCATCCTTGGGCTAAGCATTACCTTTTCTAACGTTTTGAATACATTAATCCAATGGCACAATGTATGGGCAAGGATTCGGCTCCCTAGTCTTTGTCAGACAGGGGGATATGTATGACATGGATGAAAACTTGGACTTCAAGTGATGCCAAGACAAGTTCCATCATCTGCATAAGTAACTCTACAGACTGTGTTTCCAGACTGATAACTAAAATTCACCCCCAAAGGTGATAGGTGTATCTTGTTTCATGCTCTTGTTGAGTTAGATTTAAAATAACCGACATGAAGGAAGAAAGGGTGATGGGTGATAATTTAAATGTTGTCACTTCTTATTAAGTGAGTGCAATGTACTCTGCAGTATGCACTGTGCTAAATGTTTCACATGCATGATCTGATTTTTAAAAATTATATTTTTGTGTCAGAAACGGGTCTTGCTATGTTGCCCAGGCTGGAGTGCAGTGGCTATTCATAGGCACGATTCCACTGCTGATGAGCATAGGAGTTTTGATCTGCTGCATTTCTGACTTGGGCCAGTTCGACCCTCCTTAAGCAACCTGTTGGTCCCCGACTTCTGGGAGGCCACCTTGTGAAATTTAGTGCAGACACCCAATCAGCATAGCACACTACAGCCCAGAAGTCCTGAGCTAAAGCAATCTTCCCACTTCAGCCTCCTGAGCAGCTAGGACTACAGGCACGCATCACAACAACCCTACTGTGTACTTGTGTTTCTCCATTACATAGAAAAGTTAAGTGACCAGTGCAACTAAGTAAGGCTGAGCTTGAGATTTAAATTCAGGTAGTCTATTTCGAGAGTCCAGGCCCTAAATCAACACATTATCTGCATTGGTGTGTGTGGGCATAAATACTAGGAGATATATCTTGTAAGTTAGGAGGTGAGCAGAATCTATTTGTTTTTCTCCTTTTTTCACTCAACGAGGTCTTTCCACTGTCTTTATACTGCTCCATCCCTTCCCACCCAAGGGCACTGCTTGTGTTGCCTCCCACTTCCGTTTTCATTAACCCCCAATAGCCTGCTACCACCAGGTTAGTTCGATGATTGGCTTCTCTTTGGCATGTTGACGTTCTCAGTGAATATTCCAGCCTAGTAGTCAGCGTTTGGTCTAGGAGGAGAATAAGGAGGAGAATTTTCCCACACATTAAAGAACAATCCCACTGATTGATTACCTTGTGCCTTAGAGAAATGTATGGATTATAAAGGTCTTTTGAGGCTTTTGAGTACAAAAGAATAAAAATACAAAAAAAAAAAAAAATCTACACTGGGCTTTGCTGCATCCATGTGTAGGAGGTGTTTTTAATTTTCTTTTTAAACTTTAAAATATCATTAAGTTGTAAAGCCGTAGTTGACTACATTTCAAGTACTACCAGAGTAATCCAGCCCTAGAGGGTGTCTTTATAATGAGGGCCTCCCCGTTTTCTTTAAAAAGTATTTTGTTATCGGAAAGACTTGCTGTTTAAACATACAGCATTTGATGATACCAGTCAAGACTTGGCAAAGCCTAGGCCAAGCACAGTGGCTCAAGCCCGTAATCCCAGCTGAGGCTGAGGGGGGTGGATTTCTTGAGTTCAGGAGTTCGAGACCAGCCTGGGCAACATGGCAAAACCCCATCTCTACCAAAAATACAAAAAATTATCCAGGTATGGTGGTGTGCACCCGTGGTCCCACCTACTCAGGAGGCTGAAGTGGGGGGATTGCTTGAGCCTGGGAGGCAGAAGGCAGTGAGCCAAGATCAGGCCACTGCACTCTAACCTGGTTAACAGAGTGAAGATTTGGCAAAGCGTTTTAACCAGCTACTTTAAGATGCCACACAATAAAACAGCTTGAGCTGCTATTTACCGACATGTAGTTTGAAACACTAGATGCAAACTCCTTAAATGAGTTCTCTGTGGATACATTTCTCCTCCCCTCGCCCACCCACTTAGCAGGTAAGAAACCAAAGCTCAGAGTTAAGAGACCTTGCTAAGAGCCATATCATATAGTACTAGGGCCAACCTTATAGTTCTGTTCCCACTGTCTCCCAATCAGCTGCTAAGCATGTTATCCTCCTCAAGTAGCAGCAGCCAAAGGAGAAGTGCATAGCACCAAGGGTTCTGCCCACCCTTAGTTTTGAAAATCAAAAGTTGGAAAATTTCTTTTTCCTTATAAAGTGGTATTTACTTCACATTACACTCTTACAGGATCCTGCAAACCCTAGCATGAAGTATAAAACAGCAGCAGAAAAATGCGCAAAGAATAAGAATGAAAACTGGGAAAGAGAAGCATCTAAGGAAAGATACGTGAATAGGATGGAATTAAGAGAATGAGAATAACTAATGGGGCGTGATAAGCCTAAGACGATGATAACAAGGTGGAGCTAAGACGGTGATAATAAGCTGAGAAGCAGTTGAAAGGCACTGAAAGGAGGGTGGGTGAGATGCTTTAGCAATATAAATGGTCATGTGGAAATAAGGGCAGAGTGCATTTTCCCAGCTGTGAACAGCATGATGAGAAAATATTAAATGGAGTCATTTAAACAGTCTGAATAATAATAGTAATAATAAAAATAAAATTCAGTAGAAAGAGTATAATATGGGACAGTGGTCTCCAACTGCTACATAAATGCTAAAAGCAGTTTAGCTATTTATTTGCAAAGCTGGAAACTTAATACCAAATAACCAGTGGAGGCTTAAACCATTTTTCTACTTGACACTTGTGTAACTAACATACAATTGTTAGTTGTTGCTGTTGACCTGCTTCATCTCAATGGACTTAGGAAACTTTCATATTTAAGTGACAACTTCAGCCAAGTTAGAGAAAAGCTGACTCTGCAAGGAGACTGAGTTTTCTCAGTGTCCAGATGTATCCAGTGCCCAAAGTCCAGGTAAAATCTACTCTTTTTAAGCATATGGCACAAGATGATAGGCTATCAGATTTGAATATGCACATATGCTTTTCTCATTGTGGTTTTGATTTTTGTTGATTTTCATTTTCCATTAGTCTTTATTTAATCAAGCTGCTAGGAGAAACACAGAAAAGTGTGTGATAATTATGTTACACTATCACATAATTTTGGAGTTAGCAAACAATACATCCTATCCCTAATATTCCATTCTATATTTCTGAAAGAGCCTCAGAAAAGGATTTAAGCTTAGGTCTTTCATGAGATAAATGAAGGCCACCCTAAATTCTGAACTCTGTCACTACATTCTATTTATGGTCAGTAGCTTATGTATGGGACTATCAGATACTTTTAAGCTAAGACCTCAGTGTTCAAAAGAAAAGCACTTCTTATTATACTCAACAGGATGTATCACCAAGCAAATTTGATTGGTTGATCAAATTTCAGGTAAGATTGTATTATAAAAAGAGGGGGAATTAAGGAATAGACTAAAAATAAAATTATATCATGCTAAGAAATGTACTACCTTGACATTACTCCTATACTGGTATCAGTAATGTGGAAGTAAAAACCTGAGGGAAATGTTGAGCTAATATTGCCCACAGTAAATTCTTCAAATGCTTGGCTAAAACTGATGTGAACTATAGGGCTTAGAGAGAGGAAAGAAATCTGTAGCTGACACACGTTCATGTCATGGGCTAAAGAGACGAGAACCAAGACCAAGATGTATCACTTGAATTTGATCACGATTATAAACCCACCCTCAACTTCAACTCTCTAAAAGATCTCAAATCTTGATGGTGGATTTTTTCCAGTAGGATTCTGTATGTAGGATTGCCACAATCTGATGTTGTCCTCCTACACTAGCTAAACTTTTTAAATGCTCTGCATTTTTAATTTTGTTAATAAATTTCTTTGATAGTTTAATGTTAATAGAAAGTACAGAGAAATGTTTTATGAGAGATATGATCCTGTAAGCATGGAAATTCGTCTGTTGTATAATTGTTTGAATAACTAAACATGAGAAAAAAATATATATATATAATATTTAAAATCTCCATGATGATTACTATTTTTTCCCCTTTAGAACGTGTTTTACCCACAATCCCCCACCCCATACAAGGTCAGTATGATTTTTATCACTGTAGCTCTCTTCCTGGGTCATTCTCCATCATCTTTAACATGCAAAACACACAAAGCGGGGAAAACACATTCATAAAATTCACATACAGTGTAAATCATTTTTTTCCCTTAAACCTTTTTAGAAAAGCCAATTAGTTGCTTCCAACACCAGTTGAATAGACATGGAACAAGACTATTACCCGACTCATCTTCAAACTCTGACTCATCTTCAAACGGGTCAGTAGCTGTGAAGGCAATGCTAAACTCAGCGAGCAATTTTTTCCTACAGTCAATATTTATTACAAGTAACTAGGAACTCATCTATTTGGGACACAGCCAGTTAAATTCTCTAGCCACAAAAATACCGATTCTCTGACTGACTACCCTCATGGTTGAAAGTCTATACAATCCAAATCTGAAGTCATTGGTATTACTTGTAAAAATTAATGTATATGCTGCTAAAGGTTAACCAACTCAACCGGATTATAACAAAGATGTTATCTTTTCTTAAAATCATGGCCAATTCATGGGTTTTTTTCTGTCCTTTTAAATATACCTGTCTTAGAAAACTCAAATGAAAAAACAAGATAATCATTCTGAATTCCTTTTCATAAACTTTCTATGCACTTAAATTAAATTTTGCCTCCTACATCGTATTTAGATGCAAGGTGCAGGCACAACTTTCTAGCTTAAGGCTATTTAAAGGGAAATTGGCAAATAAAATTAAAACAATATAAAAAATCTGAAATGAAACCAACCTACCATTGAAATTAAATTCCAGAAAAGTGATTTGCAAATAGCACTCAAAGACCTGAGAAAAAACAGAAACTAGGCCATGCGGGGCCTAGCGTGGAAAAAATAAATCCAATTAAGCAAGATTATCATACACACTATAAAGGCAATGTGCTCAGAATTAAAGGTAGAAGGCTGCTGTTTTATAAGTTTGAAGATGAATCATGTTTCATTAACATTTGTCCAAACTATAAATTCTTGCAAACTTGTGTGTAGATATTCAGTGTCAATAATGCAATGTTTTGCATGTATATGCATTCACATATGCAAATGTATTTTAATTATTTTTGAACTAAGGATTGCAAGGTTTCAAGGATCAACAAGACAGCTTAATAAGGGTTATTATCAAATTTTTAAAAGAGGACAAACTATTTTTAGTGTGAAAGCTTAGAACTGTTGAATTAAAAAAAAACAACAAAAACAAAAAAAAACTTCCCTAAAACAATGAAATCTGTTTCTAATCCCAGCCACTAAAAATAAGACTGTTAAAATGTGCCTGTTTTTTAGACTCGACATGATACTTACTGTTAATGGAAAATATCCCATTTTGAATTCCTGACATGCCACAATTATTTTAACACATTTATGTTCTAGTGTTGCTGCAGAGATTGACACCACTTTATCATGTTGCCATCTTGCAAATGTCCTGATATGAAAAACACACACATATGCATTTGTACCATTGGATAGCATTTTCAAAGAGGTCATGCCCCATCTGAGATGAGCTTTGTATAGTATCACTGTGACTCTAGTTATCCTTTGTGAGAGCAGTTCTGCAGCCACCAACTCAAATATTTATCTGATCACGCATTATGATATATGTAACTTTAAACAAAGTGAAGCCAGACACCGTTCACAAAGGGCAGCTGTCAGATACTGAAAAACAGTCTGGACTAGGGATGGAGCACAAGGGATTTTGTTGAACTTCATATTTCCCACAAACTGAACTGTTGATTGGAGAATGACCCTAGTTTGATTTTACATTGTAGGTAGACTGTAGTTAGCTTTCTTAGATCCAATAGTTTTTAGAGAATATAGTTTATCTTATACTAATACTTTGGTCCTCTGCTAGTGGAAATTGAAAAGCTGTTCATTAAGACTTGGGATGGCTGGTGTGAGAGTTTGCTATACAAAGATAGTCCCCTCTTAAGTTTTCTGTTCTTTACAAGGACTGTAACTTCCTAGGGATTGAATCACTGTTCTTCTCGTCTTTCCAATCGAGGTTAACCCAAGTGAAATGCAGCTTCCCATTGAAAGAAATACTAACAATAGGATGCTTAAGCCTTTTTATGGTGCCAATTAAGTACCCAAATATCTATGAGAAGCATGCCTCACTGTGGTCGTAGCTATAATGCAAGGTATCTTCATTTAATTGAATATCATATATTGTCACCATCTTTGTGAACTCTTAAATTTCATTCCTAAAATATCAATTGTCTCTTAGAAATTGGTTGATGTAAAATAGCCTAAAATTTTTAAGACAATTAATTTCCTTAAGGTGTTTTGAAAGTGGGTGTTTCAAAAGTTACAAAGATTTTTTTCTGCGTTCCCATTATAAAAAGGAGAACTTTCTTTCCTAATTTCCAACCTCACAAAGATATATGTTTCATTTCAGCTGCTTTATTGTTAATATCTCTCATTGGAGGATCTTCCCTCCTATCCCCACTCTACATGGCTCATCAAGCTGACTGGGGATGCACAGCAGAGTCGCAGCAGGAATGCAGTCCTAAACCCCTTCAAGCTGTGATTAAACAAAAACAAGGCTCAATAAATCAAATGCATTTCCCTTGGGTTTCCTTCATCATATTGCTTGATTTTCTGCAGTGATAATAATAATACTGGAATTCCACCAACGGGTAATTTACATTGGCTGTGGCCAATCAGAAATTTCCGAATGTCCTTCCCCCATCTGCCAAAAACAAAACAAAATATAAAACCAGTTGCTTCCCTGCTCCTTCGTTTAAAACATGTAAATAAAATAGTGTTTTATCCTTGATTTGTTTCTGATAGGTGTTTTCTTCCATTAATTTTAATTTAGCTTTATTCTGAAATGAGTCCTGAATTGCATAAATTTGCATAAATACCTCCGACTATATTGCTGCAGAAAGTCCACTGATTTGCAAAATGAGGAAAGAGTCAGCTCTCAATGTCTGGGGGAACTTTTCTCACTTTGTGAGGTTGACATTGTTTCCTGAGGTTTCTGGGTACTGAGCAATGATAACATTTCTCCCCATCAGTTTACTTGTGCCTAGCTCTTCTTCATAATGGAAGTGCACCCAGAGACACTCTCACATTGAGGACCATAGGTTCAGAATGAAGTGTTGAAACCGCCTCAGAAAATTAAAAAGAAGTGAAACAAGGGGCAAGGACAAGGGCAAACAACGTTTTTGTTTATGTAACTCTCAAGCGAAAAATTCCCTTGAGCGTGGGGCTCTCTGGACTCAATCAGCCTATCCCTTTCTGATCACTGCCACTTTGAAACAAAACAAAACAAATTCTGGAATGTGTCTCACTTGTTTGCCTCCCATCTGATTATTTCTCCCAAGTGAACAGCCTTTCCATTCACTAACCCCGTGTGGCAAGTGGGTTTGGGAAATGTTGAGATTATCTTCCAGGTTCAGGCATGGCACCGGGTTTGTTCACAGCTGCTTGCCATTCCATCCCTGTTTTTCCATTGATAAAATGCATTGCACATGGCTGGGTTTGCATGATTAATACAGCTGTCCAAAGCTTTTTCAGAAAACAAAACAAACCCCCCCTCCAAAAATTAAAGTTTCGAAAGAAATTAAAATCCAAACCACAAACAAGCGAGGCTTGCAGAAATCTGAAGTCGGCCTGGCATGTCTTCTCCCTAAGGGAGACTGATGTTCCTACAGGCAGGCCTGGCATCAGAACAGCTATATCCTAGCTACAGTCAGAGGAGTGGGTACACCTGCCCTCACCTGGCATTCCCAGTAATAGGTTCTTGAAATCAAATTCCAAAAAGATGAAAGGTAAAATGGGAGAAAAATTTTGAACATATCCCATGCTGTGAAGATCACTGAATAATTTCCAGTTTCATTTATTTTCTGTAGAATACCATCCTTAGTATTAAAAAGAAAAAGCTTCTTTTCAGCTCCTTAATACAACAGTATTTTTCTTTGTTTAATAATGGTAATGATAATAATAACAATAGTTAACATACATAATGGCCTTCTAATGTACCATTAGAGTTTTAAGGGCTTTTGCCTATATTAACTCCCAAAACCCTGAGAAAGAGACGTGCAACTTTCTCCCACACTTTTTAATGATCAAAGGACACCTAAATTTCAACCTACCCCTTATTGCACCCAGGCACATAAACAAATCTATAGTATATTAATAATCACCCTTATGTATACATTCATGTTCATTAGATATGCATCTTTCCAATGAATTTTAAATGTTCATGTAATTTGTTTTATGTATTACAATGCTTATAACACTCAGTTACTTTGTCTACACAGTTTTACAAAATCTATTTTCAAATATGCTTAGCACAGTGAGCACACACTTATGCCCAACTTACACAGATTTATATGAAAGCATTCATCTTTTAAAAACATGAGCAGAGCTATCTGGCATCGGCACATCTAATTTCACACACTTATTCAGGTTGATTTACATATACACCTCTATTAATCATGGATAATTACTAGCATTGTTCCTGTAATTCAGTGTTTCCAACTGTGAAATGGGAAAGAAATTATACTTTTCATGCCTACAAGCTCAAAGTGGTATTTTAAATAATATACAAAAGAGAGCTTCAAGTTCCTAGAAAGAAGGCATATTGAATTTAAAATAATCGTATTCGGATACACATGTGTCTTATAATTTTTGCGCTAATTGATATTGCAAAAGGGTCATATCATATTACATGGACGTAAGCTAGATATAAGTTCAACGTGCTCTTATTATATTTTGATGTGTTACGGATTCTAAGGATTTCTGAAATCCCCACACTGCTAAAGTTTTAATGTAGAAGCATCCTAAGGCCAAATAAAAAATATTTTTCACTGTTTTGTTACCAATATCATAATATTACATTTAAGAAGAGCTGCAAAATTGCACAGTCCCTTGTTGTGTGGCACACACATAGACACTCACACACTTTCAGTGGATGCCCTTTTTTTTGAGACGAGTCTCGCTTCTGTCACTCAGGGCTGGAGTGCAGTGGCTGGATTCTCAGCTCACTGCAAGCTCCGCCTCCTGGCTCCAGCTTATTCTTCCTGCCTCAGCCTCCTGAATAGCTGGGACTACAGGCTCACCACCTCACCGGGCTAGTTTTTTGTATTTCTTAATAGAGACGGGTTTCACCGTTGGGGCCAGGATGGTCTCATCTCCTGACCTCGCGGATCCGGCCTGTCTCGCCTCCCAAAGTGCTGGGATTACAGGCTTGAGCCACCGCGCCCGGCCCAGTGGATGCCCTTTATACATACTACCACAAGACTGCCAAACCATCAGCCTAAAAGACCTGCCGTTTTTGCTGGTCAAGGGTATAAAGTATGCCCTAGGAAGGATTTCCCTTTTTAGATACTTCTCTCCTTCCCACTGGCTGGCAGAAACAAGGATTTTGTTTCTACAAATAGAATTTAGGCAGCCATGTCAGCACCAATTTACAACAAAGTGATTGACTCTGATTAATACACATGAAAATTATTGAATTGACCTTCATACCTCATTCCCTGGCTCCTTTATGGGAACAATAGTCTGATTTCCTTCTGATTTGCTTTAGTGGTTAGAGACTCAAGTGGGATAATTGTACCAATATTTCATGTGGAATCAATAGTTCACTCATCAATCCAATGATTTTGACACCGTGTAATAGGTGAAGTTTTCTCCCCATTTCTATGTCTTATCTCCCCCACCTCTTTACTCTTCCTTCTACTCTGTTTCCTAAACTGTTGTTCTCTCCCCTGCTAAAAGTTTCTATCAAGAATAAATCCAAAATTTATTCACACCATTATTTAAATGTTCAACAAGAGCTTGGAAGTGTTATTTCTCTCAAAATTTACATTTAGCTTCAAGCTAAATGACTAAAAATCCTACAGAGTCAATTTAAAGATAGGAGAATGTTTAGTCCTAGAACTCCTTCCTAATGCCTTTTCCTGCTTTTCGACTCTGGATCTGCCTGTACCAGTCAGCCTTTCCTGGTGATCTCCCTGTCCTTAATGCCTTGCTGTGCTATTTAGATGTCTAGAGCCAGCAGGGATTTGAAAATGAGTATTTAAAAAAAAAAAAAAAATCCAAGCTTCCACTAAATTTTAATTTGACAGAAATATTGCTCTTCTATGAGCTTTATAGAAAAAAAATATTTCAAAGTAACAGTTACATTTGGGGATTAGGTTTAAGTAATTGGCAGTCTTGTCTTTTTAATTAAAAGGAATAAAGCTGCCTAAGAGGAGCTCAATGAGATTTGCAGCAGAAAATGTTGGCATGCTGCCCCAAAGCACCGGTGAGAAGACCAGGATCTTGATGGACAGAAAACTGACATAGGCTCCTCTGGTCTTCAGAGTGCACAGCGGCACTGCTTGCTCTCGAGTCTGCCTCACGTGCCAGTTAACATGAGCATAGCAGTCAACTGTGAGAAACATCGCTGTGTGTAGACAGGAAGGAAGTCCTTCCTTTGGGAACTGAGTTCTGGGTACAGAGACTCTATGGAGCGAGAGTCTTTTTTAAAAAGTGATAGTACATAAAGAAAACAAACAAAAAAAAAAAACAGCAAAAAAACTCCTCTAAGTATTAAATCATCAAGATAGTCCCAGCCCCTGAAAAATGTCTTATCATAACCCAAAAAGTATAAACCTTAATTTTAATCTGTTCCTTGGCTCCTTTCTCTACATTTTCCACTGTATTTACCAGGCATTACCTATGCATGTTCTCTTTGACGTCTTTCAAACAAAACCAAAGAAAATGTTTTGATAGTATTGACATTCACTTCTAAACACTGATTACTAGCCATGCAAGCACCACAAAGCCATTATCCCATCTATCTGGAGAAAGCATCAACTTCTGAAGAGGCAAGATACAAATTAAGCTTAGTAACAATTTCCCTTATACAGTCATTCCAGCCTCATGATATTCTTTCATCATCACAACTTATTTGTAGCTATTAAACTAAACAAGCACCTTTATGGGGAAAAAAAAATCATTGTACGAGATCCCACCTTACACCTCCCCTTGTATACTGCTGTGAAGAAACACACCTGCCAAGTAAGAACACAGCATGGCATAATGCGTTTGGAATTCCAATTTAAGGTTTTCCTACGTACTGAGATGTATGATGGGAGTAGGCAGACTACTCACTAGGACTCCACAGAGAATGTCAGCTTATATCCACCACAGATCAGTGGGGGAGAGACCTTACAAGTCATTTATCATGCTTCCTAATTGGACCCTGGGGAGCCAAGCACTGCCATAGTTTACTCTACAGTTTCGCTTATCACTGAGCTGATTGTAAAAGAAAATGCTTCCCACATGTCTGTAACACGTATGTATGATTAGCACCCAGACATTACCACTAACATAGTATCTTTACTGTCAATTACAGCTAATAGTTCATTCTACTTTTTATCTGCCCCATACTCGCAATACAGATTCTGACTTAAGCACCCACCTTCTAAACCTCGGAATCTCAGCATGACTTTTTTAAACTGCCTAAAAAGCCTAAAAAGACATTTGGGGGCAATAGTAGCATCCTGTAGGAAAAAAAAAGCAGTAGAAGGTAGCCATACCTTGGCTGAGTGTCCATTCTGTTTACCATCCTATGCTCTTTAGCTCACCCAGCAGCAAGCATTCCCAGCCATGTTTTATGTTGGAAACTTGCTTGGCCATTCTACAATGGTTTTTCAACTATACGTGTGGGTTTTGTATGAGTTGGAAGCTGGGGATGTTTGGAGAGCAGAAATAGCTAGAAACAAAACAAACCAAACAAAATGAAACCAAGCAGTAACTTGCACTTCTCCGTTGAATTGCAAGCTAGAGTAACTTGGGAAATGTGTTTTCTTTTTCTCCCTTGAGTTCCAGAACACAGGTAAGTTTATCGCTGACAGCTGTTAAGTGCAGCAGTGCTAAAAGAAAACAACAACAAAAAGACGGAATTATCCCATTCATTGGAGACACTGGTCTTCCGTTGGGGGATCAATCTTCCCATTCTAACTCATAAATAGTAGGATTTTTTGTTCTGTATTTAGAGGTACTCTCCACTTGCTCTTGCCTTTGCTTTGTAGAATTTCTCTTAGAGGTCACGTTTTCTTTTCATTATGATTTCTAATCATTAGGAGCACAAGAAAGAGGTTTCATTCTTGATAGGCAGTTAAAACTCATTTTTTGGCACAGATCAAGTTAACATAACATGCTCAATATCTTGATGACATCATTCATTTACTCAAAGAAATATCTTAGTATTTACTCTGAGCTGGGTTTTGGGGATGACAAAGGAGAATGAAGCAGGTACAGCTTCTGCACTAAGAGGATTTACAGATCAAATGGAGAAGAAGCACTTAATGAACTAAGCAACCACAGTAAACTTTAAGTCCATGTAAAGATAACTGTGAGGTGTTTGAGGGCACATTAGCTAGTCTGGGCTGGTCAGGGAAGACTTCCGGGTCAAAGTGAAGTTTAAAAGACAGAAAGAGGAGAAGCGGGGGAAGAGAAGGACAACCCAGTACCTGCAAAGGTCCAGAATCCAGAAAGAACTTAACTCACAGGGATCCACTATAAAGCCTAATACATTTTTTAAATCTAGAAAAATAATAGTTTTTACCTAATAGTTTATTCTCTCTTCCGTCTGGCCTGTTTACAAAAAGAAATAAACATGATAAACCTAGTGGAGTTAAAGGTGAGGAATTTCTATAATTAACAACAATGTATGTACATTTCAGAATAGCTAGAATACTTCAAATATTTCTAGCAAAAAGAAAATGTAAATATTTAAGGTGATGGATATCCCAATTACCCTGATTTGATCTTTATACCTTATATGAATATATCAAGTTTTTTTAAAAAAAGATAATTTCTAGAAAAATACAAATAAAGATTAGAGATTGGGCATTTTCACCTGTATTGCACTCAGGACCAGGAAGAGCACTTGTGGGCTTAATTGTATAGACACACATTGATATTATGTACTGTGTGGCAGGTAGCAGTATTTAGGTTAAGCTTTCTGGAGGATACTGACAGCCTGTTATCTAGCAGAATGTCTAGAGAAAACTTGCAGCCTTTCAGTAAGGAGGTTTGATGGTAGGTTTTTATTTTTAGTTGTAGAAATAGGTTGTAAGGAGTCATCAGTATTTTCAGAGAGTTGCACAAGAACCTGGTTATAATGTTATATTTGGAGTCACTGACATAGCAGGAGTTACAGATAACCAAACTTGTTATTGAAGCATTCTGGAACTGCAAGGAATAATGTTGCTGGAAGTAGTCCAAAGCAGAACTACATTTACCAAGTTCTGCACTGCGGTGGTTAGTGCAATAGAGGTAGGTCCAAGGGTGACTCAGAGCATACCAACATTTTTTAATCCCTTATCTCCTTATTTCCAGGAGCTTTAAAAACCCTGGGAAATCTCACAAACTCACTTGTTATCTTTGCATTCAAATTCCGCAGGCCAGTTACCTCGTTTCATGGTATTTGAATGGTTTTGATTTTAACACATACAAAATCAAAATGCATATTACATTGATTAAAGATGGTCTTGCATGCCTTAGGATTTTGAATGTAAAATGCATTCTAAAATAAATCAGAAATTCACAATTTGGGGCTGGAAAATAGAAAGTGAGGAGTAAGACCAGAAAGAGTGTAAATCTCTGGAGACCTATCCGAACCTGTAGTTTTACTCTTTCTTACCAAATCAGATACATGAAAGTACAAAAGGCTTTAGAGTACACATAAAGTTTATGTTTTTAAACACAAATAAGACATATATAATCTATTTTATGTTTCAACAACTAAGTAGAATAAACAACTGAGTAGATTTTGGTCCGGAAGCTAGTTCTTTTTTTTTTTTTTTTTTGAGACAGTGTCTCGCCCTGTCACCCAGACTGGAGTGCAATGACTCAATGGTGCAATCTCTGCTCACTGCAACCTCTGCCTCCTGGGTTCAAGTGATTCTCCTGCCTCAGCCTCCCGAGTAGCTGGGATTACAGGCGCCCGCCACCATGCCCAGCTAATTTTTTGTATCTTTAGTACAGACGGGTTTTCACCATGTTGGCCAGGCTGGTCTCAAACTCCTGACCTCGTGATCCACACGCCTTGGCCTCCCAAAGTGCTGGGATTACAGGTGTGAGCTGCAGCAACTGGCCTGGAATATAGTTCTTTATTAAATGAGTTGGCTGGTCTCTTAATTACAAAGGTCAAAGGGCCAGGTTGCACCCATAGACAAGTGCCAAGGTGCGTTTTAGGCACAAGAGCAGAGAAACCTGTTTCTTCTTTAAGACAGAAGCTGCATGTGTAGTCCTGAGTACCTTACTGACAGCTGATCCAAATAAATTTACTTCTGGGATTTCTAATCTTATACATATTTTCAGGTGGCATAGCCCAGAGAAACCCCTTTATTAAACTTAGCCTCTTTGGCATTCTGGAACATTTAATTCATTGATTATTAAACACTAAACCTCTCAGGCTAAATAAGAAACTTTCAAAATGTAAGAAAGCTGACTTAGTGCAAGAGACTTAAGAAAGTATTTTCTTTATGTTGAGAGTGTTTAGTGAGACTGCTCTTTCTGTAACAATCCGTATCACCACTGAGCAAAGCCCATAATGGTTAAAGTCAAATCATATACCTATACTTACTTTATAGGACAATTACCTAGTATATCAAGCCTCTGGTCAGTAGGACCTCATCAACCTGGATGATAACTTTTTTTTATTGCATTGCCATTTCATACTGTTAAGACCATGTTGCTTTGGAAATTAGGACTCACCCATCTTAGCTTCTCTTTTGCTTTACTATATGGTATCTCCCAACTGAAAAATGGAGAAAAAATTTTATTCTCCTTGTAATGTTGTGAATTCCCAACAATAATCTCACATTGGGTTCACCCAATGCCAATGCCAAATAATCAGAAAGTGATTAATTCCTTTTCTCCACATTTAAAGGTTTTTTTAAAAAAGAATGCATTGATTTGTTTTTATAAATAGTTTTCTATTCTGATGATAAATGTTATGCATTCTCATTATGGAAGAATTTGAAAAATATGAAACTATAATGAAGAAAATAAAGCTCATGTGTTATCCCTATCCTTAGAGATAACACCATTAATGCAATATAAACAAATGTTTTGTCTGAATGTTTGAGCTGCCAGTGTACTACAGAATGTTGAAGTTTAAAACCTAAAAAGTCTTCTATTTTCCATGCTCTCAGAAGCTGGGCATGTTTCTGTTACTTGTTCAAGGTTATAGCAGAGGCAGGCCCAGGAGCCACCCTCCTACCTGGGCCAGGGTGCTCTCCACAGTGATGTGCACACCCAAAGTGCTTTCAGGTCTAAGTCAAATCTTGACTCACAAGGGATTTCCTTCATGCACCTCCAGGATCCCCAGTAAGGGTCCTCCTTTCAGATGTGGGGGCTCATCTGTTCTCTCTCCAAGTTGTCATATTAATATTGTCCATTTAATAGATGTGTTCTTTTTAATGCAATGACAATTTAATCTATTTTTCACATTCTATTCACTATAGAATATTTGATATAAGAAGTGAGGCCCAAATATTTTATTCACATTTTTTAACAAGAAATTATACCAGCATCATTTTAGTTTGGTTTCATTTATTCATTCAGTGAAGAATTAACACCATTTGTCTAGGGCTGCAGTATTCTGGTACTGTCTACTCATGCCTATGTCATTATTTACTCTGACAGAGCATCAAACTGAAGTCCATTTCCAGTCACAGACAACTATAAAGAAGAAAAGCCTTTAGCGCTATTTGAAAGTAAAGTGTAGCATTCCTTGCTGGCCCAAATCTGGCTAAGGGAGGCCAACTTCCTTTCTCGAATATTGATGACATGCTAAGCTTGCTTAGTTTTCTCAGCTGGTTTGATATATTCTCTTAGTCATGAGGACAATGGTCCACCTATTAACTAAGAAAATAGGAAGGCCGGGGATGTTGGCTCACACCTGTAATCCCAGCTCTTTGGGAAGCCAAGGCAGGCAGATCACCTGAGGTCGGGAGTTTGAGACCAGCCTGACCAACATGGAGAAACTCCGTCTCTACTGAAAATACAAAAGTAGCTAGGCGTGGTGGTGTATGCCTGTTACTACTCGGGAGGCTGAGGCAGGAGAGTCGCTTGAACCTAGGAGATGGAGTTTGCGGTGAGCAGAGATTGTGCCATTGCACTCCAGCCTGGGCAAAAAGAGCGAAACTCTGTCTCAAAAAAAAAAAAAAGAAAGAAAAGAAAATAGGAAGAATCTTAAGGTTGGGATTCAGATCCATTTCTCTATTTTGACTCTTTTCCCACTTCACTAGACCCAGAATGAATACTCTGATCTCAGAAAACATTATTCTAGAAATATTAGGCGTTGAGGTTTATACAACATGAATATCATACATGGGAGAAAATCAAAAGCTCTAATAATTCAAATAGGAATCACAAGACAAATACTTTTCTATGGCAAAAGAAAAAAATAATATTTGTAAGTACAAGCTGCTAGTCCCTAAAGCCTCTGAGTGAAGAAATCTGTGAGAAAGACATTGATAGCTTTCAAAGTGTGACTTGAAAATTGAATTAATAAAAATTGCCCCCCTTTAAGCCACTATAATTATAAAGGTTTTATTTTTCAAAATGGTGGCCAATAAATAAATAAATAAACAAAGGTCAGAGGGCAAAATCCATAAATTTCCATGGCAGAATCTTACAAATGTGATGCCTCAGGTCCTTGGCGTCAGTGAGGAAGCAGTAGCAGGTGCGACCTCCTCTTCTGTTTCTTTTATTACATTTCTTTTTTTTTTTTGAGACGGAGTCTCACTCTGTTGCCCGGGCTGGAGTACAGTGGCCGGATCTCAGCTCACTGCAAGCTCCGCCTCCCGGGTTCACGCCATTCTCCTGCCTCAGCCTCCCGAGTAGCTGGGACTACAGGCGCCCGCCACCTCGCCCGGCTAGTTTTTTTGTATTTTTTTAGTAGAGACGGGGTTTCACGTGTTAGCCAGGATGGTCTCGATCTCCTGGCCTCGTAATCCGCCCGTCTCGGCCTCCCAAAGTGCTGGGATTACAGGCTTGAGCCACCGCGCCCGGCGCTTTTATTACATTTCTTAATAATTTTAACCCTACCCCTTTCTGCAATTTCCAGGAACTGGAGAATAAAATCCCTATTGAATTTGGACCTTTTCCTGTCCCACTTCTGCAAAGACACACTCTTACTAACTCTGGCCCAGAATTTTTAAAGTGCCATTAATTATTCTTATGTCATTTTCAAAACCTGCAGCACATCAGAGGGTTGGCCTTATAGAAAGACTTACGTCACACACATAGAGATAATGTTTTCTTTTACAAATGGCTGCAGCAGGTTGAAAACTAAGACATTTGTGTTCAAGTAAATACCCTAGAATTAGAACAACTGTGCAAACAATATAAACTCCCCAAACTCTATGTTACCTACATGCGAATGTGAATGAACTCTTATGAGTAGAGGATTGGAGAAAAGTTGTCCAAAGTCAAGATTCAAAGTACTAAATGTCAATTCTTTTCCTTATAAATGTGTTGTACCCTCACTTCATCTCCCAGATAGAACTCAAAGAAAGCAAAATGCCAAAATTTTCCACACATAAAGATATGAAGATTTCCTAAGATAATGAGGGAGTTCCCGAACTATAAACTGTAGTTTCCAATGGAGCATCTTTCATCTTTGCAACACTCACTTGAATTTTTTCAGGGATGTGGATGGAGGGAAGGGGAGAAAGAGAGACAGAGAAACAGAAAAAAAAATCATGTCACATAGTGAGAGATAAGAGTAAGAGATTATAGTAAAGGGTAAGAGGAAGAATATATCTTCAAAAGAAACTTGGAGTTTTATTTGTTAAGGTTTACATTTTTATTAGTCATGAAGGTATTTGAAAATAAAACTCAGCCCTCCAAAAAATGTTCTACCTGCCAGGATTTGGGAAATAATACAAGGACCTCTTGTCCCCATGTGGCTCTTCAAATAACTGTGAATTCCCAACAATAATCTCACCGTGGGTTCGGACACTGCGGTTCTAAAAAGAAAATAGAATCTCCCCTCTCTAGAATCTTAACTAGGGTAACACTTGAGGTATTAATTGATTCATTCAGTCTCTCATTCACTTATTTCTTTAGGCATTCAGGTATTTGTTCAGCATATCTACTGGATCCTTCTTCTGTGCTAGAGAAATACCAAGCTGAGGATACAGTAGGGAACAAGGCAGATATATTGTCTATGCCAATAAGAGAGCTTGAATCAATGTTTTTAATGGTGCAGGCTAATGTGGCTGGGTGTAATGAATCCGAAAGTCAAAAATCAAGGACAGATTAGCTTAAATAAATGTCTCAAGGCACTCGCCTTTCCTAATATTAAATTATTTCCCCACTGCCGCCTTCTACTACCTCATCAGGAGCTAAGATCTAAGCATATGATGGTAAGGCTCTTAAGAGAAAGCCTAGTACATTCTCTATACTAGAATCCCCCAGTGTTGTGTTTTGCATTGCTTCAGTCGATTTACCTTTCTCTATTATGCCTTGTACCTTCACTGCCACACTTAACACTTGTTAAGTGTATTTGCTGAAGCAAGATTAATATGTAGTTAGAAGTTTTCCTGAAAGGCATAAAAATCATAGGTTCCAGGTTATGTTCTAAGCACAGTGCCCTGGAAATCTCTGTAAAAATTATATCCCTGGCAATGCAGTTTGATTCACAAACATGAGATTGCATTTTCACTAGAAAAGCAACAATAATGTTTAGGTGTTAAATGCAAAAAGAATTCTGTCTATAACGACAGAAAAGTCCCCTCTTGAAGAGTAATATTTCATGCCTGGCCTGACACTGGAAAAAAAAAAAAAGTGTTTATTTCTCTCATTATTGCCACCTCGTGGACAAAGGTGATTTATTTGGACAGCACATAGGAGCATGTCTTAGTATTACCACAAGATGGCAACACATAACCACATTTTCAAAAATGTGCTCAGACTGTTCTGCTCCTACAGAAGGTGGTGGTTAGGAAATAATAGTCCAAAATAAGCATTCCGTTCCCTTTTCCTAAAGAAAAATGGAATTCCAAGTGTTAAGATCTTTAGGATTCCACAAAGAAGTTGATTTATTACAGGCATAGGGAGGAGTACTTAACATTTAACTGGCAACTTATTTTGCTTTTTAAAGATATTTCAAGCAAATGTATATTTGATATCTGAATTTTTCTGATATTAGCTTCACAGAGAATATTTGGGAATGTTTTTTATATGCTTCTTGCAATCAACTGTCTCTAGTTGATTCATAGGGGAGAATCTGTTTCCTAAGAGATCCATTAGAATCCATTAGAACATGTGGATTCTTACCCACACCTAGGCCAGTGATAGGTTAATGCAGGCACATTGCTAGACTTTTCCTGATCAAAATGTACTCTAATCAATCTGCTTTCCTGTCACTTTTTTTTTTTTTTTTTTTTTTTGACAGAGTCTGACTCTGTCGCCAGGCTGGAGTGCAATGGTGCCATCTCACTGCAACCTCCACCCCCACCCAGGTTCAAGTGATTCTCCTGCTTCAGCTTCCCGAGTAGCTGGGATTACAGACATGCACCACCACACCCAGCTAATTTTTTGTATTTTTAGTAGAGACGGGGTTTCACCGTGTTGGTCGAACTCCTGACCTCGTGATCCGCCCACCTTGGCCTCCAAAAATGCTGGGATTACAGGCATGAGCCACTGAGCCCGGCTACTTTTTTTTTTTTTTTTTTTGAGATGGAGTCTCGCTCTGTTGCCCAGACTGGAGTGCAAGGGCCTGATCTCGGCTCACTGCAATCTCCGACTCCCCGGTTCAAGTGATTCCCCTGCCTCAGTTTCCCAAGTAGCTGGGATTACAGGTGCGTGCCACCACGCCAGGCTAATTTAGTAGAGACGGGGTTTCACTATGCTGGCCAGGCTGGCCTCAAACTCCCAACCTCAGGTGATCCACCTTCCTCAGCCTCCCGAAGTGCAGGGATTACAGGCGTGAGCCACACCCGGCCTCCGATCACCTTTTTTGTGCTACAATATCCCAGTGTTTGTTCATCATGTTGTTGCAATTATGTATATATATAAATTATTTGGACTTGTAATGCCATTACTTACTTGTTAAGATATATTTTTCTCTCTCCACTAAAATTGCACTAATATTGTGTAAAATCCACTAAAATTGTGTAGAAAGGATTTTACCACAAAATTGACAACTTTCATTTATTGAGCATTTATTGTGTGTCTGGCACCATTGTAAGTATAGTATGTAGATTAATTGATTTAATTCAGAGCACAAATTTATAAGGCGCATGTAAAACTCATTTTAGAGATGATGAAACTGACACAAACAGAGGGTAAGAGAAAGCTTTCAGCAGAATCACTGGGCTTCCTACCTGTCTGGATTTCTGAACAATCGCTTGAAATCATTCCCATGAAGCCTGTGTACCAGAAACTTAGTGTTCTTTAACTGAGGATGGCCTCATTGAGGATTGAGGCCTCTTTTAGGAAAGAGCATCGCTCTGTAGCCTTAAGGGGTTCTTAAAAATTCTTATCATAATAAGCTATGAGGCTTAATGCAAGAAAGAAGGAAAGTTGCACTTTGCACAAAAGTCGTGCCTTTCCAGCCAGTATTGAATCATTTAAATGTCCCAGTGATACCTCTTGAGTCATACAGGCATTGCTTTCACAAAAACTGCTGAAGGGGTATTGTGGAATAATGGGCTAGGTTCTGTCTAGAGAAGTGGGAGCCCTAAATTTCAGTCTCAGCTTTGCCTCTCACTTTGCAAATGACCTCTTTGGGCCTCAGTTTCCTCATGTTTTCATGAACACATTCTCCACACTGCCTTTCAATATTTTTTAATGCAATATGTAGATCCAAAAGAAAAGATGTCAAAGCTGGTATTATGAAAGGAAGCAAGTGGCAGTATGTTTAATATACAACTTAAAACAGCAGTGGTTAGATGATGAGACATATACAGAACGACTAGAGACAACAGCTGGAGACTATTGTTTCATGTATTAATAGAACCTGGCTTCACTTCCAGGGTGAGTGCTGGCTTCTGCTAGGAGAGGAGAATTCTTACTCCATCTTTCTGTATGGACTTGCAGCATGTTGCATTTGTTAAATAGAAATAACTGGAAGTGATGGGCTTCAAGGACAAAGGACAGGTTCTGTATTCCACCAGCAGTTTGGGCTCTTCTATCTGAGCACCCACTAAGTTGTTCCTGAGCTTCAAAGTGGTATCCTATAGAAATTTGACATGCTTGCTTCTAAAGACCTAAGAGCATTGTGGTTTACTTGATAAAGATACTTAAAAGAGAAACCAAATATTTAACCTACCTGAGCTCTTCCGACCCTGAGACTTATTTATAAATTAAACAAATATTTATTGAATATCCACTACCTGCCAAGCTGTAATCTAAGCACTAGGGATACATTATTTGAGAAGGCATACACAGTTGCTGCCCTCGTGGCGCGTATATTCTAATGGAGAAGATAAACTATAAACAGGCAAAAAGTATACACATAACATGATGTCAGGTTAGAGGTAAGTGCTATGTATATTAGTAAAGCAGGGTAAAGGAATAGAGAAAATAACAGAAAATGCTATTTTTAACAAGATGGTGAGAGGAGTCCTTTGCAAGTTGGTGTCATTTAGGCAGAAATCTGAAGGAAGTGACTAAGTGATCAATACAAAGATCTAGGGGAAGAATATTCCAAGCAAATGAAAAGCGACTGTGAAGGTTTTAAGTTGGAATAGATTTGATCTGTTGGAAGAAGAGCAGGACGGCCAGTTGGCTTGAGTGGAATAAACCACTGCAAAATGGTAGGACGAGGTTATGGATCAGACACATTCTATTGTTCCACTGAGTTGCAGTCAAGAGTACCTTTACATTCCATACTCAGAGTTCTTGAACCTGTCTACATGCATACAAGGTATTTGAAGCTGCAAATTATTTTTGCCACCTCCAACTGCACAATATCTGTTCCAATAAAACAATCTCTTTCCATTTGCCTTTCTTTCTGTCTCTACCAATATTCTTTCCTATTAAAATGTTCTTTCCTCCTTTTCTCTTATTCTCCTTTCAGTGGAGAGTATCAGACTACCTTTGTGTTTCTTCTTAATTGATAAAGATTTTTTATTTGTTTTTGTTTTGCTTAATGTTCCTTATTTTAGAAATTGGTACCACCGTGCACTTCAAGCAAAAAGGTATGGTTCTTATTTTTGGTTACCTTCCATATGTCAAAATTAAGGTTTCACAGCAATATATTGTTGTCTTATATACTTGAGTTTCAGTGGAATAATTTGTGATAACGATTTCCTTAACACAACTGGCATTATTTTTTCCAAATTGTGAACTTTTTCATTTACAAATAGTTCCTGATCAAACCCATGACCCTTACATTGCTCTTGACAGTAATTTATTTTTAAATCCCTGAAACAGAGCAAGTTACGCTTTCCCCTACTCCCTGTTCCTACCTTCCCTTTCTTAAGTATTCATGGTTCATTCTGACAGAGCTGCAATTTTGGAAATGCTCATTGCCCAGTGACAGGGCTCTCAGAAGAGATGCAGAGCCTAATTTACATTCACTTGTTGACTTCATAAAACAGACCCTAAAATGCAAGTAGTTACTAATTCTGAGGTGCTGTCTTTACAAGTCCAATAAATCATAGTCCCTAACAGTGTCTATCTCCAGACCAGAGCCACAGAGGCACCTATGTGGCCAGAACCCACCCTCTTCACTTCCTGAAGGTCACCTACATGATTATAATTGTCTCATATGAAGGCATCTTCCTCTGTGAGTGTCAGAGGGGTGAGACAACCAAGATCACTCTCAATTGTGGAAACCTATTCTTGTGGAACTTATGTCCACCCGTGATCAAGAGCCACAGAGATTATGGACACTTTGTTGCTTACTCCCAAGAAAGGGCCAGCACCGTGTTTATGGTCAGTGCTACAAGGTCCTCCCTGAAGGCAACAGGGAAGAGGCGGCCATGAATATATACTCGGAAACAGGATCATTTGAGGCCTTCAAGAAGGCATAAAATATTGTCCCTTTGAGCCCTTCTTTACTTCCCAATGCCACGATTACCAATTATGTTTTAATCTTAAGTGGCTAGTATTATATGTGATACATTATGGATTTGATATGTGGTTGAAGAAATAGGGCATAGCTTTTTTTTTTTAATTTCAAAGACAAGATAAACTGCCAGTGTCACCAGAAGTTCTACGTATTAGACTAAAATTTTAAAAAATTGTATGCCAAAATACTTGCTGCTGTGTTGATGAAAAAGATGTGATGATTCTGACTTTACTGTGAGAGTGTTACCAAAATCTCACTTTATAGAGAGTAGAGAAAATGCATAAAGAGCTAAAGAAAATGTAGGAAGAGCTCACATTGTATTGATTTTAAGACCCATTACTCAAAGAAAACATCGACATAGTAGTTCCCCCTTATCCTCAGGGGATATGGCCTCAGGACCCCAGTGGATATCTGAAACTGCAGATAGTACAGAACCCTACCTATACACACTATGTGTTTTCATATACATACCTATGATGAAGTTTAATTTATAAATTAGGCCCAGTAAGGGATTAACTACAATAACAATAAAACAATTCTAACAATATACTGTAATAAAAGTTATGTGAACGTTATCTCTCTCTTTCTCTGTCTCTCTGAATATCTTATTATACTGTATGTACCTCAGGTAAGTGAAACGGCGGAAAACAAAGCCACTGTTAAGGGAGGACTACCGTATTTCCTCTCCTCTAATTTGCTGCAGTCTGAGCTTTAATCCTCATTCACCCAGAGGAAGCTGTACTGGCAGAAAATGGACAGTAGGTGGCACCAAAGTCAATTTTATCAGGCTTCCTTTTAAATATGTCTTCCCAGGATGCGAGCATGCCTTAGTCGGCTGCGCTAGATGTTACGGGAGGCAGATTCTTAGGAGACTTTGTAGATTCGTGTTCTCCTTTGTTAAACAAGTGTTTTACAAATTGTTTACAATTTTGTTCTATTTTCAGTCACTCAATCAGCCCTTAATAATTCTGAGAGAATTCAAACTTTAACTCCTCTAGCTTTTTTTTCTCGTATGGCTGAACTACGAACTGGAATAAAATTATGATTTATCTATGATTTCTTAGTGGCTGAAAGGAATACCCAAGGATCACTGAGAGCATAATTAACAACCCCTTTGAATGAATTTAGTCCTAAATCCAAGAAATGGGCTCTCAGGAGGAGCAACAGAAAACTGTTGACCAGATTTGAATTACAAAGTGTCTCTAAGCATACGCTTTCTTAAATAGGTGTTGAAAAATCATCTGGTCCTTTCCTTGAGATTTTACTGAAAGACAAATCAATTGGCTCCAGATCCTGAATGAAATTTATAGTCTAGAGACTTGCCGAAAAATTCTCATATCCCTCAATTTCAGAATGTTTTATCAATCTTGCCCTTAATCACAAATTCCCTTTCATTGTTATGGGAAAGTGCAATCCAGCATTCACCTGGACACAGAATCTCACTTAATCCACCTTGGGGTTGAGAACCTTGACCTGGCATGTTGACTTACGATTTGCAGTCCTGCTGCAGCTGAATTTTGCTCCTTAAAGTCAACATTTAAAACCTTGACCCAATTCACAAATCAATGCCTTTGATTCAGGTTGGTATTTCATCTCTTTCTGTAATCCAAACTTCTGCATTTGGATTAGTAATAATGCAATTTACTAAATGTTTACCAGATACCACATATATTAGTGGGTGTGCACATATATAACACGCATATACAATGTGGTTAGAGACTAAAATATGATTTTTGTCTGTTATATGAAAAACACGTCGCAAATTTTTGAATTGTGGTTCTATTTGCCCATCTATTCTTAAGGCTAATTTATGTTTGCAGACTCTTGCTTTCATTTTATCTGTCAGTATATGAAAGCACTTGCTGAGCTTGGCCATCTGGCGTGGGAAATAAGATTTATCATTTGCATTTCCACAAATAAGCAGAAATTTCATAACTCTGAAGTAAAACATAATTAATGATTTTGCTGATTATTCTTCCCTGAAATAGCCATTAACTGAAGTAGTCTCCTATGCAGTCACATATATCTATAATTGCATACACACTTGTGATGATTTCCCAACTACCACCCATTTACCCTTGTATTTTTAAGCCTATTTATTTACTCTCAAACCCAATTATGAAAGGAGTAAGTCATATAAGTAGACTGAATAGCTATATGAGAGCACTTAATAAATAATAATTGATAGAGATGAAGATATCTTTAACTGATGCACAAAGTAAGTTTCAAATATACTTGTACATCAGTTAATGACTGGGATACATTCTGAGAAATGCAGTATTATGTGAATTCATTCTTGTGAGCATCATAGAATATACTTACACAAACCTTCATGGTATAGCTTACTACACACCTAGTGTATGTGGTATAGCCTACTCCCAGGCTAAAAACCTGTAAGCATTGTTACTATACCGAATACTATGGGCAATGGTAAGTATTTGTGTATATAAACTTATCTAGACATAGCAAAGGTATAGTAAAAATGCAGTGCTATAACTTTATAGGCTTTGTATACATGATTCATCTTTGACTGAAATATAATGTAGCACATGACTGTATATAATAATATAAAAGATAAAATTAAAGATTATTAACATAGTTATACTGGGATTCCCCATTATAACGTAGAATAGCATGTGAAAATAGCAGTTAATTCTGAATTATTTGTAAAAGATCAATAATATGTGTGCATATCATGTGTATATATAAGTATATAACATATATACTTTGTGTGTATGTGTATGTATACATGTATTATCAAGAATGTTATATGTGAATGTGTTTATCTAGGTTCATTTATTCTGTAATATATTTTTCAATAATGGAATTTTGGCTTTCTAGAATACTTACCACCGTCAAATAAATGATAAGATTAGTCTTAACCTTGCCAAGATATCACTCAGCTCCAGGATGTCTACAAGATAATCTAGCCTGTCCTTGCACCAAAAATGAGATTAAGGCAATCAGCAGAATTGGACTCTTTCTGAAAATCTCTTGTTTTACACTATCTCTGGTGCAAACACAAGTATTTTTTGCCTAACCCTCTATGGCTTTAATTTTTGTGTAGTTTTTCTCTGTTTTGAAAACCTCATCAATACACAAATACAACCAAACCTGCCAAGGAGCTCTTGCCATCTAGTGTACATAGAGAGACTAAAAGGTTAGGAAAGTAACATTCCTACCAGCCCAAAAGCCCTGGGGGAAGTTGCCACTAAGAAAGCTTGAAGGTCCCAAAAGTCCAAAAAGGGTGGGAGCAGGAGACATAGAAGTAGATTAGGAAAGGCCTTGAGCTGACTTAAGACACTTGAATTAAGCCCCGGTCAACAATTACTAATCGGGTGCTTTCATGCAAGATACAGCATCTCATTGAACTTAATTCCTCATGAAATAAATGCATGAACCTGAAGGTAGCTAAGGTGTCTTTTGCTAATATGATCCTATAACAATTCAGAAAATTAGATAATTAATTCATCGAATCTCTATTCTGTTTCCATAGATTTACACGTAATAAAGCTCATTTTATACCGTATGCTGATCAAAGTTTGTATATGTTCATATTTTTATATTAGGTGATGTTTTTAATATTCTCAAGAAGGTATTCCAGTCAAAACCCTCCTATCAAAAATCTTCTTTGCAACGATAATAGTTGTCTCCTTGTTTTTGTTTGTTCTGGCCATTTTAATCAAACCCAAGTTTAATTTGCTGAATGTTGACCGAAGACTTACAGGTACCCCTTTACTGTGTAGTAGTGACAGGCAAAGACTCTGGAGCTAGATACCTGGGTAAAAACCCCAGTTCCTCTGCTTGCAAGTTGTGTAAACTTGTACAGTGGATCCAACCTCCCTGTGCCTCGATCATTTCACTGTAAAACAGGTTTCATCATAGTATCCACCTTATAGCATGGTTGTGTGCTTATATTTATAGGGCAGGTGTGACAAAATCGTGTTGTAAGTGCTGTATAAGTGTTTCTGGTTTTGTTTTTATTGTTGTTGTTACTTTTATTATTTACATAAAGCATAGATTAGGAGACCATGGAATTTGGCATTTTTCCCTGTTATCCTATCTCCGATTGGGTATGTTTGTAAACAGTTTTGGAAAAATTCACGTACCAGAGGATGCTTCCATCATACCTGCAAACCATCATAGTTTCACACACACACACACTCACTCACACATAATCCATCTGCATATGCACCTTCAAAATTTTAAAGTGACTGACAATTACAGTCACACAAGTTTCTCTTTTGAACATCATTGTTTAAGTATGTAGTCTTAAATCCAAAAGTCCCTGTAGTGAAAAATACTATTTTTTTGGCTTTAATGGAGTATGAGCAGAACTATACAAAAGGAGAAAAGTGGAACAAGCAAAGCACAGATGATAAGCTCTTCTGCCAGACCACTGATTGCCTCCTCCCCAATCCTCTCTTTTATGAACACACAAGCCCCTTCTCCAGCTGCCTATCCATCCTATTTCCCCTCTCAGACCCACACCCACATCCCCCAAATTGTGTCCACATTGGGAAGACTAAGATGGCAGCAGGAAACATGGATTGCCATTCCAGGTTAATCTGGGTGAGTTCAAATCTCAGTTCTGCTCATGGTTGGGACTTGTCTCTCAACCTCTCTAGGTGTGTTTGTTTATTTTTGTTGTTGTTGTTATCGTCTTTGTTTTTGTTTTTGATTTTTAAAGTGACAAATGAAGAGTTTGGAGGAGTTGATCCTTTGCTGCCTCTTAAGATTTTAAGATGTATTGACTTATTTTATCCCTTGCTAAGGTACCATCTAGCCATAAGCATTACTTTAAAACAGTTCCCCTCCCCATTAGCAAATAAGTAATGGCTGCCTCTCCCCGGGGACAGAGGGAGTCATGGTTTGGTTCCATGCTTTATTGGTGGAGATGCTGTGATGAATTGGCCGGAAGACCCATGTCTGACTGCTGAAGGACCCTTACCAATGCTTAGAACCTTAATGAGTGCTGGCACCAGAGGACTACTGAGGGCAGGGCCAACAGGAGGAGGCTGGGTGAACCGGAGCCTGCTGCACCATGAGACACATTAGTGATAGCCAGTTTAAGGACTTATCTGGCAAGAGCATTTTGTATTTAGAAATGTTTCAGCCCATGATGCCCCTTAGGATACTTGTAGCCTGAGGAGGAGAAGGATTTAGGAAGGTTTTGAGCCTTTCTTGGGCTGCACGTAAGTCAGTTACTTTGAGACGCTAGTACCCGGCTAGGTCTTACCTCTGATTCCGTCAGCAGTCAGCTATAACTCAGAGTGGGCCCATGTAACTCATTCTCTTTCTCTCTCTCTCCTTTTTTGCTCTGCAGGACCTGGGTCGGTGAGAGGAATAAATGGATCCATCAGTCTGGCCGTACCACTGTGGCTGCTGGCAGCATCTCTGCTCTGCCTTCTCAGCAAATGTTAATAGAATAAAAATTTAAAAATAATTTAAAAAACACACAAAAATGCGTCACACAGAATACAGAGAGAGAGAGAGACAGAGAGAGAGAGATGGGGGGAGACCGTTTATTTCACAACTTTGTGTGTTTATACATGAAGGGGGAAATAAGAAAATGAAGAAGAAAATGCAACATTTAAAATAATTTTACAGTCCATCATTAAAAATTTATGTATCATTCAGGATGGAGAAGGTTCTACCAGGATATGTTTATATCTACTAAGCAAATGTATGCTGTGTAAAGACTACACTGCACTAAGGACATCCAGATGCTGTAAAAATAAGAGAAGAACCAGATGGATATTAAGCCCCCAACACACACTTTATCCTTCCTTCCTTCATCTTTTTTCATCTGTGGGGAAAAAAATAAGGTCTTGCCTTTGGTGTTTATATTTCCATAACCTTTTAATTCTGTTTTTCATTTGAGCTGACTTGTAGCCACTTCAGACTATCAATGGAATCTTATGTTGAGCCTTTCTCTGGCTTTCCTTCCTCCACTATCTCTCCAACTTTAGAGATATCCCCTCTCCCTCCAGTGTGTTCTATCTCCCCCACACCCACCCTAGATACTCCCTTTTTACCCACCTTTCCTCCCTCACCTCTCCTCACCCCCACTCCCTCCCCGGAGCACTAGTCATGCCGCAAATGCTAGGAAGTGTCATTTTAATTTTCTCCACTGTGCGTGTGTGCTCAAGTCTTTCGCTCTCATGTGGGTGTACATGTGTGTGAGCGTGTGTGTGTGTCTCTCTCTAAAGCATGCCAAGGGAATGGTCCATGTGTACATAGACTCATTGTGCTGTAGATACTGTCCTGCATTGTAATTGTGAGATGCGGCTGTAACAAGTTGCTGGGGGAGATGGCGGGGAAAGAGGCAAGGAGCAGGGTCCTCCTCTCATCCATGGCTGTCACATGGCATCAGTGTGTATTCAAACCAAGCTGTGCCCCTTCCAAGGGCAGGACCCCATATTCCTCCTAGTCCCATCATCAGAACCGAGTGGGGAGTCACTCAGAATATCACTGTAAATGAAAGTGCCTACTATCGATGGGGTAAGCAAACAATATAAGGATGAGGTGCCCTAGGAGAGAAAATTTCAGATTTTACTCTCGTTTCATGAGTCTGAGGGATTCATATATTTCCTGGCTTTTAACAGGGTGGGCCCTGCTCTGCTGTGAAAATGAGCAGCATGTGTTGAGTAAATCCCCAGAAACAGGAAGGTCTCCAAGTGTCAACTCCCAGTGGAAGAATGATGAACCACTTGGAGATCCTAAGCAGCCCTGTTTTACCTCCTCCCTAATCTTCAAATAACATTTGTCCCATGAATTCCCCTGAGCAGAGATTGTTTCCTATTTCAGATAAAACACAGTGAAAGTGAGCAAGGCAGAAAAAGTCAACAGATGCCCAGGCTCCTACCGTATTCTGGAGATACTGTCAGAGCTCTAATACAGAGCATTGGCCATAATGAAAAGCAGTCCACTCCTTATGCTCCTCTGCAGATGTTTTTCCCAGTGTTCTAGGTTAACATTTTATTTGGTTGCCTGCATAATCCCTGTTCTGTTTCACTGATGGTGTTTGCAGCACCACTGTTCATGGTGGTCCACTGTTATCCTATGCCAGGGTGCTAAAAATTGCATGATATTCACCTTCCCTGATCTATTTAAATTTATATCTGTAAGAGTCATCTTGACATTAACACTGAAATGTGATCTAGGTCCTTAACCAAAATTGCTGGGCAACTTGTAATAAATTTAGACAGAAATTTTATGAGTACCACAAAGCTTGGTGTTACCACATCACCAGAAGGATTTCTTAGGAAATGTCTTGCAGAGAGAGCTGGCTCTCTGCATGTAGATATCTTTGTCAGAAAAGCAACCCTTGCTCTCACTTACACAATAGTAGGCATTGAAAGTGGTTCAGTTCATGAGAGGACAGAGGATTATTTTGAGATTATATTTGAATGTAATCTTGTAGAGCCAAATATGGTTTGTCGTTAAGTTGGAACCTTGTAAATAGCTGTTACATGATATAAAATGAGAAACTTTGTAACTGGAAAAGAAGGAAGGAAGGAAGGAAGGAAGGAAGGAAGGAAGGAAGGAAGGAAGGAAGGAAGGAAGGAAAGGAGGGAGGGAGGGAGGGAGGGAGGAAAAAGGAAGGAAGGAGGGAGAAAGATCTAAGTAGCATTGTTAATTTCTTCTAAGGGATTGTATTGTTTGTTTTAGAAGCTTATCACAGCCTTCTTTCATGATTTGGCAGTTTAGACTTGAAACAAGGAAAAATTCAGCTTGGGGATAGTTAAGAGTGTTTATAGCAGATTCTGACATAGGGGAGAAAACAAATTCTCAACCAAGAAGGTAGCTAGTAAAATATAGGGAAGGTGAGCCATATTCCTATGCAGCATCAATTTATTGACAATCAGGTATTTCTCTTAACAGTTTGGTCTTCTTAGTTCAAGAATAAAGGGTATCATCTTTAATAATAAGCATTCCCCATAAATTGAAGAGGCAGTCACACGCTTAAGTGTGTGGCTTTAGAAAAGTGCATGCTAATTTAAAGATATACAGGAAGAGAAAAGTAGAAGAGTTAAGTTGGATGTTGTTAGAAGTTGGATGTTAGTATTAGCTTCAGGAACAGATCCCCATGGCATGTCACAGGCCTTAATTATATACCTGGCTTGCTTATTGTCTCCACTTTATCATGAGAACAAGGTCTTGGTTTCATGAGAGGAACTTCTCCATTGAAATAAATGTCTCTGCCATGTCAGCACCATTTGTTCCCTCGGTTTTAATATAATGAACCATATATTAAACATAACTAAACAAATATTTAAATGTGGTGTTTGCCTATATCTCTAGCAGGATCTGGGAATTTTAAAAATTTGCTTCTGGCTCCTGTTTCAGAGAAAACATTGTCCCCAGAAATCTCATAGGATTGAAAGTGTTCCCTAAGCAATGTGAACAATGGAGGAAAATATAGTTTAGAGAAAGGTCAGGAAAAGGTAGGGCCAGAAGACTGACACCAAGAAATCACTGAGTCTCAACGTAAGACTTCTTGGAATTTAGTTAATCATATTGGAATTAATTCCTTCAAGAATCTTGTCCCTTGGTAATCAAAGCTTGAAACCCTGCACTGAAAAGCACCAACTGGTTGGAAATAATATACTGAGAGGAGTGAAATTCATCAATCTGAGTGGCTAATATATTTAATATCCTTTGTATACAAAGTAAAACTCCACCATTCGTAAAACAAAATCCTTAGACCCAACTTTCAGTTGACAAAAACAGAAATGACTTTGACCCAGGGCGCTTCCTGAAGAACGAGAACCATCCAGGGTTTTACAACAGCAGGATTGTAATCATGCTCTGTGCAATTGTTGAGCAAAGGTTTTGCCTTGTTGGATAAAAAGTCTTGCTTGTTTTGAGACATAAAATTCCCCTGTCTTAAAAGAACTAAGGCTTATAGAAAACCATATGTGTTTTCTGTCAGGAAAGACTGCCCCATTGACCTTTGCCTTCTCTTCCAAGTCAGACAGACTTCTCGCTTGCCATGGGCATTTTTTTACTACGTAGTCAGACTACTGGGACTATTCATAGAGACCTTGTAAAAGTACTCGTGATTTTCACGTTCTTGGAGGACCAAACAAAAATCTGTTTCTCCTTCAAAAATGGACTTACCTCCTTTGCACACAAAAGCTAAACTCCTCAGCATGAAATTATTTGAGTTATTACTTTGCCAAGTTGTGAGCTTCTTGAATCCTCCAGAGTCACAGATTCCATCCCTGAGTTGGTTGTGGTTTCACTGTTTCTATTGGCTAGTCTCCCTGAATTTTTCATTTTGTTCTTTGCAGGGCTCGAATTATTTGTGGAAAACAATAATATATATGTGTGTGTGTTTTTTTTATCTTATCTTTATAGATGTTATATTTACAATAATGTGTGTATTATAAGACAAATTAAGAATAATGTTTTGAACTTAAAAGGAAGAAAAGTACTGAATTTGATTGTTTAGAAAAAAAAAATCTATGCTCATGTAGAAAGACATAGAACCCCACTTTTTCCATTTTGTAATTATTTGCCAAAAAGAAATTTGCTTATCAAACATGTATAACGGGATTAACCATGTCCTCATTTTTCTTTTCATCCTCATAAACTTTTAGCCTGCATTTAGTCTTGGTTACCAGTATCAATTTTTAAGAGAAATGAAAGTACAATGCTATATCTGACCTACATAAACTATTAATATTTTGAAGACAAATGTGAAACATACCACAAAAATGGTGAGATAAGGCCCTGAATTAAGAAACAAAAGTGCAGTTTAGGAAGCCTCCTCCCTTGCTTAAATGTTTAGAATATTTCTTCTCCAAAGACTGCATTTGCCTCAGTGATGTAAATTTTCCATCATGGTTGGCATAATATCTGTAAACATCTCACTAAATGCAAAATGGAGTTTACATTTATGTGCATACTAGCAGAAAAGAAGTAAACTATTCTCATTTGCATGTAGCTATGCTGTTCAAATGTCGCCAACCAAAATTTAGGAAAGAATTTGTTTTCACCCAGCAATGTACATCACTTTTCTCTTGGCAAGGAAGCTGGTGTTAACGTTGGGTTTAGGTTTAACATTTACACCAGCGAAAATGTTTATGAATATTATGGAAAACTTATTTTAAACCTTGATTTCTTTTCAGCACATTTACATACTGCGTGCTGATTAATAAATTAGGCACCAATCATGTGTAAATCAATGTAAATCACTAGTTTATGTACATAATATAAACTATGTAAACTTCATTTTTCATGCAGTGCCCAACTACTGCTAATCCTATGATTCTTAAGGAAAAAAAAAATCAAATAAAAATAAATAAAAACCGAAATGTTTCACAGTTCAGAATGGGAAGAATTATGACTAAAGCTCCAAATACGAGGTTGCCTTAGAAAAGGAAGCAGACCCACAGGAACAGTTGAAGGTTTATATCCTGCTCAAGTCACCTCTCTGGTCTTTCAGGATCTAAGTGGAGATTGTCCCAACTGTTGCTGTAGTTGTCTCACCCGACCCCAAAGCAAAGGAAATAAAGGGAAAAAGAGAGGGAAGGGTTTTAAGGGCTATGTGCCTGCTGTATCCACTCCCAGATATCTTCTTTTTAAATCCTTTCTCACCATCTAAGATGTCTTATTGAAATAGCTCCAAGGAAGTGACCTAAACCTTGATGAGCAAAATATTACTCAGTTTTTATTTTCCATTCAACAAAAGCAGTGAGACAGCTTGCCATCTGGATTCTAAGAAATTGTGCGATATAAAAAATGTGATATCCTCGAGAAATATCTTGCTGAGTCACCCTAGGAAATAACTACCTTTACTTTATCTGGTAGCCTAATGTTTCCACATATTTATCCTGAATATTGCAAATGAGGGACTGAATCATTTTTAATTGGGAGTTATCTCTCTCAGGCATGTTCTCTTGGAGTCTTTTTGAAGTGCCTGATGCGTGTAACAGGATGACATATATATCATTCCTACAATATGAACAACTGTTACATAAAAAATCATCAAGGAGATAATTTCAGGAAACAAGTGAACTTTCTGCAAAGACTTAGAAAAAATTTAGGTCAAATTAACTTCAGGCTTTAAATGCACTAATCTACCTAAGAGGAAGAAAAAAAAAAAAAAAAAACAGAGAGGAAGGAGTTTTAAGGGCTCATGTGTCTGTTGTATCAACTCCCAAGTGTCTTCTTGGTCCTGCTTCCTCATCATCTAAGATAAATGACAACTTAAAGGGGGGTAGAAGGTGTATTGAATTGGGAGTCAGGAGAATTGGGTTCGAACCCCAAGTTCGGCCACAAATAAAGCTGTGAGACATTGGCAAGTCATTTAACCTTCCTGAGTCTTGTTTTTCTCATCCTGAAAGTGAGGGATTTGGTTGACCTCTCTAAAATCTCTTTCAACTCTAACCTTTATTCTGAATAAGAATTTAATATTCACTTAGTGCTGTGCCCAGCACTGTTTGTAAATAGCAGCTGTTTGTTATCTCTCGTTTGGTCTCTGTATTCTCATCACTTCTCAGAACTATCATTCTACTGTCTTCATTTCTAAACCCAAAACTGCTAGAATACAGGGACTCTGGACTGGGTCTGTAAATTTCTTCTGATCAAAACTTCATAGCAGTGTAGAGAAGGGACACATTCAAATTACACTAAGGACACTGACATAGCTGGGGTTGTTTCCTTGTTTATAATATTGTAAAACCTAAATGTGGACCTATATTCTAATAATCTTTCATAGGAAGGAAAATAGCCAGACTGGGTATTATGCATGTAACAAATGAGGACGTTGTGCATAAGAAAGGAAACATTAGTTTTCTCTCATCCTGGGCCAAGTACCTCATTACAGTAAATGTGTGTCCTTGGAAACTCTTTGCTTGTGCTGATGGCGGTAAGCATGTGGTCCCAGGCAGGTTCAAAGGCTGATCTGTGAGAAATGGGCAAGACAATACATTTTGTTTTGGAAGGAATTTCTCATGGGATAAGTTTCCCAAAGCTTGAATTATAGGCTATGAAATAAAGCAAATAGATGGAGAGAAAACAAGTACTGTTTTCAAAAAGTACAAGTCAGTTCTATTTAAAGAAGACAAGCTGAAAATAAAACAAAAATAAACACAATTTAGGAGGTTACAGAGTTGAAGACAGTATGAATTGTTGTGAAGGCCAAAACCAAATGTGAAAGTTAGGTTCTCTGAGAAGAGGGTAAGCAGAAAGGATGATTTCTCAAGCAATTAATAAGGAATGATTTTCTTGTGCCATGTTCTGGATGCATTTGAGCACAGATCCTCTTGTCCCAAGCTGTCCTAGAGGCTCAGGTTAGCATCTATCCAAAGTTGTCCTTTGATTTTATTGTCTGAAAGAACAGAAGGCATTGGAGTTTCCAGGCACTAAAGACTAGGGTTCGTTCATCACTTCCCAGCATCACATCACTTTGTGTAGGTAAGGATATATGACGTGCTTACAGTACTTATGAAGCTCTCTCTAAGTGGGAGAATGACCTGTCCATGGGAAAACTCCCTGTTTTCATGGTCATTTCAGAAGTACCTCTTTTTGGGCAGTGCTCCTAGATCTACTTCTACAGCCACATTCTTCTCTGCACAAGCCCTCCCTATGTAAAGCCAGGCACAGTACAAATATGCTTCCTGCAAGTGAAGAAAACCCATGGAAGTCCTAGCTTCATGGCACGCTGCAGCAATCCCAAGCTACCAGGAGCCTCTTTTGAACCCACTTCCCTAGGTATTTGCTCTTCACCAGAGAATGGAAATTGTTCATCCTGGTGAACTGTGGCCAAGTTCTGCTCCCTAAGTATTTACTTGCAGTGGGGAGGTCAAAGGGAAGAAATTCAGGGGGAGAGAAGCAAAGGAGAACACTTCCAACTCCCTCCCCCATCTCCCAACGCTCCCCACCTTCCTTATCACTGCTCTACTGAAGGGTGTATAAATCCTGCTCTTGGTTAGAATTCTCCTTATTAACAGTGTTATATACATATAAATATATATATAAATATATTCCTTTTTTCAGCCCTGTAGACATGAACTGATCTTCCCTTGAAGATCAGAACAAACACATGGCCATTTTTTGTTTGGGTTTTTTTCTTATTCAAGGATTTTCATTTTTGTTTATTGGGTGGATTTTTTTCCCTGGGTACTAGCTCTGTGAAGGAAATAAAAAGCGCAGTGTGTGTGTTTAAAAAAAAAAAAATTAAAATTAAAAAATGCTTTTTTTCTTTTCTTTTTAAATGTATTTAAATTCTGTTTCTCTCTTCTGTTACTTTACACGTATGAATGCTCTGCTCTTCTGTGATCTTCAAACAAAATGAAATAAACGTGAAAAGGAGATGTGTCTTCATTGACCTGAGTCAGTGATCATGTGGTTGACTGCACTATTTCTTGGAGGTTTTCATGAATAAAATAGAAAATGAAGCCTATGATAATGAGTATCATGTAAGGGAAGGGCAGAAAAAATACTGAAAAATCACTTGAAGGCGTTCTAACAATGAGTCTTCTGTCACAGAAACGAATGTGGGATTTACAAGAATTTTCTTCACCTAAGCAAAGAGGTTCTGTGAACGTGTTCCCCCCCCCCCTTAAGGGACCAAAAGAAATAAGTATAAATTACCACTGAAATGCTATAAATAAAGTATTAAGACACTTACGTTTGTTAGACTTGACTGCGACCTTGGGTTATGATACCAAAAATGTTAGAAAATATGCTGTTTCTTTAAAGTCTCCATAGTAGTGGTTATTTTTAAGGGTTAGTTTTAATGAGATGCTACCTATAGCAGTAGAAGGAACTAAGGTACCTTCTACAGCCACCTATTATTTCTACTTACAAAAATGCAGGTTGTTTTCTTTACTGCTGAGAGCTATTATCTTCACGAAATGTTTCCTGAATCTCTATAGAATCCCTATTGCATTACATAGGACACACACACAAAAAAATGAGAAATAAGCAATCTATCATCCAAAGAGGTGAGATTGGCTAATCATACATCAGAAGTCACTGGGAGCATCTGAAGTTCTACTCTTAGGAGTCAAAGTGGATTTGAAACACCTCTATGAGAATTAATCCCAAGTTGGGGTGGCTGGGGGATAGAATGGAAGAATGAGCACTCATGATGGGTTTCAATAATGGGAAAAGGATCTCAAACAGAAACAAAATTCCTAGACCCCTCTGGCCAAAAGAAACAGATGAAGGGCCCAATCTCTCCACATTTTGAATTTTATTAAAGAAAAAACAAAAACAAAAAAACAGAAAACTCTAAAAATGTTCTTCTGCAATGAGTTTTTCAAACTCAAAGTTAAAGACACAGCCTCACTTCAAAGACTATTCTCACTTCAAACCTCAACTGCAAGGTTGGGGTTCTTAAACCACTCTCATTCTATCATTTCAAATCCAGGGTCCTTACTACCCTTTAAATTCAATAATTTGCTAGAATGACTCACAGAACTAAGGGAATTATACTTAGGATTTCAATCTTACTATAGCAAAGAATACAAATCAGAACCGGTCAAAGGGAGAGGCATATAGGGTAAGGTCTGAGAGAGTCCCAAGTGTGGGGGAGTTTCTATTGTCCTCTTCCTGTGGACTGAAGAAGTACTAACCTTCTAGCACACTAATAAGTGACAACAAACAGTATCACCAACCAGGCATCTAGACTTTTTGTTTTTGATTCTAGATTTCATTACCTAGGCATGATTGATTGAATGTCCAAGTCTCCTCCCCTGCCCAGAGGTCAGGCTGATATCATGTGATTCAATGCCTCAGTACTGAGTTACACGGGTGGTCTTTCTAATATGTGCAGCCACTGTCCTGAGTCATCGAGTTAGTATAAACTATCTAGGGGCCCACCCTGAGTCATTTTATTTATTTTATTTTATTTTATTTAGATAGAGTCTTGCTCCGTCGCCAGGCTGGAATGCAGTGGCGTGATCTCAGCTCACTGCAACCTCTGCCTCCCAGGTTCAAGCAATTCCCCTGCCTCAGCCTCCTGAGTAGCTGGGATTACAGGCACATGCCACCACTCCTGGCTAATTTTTTGTATTTTAGTAGAGAAGGGGGTTTTACCATGTTGGCCAAGATGGTCTCCATCTCCTGACCTCGTGATCCACCTGCCTCAGCCTCCCAAAGTGCTGGGATTACAGGCATGAGCCACCATGGCCGGCCCACCCTGAGTCATCTTATTGACACACGCTATTAGGTGTGATCCAAGGAGCTCAACATGAATAATGAAAAAAAGAACTTTTACTTGGAAAATCCTTGGGAATTACAGCTTATCTCCCAAGACCTGAGGACAAAAGTCAGCCATTCTTTATCATATACTAAGGGAGGAGACCACCCCTCATATTGTCTTATGCCCAATTTCTGCCTCCAAAGAAAAAAAGAAGCAAAAACTAAAAGGCAGAAATGAAAGGCAGACAGGCAGACAGCCCGGCGCCATACCCTGGGCCTAGTAGTTAAAGATCCACCCTTGGCCTAATCGGTTATGCAATCTATAGATCAAAGACATTGTATAGAAAAGCACAGTGAAAATCCCTGTCCTGTTCTGTTCCGTTCTAATTACCGGTGCAGGTGCATGCAGCCTCCAGTCACATACCGCCTGCTTGCTCAATTGATCACAACCCTCTCACACAGACCCCCTTAGAGTTTTAAGTCCTTAAAAGAAACAGGAATTGCTCACTCGGGGAGCTTGGTTTTTGGAGACATGAGTCTGCCGATGCTGCCAGCTGAATAAAGCCCTTTCCTTCTACAATTCGGTGTCTGAGGGGTTCTTGTCTGCAGCTCGTCCTGCTACAATACCTTATATTACCAATCTATAAAAAAATTACTTGGAGTCTCTAAGTTTTCCAAGATGGCCTGAGATTTTATTTCTCTTAAGCCACAGAAGCTTCAGGGTTACAAAGTCAACACAACCTTGAGGCTTTGCTATCATTAGTGCCTCAGAAGAAATTCTTTCTGCTCTGCTTCCATTTTATACTCCCTTTACATCCATCTATTTTAAAGTACGCCTAAATGAGCATGTGAGAGCTCAAAAGAAAATGGGTCTGTGATTCTAAAGGAAAAAGTTTTCAAATATTTGTCAATATAGAATTAAGTTGTATCCAATTCAACCAACTACACCAACCCACTATACCTGAAATTCTTTTCTATCATCAATCACTGTAACCTCACCATAGCTGTAGAGGATACCTGAATCCAAATCTATGAAACAAAAAGTGTATCTCTCCCTCACCTGCTAAAAAGAAAATTATTACACAAACGTGGAGAATATGGTTGCCTGTAAGCCCAAGACTAAAGTCTTACTGTTTGTTGGTATGAAGAGGAAATGAATTTCTCTTCACTTTCCTTTCTAAATTATTCTCTACTGTTCTCCAGACTGGCTACTGGCCAATTGGGATATCCTTTTATCAGTCAAAGCTATGTCCTGGTCAATGGATTTCAAACTGTTGAGGATCTATGGTGAGCACTGGGGACTGTGTCCGAGAACGTTCATTGAGGGACATCTTCTAACTCACCTTTTACAAACCCAACCATTCTCAGGTGCTACCACAGAATGTAAGGTGCTACTGATTTGCCATGTGCTTTTAAAACAAGGAAGTTTATTATTAACTCACACGATCACAAGGTCCCACAATAGGCCATCTGCAGGCTGAAGAGCAAGGAAAGCCAGTCCAAGTTCCAAACCTGAAGAACTTGGAGTCTGATGTTCAAGGTCAGGAAGCATCCAGCACGGGAGAAAGATGTAGCCTGGGAGGCTAGACTAGTCTCTCTTTTCACATTTTTCTGCCTGCTTATATTCAGCTGCACTGGCAGCTGATTAGATTGTGCCCACCCAGATAAAGGGCGGGTCTGCCTTCCCCAGTCCACTGACTCAAATGGTAATCTCCTTTGGCAACACCCTCACAGACACACCCAGGATCAACACTTTGTATCTTTCAATCCAATCAAGTTGACACTCAGTATTAACCATCACAGGAAGTAAAACAATTTGACTTAGCCTTGTTATCTTTACTTACTATCCTTATCATTTTACCTGCTCACCCTGCCCCTGCCTGGTTTCCTAGATCAAATTAGAAATTAATCTTACAGCAAAGACCCCCTATTGCAAAAACAAACAAACAAACAAAGAAACCTCTGTCTCAGGTTCTGCCTGCCCAAAAAAAGATGGGTCTACTAGTCGGAACAAACATCAGAGATGGACCTTGATCAGAAACTCAGGAAGTGGGAGAGGATGCTGGTCAGGTTAAGAGAAATAGTGCAGTTCCAACCCTGGGCAGCCCTAAGTAAGGGTCATCAGAAGCTTCCAGGCAATTGTCACTGAAAAATAAGTGATACAGCACTACCTCAGCTGCTGCAACCACAGACCTCATTCAGAAATCTTTATCGTATTAACCCTTGGACTCCAAACATTCCTCTCTATTTTCTGGCTCTTAGACAGTTAACTCTACCTGCACTTATTATTCTTAATATATAAACCCCGAGGCTCTACATTAACAATCATGAGATTACAGAGCCTTGAAGTAGCATTGATTTACCCAGATATATTAATATTTGGGCCAATTCTCAAAGGAAAACAAAACAAATAAAACTCCCAGAATCAGGACAACTCCCCAGGGAAAGAACTGAGAACTCCTTCTGAATGAAGACACTTCCTAGGTGCAAGGGAGTTGAGTTGTACATTTGAAAAAGCTCATTATAAACACGCTCCCCAGGTCTAGTCAGCCCCTCTTCACTTAGCCCTTCCCCACCTGCTACACTGCCCTGAACCTACCAGGCCTAATGAGTCATGTGGCCCAGCCAAGAAGTGAGTCAAAGGGAGACACGGGTCATAGGCATTCAATACATATGGCACTCCCAACACACAAAGGCTTCTCTACCTAAACCTCACTCTCACTGCATATCCATGTTCTAAGACTTGGAGAATCTGTCTCAGGTTATAACCAGTGACACAATGTGGAAAGAGACAGAGCTCTTGCTATGCATCTATTACTTCTTTGTTTCACAAACTCCATTTTCCAGCGATAAAGCCTAATCCAGCCTTTTTATTGTTGTTCTGAAAAGATAAAGTATTTATTCTTAAATATCAACATCCTGGTGTTTTTTCCCTTTTCAGTCTTAATTTGTGATAGTATAATGATACTTTCAGGAAGACAAAATATTTGTTTACCAACTAGTTGGACTGCCAAGGATCCTACTTACCCAATTCTATCTTACATCCTAAATGAATATTTAGAAGAAATGACAAATGAGAACAAAGGAGAGTTAGTCTCCAAGTACATTTGGTGTTAATAACATAGGCATGCAGCCTCAGGGCTGCTGTGAACAGAAACTGTATCGGCTTTCCCTATTTAAAATAACATACATAGGCAATAAGTTTCTCACCTTCCCAAAGTCCTTTTGAAAATAAAAAGTGAGAGAGCCAGAAGTTAAAAAAAGAAAAAAAACTTGGTGGTTATAATCACTGTTTTCATTAACATTTTAAATGGTTATTCTTAATGGTACATTTAACTAAAGCTAGCTTATCCATGGGAAGAGAATATAGCCATTAAGATCGGCATCTGTTGCACAAACTGAGGCTTCACATTCAGTGATGCATGATTATAACACCAAGAATATTACATGCTAACAGCAGACTCATTAGCATTAATTGCTGCATTTAGTCCCACTTAAAACCTCCTATATCTATAACATTTGCTAAATACATCATTCTTTCTGAAGTAAAGACACCCTAAAATATTATTACCTAAGTAACAATGGAACTAATTTGAGATGGGCATGTGTGTTGTACTGAGGACAAGAAAAGAAAGTAATGATGATAACCCTGGACAAACAATTTGATGATAGAAAGCTGCTACTTGTTGACATGGTGCAAAACTCAACTTGAAAAAGGAAGGTCATTGAGAAGTGTGTGGCAGCTACAGATACAAGGCTGATTCATAATAGTTAACACGTTTTTCTGTGTGAATAGTGGAAAAGACCCTGGAGAGGGGCAAATACACAGATGCCTGTGCTGTGCATTCACTCATTTGGTCATTCTGAAATCTTCATGAAGGAACTGCTAGGGGCCAGGTACCATGCCAGTCCACTTGCTCCCTGCGGGCCAGCTCCTGTCTTTATGGAGCTTATGTCTGTCTAGGAAGGCAAATATTTAATGAAGACTTGTAAGTCAATCTTTTCATGATACAAATAAAGTACTTTAATGACCCTTTCATTGTCCTGTCATTTTGCCAAACACATTATGCCTAGAGCTGGGTCTAGGTGGAACTGGGGTCACTAAAACATGGGGCTCTGAACACCCTCTGTGAATCAAAAGGCAGCTTCTCAGAACCCTTTAACATGGATGATGTCCCTATCCCTCCTTTTCCTTTAAGCTATTTGATTCTGAACTGCACTTCCTGCTACTCTCTCAACATCTCTCTCTCTCACACACATACGCAAACATACACACACACACACACACACACACACACACCTGCCTCCATGTCAGTGTTTCCTTGGTTTTTAAGCTTCACACTGTCCTCCATCAATATTCCCTCTGGAATTCTCCCCACTTAGTAACTGCCACTAAAAAACCAATGGGTTTAGTGTTTCAGCTACTCTCTTGTCAACACACAGCCCATTTACTCATTCATTACCCAAATATTTGTGGGTTCTTATTATTTGGCTGGCACCGAGCTAGGTGCTGGGACGCCATGGTGATTGAAGGCGAATACTGTTTTTGTCCTCTACCCAGCTTACTCAAACTTCAGGTTGAGAAGAATGTGTGTGAAAATGTGTAAGTGAGATGAAATTATGCCAACAAGTCGCCATTGCATCTTGAAAGAAATGACTAAGACTCAAGTATGTGGTATACCAAGGGATTACTTTAATGGAAAGGAGATGAGAGATCCGCCAAGGGAAGTAAGTAAGTATATGAATGCTTGTCCTATCTTCACAGAAGGCCAAAGCTCCATCCATTGAAAGCTGGCTGGGGGAAAAGAAGAAGAGGCAAAAAGATCAAATGAAGGATAAACTGCTGTCATTGGCACAAAAGAATACCACAAAGATTATTTACAAAACTCAAATCAGGAATAGAACTGAACTCCATGTGGAAGTTCAGTTGTGCTAAGAGGAAAGAGGAAAGGAAAAGAGTTTATAGAAATAAATTAATGATAATGATAAACTATTTTCAAGCCCTCACATTTTTTTTTTTTTTAAATGGAGTTTTGCTCTGTCACCCAGGCAAGAGTACAATGGCATGATCTCGGCTTACCGCAACTTCCGCCTCCCTGATTCAAGTGATTCTCCTGCCTCAGTCTCCGAGCAGCTGGGATTACAGGCACGCGCCACCACACCCGGCTAATTTTGTATTTTTAGTACAGACGGGGTTTTGCCATATTGGTCAGGCTGGTTTCGAACTTCCGACTTCAGGTGATCCACTCACCTTGGACTCCCAAAGTGCGGGGATTACAGGCATGCGCCACCATGCCCGACTAATTTTGTATTTTTAGTAGAGACAGGGTTTCACTACGTTGGTCAGGCTGGTTTTGAACTCCCGACCTCAGGTGATCCACCCGCCTTGGCCTCCCAAAGTGCTAAGATTACAGGTATGAGCCACCATGCTGGGCCCAAGCCCTCACATTTTATTGTATTATTTTCCTTAATCTTCATATTAATTCTGTCTGTTGTTTATATTATTGGTCCTATTTTACACAAAAGAAAACTGGATCTTTTAAAATTAAATAATTACCCAAGGAAGTGCTATGGTTTGAATCTGTTCCCCTAAAGGCATGTGTTGGAAACTTAATCCCCCAAGTAACAGTGTTGGGAGGTGGGGCCTAATGAGTAGTGATGAGGTCATAAGGTTGAATGGATTAGTGCAGTTTTTGTGGGAGTGGGTTGGTTATGAAAGGAGGATGATGCAGCAAGAAGGCCTTTGCCAGGTGCAGTCCCTCAGTCTTGGACTTCCCAGCCTTCACAAGAATAAGCCAAAAAATGTCTGTTCATTAACAAAATTGACTAAGACAAGAAGTAAATGGACTGAAATTCAAACTCAGATCTGTTGCCTTTACAGACATTGCTCTTAAACACTACATTGTCGCCCAAACACTAAGAAAAGTTGCCAGAGAATTAACTATAAAAATGCTGTGCAATGAAGCAGTACATATCATTTCACAGAACTTCTTCATACAGCTATCTTAGGCAACCGAATACTAATAATTACATGTAATCATAATTAATAATAATGGCAAAACACTAACAGCTCATGTTTCACAGGCAAGGTGAATTGAGCCTCAGAAAATTAACTATCTGACTCGAGATCACACAGTCAGCTGAATAATAGAACTCCAGCACCCAATCTCTGGGATTTCTGGGTCTAATATGAGTGCTGTTTCTGATACAGACTTCTCTATCCCTGTGGAACCTGGAAGACTACTCTCAGTAGCCCATGTGAATATGTTTGGAGAATCTTACGGAGTAAATTATGTCCCACCAGATTTGTATGTCAAAACCCTAACCCTTAGTACCTTACAAAATCTATGACTCTTATTTGGAGATAGGGCCTTTTAAAGAGGGAATTAAGGTTAAATGAATCAATTAAGACTGGTTCCTAATCCATGCTGTTTGGTGTCCTTATGAAAAGAAGAGACATAGCAATATGCATGCATGAGGGAAAGGCCATGTGAGGACACCATGAACAGGTGGCCATCTGCAAGCCAGGGAGAGAGGCCTCAGGAGAAAATGAACCTGTTGACATCTTAATCTTAGACTTCCAGCCTCCAGACAGGACTGTGGGAAATACATTTCTGTTGTTTAAGGCAGCTGCACTGTGGTATTTTGTTATGGTAGTCCTAGCAAACTAATTCAAAGAGCAAGCTCTATGTGAGATTTTGTTAAATGTTCTCACTTTTCAACCCTACGGTGATAGTTACTACAGACACATATATTCTACTCTCACTCCAAATATGAACGCAAACCACTGAGTCTTATAAAGTGATAAATTTTGTGTGCAGGGGTAAGAAACATTGGTAGGTGTGTGTCAGGGTAGGAGAATATATGTACTGTGAGATTTTATATACATATATGGATATATGTGTGTATATATATGCAGTATACATATATGTGTATGAGATATATATATATTATATATATATAATCACTGCATTTCTACTATCAGTAGAAAATGCAATTCCCATCCCCATCCCATAAAGACCTAGATTCACAGACACATATAAGTTCTTTGTGATGAGCTCCCTGTAGGGCACAGCAGCCAAGCGTGGATCTGAGCAGGTGAGCAGGGAACTGAGCAGCACTCATTGACTGCTACTGTAGACTCAACTTGGTCACAGCGTCAATGAACCCCAACTAAGAGTAGGGGTTCCTTGGCTGAAACCCTGATGAAGGATCCTAAACAAAAGCACTAAACAGATTCAAGCAGAAAGACATATAATGGAGGGATACAAAGGAAACTAGGGAAGTGAAACGTAAATGTTCGCATGTTAAGAGGATAATTAAACAATTATTTAATGATTTGGAGATAACATCGTTAATTGGTTCGGAAACACTTGTGGCAAACATCCTTTTTCTCCATGGCATTGTTTTGCCTTTACTCCAGGGAGCATCCTCTGAGTTTGCAAAGCATGTCCACTTACATTATCTCTTTTGAACTTCACAACAACTGATTGAGGCAAAAATATTATAACTCTTCCCCTCTGATATAACCATGTCAGAGAAAGGTTTTGTATTTGGAAGTCCCAATGCATTTTCCTCTTCTTGTTGCTTATGTGCATCATAATCCATTTACTAAAATTACAAAAGAATGGTTTATCTCCAAATTGAATTTCTATCCTCAATAATCCCTGGGCATGCCTCAGTATGAAGGTCAAACACCGAGGATGGCCACTCTCCTGAGAGTTCCCTCTGAATGAATTAAGCAATGCTGACCCACAAGATGTCCATCCTGTCTGTGCAATCCCACAGATAGGCAACCACCTCTCAGTATGCCAAAATAAGCTGTACTGACCAAAATATTTTCATGAAACCATTTGTTACGGTAAATGAGTTTGGGCATTACTGCCCACGCCCATATGCAATGATTTATCTTCTGCCAAAACAATTTTTATCATCCTGTCCAGACTTTCTAAATGTGACCCCCACACACACACTTGTGTGTGGGGTAATGTTGGCAAAATAGTAACTAAGAATGGGGTATAGAAAATCCCTTTTAACCTTTTTGCCACCATAACAAGCTATAGCCTAACACAGACCCTGCAAAATCTCTCTCTCTCTTTTGTTCTTCTAGGGAAAATGAAAGGATTAGGTCAAGAGTTACAGATGCGATCCAGAAGAACCTTTTTTGTGGCTATTTGTTGCTGTTGGGGCTTTGTTTTGCTTGTTGGTTGATGAGTAGGTGGCAGAAGCCTTTTCAAGAGTGTTTGTCACATACATTTGGATTCTGAGCAGCTACTGGTCTATTTCCCAAAGGACAAGCGAGCCCACAGAGGTCAGTGGAGAGAGGGAGAGAGTGTGTGTGTGCATGCTGGTGAAACGTGGATCAGAATAACAAAAGCAGATGTAGCTAATGGCAGAGGGGCAAGGCTGGAGTTAATAAACCAGCGCGCACAGAGGGTTCTGTCAGATGCAGGGGATGTATGGCGTAATTGTTTCTGCCTCTAATGATCTTAGTGATGTGGGAGACATGAGAATATTAAAACAAGACAGAAAAATGGAAACTCATTTCTAGCAGCTGCCAAACAAAATGGGATGTAAAACAGGAGAGAGGTATATTGGAATGTTCACAAGGTTCACTTCACCAAAATGAAACTTTACCTCTCAAGGATGTCAAACCCTCCCCTCTCTGTCATGCAAAAGTCCCCTCCCATTTCCCATCAAACTGTTGCTCCCTGCATTCTTTCTGCATCCTTCCCTGTCACTCTCTTCCCTCGTCACTGTCACTTTGCCTCTCTTGCTTTTTAATCTCTTTCATCTTACCCCTTCCTTCCTCCCCTCTCCATTATCCTGTCACCACAAACATGCTCTTACAGTTGTTCTCCCTTCCCTCTCTCTCTCACACGCATACACGCACACACGAACATACACGCACACACGAACATACACGCACAGACCACACCCCTTCTTATTCATTAGTAATCAACCTAGGAGTCACATCTCCTAATCCCAGTAGTTGAATGGAGCTGTAAAAATGCTCCCTTTGAAAAACACCCAGAAGAGACGCTCCCCGTGCTGCAGGTGGGCGGTGGGGTCGGCGCTGCTGCGATGCTTGCTCCTGCCACGAGGGGGCAGCGGTGCGCGCCGAACGCCCTGCTGCCAGTCCGCGCAGGGAAGGCGGCGCGGAGGTCTGCTCACCCGGTGTCACCCGTCACTGCGGCTGACAGCCTGCGTCAGGATTCCGCCCGCGTCCCAGGCGAGCACGGAGGGGCGCAGAGAATAAGCAAACGATTTCTGATGAGTGCGGGCGGGGTGAATTCCGCCTCGGGCTAGTACAGATAGATCCTTTCCAGAAACAAAGGAGTGAGTCAGGCCGTCTGTGATTCGAGAAGGGAGAGAGGCAGGGCTGGGCGCGCCCGCTCGGGCCCCGCCGCGGAGCTTCTCCCCGCCCGCCTACCGGCGGCCTCCTCCTGCCCTGCGGCCCGCGCGCCTCCCGGACCACCCGCCAACCCGCCCACCCGCTCGCGCTGTCGCAGGGCTCCCTCCCCAGGCAGCTGCAGGCGCCGCCGGGTCGGGAGGAAGCAAGAAGGCGGCTTTGCTTGGCCACCTGGGGGCGGGGATGGAACCGGCCTGCAGAGAGGGAGCGCGGGTGTGTTGGGGGCAGGGTGGGTTTGCAGCCCTTCCCGGGGGTGCGGCTTCCAGCAGTGACTGCAGGGTGAACGCGGCGGCAGGGGGCGGCAGCGCTTCTGTGAACCCGCAGCCTCCGCGTGGCTGGGGACTAGAGCTCTGCACGTTTGTCACAGGTCAGCTCCCCCGACTCGCGCACACGCGGGGTCCTGGGGTCTCGTTGCGATTCCGCCCCCTTGTACTCCAAAAGAGGGGTAACATCGTCAACAAGCAGAATAATAAAAAGCGTTTATCGAGTGCTACGCGCCAGGCAGGCTCTGTTTTTACAGTAAATTTATTAATTATTAATTTTAATAAAGTGATAGTAAATAATAGCAATATGCCCAAGTGATGCTGATTGATTAACTATCTTATTTCCTTCGTTATAAGTTGAGAGGATGCAGAAGTATATTTTTCTTTTTCAAGAAGATAGGTCTGGTTCTCCCTATTTCCAGAGGAGCAAGATGCCTTTATATTTATGTTGGAAAAACTAGGGTTATAACTGCCGTTGGACAGAATTCAGGCTCCAGGCTGTTTTCCCTCCATGTATTTTTTTTTTTTTTCTTTTGAGACGGAGTTTCGCTCTTGTTGCCCAGGCTGGAGTGAATTGGCGTAATATAGGCTCACTGCAACCTCTGCTTCCCAGGTTCAAGCGATTCTCCCGCCTCAGCCTTCCCAGGTTCAAGCGATTCTCCCGCCTCAGCCTTCCCAGGTTCAAGTGATTCTCCCGCCTCAGCCTCCTGAGTAGCTGCTACTACAGGCATACACCACCACGCTGGGCAAATTTATTTATTTAATTTAATTTAATTTAATTTAATTAATTAATTTATTTTTTTAAGTATACTTTAAGTTCTAGGGTACATGTGCATAACGTGCAGGTTTGTTACATTTGTATACTTGTGCCATGTTGGTGTGCTGCAACCATCAACTCATCAGCACCCATCAACTCGTCATTTACATCAGGTATAACTCCCAATGCAATCCCTCCCCCCTCCCCCCTCCCCGTGATAGGCCCGGGTGTGTGATGTTCCCCTTCCCGAGTCCAAGTGATTTCATTGTTCAGTTCCCACCTATGAGTGAGAACATGCGGTGTTTGGTTTTCTGTTCTTGTGATAGTTTGCTGAGAATGATGGTTTCCAGCTGCATCCATGTCCCTACAAAGGACACAAACTCATCCTTTTTTATGGCTGCATAGTATTCCATGGTGTATATGTGCCACATTTTCTTAATCCAATCTGTCACTGATGGACATTTGGGTTGATTCCAAGTCTTTGCTGTTGTGAATAGTGCCGCAATAAACAGACGTATGCATGTGTCTTTATAGCAGCATGATTCATAATCCATTGGGTATATACCCAGTAATGGGATGGCTGGGTCATATGGTACATCTAGTTCTAGATCCTTGAGGAATCGCCATACTGTTTTCCATAATGGTTGAACTAGTTTACAATCCCACCAACAGTGTAAAAGTGTTCCTATTTCTCCACATCCTCTCCAGCACCTGTTGTTTCCTGACTTTTTAATGATTGCCATTCTATCTGGTGTGAGATGGTATCTCATTGTGGTTTTGATTTGCATTTCTCTGATGGCCAGTGATGATGAGCATTTTTTCATGTGTCTGTTGGCTGTATGAATGTCCTCTTTTGAGAAATGTCTATTCATATCCTTTGCCCACTTTTTGATGGGGTTGTTTGTTTTTTTCTTGTAAATTTGTTTGAGTTCTTTGTAGGTTCGGGATATTAGCCCTTTGTCTGATGAGTAGATTGCAAAAATTTTCTCCCATTCTGTAGGTTGCCTGTTCACTCTGATGGTAGTTTCTTTTGCTGTGCAGAAGCTCTTTAGTTTAATGAGATCCCATTTGTCAATTTTGGCTTTTGTTGCCATTGCTTTTGGTGTTTTAGACATGAAGTCCTTGCCCATGCCTATGTCCTGAATGGTATTACCTAGGTGTTCTTCTAGGGTTTTTATGGTATTAGGTCTAACATTTAAGTCTCTAATCCATCTTGAATTAATTTTTGTATAAGGAGTCAGGAAAGGATCCAGTTTCAGCTTTCTACTTATGGCTAGCCAATTATCCCAGCACCATTTATTAAATAGGGAATCCTTTCCCCATTTCTTGTTTTTCTCAGGTTTATCAAAGATCAGATGGCTGTAGATGTGTGGTATTATTTCTGAGGCCTCTGTTCTGTTCCATTGGTCTATATATCTGTTTTGGTACCAGTACCATGCTGTTTTGGTTACTGTAGCCTTGTAGTATAGTTTGAAGTCAGGTAGCGTGATGCCTCCAGCTTTGTTCTTTTGACGTAGGATTGTCTTGGAGATGCGGGCTCTTTTTTGGTTCCATATGAACTTTAAAGCAGTTTTTTCCAATTCTGTGAAGAAATTCATTGGTAGCTTGATGGGGATGGCATTGAATCTATAAATTACCTTGGAGTGTATGGCCATTTTCACGATATTGATTCTTCTTATCCATGAGCATGGTATTTTCTTCCATTTGCTTGTGTCCTCTTTTATTTCACTGAGCAGTGGTTTGTAGTTCTCCTTGAAGAGGTCCTTTACATCCCTTGTAAGTTGGATTCCTAGGTATTTTATTCTCTTTGAAGCAATTGTGAATGGAAGTTCATTCATGATTTGGCTCTCTGTCTGTTACTGGTGTATAAGAATGCTTGTGATTTTTGCACATTAATTTTGTATCCTGAGACTTTGCTGAAGTTGCTTATCAGCTTAAGGAGATTTGGGGCTGAGACAATGGGGTTTTCTAAATATACAATCATGTCATCTGCAAACAGGGACAATTTGACTTCTTCTTTTCCTAATACCATTGATTTCTTTCTCTTGCCTGATTGCCCTAGCAGAACTTCCAACACTATGTTGAATAGGAGTGGTGAGAGAGGGCATCCCTGTCTTGTGCCAGTTTTCAAAGGGAATTTTTCCAGTTTTTGCCCATTCAGTATGATATTGGCTGTGGGTTTCTCATAAATAGCTCTTATGATTTTGAGATACGTTCCATCAATACCGAATTTATTGAGAGTTTTCAGCATGAAGGGCTGTTGAATTTTGTCAAAGGCCTTTTCTGCATCTATTGAGATAATCATGTGGTTTTTGTCTTTGGTTCTGTTTATATGCTGGATTATGTTTATTGATTTGCGTATGTTGAACCAGCCTTGCATCCCAGGGATGAAGCCCACTTGATCAGGGTGGATAAGCTTTTTGATGTGCTGCTGGATCCGGTTTGCCAGTATTTTATTGAGGATTTTTGCATCGATGTTCATCAGGGATATTGGTCTAAAATTCTCTTTTTTTGTTGTGTCTCTGCCAGGCTTTGCTATCAGGATGATGTTGGCCTCATAAAATGATTAGGGAGGATTCCCTCTTTTTCTATTGATTGGAATAGTTTCAGAAGGAATGGTACCAGCTCCTCCTTGTACCTCTGGTAGACTTCAGCTGCGAATCCATCTGGTCCTGGACTTTTTTTGGTTAGTAGGCTATTAATTATTGCCTCAATTTCAGAGCCTGCTATTGGTCTATTCAGGGATTCAGCTTCTTCCTGGTTTAGTCTTGGGAGAGTGTAAGTGTCCAGGAAATTATCCATTTCTTCTAGATTTTCTAGTTTATTTGCATAGAGGTGTTTATAGTATTCTCTGATGGTAGTTTGTATTTCTGTGGGGTCGGTGGTGATATCCCCATTATCGTTTTTTATTGTGTCTATTTGATTCTTCTCTCTTTTCTTCTTTATTAGTCTTGCTAGCGGTCTATGAATTTTGTTGATCTTTTCAAAAAACCAACTCCTGGATTCATTGATTTTTTGGAGGGTTTTTTATGTCTCTATCTCCTTCAGTTCTGCTCTGATCTTAGTTATTTTTTGCCTTCTGCTAGCTTTTGAATGTGTTTGCTCTTGCTTCTCTAGTTCTTTTAATTGTGATGTTAGAGTGTCAATTTTAGATCTTTCCTGCTTTCTCTTGTGGGCATTTAGTGCTATACATTTCCCTCTACACACTGCTTTAAATGTGTCCCAGAGATTCTGGTATGTTGTATCTTTGTTCTCATTGGTTTCAAAGAATATCTTTATTTCTGCCTTCATTTCATTGTGTACCCAGTAGTCATTCAGGAGCAGGTTATTCAGTTTCCATGTAGTTGAGCGGTTTTGATTGAGTTTCTTAGTCCTGAGTTCTAGTTTGATTGCACTGTGGTCTGAGAGACTGTTTGTTATAATTTCTGTTCTTGTACATTTGCTGAGGAGTGCTTTACTTCCAATTATGTGGTCAATTTTGGAATAAGTGTGATGTGGTGCTGAGAAGAATGTATATTCTGTTGATTTGGGGTGGAGAGTTCTGTAGAAAATTTTTGTATTTTTAGTAGAGACCAAGTTTTCACCATGTTGACCAGGTTGGTCTCAAACTCCTGCCCTCAGGTGATCCGCCTGCCTCGGCTTCCCAAAGTGCTGGGATTACAGGTGTGAGCCACCGGGCCGGGCCCACTCCGTGCATATTTTTTAAATGGGAATTTTCATGTAACTGTCCCAGTTTACAGCATCCTTTGAACAAGAGAACATCTAGAGACTCGACCTAAATGGTAACCCCATTGGTGGGAGTTGAGGAGCTGTTACTGCCATTAGAAGGGGCAAGTGGCTCTCCAGTTTGCCACAGTACCCACCTTGCCCTAATACAGACTGTTATTACTTGAAGCTGCACTCCTGGGGGAGGGTTACAAGTCAACCCTCTCTCCCCTAACACACGCACACACACCACACACACACACACACTCTCTCTCTCTCTCTGTCTCACTCTGTCTCTCAATCTCTCCTTTATTTATAAAAGTAAATATTAGATTATAAGTTTCACGAGAGAAGGAATTTTGTCTTATATTTCTTTTGAATCTCTCATAGAAATTCATTGATCTGGACATATATTGTAGATACCAGTAAGAACTGCTGAATGGAAATTTGTTGAATAAAATGAGCAATGGAACATTGTTTAAAGTGTCAGGCTACCACAGATATTGCATCCATTATTTTTTAAGGAGTATAAAAACATTCATACAAAGCACAACAATTTCTGCCATACATGGATGCATAAACAGTTTGATGTTGAAAGCAAATACAATGTACAAAAAAATTAATGTATATGTCCTTAACTATAAAAATAAACATTTTTGTTCCTTAGTAATCAGACACGGTAATAGTCTGAGAAATACTAAAGAATGACAGAAATACTCTTTTACAAGTATTTCCATCTATAGCAAGTTTCAAGCCTGCTATAGAGGTAAAAGAGATATGATGTGATAAAAATATAAATCAAAATCATAGTGGAAAAATAAACTAATATTCTTTTACACTGTATGGAAACTTTAGCTATGCGATACTACACTGCATATGTATCGTTTACAGTTCTATTGGGGAAGTAGAACCATTGTGAGTGATATAAAACCAGGGATTTACTACAGGGTTTAGATTCTATGCAATTATGAGAATGTGTTAAGTAGTCTAAGGCCTCTGCATCTATTCTTGAGCATGAAGTCTGCAGGGCTGACGATCAAGAAGGAAAGATGCATATGAAATGGATAGAGCAAGGAAAAAATGAAACTCATACTTGCTTCTCGTGGCCTCCATGTAAATGACTTGCAGGATAAACTGACGCTTTTCACCAAAGAAACATACACATACCTAGCCAGGGATTCAGAGAAGTGGAAGCAGGGGAATCTAGCAGGACTTGAAGGAGCCCATGCCAACAGGGTGAACCAGCAGATCAGTGACAACTTAGGTGAGCTGGCAGCCACGGCTGGCTTCATACCTACCTTCAAATCATACAGATAGCTGGTGCTGCTTTTCTGCCTTCCAGATCTTGTTCATTTTTTCCTTGTGGCCAGCCCTGACCCGGAAACAAAAGGAGTTCTTGGAAACGTGGTTCTGGCTTAGCAAAACAGACACACACAAAGTCATAATAAAGGAATCTTTAAGACAGCAGCATAAAAATCACTGCGATACTTGGGCTAAAGCAGGGTATTTTGAATATTCAAAAATAAATCATAAATATATGGGCCCAAACGATATCTTTTTAAGTTATTTATCAGATTTCTTTCTTAATCTGGGAGCATGGGAATTCAGTGGAGAATGAACAGCAAGAAGGAAAGTACTCAAGGTGATTTGAGGGGATGGACTCCAGAGGATATCACAGATTAACTTGGATGGAGTCACTTAGGCCAGGTATTTTAATAGGATTTAAGACAAGGGGAACTCAGTAGCTCCCTATGATATAGAACTGTAGCTTCAGATCATAAAGAGAAAAAATGAACATGAAGAAAAACTACTTATTATCTCTCTGGCATAAATGGCAAACACAGAAAAGGCCAGCCATCAACAGTGATGCTGGGTGATGTTTATCACCACATTGAAAACTGCACTTTTAATTCTGCCCCTCACCACCTGCCCCTCTTTCAGGCTTCTCCCTCTCTGAAACCAACCTTGCATCCACCCAGTTTCTCCAGCCGAAAATTTGGGCATCAACCTTGATTTCTCTTTCTCTCATTCTCTCTGCTAACTTAGTCAACTCTATCACCAAAATAGATCTTGAATATTTTCACTTCTACTGCCACCACCATAACACAAACCTGATCTACTGTTTCAGCTTTTCAACTGATTTCCCGCTTTCATTTTTCTCCTTCTAATCCATTATCTGAACAGCAGCCAGCATGCTAGTATAAAAAGAGGAATCATACTATGTATCAAGCATATAATATCCGTATTTGATAGTATTATCCTGGATGCCAACCTATGGGTTCTAGAGCAGACCATATTATTATTTACTTACACACAGGACACACTAGCTATCCTTTGCCCCAGTTCTTACCCCCAGGGCAATATAGTGAAAACTGCATGTCGTGATACGTGTGAAGCACTTTACTGCAGACAAGGGGCCTGATCACATGAATCTGGGCATTTATGTAGGAAAAAGAGGGGCAGCTGTCCCCCCATGTCCAGCCTTGCACCCTGGAGATGTCTCCATGGTCCTGGTTCTTATCACACCTTGAAATGTAAACAAATATACTTCCCGATTAAATAAATCTGCCAAGTACTCAAGGCCTTGTTTATGACTTTTCTCTCACTTCACTTTTGTTTCTGCTGTGCTCCATTCCCACTGCTGTTCTTATTTTTTTGTTTTGTTTCAGTTTTTGTTTGTTTGTTTGTTTGTTTGTTTGAGATGAAGTCTTACTCTGTTGCCAGGCTGGAGTGCAGTGGCACCATTTCCGCTTGGCTCACTGCAACCTCCCACTCCCTGGTTCAAGTGATTCTCCTGCCTCAGCCCCCCGAGTAGCTGGAATTACAGGCATGTGCCACCACGCCCAGCTAATTTTTGCATTTTTTTAGTAGAGACGGGGTTTCATCATGTTGGCCAGGATGGTCTCAATCTCTTGACCTCGCGATCTGCCCGCCTCGGCCTCCCAAAGTGCTGGGATTACAGGTGTGAGCCACCGCTCCCGGTCCCCACTGCTGTTCTTTCTAAAACATGCCAGTTCGCTTCTTCCTTAGAGTCTTTGTGCTTGTTGTTCAGTGGTTCTTTGCAAGGCTGGCCCCTTCTCATCATTAAAGGCCAAGTTCAAATAAAACTTCTCAGCCCTTCCCTGACCATCCACGATACACAGCATGCCAGCATCTTTATTACATCATCCTGTTTTACTTCTTTCATTCCACTTAGGATTATGAAAAAATCTTACTTAGGGAATTATTTACTTATGTATGGCTGTCTTCTCAACCAGACTGAGAGTAAGAACTTTTTCTTGTTCACTACAGTGTACCAAAAGCACATCACCGTGTCTAGCACATAGTAAATGCCCCCCAAATATGTGCTAAATGTCTGAATACATATTTTACAGAGTTTAGTCAGATCCATCTCAACTGAAAAATCAGAAGCTCACTCAAGTCGGGGATACTTTATACACTTTGAGAGCCAGTTTGTCATTATATCTACTTATCCACCATGTGGGCTACATTATCAGAGAGGAACGATGCCATAGTGGAAAGTGCATGGGCTTTGAATGAGAGTCATGCATTCAAAAACCAACTCTACCACTTACTTACAATGTGACTTTTTTTTTTTTTTTAATGAGGTGGAGTCTCTCTCTGTTGCCCAGGCTGGAGTGCAGTGGTGCCATCTCGGCTCACTGCAACCTTTGCCTCCCAGGTTCAAGCAATTCTCCTGCCTCAATCTCCCCAGTAGCTGGGACTACAGGCACTCACCACCATGCCTGGCTAATTTTTGTATTTTTACTAGAGGTGGGGTTTCACTATGTTGACCAGACTGATCTCGAACTCCTGACCTCGTGATCCACCCATCTCAACCTCCCAAAGTGCTGGCGTGAGCCACTGCGCCTGACCTGCAATGTGACCTTCTATAGATACGAAATCTGAGGCTTTGAGAGATGCAGGGACTTGTCTAAAGGGGACCATAGCACTAACTTTACAGAATCTTTGTAAGAAAAAAATGCAAAGTGCCTACATAGATAACCAGCGTTCTTCCCTTCTTCCCATGCCCTGCCAGCCTCTGTCCTCTCCACTCCCTTACTAAGAACTCAGAGTCATCCTGGAGTCCCCTTTGATCTCCAGTCTCACCCACATCAATAATCATTGATTATAGACATAAGTAAAGAATTGTTCTACATGTAGAGAGCCTGTATGACACATTTCCGGTCATGAGGAACTACATATATCTAATGGAGTGATAACAAGATATAGACGCCTGCATTTCTGGTTCTCTGTTTAAGACGTCACTGTTTTAACAAGAATTCCAGGGAACTCTTTAAACCCATATATGCTGATACTCAAAAGCACCAGCCTTTGATCACCCTGTGGTGATAGTGAACTTGTTTCATACTTTCTGATTCAAAATTAAACGCATAAATAAATTACCATAATTCAATCCGTCTGCTAGTATGAAATACTAAATACTAAATAGATATTTAAATAAAAGGTAAGTAGTTTGAAAGCATAACATGCTGAATAATGTAATGTGCTATGGGACCAGGCTCTATCAAAGAAGTTAAAAGTCAGAATTGGCCACAAACCCTCAATGGGAATTGTTATTTTTTCTATAGATATAAAACCAGTAATGCTCATTCATTGACATCTCAATACTAGTGGCCTCCAAGCTTTTGATCACGCATCTAATCTGGAAAAAAAATAATTTGGGCATATGTCCTCATGTGTATTTATTTATAAAGTGTGTCGCTGTATTTCTGTACTAATAAATTATATATCATTTAAAACATACACAAATAATAAACCTTTTTAAAGAATGACATAAAAATACATGAAGAGAAATTTGAATATTTTCTTTTTATATTCTATTGGATCATCTTGCAATACTCTATTTTAGAGATTACTGATAGATCTAGTTGTTTGTAAATATTTTTATCAGGTGGAAAAATTCATGCAAAATGTTAAAAAATGAGTAATTACACAAGTAAACAGTCTTGTGTTTTGATATGACCAAGGAAAAGGGATGAGAATGGAACAGTGGATCCATGACTTTCCCCCCACACCCACCCCATCACCCATTCCATGCCGTACTTTACACGGAGAAAGTACAGCAAAAAGATAAGAGGAGAAAAGACTTCACATAAACTCACTTTGGACATTAGGCACTTTCTCTTTACTTAACTAGACAATGAATATGGGATCCAGATTGGAAAAATGGGCTAGGGACTGAGTTGTGATACAAATTTGTATCAGTTAGGACCATGGCAATTACTATTGCTTTGGGGTTTAAATGAAGCTGCTTCACAGTATAGAATTTAGCTTTTAGCAGCTCCACCAAGCACCTGGGTAACAGGAATTAAAGGAGGGGGTAAGTAACGCTATGGGGCTAATTCTGAGAAAGGAGATATAGAAAAGGGAAAGGAGCCAGCAGATAAGTCTCTCTCTTCTTCCCTCCAAGAGATCATTCGGCATTAATTAGGTCCACCTCACCTTGTTCAGACATTGTGCTGCGTGACAGAGCAATGGGCTGTGTTTTCTTAAGAAGTGTGGCTACCTTGGTAACATGTCACATTTGCAGAGATGGTCTGGTCACATTTGGAAACTACCCCTACTTACGGCCCTTATGATGAAGGGTCACACCTGAGATCTAAACCAAGTATTCACATACCTCCAGCCATACTCTTTGGACAAAAGATTCAAGGCCATCTCTCCACTACTGGACCACTGCCTATAGCAGATCATAAAGAAAAGCTGGGCCAGCTTCTCTTCCTGGGAATTTGGGGTTGGACAATTCAACTGAATGATGTTTATTGTCTGTGAGTACTGGAGTTGTTAATTCTGAGGGCAGAAGTGGCTGCTTTGGGCCATGGTGGTAACACCTCTCTAGAAAGAAGAAAGGAACAGACATAAAGATGAGGGTAGAAATGACTAGATAAGCCCAGAGAAAGAGAGACAGATAAAGAAGCTGCCTTGTTTCTTTGCAGTTCCCGGAGACACTTCCCATGGGACCCAACTATTCTTTATTTATTGTGTTTGCATTGTGTCAGTCCTGTCTGTATTCCTACATCTTTTTCTTGCATCAACTTATATGAGTCTCTGTTCCCTCTCACCAAAAATGTCCCTGACTAAAGTGTTGTTGCTACCCAATATCTATCAAAAGCTCAGCTGAGAGAGCAAGTGAAGCCTGAGTTTGCAGTGCATCCATCTCTTTAGATACTATACAAATCTACCTCTGGATTAAGTCAAGCCAACAGAAAGCTGCAAACTGGATGTATTTTATGTTGTCAATCTCTTTCCAATTTCCATAGAATAGCTTCTTCTAAATTGTACCTAGGGTAATACCAACAGCCCTGTTTTGAGGGACTCTTTAAGAAGCAATGAAATGCATTGCCTCAAATATATGAATGTTGTTGAGGAATATGCTCATGATATTGTGGTATCCTTATAAAAACTCTCAGGAGGCTGAGGCGGGAGGATCACCTGAGGTCTGGAGTTTGAGACCAGCCAGGCCAACATGGTGGAAACCCCGTCTTTACTAAAAATACAAAAATTAGCCCAGCGTGGTGGCCTGTGCCTGTAATCCCAGCTCCTCAGGAGGCTGAGGCAGGAGAATTGCTTGACCCTGGGAGGTGGAGTTTGCAGTGAGCTGAGATAGCACCACTGTACTCCAGCCTGAGTGACAGAGCAAGACTCTGTCTCGAGAAAAAGAAAGGAAGAAAAAAACAAAAACAAAAAACCTCTCAGGAGAAATATCTTTCTAGTCTAAGAAACAAATCTATTTCAGCCAGGCGCAGTGGCTCACGCCTGTAATCCCAGCACTTTGGGAGGCTGAGGTGGGTGGATCACGAGGTCAGGAGATCGAGACCATTCTGGCTAACATGGTGAAACCCCGTCTCTACTAAAAATACAAAAAATTAGCGGGGCATGGTGGTGGGCACCTGTAGTCCCAGCTACTCGGGAGGCTGAACCAGAAGAATTGCTTGAACCCGGGGGCGGAGCTTGTAGTGAGCTGAGATCCGGCCACTGCACTCCAGCCTGGGCGACAGAGCGAGACTCCGTCTCAAAAAAAAAAAAAAAAAAAAGGAAACCTATTTCTTGCTGAGAAAAACTCATATTTTGACATAGAAATAGTTTCAGAATTTATATAAATGAATGCTAGACAGTGTAGAATAGGAATCTATTTTTATATTAAGTTCATTTCTAATTCTAATTTATGTCCTGACCCACTATTTAACTTTTTAAAAATTTGCTTCTAAGTTATGTTACCTATTGTATGACATATATCATTGAACTCATCTTAAATGCTTTCTGGAGTAGTGAAGATGCAAAATAAAATATCTCCAATACTGATAACACAGAAAGCAAAAACCTATGACATTGTTTATGATAATCGACTTAAAAAAACCAGAAGAGTCAGACTCATACAAACATGAATTGGTTTTTAATATAAGACAAGCTATCTAAGGTAACAATTCGGAGAATTGCTAGGTTTCAAAATTGTTGTTTGTTTCTACATCAGGGAGCTATCAAAGACACCACCCAATACACACACACACAGAGAGAGAGAGAGAGCGAGAGGGAGAGAGAGAGAGTCATTACAGAAAAAACCCAAGGAAAAAATTAAACAAAAAACCTAGTGACAGTCTATCATAGTTTGTCTCACATTGATCTGAACTTTTAACATCAGTATGGGACTCTCATAAAGCATAGTGGTATTCAGCAATAAAAAGAAGGCAACAGAAAATTATTTCTGTCAATACGGTCTGTCTACAAAGCTCCATTTGCTAATAGAACTGAGTGAGTTTAGGAAACCCTGTTAACTGCTGATCTCAGGGCCCTTTTATTTTTCTTTCCAATGTCTGGGGAAAAGATCGAGCTGATATTTCTGCAGGCACTCTAAATTCATAGAAGAATTAATACTTTTAAAATATTTTTCCTTCAATTGATTGACAGATCACATTCTTTCTTTTCTATGATCATGTCCCTGATTCCTAACAAAAAATTATTCTACGTGGGGAAAGTATAGAATGATGATTAAGAGCATATCCGTTATTGAGGAGAAATAGGATATTTGCACAGTCTCAAAGCATATTCTCCCAACACACTTATCAATTACAAAAAAATAATAATTTTATAGTAGAGCTATCTAGCAGGCACTACCACTTAACCAACTGAAAATACCCTGAAAAGGACAGTCATAGTCTGTTTAGACTGCTATAAGAAAATAGCATAGACTGGATATCTTAAACAACAGAAATTTATTTCTCACAGTTCTGGAGGCTGGAAAGTCCCACATCAAAGTCCTAACAGACTCAGTCTCTATTGCGGGCCCACTTCCTGGTACATAGATGGCTGGCTTCTCACTGTGTCCTCACAAAGCAGACAGGGCCAGGTAGCTCATTGAGGTCTCTTTATAAGACTGCAAATTCCATTTACAAGGGCTCCATGATCATGACTTAATCACTTCCCAAAGATCCTACCTGTAAATACCATCACACTGGGGATTAGGGTTCAACATATGAATTCTGCGGAATACATTCAGTCTACAGCAGACACACCGTCACTTCTGTGGTATTCACACCAAAAAACTCACAACCTCCATCTGATTATGAGGGAAACACCAGACACGCCAAAATTGAGAGATATTTTACAAAGTAACTGACCAATATTCTTCAAAAGTGTCAAGTTCATGAAAAAAAAAAAAAAAGGAAAGAATAAGAATCTGTGACAGATTGAAGGAAACTAAGGAAACACAAAAACTAAATGCGATGTGGGATCCTGGATTTTATCCTGGACCAGAAAAAAAAAGGCATTAGGGTAAAAACTGGTGACATTCTAATAAAACATGTTCCTTCATTACTAATTTTGTATCAATGTTCATTTCCTGGTTTTGATAAGTGTACCTTAGTTATACAATATGCTAACATTAGGTAAGCCAAGTAAAGGGAATATGGGATTCGCTTTGTTTTTGTTTTGTAAAGCGTATCCCCTTGGAACTAGTCAGCCTAGAGCTAAATCCTGGTTCACCACTTGCTAGTTGTATGACCTTGGGCAGGTTATACGCCTGTGTCTCAGTTTTCTTATGCTTAAAACAGGATTAATAATAGGGTTTACCGCATTGAATGGTTATGAGGATTAAATGAATGAAAATATATTAGTACCTTAAGACAATACTTGGCACTCAATAAGCTCAATATTTATTGACTATTTTTATTTATCTTCTTTGTCTTTCCTGCCTTCCTCCATGCTCCCATAATACTTTTTGTCTTTATCAGATCATTTAACACATAGTTGACTTTCTATTGCAGACTTCTCAGGTATTGGAGACATGTTTACCTGACTTCAGATTTGTGCTTGAAGCTTGACTTCAAGTTACTTAACCTTGCAAAGCCAATTTGCTTATATAAAATGAACATTAATATAATATATATGGCTTTGTGAGATTAAGTGATATGTGTGAAGTGCCTCATAAAGCTCAGTGACTCATAGTAGGCGTTAAATATGTGTTAGCTATGTTTTTACTTTCCTTCCTTCCGGTAAACTACCGACATATTTTATTCATCTTTCTAGACCCCACTTCCCGTAGAACTCTCACTTTTAATATAAACACATACACACAACATACCATATGCACACCACCCGAATATCACACACACTTATGCACACACAACACATATAGATTAGCACAGTGCTATGCATACAGTATTAGGCTGGTGCAAAAGTAATTGCATACTATCCGTTTTATTTGATTTTTATGGAAATAGTTTATGATCATCCTGCAATGAAGTAAAGGTGAAGCAGGTCTAGGAAACAAATAAATGCATTTTAGTATAGTTTTTTATACAATAAATTTTCCCCCTTCTAATGGCAAAAACCACAATTATTTTTGCACCAACCTAATAGATGTTAAATAAGTACATTTGAAATAAAGAGGTAAACCAGAGGTTGTATTTGTTCCCTCCCTGACTCTATACTCTTTTCTTCAGTACGTGCTCCACATTTCCCTATATATCCAACATGAATTTCATATAAAAATGTGTTTATTTATTTCCTAGGCCTGCTTCACCTTTACTTCATTGCAGGATGATCATAAACTATTTCTATAAAAATGAAATAAAGACGGACAAATTCCAATTTTAAATGTCACAGTAAGTGCTTTTATAATCCACATGAGTCAGAGCCCCAAACAGTCCTGCCTTACTTACAGTGACATTCAAAGGGACTATAAATTTAACTCTACAAACTCTCAAAAATGATCTAAATTTTTGTTGTGTGTTTTCATAGAGGGCAGCTGAGGGGTTTTATACAGTAATGTAAACATATAATCTACTGTCCAAAGTGCGGTGTTTTTGAAAATGAGAAATTTTTCTTAAAAATCTTGTTGGACCAATAGGAATAGACCAAAACTAACCCAGGAACAAACCGAGCTTATCCTAGTCTTTGCCATCCAATATAAAAACTTTTCTCAAATATTCTATTTAGTCATTTTTCCTTTCCCCAAAGTTCCAAACTCACAGCTGCCTCTAACATTGCTCCCTCCTACTCCAATCCAAACAGTGGCCTCTCACCATGCTGTTCCCTGTATTCTTTCTTCTCTTTCTGATGCACTTGGCTACCCCGTCTCTCTGCTGGAAGTCAACAGGGACTTCTCTTCCTGATTTAGCTAAGTCAGTCTACAGAGGTTAGAGGACACAATTCCTCCATGAACCCACACCTCATTTACTTCCTGAGAAAAGAAGCAGCTGAAACTCCTGAAGCATTTAGCTTTTCTAGATGATTTTCTTACAAGAAATATCTAATTATCACCTTTATTACCTTTCCTCCTACTTAACATTATACTTCTCTGCAAAAAAAAGGTGTGTGTTTGAATCTCCCAAGGGTCTAGATCAAATGTTATATTCAAAAAGTCCTTCCTTGACTACTTTTTGACTAGCAAATCAACCTATTTTATTTACTTGATAGTTTTTAGTACTATCTGAAATTTCTTAATTTTTGTTTAATGCTTTATTTATTGTCTTCCTCCATGAAAACGTAAGCTGCGTGAGGGCAGAATTTTTCCTACCTTATTCTCCTCACAGCACTTAGAATACTGGCTGTGCACTGGGTCTGAGGTCCTGCTTTCCTGGCTCTTCACTCTCTATTAGATAGGGAGAAGAGGCCGGGCGCGGTGGCTCACGCCTGTAATCCCAGCACTTTGGGAGGCCGAGACGGGCGGATCACGAGGTCAGGAGATCGAGACCATCCTGGCTAACACGGTGAAACCCCGTCTCTACTAAAAAAATACAAAAAACTAGCCGGGCGAGGTGGCGGGCGCCTGTAGTCCCAGCTACTCGGGAGGCTGAGGCAGGAGAATGGCGTGAACCCGGGGGGCGGAGCTTGCAGTGAGTGGAGATTGCGCCACTGCACTCCAGCCTGGGTGACAGAGTGAGACTCCGTTTCAAAAAAAAAAAAAAAAAAAAAAAAAGATAGGGAGAAGAAACCCATGCTCTTGACAGTGCGCCCAACTTTACCAAAATGCCTTTAGTTCATCAACAGGGTTCGTGATTTGGCATGTACACTCAGAGAAAGATCACCTCTTTACCACCAAAAGTTCGAGTGTGAATCTGAGCAGTAGAAAAAGATCACACCTTTTTAAACCTTCCATATCTGCATCCAAGGCTAAGAGAAGAATTGTGAATTGGGATCAATCTCATGACCCTTGAAGGCCCTCTGAGCCCATCATCATGGGCAAAGAGTGAGCTTCAGTGTTCTCTCCTACTCCACAAAACATACAGCCCTGAGATCCCTGAGATTAATCACATCAGCCCTTCATCTCTCTTAGTTCACCTCTTACCTCTCGAGCACTAATCAACATAAAACATAAAACTCTTCACACTCCCCACCCATTCAACCTCTTTCCCCCAACTCCACCTGTATTAGTCAGAGTTCAAAAAAAAAAAAAAAAAAGGAAAAACATAATCAACAGGAGAGATATATGTTTTAAAAATTTTTTATGATTAACTGGCTAATGTAATAATTATCGAGGCTGGCAAGTCCAAAATCTGTAGTGTGGGCCAGCAGGCTGGAGACTTAGGAGAGCCAATGGTACTGATGAAGTCTAGAAAGGAGTCTGCGGGGGGTGGGGAGTTCCTTCTGGCTCATGGAGGCCAGTCTTTTTGTACTATTCAGGTTTCCAGCTGATGGGGTGAGGCCAACATACATTAAGGAAGGAAATTCACTTTACTCAAGGTTCACCAATTTAAATGTTAATCTCATCCCAAAACTCCTTCCAAGCTGATATATAAAATTAGCCATCACACAATCCTTCCAAGTGAAACCTTCTAAAATCCTTTCACTGGGCCCTCTGGAATTCAGCAACAGTCTCCATACCATCAACCTAATCTACGAATGCCCCCTCTCCTTTTTCTCCAATGTCTCTCTCAACCATTCAATTTCTTTACCTCCTTGACACTTTCTTACGTTTTTCCTCCTCTACTCATGTTATACTCATGGTATAACGGACTAGAAAGCACATAAAATGGAAAAATAAAAAATTATTATCAATTCAAATCATTGTAAGAACCTGAAAAAGAAAGACCACTCTACTCCTTGGTTTGATAGTAGAATTTAGCAAAAATAGTAGAATCTTCATTGCAGACAAATGGAGCTACATGTTAAATAGAACAATATTGTAGATAAGTTCTAGCAGTTATATTAGGGAACTTTGATGCCTATAAAGCAACGGGAACGTCTCCTGTCAGTAGAAGAAGAATGTAGCAAACAGAGATCTACTCAGTGATAGGGGTGATAAGAGAAGAAGCAAAGAATAGATAATAATGCTAATAAAGTAACAATAATCAATACAGCTAACACTTATTGAACATTTATAATGCAATAATAATATGACATGTATCATTCATTACTTTAGTTATCACCACAACTCTAGGAAGAAGATACAACTATTATTATATTTTATTATAAGGATCATAGAGCTAGTAAGTGATCGAGCCAGAATTCAATCCTTGGTTGTCTGACTACAACTGGTGATATAAAGTTTTATGCTCCCCTAAAAATGGTTTCTTGAGAATCACTTGACAGTCCTTAGAGGCATGGGAAATAAGATTTATAATCATAAAATTATAAGTTATATTTTTAAGAGTATTTCACATGGCTAAACAGATACTTGAGTATCCCATGGACTATAAGAAAGGTTAGTAATTAGGCCCCTGTAGAGACTGATAGTATGGAAACTCAGACCTCAGACACGGGAGTTTGAAGACCTTCCTTAAGAAAGTTTTACCACTATTATAATCCATACCCAGCTGCTACTCCCTGTATCTCTGTTCAAATCCTCCCCCACCCTAAAAAAAGGATGACTGTTTGAACTTGAATTTGTTATCTAGCTGTGGCCAAGGTAGCAAGGTCATAGAGTAGAAATCTGGCTTCCAGAAGTCTAGAGAAAATGGTCTGATTAGATACCACTTATGTATTTATTACATGACTATTTTTCGAAAGAGTTTGATCATAAGAGAGCATGGGATGTTTAGGAACAGGATGATCAAAAGGAAGCAGAAAAGGGAACTTTGAAAAACAGGAGGATCTAACAGGGCTAGAAAGATAGGTTTACAAGTCCAGGAAGTCATGGAGAAGAATTTAGAAATAATACTTCAATTCTAGACTGTCAAAGGGTCAGGGTGTATGAGGTCTGAGAACATCCTTTCAGCAGACCAAGTGGTGAAATCAACCAGAAATCGTTAGTATGATGTTTTACAGAATTAAAATTTCATCTGGAAAAGAAAGATTAAAAAGAAAACTTGAATGAACAAATGTATAAGTGACTTTTTAAAAGAAATTTCCAAATTAGTGAATCTTGGAATCAGAATAATATTTGCTGTCAAATGAGATATTCTCATGAGGCCTCTGATGAAGGAGAAATTACTACAACAACCAGCTTCAAAACTGGTCCAGGACATAACTGCAAAGCTGTCAGGGCAAAGCCAGAGCTAAATACTTAGAGCACATGATTCAGCCGGCTTTTCTAACATGCCCAACAGGAGGGAAGGTGAAATTGTTCTGCAGCATGAAATTGATTAGGAGGATCTGTGAAAATAGGAGGGAAATGAGTTTTAGCTTGAATCGATGCAAGCTGAATCATCTGGGGAAAATACCCAAAGTACCACATATCCAACAAGCAGGAGAACGCTGAACAATAATGATAATGAAAGTGACCTTGAGGTGATGGTGTGCAGCAAATTCGGTGGGAGTCAGCAGTCAAAAGTGGCCAATTTGGGATGCTTGACACAGGAGGAGAGGGAGTACCCAGGGAAGTTGTGTCTGGGAAAGTGTGCTCCCCTCCAGACCTTTAGCACCACTAAAATGGACTCATGGGATTACATCATTGAAATAACTTGAAAATCAGGATTTGGTAAAGAGGAAGTTGTAGACGCAAGGTCCTGGCCAAAACAGGGATGGAGACCAGAGGTTTAGTTCAATGCCCCCTCTTAATTCGTTGAGTGGATTTGTTCCTAAGCGTAAACAAGAGCGGATTTTTTCTTTCTTTTAAAATAAAACAGAAGGCTGCTGTTGTTCTTCTCATTTGTCTAAAAATCCAAGAGATCAGAAGCTAATTCCTGAAATTCTCCTGTTGCTTTCTGATTGCAGAATTGCTGGAAGTTGCTTTATCCATGAGAGATGGGTGATTATGGAAGTATAGATAAAAATGTGGCATCTGAAGTGAATGCTAAAGAATAGGAGCAGATGAAAGTAGAGGGCTTTTCTGACAGATGGTGTGAGAAATGGCAAGATGTACTTCAGACCTGGCAAAAGGCTATCTGGCTGTCCCTAAGGAATATTTATTAGCCAGGGGCTGTTTGGTTGCAAGAAATAGAAATTCACTCAAACTACCATAAGTTAATGGGAATTTATTCTAAGAACTGGAACCCATGGAAACAAAGGGCAGGGACAGCAGCTAAGCTTCATCTTTGTACAGAACCGAAAGTAGTCATGCCTTCAAGAATAAAGCCATCTACTTTCCATCTCTTGTCTCTCTCTTAAAACATCTAATTTTTACCTTTTTCTGGATTTTGGCCCCATTTTCCTGCCTCTCTCTGCAGAGTACTCGTTTCTTCCAGGTCTCAGCATACAAATAGCTGCTGCAAAATGACAGCCACACACTTGTATCTATAATGTCTTCCAGGGCCAGTAACATTAGGTAATTGATTGGGCTGAGTTGCTGAGTCTTAAATCCAAATTCCTTGGGCAGATAATCTGATTAATCCAGCTGGGTCAGGTGTCTATCCCTGCCAATCAGCTATGTTCAGATAGATGGGGCCACAGAGCTACTCAGGGAGATGTGGCATAGTGGACTCTGGAGATCTTACAGAAGGAAGTATACAGGTAGCTGGGAAATGATGGACAAAATGAAGATTTATAAAAGGTGATTTAGGCCTTTTTATTGGGGACCTTAAATGCTAGGCTGAAGGGCTTTAATTTTTAAATAGTAAATAATTTAATCAATTCATTTAAGCCAATAATTCAAACCATTTAGGCAAAAGAGAGTTAAACAAAGCATTGCTATTACAAGATTGCAGCAGGAGAATTTGAAGAAGGGAATGACTGAAGACACAAAGATCAGGATAAAAACTACAATAACCATAGTTCCGCATAATAAAATTTTAAACTGGGTGATTGCAGTAAGAATAGAAAACAGAGAGAAGGATTTTGGAGTCATCCCACTGATAAATTTGGCTACACCCTGGTTGTAGGAATCAAGATAATGCTGTGAATGCATGTTAAAACCAAAAAAGAACTATATAAATGTACCAATAAATGTGTCTGAAAGGATAAGAATGATGATATTTTAATGCCAGACAAGGATTTGAAGAAAATCCATGTGATAAAGTCTGACAAACTATTGGGAAAGCAGGTCCCAAGATTAGGAGAGAGTAGAGGCTAAAGATAGGACATTGGACAACCCTCTAGGACTTGAATTTGAATCATAATAAAAGAGAATGTGGGAGAGTTTTCTTTAAAAAGGTTGATATAGAACATAAAAATGCCTAAGGGAGATAAAATTATTTTCACCTATTTATAAAATAATTATAATAACAAGACTCGTTCCTTTCACTTTCTCCTTTAAAAGAGTTTTATCTTTTCTGGCTGATTATGTGAATCCAGCTATGGTTATGAAACAAAAATCGATCTTGCTGGTCTTAAAGTGATGTCCCCTCCTCCCTGCAAAACAAGGAATGGGCATGACCTCACATAGCTGCCTTTCATGGTCCTTTGATAAATTTTTGATTGTGTAATTTCCCTATTGCCGGATGATTATGCATGGCAGGCTGATTCAGAGGCCATTGTCTGTTTTGAAATGAACCCCTAGAGTGCACTAATGGGATTTTGTGCCATTAATGCTGAATAGAGTGGGATGAGAAATCACTTTTCTGATCTGTCTGCTCCTTGGTCTCAGTGCTCAATGAGAGTACAAGTGACTACTATTAGAAAAAGGATTCACCAAGATCTTGGGCCCTGTCTATCCTCCCCCTAAATCCCTACAGTGAATTAACAGGGCCTTACCTTTCCCATCTTTTTATCTCTTCTGCTAAATGTGAACACATCAAGCCATGAGCTCTAATTTGTCAGGGTGGGTGAGTCATCTGTCACCCTCGTGATAGCCCACTTCATCCAGAATAAAAAGCTTTGTGCTATGGGGACATTTTATACCAGGGAAAATCAGCTTTGTAGATCAGGCCTTTTGCCAAATTTCTTTTCAAAGGCTTTCCTTTTCAGATTTTCCTTTCCTGGTCCTTCTAACTTTGAAGAACCTGACTGTGTTGTGCCCTGTGTGAAGGAGTCAAGATGAGCTGAGTCATAGCTGAGCTGATTATACTTCTTTTGTCTTACTACCATGTAAATCACTGTCCAATTCTGTTCTGCAAGAACAAAACCTAAGAAAGGTTGGAAGGTCAGAGCTGGATTTGGGTGTCTCCTTCCCTGCAGGACAGCTTTTCAGTTATAAACTTACAACTTGGAGTTAAACCTGTTGTTCCCTCTCTTCTTGTTAGGAGTCTAAGAGCATGTTTGCATTCAATGTGTCCACAATAAAAGTTGTCTTAGTCCTTTACATGGTTTTCCATATCTAGAGGGTGGTAAAACAGAGGTGATATATTTTGTGCCTATAGGAAATGCAATTTAACAACATGCACCTACACAGAATGAAAATGAAAACCTGACCTAGAAGTAATACCCTCATAAAATATAAAACTAAATCTATTTGCTGAGAAGCACCACCTGGGGTGGGCATTTCCTCCTCATGAGCTAAGACACTCTGCAGCCTTGGGAGTTTCCTCTGGTCTTCATCAGGAAAGTGCATCCTTCCACCTGCTTTTCACTTCCGAATGACTCTGAGTCTCTAAAAGGCAGGGTGGACAGAAACATGCCACCTCACTCAACGACATGCCCCTGTAGAACAATCTGTGGGAAGCCTAGAAGGCATATGAATACCTGATAAGTGGAATGATTCTGGGAACATTAGGAAGATTTCATGGCAGCGATGCACAAGCTGTGAATGCTTTGATAACCATTTCCCTCTTGGAGAGTGTGTAGGCAGTCAGGTGAGTATTTTCATGATTCGAATAAATATGTGAATGTCGTGGCCTCCGCTCCCACTCCACCACACTACCTTCCAACCTTGTTAGGAGAAAAGTGGAGGGGGAAACATGTGTCTGTGTAAGTATGTGAATGTATATGTAACTGCACGCACACACACGTACACACACACTTCCACATAAATATAAATACATAGTTGTGCTTCGAAAGAAATGAAAGAGGAACAGACTCTTATATCCTAAAGTAGGGGCTTTAAAATGTATGTTTGAAATGATGAGTTCTGGACTCTACCTGCAAGCAGAGTAGACTAGACCACTGAATCTCTCTCCATAGATTTGAATTGGTCTGTTTTGCTGATAAATGTGGGGAAAGGAAGCGATTCATTTCAGACAACTAGTTGAAGTTTTAGTTGTCCCAAATAATTATCTCCTACTGGCTGAGCGTGGTGGCTCATGCCTGTAATCCCAGCACTTTGGGAGGCCAAGGTGGGCAGATCACGAGGTCAGGAGTTCAAGACCAGCCTGACCAACAAACATAGTGAAACCCCGTCTCTACTAAAAATACAAAAATTAGCCGGGCATGGTAGCCTGTGCCTGTAGTCCCAGCTATTCAGGAGGCTGAGGCAGGAGAATCGCTTGAATCCAGGAGGCAGAGGTTGCAGTGGGCCAAGATCATGCCACTGCACTCCAGCCTGGGCAGCAGAGCGAAACTCCATTCAAAAAAAATAAAAACAATGATCTCCTACCACCCCCACCCGCTCAAATGTTCTACATTGAATTATATTGTCCTTAAACCAAAGGACAACATTCAGGTATTAGTGGGCAGTTTGAACCATAAGGCTGTAGCTCAGGATAGAGTCTAACCTTGAGATACAGCTTTTGGGACCAAGCACAGTGGCTCATGCCTATAATCCCAACACTTTTGGAGGCCAAGGCAGGTGGATTATTTGAGCCCAGGAGTGAGCCCAGGAGTCTGAGACCAGCCTGGGTAACGTGGCAAAACCCAGTCTCTACAAAAAATACAAAAATTAGTCAGGAGTGGCAGCATGCGCCTGTACTCCCAGCTACTCAAGAGGCTGAGATGGGAGGATTAATTGAGCTCAGGAGGTCAAGACTGCAGTGAGCCGTGACCATGCCACTGTACTCCAGCCTGGAGGAGAGAGCGAGACCCTGACTCAAAAAAAAAAAAAAAAAAAAAAAAAAAAAAAAAGGATAAGGCTTTTGAACTTACTGGCATAAGAAGTAGATAAAGCAATTGAGGAGGAGGGGATTCCCCAGGGAGAATGTATAATCTGGGAAGGAGTGAGGATTGAGAACACAGTCTAGAAACATCAGACTTAAAGAACTGATTAAGAAGTCTTGAAGAAAGCTGAAAATGATCTTTTCAGAGGTAGAAAGTAATAAGGAGAAGTCAAGAAGAAGGAGTTTTAAGTGGGCACACTGGGTAAAAATGAAGTATATTTTTTGTTTTTCAAAATAATTAATAAAGAGAGAAAGTATCTTAGCAAAAGTGCCAAAGAGAGGGAGCAATGTTATTTGAGTATCCTCTATATATCCGGCATTGAGCTAATCACTTTGCATGTGTGTCGAAACATGACAACATTCTCAGAACTGAAGTTTTATGGGTAGTAATTCAAGATTTAAGAAATTATTTCTAAAATGTGGGACTGTAAGAGTGTTTTCTGAGGAATCATGAATCCTCAGAATCCATGATGTTCCAGATACATTCACAGTGACCTGAAACAAATCAGTCCGTCTTTCTGGAATTTAGCGTTCTCATCCATAAAATCAATCAGAGAGTTTGAAAAAATCTCCACGTTTCCACCCAACTCTATGTAAGTGCCTTTACAGTATACTATTGCATGCTGAATATAGCAATATGGTACAATGGTTAATGGCAAGATTCCTGGGGTCCATTAGCCAAAGATCTAATCCTGATTCCACAGCATTGATTTTCTTATTTGTTGAGGGACCTTATGGAAATTAACTTTTCTGTGCTTTAGTCTCTTCATGTATAAAATGCAGATAACAATAATGGCTCCTACCTTACAAGGCAATTTTGAAAATTAAATTAGCTAATACTTATATACCTTTGCAGCGTTGCTGGAACATAATAAGTGCTTAATAATTGTTTTGTACTTGGTGATAGTGATATCAGTGTAATCATCTGAGGTAAGGCATTCACAAGCATTGATATTTTTCAATTTCTATTTCACAATCAGGACTCAGCAGGAAAGAAGCAGTCCAGTAGAAGACGAGTTGTTTAAGACTGTGCTTGATTGAGTGATTAAAATAACAACTTTTAAAATACCTGGTTAACAGCTAAGGGATCAGCAACAAATTTAAACATCAACTCTGTGCAATGCTCTTTGTACTCCTATCCTTGATTATATTGGGAAATTCTCTAAATTTGATTTCAACTAATAAACAGAAACAGTGGTAAGGCCTGTGTATCACATCAACACATGTTATTAATAATAGTGTTGACACTGTAGTCCATGTATCTGCTCATGATGGTAGATACTTTATAAAGTTGGACCATGGTCAACCCAGATTAAAACTACCTAAGGCCATGGCAAGATTGTTCTTTATTTAAAATCATATTAAGATTTATCATCAAGTGTGTGCTCACGCTACAGTTATTGACAGTAAGTTTAATGTTACGCACCTGTACTAGGAAAAATATTCTCAGAATAAGGGCACATTTCTAAAAAATATATTTAAAATATCCAAATGCCAACTCACCCAACCTTGTGGGAGAATTTAATGTGTTTTCAATTTAAGAAAGATTTGGCCAGATTTCTTTGTCCCATTATTCCCTCAATTTAAAATCTAAATCAGGATAAAAACAGTTTGCTAAAAAATGGTGTCAAATGAGCTACAAGGCTTCCTGAAGGGCAGGTAATTTAGGCCATCACAGGGAATCTTAATGACCATTCCACACACACCTGTTTATTTTATTTTTTTTAAATTTTTTTTCTCAACTGGAAATAGTGTGGCACAGAAAAATGTAGAGTTGTGGTTCTCAAACTTGGCTGCACATCAGAATCATCTGGGGAGCCTTAAACAATCCCAGAGTCCAGGCCACACCATACACCAATTAAATTAGAGATTCTGCGGCTTGGACTCAAACTCAGCATTTTATTTTTATTGTTATTTTTATTTTTTTGAGACAGGGTCTCGCTCGGTCACCCAGGCTGGAGTGCAGTGGTGCGATCTAGGCTCACTGCCATCTCTGCCGCCCAGGTTCAAGCGATTCTCCTGCCTCAGCCTCCTGAGTAGCTGGGATTACAGGCACATGCTACCATACCCAGCTAATTTTTGTATTTTTAGTAGAAATGGGATTTCACCATGTTGGTCAGTCTGGTCTTGAACTCCTGACCTTGTGATCTGCCCACCTCAGCCTCCCAAAGTGCTGGGATTATAGGCGTAAGCCACTGCACCCGGCCAAGCTCAGTATTTTTTAAAGCTCCCTCGGTAATTCCAGTATATAGCCAAGCTTTTGAACCAGGCCTTAGGATCTCGCCAATAAATCTTGCCAAAATTTGATTCATGGATTTTTATGTGCAAATGTGTTTGTAAACTATTGCATAGTTTTAGCTATGAAGATTTTCCTTCCTAATTCAAAAAAAAGGGATTACACATTTTAGTTTTAGGTTCTAAGTTCTATGACTCTAACTAGATAGAGATGAGTTCACTCAAAAGAGGGTATGAACTTTAAAGTATGAGAAGGGAAGACTTAGAGCATTGGTTCTTATTTGTCACTAAGAATCACCTGCGGAGCATGTTAACCATGCAAATGCCAGGTGCCTGCACCTCTAGTTGGTGATTTAGGCCTGCGATAAATCCTAGAAACATGCATATTAAACAAACATCCTAGATTTGGGTTGTGATATTATAAAGGTGCAGAAACCTGGGCTCCACTTCTGGGCCTTCTGATCCAGAGGATCAAAATAAGGCTCAATGTATGCATAATTCCTTGATTCATAACAAACCATCCCCAAATTTAATAGCTTTAAACAGCATTTATTATTGCTTGGAAGTTATGGGTGGTTCTTCTGTCCTTGACTGACTTAACTCATGCATCTGTAATCAGGTGGGTATTGTCTTTGCTGAAGCTGGCTGGATTCTCTCACGTGTTGGGTGCTGACTAGCTGTTGTCTGTCTGTTGCCTGGTTTAGGACAATTTTGATTCTTTTTCATGTTTCTCTTACATCCCTCTGACAAACTAGTCCAGGTTTATTCATGGAAAATGCATCAAAGCAATAGAGAGGCACGTCTTCTCTTCTGCCACATCCTGTTGTCCAATGCAAATAAAAGACCCACCCAGGACACAAAGAAGGAAACAACACACACCAGGGCCTACTTGAGAGTGGAGGGGAAGAGGATGGTGAGGACTGAAAAACTACCTGTTGGGCACTATGCTTATTACCTGGGTGACAAAATAATTTGTACACCAAACCCCTAGCACACAATTTTACCTACATAGCAAGCCTGCACATGTACTCTTGAACCTAAAAGTTTTAAAACTTATAATAAAAAATAAATAAATAAGACTAGTCTAGATTGCTAGATTGGGAAATAGACTTCATCTCTTAAGGAGAGGTGCCCCAAAGTCACACTACAAAAAACTTGGACATAGGGAGAGGTCAAAAACTGCAGCCATTTTCACAATAAACCTACCAGATTAGGACATCTATTTTTTTAAACATTTCTACAGAAATCATTTCATGTAATTGTCACAATAATCTGATGACGTATGTAGTATTAGCTGCATTTTACCAGAAACAAAGGACTTCAGGAATCTCAGAGGGTGGTAAAACAGTTGCTAAAGATGTGTGAGGACGGGCTTTGGCTACATTTTGCAGATAAATATTTTAACTTAAATGAGCAGCAGAAGATGAGGTCATTACCCGTTTGGCAGTGAGGGTCTATGATGAGTGGAAATGCACTGATTATGTGAGATGAAGATATTTTATGAAAGAAGAGGTAGCGTTCAAATTCAGTTCATTTAGATCTCACAAAATTCTTCCATTTAACATGATCCTCATCCAGATAGATTGCACTGGGTCTGACACAGTGGGACATAGGCAGCTGATGTCCAGTGATTATGTTTGGCCCCATCTTAGGCCTTAGAGATGGGAAACTGGAAGATAACCTTTATTTGATCTTTGGGGAGAAATTGCCTGGTGATCTAGTTAATTAAGGTTACAAGGAAAACTACCAAACCTCTGACCCAGCCAGGTTGGTTTTGTAATATCATTTTGTGTTTTAAAGTCTCTGCAAGAAAAGTTAACTTTTACAAATAAAAGAAATACATAGCAATGAGGTACAGGAACTATGATTCTGACGCTGCACCAGCCCATTTAATCTGCTGTGCTGTTTCTCATCTCTGGTTCTCTTATCTCAGTAGTTAAAACAGGGGCCTTACCCCCTCCCTATAGAACCAAGGGAGAAAAGCTCTATTTTTATATGTCCAGACAGAACTGCCTTTTCAGCGTATCAGGGCAAGTGAGGCAAATGGTTTTGCAGATAAAAACAGAGTTAGACCTAACTTCGATTTTTACCTTTCTACCTTAGGAGGTTGCTTATAGGGAATGGTGCAAAATACTTTAATGTAATCTTTATACTCATTTAGTGTAATCTTTACATTTAGTGTAATCTTTTACACTCATTGGACATTTTTTACCCAAATAATTCGGTAGCAATTCAACATGAACTCTTTAATGGGGAACAAACGCATTTTTTTCTGGGCTTCTGGGGCCTTTCTTCACTGGAATATCAACATAACATGGGATATTTGGGGGACTTGGGTTGGAGGAGATAGGTGACGGTCTGATCTCAGGCTTTATTTCCTAGAAGACTGTGACATCCTTAGAGAGAGCTGTATGTGTCTTTGTCATCTTGTGGCCAAGTTCAGAGACTATTTCTACTTCACATCACTCTGAGAATTTAATGAAACAATATATCTAAAATAATTAGATTAGTGCCTAGAACACAAGTACTTAATAAACATTACTTATCATTGCTCGAAATATATATTCAGTGAATAGAAATGCTATGTTAATATCATATAATCTGACTACAGATGATATTAAATAGTAACATAATTTATAGATTATAAAGAATTTCTAGAAGAAGAGAGAATACATTTTAAAGCCTAAAGAAATAGTATTGAGGACTAATCTCAGTTTTTTTTTAGGTACTCTTTTCCTATCTTGCTTGCTTATTATGCTTTTTTTTTTTTTTTTTTTTTGAGACAAAGTCTTGCTCTGTCACTCAGGCTGGAGTGCAGTGGCATGATCTTGGCTCACTGTAACCTCTGCCTCCTGAGTTCAAGCGATTCTCCTGCCTCAGCCTCTCAAGTAGCTGGGATTACAAGTGTGCACCACCACACCTGGCTAACTTTTGTATTTTTAGTAGAGACAGGGCTTCACCATGTTGGCCAGGCTAGTCTCAAACTCCTGACTTCAAATGATCATCCCACCTTGGGCTCCCAAAGTGCTGGGATTACAGGCGTGAGCCACTGTTCCGGGCCTGCTTTTATTGCATCTTTAAGTTTTGTCTTGCTTTTCCTTTGTACACATCAGTGCAGTTTTACAGTTCTTTCTCTTAGGAATTCTTCCATTTAACATGATTTGTAGTCTGATTTATAATATGTATAAATCATATATATATGATTACAAGGAATAATTATTATGGTTTTTGTTTAGTTTACACTCTTATTTTTAACTTCTTTAATTGTGGTTATCAAAGAATTCCCTGAAACTTAAAATTAGAGTAGCCCCATTTGGCTTGAAAAACAATTTTTGATTATTAATTTTTTAATGATATTAAAGGCTAGCACTGTCAAACTTCCCATAGCAAGAGAGGCAGAAAAGTCAAGATCTTGGGTGTTGGAATCAGAGTGGGGTTCCAATCATAGCTCTTCCAATAGAAGTTGATTTCTCTGAACCTTGGTTTCCTTATCCCTCAAAGATGATTATATTTATTTGATAAGATTGTTATGATACCTGGCACATAGTACTCAGTGTAGTACTCACAGTAAGCACTCAGTAAAGGATAGCTTTCTGTTTTCATTTTAGTAAACCAGGATTAAAATCACTGAGAGGCCCTGATTGACAGGGAAGAGCTGGATGACAGGAGGGAAAGGAGCTGGGTGAGTGGTCTGAAGGCAGAGCAAGGCCCCCAAAAAGGTATGAGAAGGTGCTATTTTGAGAAGTGTGAGGTCAAATAATGCTGTTTTCTTATTTGCTGACTTTTCACCAAACCTCCCCATGAAGACAACTTCTCATGATTCCTTTGGACCTGGGTAGATTCATATATAATGAAGAGAGAAGACACAGGTTGAAAAATGACATAGTCAAATCCCTTTTCCCAGAATGTGCCATTTCTTCACTCCTTTTGATCTGGGGAAAGTACACATATCAGCTCTAGGGAAAGAAGACATGCTCCTTGGGAGATGAGCACTTTCTTTTCCCTGCTAGAGCTGGGAGTAGGCAGCCACCACACACACACACACACACACACACACACACACACGCTGGGAGTAGGCAGCCACCACACACACACACACACACACACACACACACACACACACCCCTATCTCCTGCACCAGTTTCTTCTTCTTTAGCTCCTCCAAGGTTTCTTTCCTAATGGAGGAGAAGGTGAGCATGAAAGAAACTGCTAAAGGCCCATGAATATTTCAAAAGGAAAAGCCAGGGGACTCCATTAAACCTTGTACACTATTCTGTAAATGGAGAAAGAGGATGAATAATGAAATGCTCAGAGGTATTGAGGCAATTTCAGAGAAAAACAGGCAGATATAAAATAAAATGCTTCTCACCGTGATGAAGTTTCAAATTTATTTTGTAGCCTTCTCTCTCAGCCAATTTTTTTTTAGATCTCCAACTCCTCTTGCCTATCACTACAAAAAGGCACAGAGGCTACACTGTACAGTGTCTAAAGATAGAAATTTTCTAGTCCAAGAGTCGTGGCAGGGATCTGGTGTCTCACACTGATCGTCTGCATTACCGTAGAACTGTAGGTTATTTTATCATGGCGTCAAGATGAAGACAGTGAGGGAGAGAGAGACTGTAATAGAGTGCTAACTTTAGATGAGAATGACATATGGCAAAGCACATAAATCTCAGAGCATGGGCTAATCACTTATTAAATGTTTCTTCTTATTATTATGTATTCCTCATCCACATTTTTTCTACTTTCATAAAAACTGTCTTCTTCTCCCAACTTCTTTACAAACCACAGCTGTGCAAGGCACCTGCCGCATCGGTCAGGTCAGTAGGCAGCCCTGGCATTTCCAGTGGTAATCAGCCATTCTGCCTAGCAGACACATATGTTGTAGCAGACCAAGTCCTGTTTCTAATGGCCCTGGGGGAACAGGGCTTTTAAGCCTGTACATGCATGCGACAGGCTAGAAAGCTTTTGTTAATGGCCCATGCACTGTCAGGACCAGTTAAGTCAGTTGATGTGTAACAGACGGTACCTTCTGCTTTCTGGTCTGGGCTGCTTTCTGGTCTCTTTTCTTTCCCCTTTTTTTTTTAGCTACCTCCACAAAATGTAAAAGTTGCTTCTGAGTTTCAGACCATCTGTGTTTTTCATTATCACCTCAGAGTGCAATTGGATATCTGTTTTGAACTCCAACCTTGGTGGAGTAGGAAACGTGAGAAATATTCTCCTCTAAGGTTCTCTGTATAAATTTCTTGAGGGCAGAGATAACAGAGGCACTGACCAAGATATTTTGGTATCAGTTAATCTATGTTCTCCAGACTACAGAATTTTTTGAGTCATTAAAGAAAGCTGCAATTTCTACTCACAATTATTATTGCATGCCCACTAAACTGTCATCCACAGTGCTAGATGCTGGCTATGCAAAGCCGTCGTGCTCCCAGCCCTTAGTGTCTTGGTGTCTAATAGAGAAGGTAGAAAAACTAAATGCGTGATTATGATACAGTGGAGAGCTAGCATAGCAGTTACATGCCAGAGCAAGGCACATGTAGGAGGTGCCCTAAAGTAGATGAGGGAGTCAGGAAAGACCTCTCAGAGGTAGTAACATCTGAACTGAGCCCTACAATATGGGTAAGAATTAACCAATTGTTTGGTACAATACACAATTTCAACTTTTATCAGAGCAAATTCTTTCGAATAGAATGCTATAGATTTGCTCTCAAATCTCATCTCCTACTTCAGATAATCTCACCTCTTTTTGATATTCTATAGCTTATTCATTTACACCTATAATTTAGAACCTAAGCAAAACCAAACCTTGCGTTGCTGTTTCTCAACCATTTTCAATCTTTTCAATCCTAAATAAAATGCAGGTTTCCCAAGAGTAGGGGTTTTATTAATGTGAATTTTATATTTCCAAAGATTTCTGTGTGGTTTTGTAAAATGGTTGCCTACTGGAAGGCAAAAACAGTGGGATCTATTCCTAACTCTGAAAGTGTTTGTATGACTTGCCGAAATCCTCATGGAGAGTAATTGCTGATTTTAGTTGCCCCATCTGTAAAATGGGGATAATATCTCTCTTCTAGCCACCACATGGGATTGTGTAATGTCAATGATAGACTACTTCTAAAAACACTGAGGTAGTAAAATTCTGTAGAATGGCTTGTGGAACAGGCCTCTGATAATTACCCTTTATTGAATATAATGCTAGATACTCTGCTCATTGTCCTCTGTATCAATTAGAACAGGTGAGAGTAGGCTGTGATCAAGAACATCCCCAAGTATCAGTGACTTACATTGACTAGGGTTTATTCTTGATTATTTAACTTGTCCCTTCCAGATTGTGGGTAGAGAATGGGAACTCTGCTCACTGCAGTCACTCAGAAACACAAGCTATTGGCCAACCACAATTTTGAGTATTGCCAGGTGCAATGACAGAAAGAGAATTTGAGGGTCTCACATGTTCACATATTTGCTCTTGCCAGGAAGTCACTGCTACTTACATTTCAATGACTAAAACCAGTCCCATAACCTCATACAGTCACAAGAACAAGAAGTAAAATCTCACTATGTACCCAGAAGGTAGAAAGCCATACAAATTTGGTGAAAAGGAAGAATGTTCTGAAGCCTGTATGTGAATGGTCTACTGCCTTTGAACAGCCCTCAGCAAAGTGAAGGAGATAGACAAAGACCACACAATAAATATAGTAAGGGGCGACTTCATAAAACAAGGGACACAGATAGTGGACCAATTCATTAATGCAAGAAACATTTATTGAGTACCTGCGTAGTACCAGGAACCAGGGATCCCAAGAAACCAATCCCTGCCTTCAAGGAGCACATGGTCTTAACAAGATGTAGAAACAGAGAAGAGCATGAATTGAGTGCCACTAAGTGTCAAACTCTGGGGTATCTTTCCTATTTGGTCTCTACCACTATCCTCCATAATTGCTACTGTTCTCCTTATGTCATATGTACCCTAGTCATTTCTAAGGTCACAATGTTATGGTGACAGAGCTGGAAATGGAACCAGGTCTGTCTACTGACTTCATGAGCCGTGCTCTTTTCATCATGTCATACTGATCCCTTGGTCAAATAGAGAAAATATATAAGCAGCAAATTACAGCATGGGAAATATTATGATAGCAATATGAACAGTTTATGTATTGTGTACTTTCCCAATACCCTGGAGATGCGACTAAATGCCTGGGGAGTATCTGAAAAGCTTCTCCATGGAGGTGACATTTTAGCTGGGGCTTCTGAAAGCTGAGTCAATATTTGCCATGCAGAAATCAATTCAGTCTAAGTAGTAATAAATGGAGCTTAAAGAGGCAAATAACCAAGTTGTTTATCTAATGTCAAATATCCCTGCAATCACATATTTCCATCTAGCTTCCTTGTCACCAACATCCTTCTAAAATCTCAAACTCATAACCTCACAGCAACCCTCAATACTCTTCTCTTTCACCTTTACATACCATTGTGAATCTATTACCAAATTTGGACGAATTCTTCTCTGCATTGTTTCTCAGAACTCCACCACGTGACCAGATCCCAGAGGGTGGTTGTCTGGAGGAGAGCAATGTTACCTGGTGTAATCATGGACCTTCTATCTGCTTATGGTTTTTTCAACATCAGCAGAGCTGAAGTCATATCAAGGGGATAGAGAAATTCTATTTTTCTCACACAACTTTAGCAACTGGAAGCTTATCTCTGGCTGGTTCTGGCAAAGGAAGAAGAAAGGATGCAATGTGATGAATTGTTTCTAAAGGTGTAAGCCTGAAGCTGGAATAATTGTAAAGGTAACCCTATTTATAATAATGTTACTTTAGCACTTCCCTGCAGATGCTTCCTTCTTTTAGCTCCTTACAGAAATAGAAGAGATTTTTGTCCTTTTTAAAAAATTTCCATTTCTCTTTGCTAAATGAGCCAATTTAACTTATAAAAAGAGATTTAAAAAAGAATAAATGTAAAATATTGATACGTATTTTGGAAACTCTGGATTTATGCTCTGTTCACTCTCTTAACAATTCAACTTGATCATTCCTATCAGAACATGTTCTTTCATTTTCTCCAGTGGTCAACATTATACATTTTATCCATTAGTGAAAAATGTATCTATTCATTTGCTGGTAATGAAGTATGAAATAAAGACCAAACAGTTAGAAATAATCTGGAAATTTCATCAATAATGAACAATTCCACTTGCTATTATTTTGCATTACTTTGGAATGTTCTCAATTAAGAGCTGACCCATGTTAAGCAATATTTATCGGGCATTTGCTAAAGACATGGTGAGTGGTGCTATTTTGCAGGTAGCATTGGATTTATCCGTTTTCTAAGCAATTGCATGTATGGTAGGTAGTTGCAAAGAACCTGGAAGGTGACCTTTAAACTAGGTTGGCAATATTTAAAACAGTCTCCAATGACAGATTTTTGGAGGCCTACAGTGATGGGAACAGTGCTGGCTCTGAATCCACATAGAAAATGAGAACAAACAGGTGCTCTCCAATATAGCTAAGAAAGATGTTTAGAGGAACTGAGAATCAGGGTCTTCCTGAGTGACAGGACAATGAGGAATCGAAAGTGGGAAAACAGGCCCTTGCCTATCTATGTTATACATTTATATTATAAATATACATATTTATAATAATATATAATACATTAATATAATGTGTATGTTTGTACATTATTCATTTCCTGAATTCCTAAACTGATATAATAATATAATTCTAAAATGGGATTCACCTTCAAAAAATATATATACCTAATGCGATAATGCTCTTTTTCTTATATTTTTTAAAAGAATTTTTTTTTAATATTTTAAGTTCTGGGATACAGAACTTAGTTCTTGGATATCAGATTATATCTATATCTATATATGTAACATAATATATAGATATATATGTATCTAGAATATATAGATATATCAGATTTTATATGTGTGTATCTTACAATACGGTGTAAGAAGGTAAATGCACATATTTTAAATTTACTGTTCAATAACTTTTGACAAATATATACACAGATGTAACTCTCATTATAGTCAAGATAGAGAATATTTCCATTAACTCCAAAAGTTACTTTCTTTGCTTCTTTCTGGTCAATCCTCATTTGTACCCTGACTCTCAGGCAACCACTGAGACTTTATCACTGTACATTTGCATTGTCTTTTCCAGATTTTCATATAAGTGAGATAATACGTCATATACTCTTTTGTGTCTGGCTTCTCACGAGCAGTATGTTTTGGAGATTCATTCATGTTGTTTAATGTACCAGTAGTTTATACCTTTCTATTGCAGAATACCTTCTGTTTTTGGGGTACACTCTAATTTATTCATCCACTTACTTTTTGAACTTTCTCACTGTTTCCAGTTTGAGCCTATCACAAATTAAATTGCTATGTACAGTTTCTTGTGTTAACATATGTTTTCATTCCTTTTTTTTTTTTTGCAGTTGCAAGATTTAATAAAGTGAAAACAGAGCCCCCACACAATAGGAGAGTACCCAAAGGGGGTTGCCAGCACCAGCTTGAATGCCTGGGTTTATATATCCCGATCATTGTCCCTCCCCCTGTGCTCTCAGGCAATAGATGACTTGACTATTTCTTTACCTTCTGCTTTTAGCTTAATTGGTATTTTGGTGAGTTCTCTTTACAACCTGATTGGTCAGGTGTGAGCTGAGTTACAAGCACCGTGTTTAAAGGTGGGTGTGGTCACCTTCCCCAGCTAGGCTTAGGAATTCTTAGTTGGGCTAGGAAATCCAGCTAGTCCTGTCTGTCAGTTCCCCCTCTCAACAGGAAAACCCAATTGCTATTGGGGAGGTTGGCTGATGACTGCTCTAACTGCCTCCTGCTGTATTGGGGCATAGTAGGGGTCATGCAGTAGAGATTTCCTCAGGAGGGGTGTGTTTGATGTCATCAACATTGGAGCATGGGCTAGCAGACCAGTCCAGGGGTCCACAGTAGATCTTAGTCATGGACTGCATCTGGGGCTCCATTTGAAGAACGATTTATAGTCTTACAGCTTCAATTCTGGAAGAGACAAACTTAACAAGGAGATTAAAGATACAGGGATTGAAATGTATGGCCTGAGTGCAGAGGGAGGCACATCCAACAGCTAGTAGGGTTTGGGACTAAGGCTTCATGGAGCCCAGTGAAGGTGGTATTAAATAGGCTTACCAGGAGAGTATGGGTATGGAGGGTGAAAGTGGGGTTTCCTTTAGAAAAACTCCTGAACGATGGGGCATCAATATTTCTGGGAAGCCACATTCTCCGTAGAAGCTCTTGGTAAGGGGAACTACTGGTAGTACAGCAGCATGGAGGAGGTGCAGTGACAGTGAAAGGGGGTAAGAAAACAGTAAGGAGACAAATATGACAAGAGAGGGCCATGGGGATCTACGACTCTAGTTACTTTCCTTATGGTTGCCATGTGAAGAGCAGGCGCAGATCCTCTAGATGTTCACAGGAATAGCTAGCATTGTCTCCTGCATTTTTGGGTTCCTTTGGCAGTATCCAGGGTTTTGGGATGAGGATAAGCCAATATAAGCTGGAAACGTTCCTCCTTGAGGGCCTTGGTTCCTTTGGGTAATTTTAGCACTAACTATTTAAACTGCTGTGAACAGAGCTGAGCCTTTGGTTTGGAAACCTTGTAGCCACTGGTAGCAAGGAAGTTTAAGAGCACTTGGGTGGCTTGATGGCACAAGGTTTCTGAACAGGAGGCTAATAGTAAATCATCCACATGCCAAAGGACAAGAGTGTCCAAGTATGAGAACTGGCTCAATCTTGGGCTAATGCCAGGCCAAATAGATGGCCTGAACCCTTGGGGTAAAACAGTCCCAGTGAGTTGAGACATTGAGTTCACAGGATCTTCAAAGGCAAACAAGAATTGACAGTCAGGATGTACAGGGATGCAGAAAAAGGCATCCTTAAGGTCCAGGACTGTAAACCATTCTGCTTCCTCTGGTATCTGGGAAAGCAGAGTTATAAGGGTTTAGGTGCAGCTAGGTATAGAGGGACAATGGCCTCATTGATAATCCTGAGATCTTGCACTAACCTCCACTGTCCGTTGGGTTTCTGTACTCCTAAAATTGGAGTATGGCAGGGGCTATTGCATGGTTTTACTAGTCCTTGGGCTTTTAGGTCCTTAACACTCTTTTGGAGTTCTTGTTGGGCCTCAGGTCTAAGAGGGTACTGCCTTTGGTAGGGAAAGAAGGCAAAATCCTTTAGTTTAACTTGAACGGGACAGGCATTCTTCTCTTGTCCATATTGTCCTTCTGTTGCCCAGACTTCAGGATTAATTCCTTCCTCAAGTAGGGGACAACAAACATGTGTTCCTTCTCCTATGTTCAGGTATATAATAGCCCCTGCTTTTGCTAGGAGTCTCCCTCTAACAAAGGAGTGGTACTTTCTGGCATACTTAGAAAGGCATGTGAAAAGGGTAAAGTTCCTCAGTCACAACTTAGAGGCTGGGAGAAGTATCTAGTGACTGTCTGTCCTAGGATCCCTCAGATAGTGACAGATCTGGAGAACAGTTGTCCGGCACAGGAGAGTAAGACAAAGAAGGCTGCGCCAGTGTCCAGGAGACAGTTAACCTCCTGGCCCTCAATGGTCAAGCATACCAGAGGCTCTGTGAGGATGATGGCATGAGCTGGTGCTTGCCCTGGGCACCCTTAGTCCTCCTGCTGGATCATCTGGTTAGTGGCTTCTGACTCCAAGGACCTTCATCCCCTGGGGCAGTGGGATTCCTTTGACATAAGGGAATGGTGATTCCAGTGATTCCTTTGACATAAAGGGCATGGACAAGGGGACAGCTTATTTCTATTCAGACAATCTTTTTTAAAGTGTCCTTGTAGACCACACTGAAAGCAAGCCCTATTAGGCATTCAGTTTGCCCAGTCTTTCCCTTTTCCAGAGCCTCCAAAGTCTGCCTGCCTGAGGGCCATGACTTCTTTATCTTATCTTCTTTTATCTCTTGTATCTAAGGTAGTACAAATGTTTAATAGGTTTTTGTGGATTCAATTGATGATGTCTTGAATTAGTAGTAGTTTCTAGGCTCCTGTGGAGTACCTATAAAACAAAAATTGAGGCCAGATGTAGTGGCTCATGCTTGTAATCTCAGCATTTTAGGAGGCCAAGAGAGGACAATGGCTTGAGCTCAGGAGTTTGAGGCCTGCCTGAGCAACATAGAGAGACCTCATCTCTACTGAGAATTGAAAAAATTAGCTAGGTGTGGTAGTGTATGACTGTAGCCCCAGCTACTCAGAAGACTGAGCCAAAATGATCACTTGAGCCGAGGAATTTGAGACTTCAGTGAGCCATGATCATGCCACTGTACTCCAGCCTGGGTGGCAGAGCAGAACCCTGTCTCAGAAAAAAAAGAAGAAGAAGGAGAAGGAGAAGGAGAAGGAGAAGGAGAAAGAGAAGAAGAAGAAGAAGAAGAAAGAAAGAAAAGGAAACAGATATTGAGCATGTATAAATTGGAGAAGTGAGTCCATCCAAGTTGCCCAGATCATAGCTTTAAAGCAGCAGATGAAGACTTGAACTTAGTAACACGCAGCATGATGTGATAGCTCCAATTTAGTGCTCACAAGGGTTATTATCTGGAGAAAAGGAGCAAAAGTAGGTGGGGACAACAATGACATGACTTTGCCTCTTCAGAAACATAATAAAACCCCTTTTCCAGGGCAATCATTGATGCTGGTTAATGATTCCTATTTTTAAAAATTCTCTAGTAAAATGAGCTCTTCCTGTATCCTAATTCCTTTGAAAAAGATTCAACATAAGTGCAAGTGAGACTTAATTCTGTGTTATAAATGTTGACGTGAAGCTTGAAGCTTCGATGGCTTTATTTTGTTTTCAAGTTTGTATTTCTCATCTCATTTTTCTGTATCTCATCAAATTATACATGTATATACTATGTATATACATTTTTATATATGTACCTGCATGCATATACTCATATATGTGTATATATGTACATAGATACATAGTGTTTTCTACTCCAAGCAACAAAACCATACCAATTTTCATTTCATTAAACACCCACTCTATTGTGGCATAACATAAATATATCCAGAGTAAATATTTAAAAATATTTATTCAACATAGTTTGCTAATAGGAAAGAATTCATGTTCATTAAAATGTATAATTACTTTTACACCATATGCTCTTCTGATGTAAAATAAACTTAGAGTTTTTAAAGAGACACCTATGGCTTCAAAATTAGATTGCATAGACTATCCTGTTCTTCTAAGCATAAAATGTGCTTTATGACTTTCGCTGAAAGTCTGGAGAGGGCAGAATTGTCATTGGTAACACCTAACCTCTGTTCCAACTTTAGTTGTATATTACTACCTGTTCCCTCTTCTGTAGACATAATGCTGCTGTCCTTCAGCATTTTTAGTTTGTGGATTCAATCTTGAAAAAATATTGGACGACAATCAGCTGCAGTTGGAGGCTCCCACTGAGAAGAATGAAAACGGTGAGTGAATCCTGCATCAGCAACTAAGGTATCTAGGTTCTCTCACTGGGACTGACTGGGAGATTGGCACAACCCAAGGAGAGCAGGGAAAAGCAGGGTAGAGTGACGGCCCATGCAGGAGCCGAATGGGGCAAGGGGACCTCCCACCCCCAACCAAGGGAGGTGTTGAGTAATTGTGCTGCCTCACCCAGGAAACCATGTTTTTTCCATGGATTTGTGCAACCTGTGCATCAGGAGATCCCCTTGTGAGCTCATGCCACTAGGGCTTTGGGTCCTAAGCACAGAGCAGTGCAGATTCTTGGTAGCTGCTTGGCTGGAGACTGCCTAAGACTACCCAGTTCCTAGGGGGATGGGTGGCTGTCATCACTGTGGTTGCCTGCTGCCTAAGATGACTGAGCTCCCGATGGGAGGGACAGCAGCCATCACTGTAGCTCCAGTTGGCCATTTTCCCCTGCCAGTGCTGGGGAGACTGGGCGGTTTGGCCCCAGGAGGAATTTCCCACAGCACAGCACGGCTGTTGTGGCAGATTCATCAGACTGCCTCTTTAAGCTGTACCAGGACCCATCCCTCCTCATCAGACAAGGCCTGGGAATTTCATCAACTACAGCCAGGGGTTTAGGGACAGAACTCTAATCTCCCTGGGATGGAGGCCTTGTGGGGAGAGACAACTGGAGTCTTCATGGATCAGTGGACTTAGTCTTTTCCCTTGCTGGCTCTGAGGAATCCAGGAAGTCTAGACAAGTGGGATTCTCCTAAGTGCAGAGCTCCCCCTCCACCAAGGGGCAGCCAGAGAGCTTCATTAAGCAGGTCCCTGATCTTGTGCCTCCTGACTGGGTGAGACCCCCCAACAGGGGTTGCCAGACACCTTATACAGCAACATTCCTGCTGGCATCAAGCTGGTGCCTCTCTGGGATGGAGCTCCCAGGGGAAGGAGCAGGCAGCCATCTTTGCTGCTCTGCAGCCTCCACTGGTGACACCTCCAGGTGTGGGAGGGACTCAGGCAAACAGGATCTAGAGTGGTCTCCCCAGCAAATCACAGCAACCCTACAGACGAGGGGCCAGACTGTTAAAAGAAAAACAAACAAACAGAAAGCAACAAAAACAACACCAGCAACAAAAAAGTACCCATGAAAACTCCATCCAAAAGTCAGCAACCTCAAAGATCAAAGGTAGATAAACTTGTGAAGATGTGAAGAATCAATGAAAAAAGACACTGAAAACTCAAAATCCAGAGTTCCTCTTCTCTTCCAGATGATGACAACACGTCTCCAGCAAGGATCCAGAATTGGGCTGAGGCTGAGATGGATGAACTGGCAGAAGTAGGCTTCAAAATGTGGGTAATAATGAACTTTGATGAGCTAACAGAGTATGTTCTATCCCAGTGCAAAGAAGTTAAGAACCATGGTAACATATTAGAGGAATATAAATGACCTGATAGAACTGAAAAATACAACATGAGAACTTCACAGTGCAATCACAAGTATCAATAGCCGAATAGACCAAGCAGAGGAAAGAATATCAGAGCTTGGAGACTATCTTGCAAAAATAAGACAAGCAGACAAGATTAGAGAAAAAAGAATGAAAAGGAATGAACAAAACCTCCAAGAACTAAGGGATTATGTAAAAAGACTGAACCTGTAACTGATTAAGGTACCTGAAAGAGACAGGAAAAATGGAACCAAGTTGGAAAACATACTGCAGGATATCATCTAGGAGAACTTTCCCAACCTAGCAAGGCAGGTCAACCTTCAAATCCAGGAAACTCAGAGAACCCCAGTAAGATACTCCAAGAGAAGATCAACCCCAAGACACATAATCATCAGATTCTCCAAGGTCAAATGAAAACAAAAATGTTAAGGGCAGCCAGAGAGAAAGGCCAAGTCACCTACAAATGGAAGTCCATCAGACTAACAGCAGACCTTGCAATAGAAACCCTACAGGCCAGAATAGATTAGGGGCCAGTATTCAACATTCTTAAAGAAAATAATTTCCAACCCAGGATTTCATACCCAGCCAAACTATGCTTCATAAGTGAAGGAGAAATAAAGTCCTCTTCAAGCAAGCAAATGTTGAGGGACTTTCACACCACCAGGCCTGCCTTGCAAGAGCTCCTGAAGGAAGCACTAAATGTAGAAAGGAAAAATCATTACCAGCCACTATAAACAAACTGAAGTGCACAGACCAACATCACTATGAAGTAACTACATAAACAAGACTATAAAATAACCAGCTAGCATCATGATGACAGGATCAAATTCACATGTAACAATGTTAACTTTAAATGTAAATGGGCTAAATGCCCCAGTTAAAAGACACACAATGGCAAGTTGGATAAAGAGTCATGACTCATTGGTGTGCTGTGTTCAAGATACCCATCTCACATGCAAAGACACACATAGGCTCAAAATAAAGGGATGGAGGAAAATCTACTACACAAATGGAAAGCAGAAAAAAAAACAGGGGTTGCAATCCTAGTTTCTTACAAAACAGATTTTAAACCAAGAAAGATCAAAAAAGACAAAGAAGGACATTATATAATGGTAAAGGGTTCAATTCAACAAGAAGGGCTAACTATCCTAAATATATATGCACCCAATATAAGAGCACCCAGATTCATAAAACAAACTCTTAGAGACGTTAAAAGAGATTTAGAGTCCCACACAATAATGATGAAGGATTTAACACTCCACTGTCAATAGTAGACAAATCATCAAGACAGAAAATTAACAAAGACATTCAGGATTGAACTCAGCTTAGTCAAGTGGACTTGACAGATATCTACAGAACTCTCCACCCAAAAACAATACAATATACCTTTTTCTCAGTGCCACATGGCACTTACTCTAAAATTGATCATGTAATTGGAAGTAAAACATTCTTCAGCAAATGCAAAAGAACTGAAATAATAACAAACAGTCTCTCAGACCATGGAGCAATCAAATTAGAAGAAGATTAAGAAACTCACTCAAAACCACACAACTACACGGAATTTAAACAGCCTTCTCCTGAATGATACCCGCTGGTGATACCCAGGCAAAAAGGGTCTAGAGTGGACCTCCAGCAAACTCCAACAGATCTCCTGGGTAAATCATGAAATTAAGGCAGAAATCAAGAAGTTCTTCGAAACCAATGAGAGCAAAGAAACAATGTACCAGAATCTCTGAGATGCAGATAAAGCAGTGTTAGGAGGAAAATTTATTGCACTAAATGCCCACATCAAAAAGCTAAAAAGATCTCCAATCTGCACCCTAACATCACAACTAAAAGAACTAGAGAACCAAGAGCAAACAAACCCCAAAGCTAGCAGAAGACAAAAAATATCCAAGATGAGAGCAGAACTGAAGGAGATAGAGATATAAAAGACTCTTCAAAAAATCAATGAATCTAGTAGCAGTTTTTTCAAAAATTTAATAATATGGATAGACTACTAGCTAGATTAATAAAGAAGAAAAGAGAGAAGAATCAAATAAAAACAACAAAAAATGATAAAGGGAATATCACCACCGACCTGACAGAAATACAAACTACTATCAGATATTACTATAAACACCTCTAGGCAAATAAACTAGAAAATCCAGAAGAAATGGATAAATTCCTGGACACATACACCCTCCCACGACTGAACCAGGAATAAGTTGAATTCCTTAATAGACCAATAAAAAGTTCTGAAATTGACACAGTAATAGTCTACCGACCAAAAACAAAAACAAAAACAAAAAAACAAACAAACCCAGGACCAGACAGATTTACAGCTGAATTCTACCAGAACTACAAAGAGGAACTGGTACCATTTCTTCCAAAACTATTCCAAACATTTGGAAACAAGAGAATCCTCTCTTATTTTATGAGGTCAACATCATCATGATACCAAAACCTTGCAGAGATACAACAACAAAAAACTTCAGGCTAATAACCCTGATGAACATCAATGCAATAATCCTCAATAAAATGCTGACAAACCGAATCCAGCAGCACATCAAAAAGCTTATCTACCACAGCCAAGTTGGCTTCACCCCTGAGATGCAAGGCTGGTTCAACATATGCAAACCAATAAACATAATATATCACATGAACAGAACCGAAGACAAAAGCCATGTGATTGGTCTGTTCCAAGATGGCCTAACAAGAACAGCTCCAGCCTGCAGCTCCCAGCATGATCAATGCAGAAGACGGGTGATTTCTGCATTTCCAACTGAGGTACCTGGTTCATCTCATTGGGATTGGTTGGACAGTGGGTGCATCCCATGGAGGTGAGCCAAAGCAGGGTGAGGCATTGCCTCACCTGGGAAGTGCAAGGGGTCAGGGAATTTCTCTTTCCTAGCCAAGGGAAGCCGTGACAGATGGTGCCTGGAAAAATGGGACACTCCCACCCCAATACTGCACTTTTCCAATAGTTTTAGCAAACGGCATACCAGGAGATTATATCACACTCCTGGCTCAGCAGGTCCCATGCCCATGGAGCCTTGCTCACTGCTAGCACAGCAGTCTGAGATCCACCTGTGAGGCAGCAGCCTGGCAAGGGGAGGGACGTCCACCATTGCTGAGGCTTGAGTAGGTAAACAAAGCAGCCAGGGAAGCTCGAACTGGGTGGAACCCACCGCAGCTCAGCCAGACCTGCTGCCTCTGTAGACTCCACCTTTGGGGGCAGGGCATAGCTGAACAAAATGCAGCAGAAACTTCTGCAGACTTAAGCGTCCATGTCTGACAGCTCTGAAGAGAGCAGTGGTTCTCCTAACATAGTGTTCAAGCTCGGACAATGGACAGACTGCCTTCTCAAGTGGGTCCCTGACCCCTGTGTAGCCTAACTGGGAGACACCTCCTAGTAGAGGCTGACTGACACCTCATATAGGAGGGTGCCCCTCTGGGATGAAGTTTCCAGAGGAAGGATCAGGCAGCAATATTTGCTGTTCTACAATATTTGCTGTTCTGCAGCCTCTGCTGGTGATACCCAGGCAGTGTCTGGACTGGACCCCCAACAAACTCCAACAGATCTGCAGCTGAGGGACCTGACTGTTAGAAGGAAAACTGACAAACAGAAAAGAATAGCATCAACATCAACAAAAAGGACATCCACATCAAAACCCCATCTGTAGGTCACCAACATCAAAGACCAAAAGCAGATAAAACCACAAAGATGGGAGAAACCAGAACAGAAAAGCTGAAAATTCTAAAAACCAAAGCACTTCTTTTCCTCCAAAGGATCATAGCTCCTCGCCAGCAATGGAACAAAGCTGGATGGAGAATAACTTTGACAAGCTGACAAAAGTGGGCTTCAGAAGGTCAGTAATAACGAACTTCTCTGAGCTAAAGGAGGATGTTCGAACCCATCACACAGAAGGTAAAAAACCTTGAAAAAAGATTAGAGGAATGGCTAACAAGAATAAACAGTGTAGAGAAGACCTTAAATGATTGGATGGAGCTGAAAACCATGGCACAAGAGTATGTGACACATGCACAAGCTTCAATAGCCAATTCGATCAAGTGGAAGAAAGGGTATCATTGATTGAAGATCAAATCAATGAAATAAAGTGAGAAGAGAAGTTTAGAGAAAAAGAGTAAAAAGAAGCCAGGCGGGGTGGCTCATGCCTGTAATCCCAGCACTTTGGGAGGCCAAGGCTGGTGGATCATGAGGTCAGGAGATCAAGACCATCCTGGCTAATACGGTGAAACCCTGTCTCCACTAAATATACAAAAAATTATCCGAGTATGGTGACAGGCGCCTGTAGTCCCAGCTACTCAGGAGGCTGAGGCTGGAGAATGGCATGAACCCGGGAGGTTGAGCTTCCAGTGAGCCGAGATAGTGCCACTGCACTCCAGCCTAGGTGACAGAGCGAGACTCCATCTCAAAAAAAAAAAAAAAAAAAAAGTAAAAAGAAATGAACAAAACCTCCAAGAAATATGGGACTATGTGAAAAGACAAAAATCTATGTTTGATTGGTGTACTTGAAAGTACTTGGAGAATGGAACCAAGTTGGCAAACACTCTTCAGGATATTATCCAGGAGAACTTCCCCAACCTAGCAAGGCAGGTCAACATTCAAATTCAGTGAATACAGAGAATACCATAAAGATATTCCTCGAGAAGAAAAACCCCAAGACACAAAATTGTCAGATTTGCCAAGGTTGAAATGAAGGAAAAAATGTTAAGGGCAGCCAGAAAGAAAGGTCAGTTTGCCCACAAATGGAAGCCCATCAGACTAACAGTGGCTCTCTTGCCAGAAACTCTCCAAGCCAGAAGAGAGTGGGGGCCAATATTCAACATTTTTAAAGAAAAGAATTTTCAACCCAGAATTTCATATCCAGCCAAACTAAGCTTCATAAGTGAAGGAGAAATAAAATCCTTTACAGACAAGCAAATGCTGAGACATTTTGTCACCACCATGCCTGCCTTACAAGAGCTCCCGAAGGAAGCATTAAACATGGAAAGGAACAACCAGTACCAGCCACTGCAAAAACATGACAAATTGTAAAGACCATCGATGCTAGGAAGAAACTGCATCAACTAAAGGAAAAAGTAACCAGCTAACACAATAATGACAAGGTCAAATTCACACATAACAATATTAACCTTAAATGTAAATGGGCTAAATGCCCCAATTAAAAGACACAGACTGGCAAATTGGAAAAAGAGTCAAGACCCATCAGTGTGCTGTATTCAGGGGACCCATTTCACATGCAGAGACACACATAGGCTCAAAATAAAGGGATGGAGGAAGATCTACCAAGAAAATAGAAAGAAAGAAAGAAAAAAAAAAAGCAGGGGTTGCAATCTTAATATCTGATAAAACAGAATTTAAACCAACAAACATCAAAAGAGACAAAGAAGGCAATTACATAATGGTAAAGGGATCAATTCAACAAGAAGAGCTAACTATCCTAAATATATATGCACCAATACAGGGGCACCCAGATTTATAAAGCAAGTTCTTAGAGATCTACAAAGAGACTTAGACTCCCACACAATCATAATGGGTGACTTTAACACCCCATTGTCAATATTAAACAGATCAACAAGATAGAAGGTTAATAAGAATATGCAGGACTTGAACTCAGTTCTATGCCAAGCATACCTAATAGACATCTACAGAACTCTACAACCCAAATCAACGGAATATACATTCTTCTCAGCACCATATCACACTTATTCCAAAATTGACCACATATTTGGAAGTAAAGCACTCCTCAGCAAATGTAAAACAAAAGAAATCACAACAGTCTCTCAGACCATAGTGCAATCAAATTAGAACTAAGGACTAAGAAACTCACTCAAAACCGCTCAACTACATGGAAACTGAATAACCTGCTCCTGAATGACTACTGGGTACACAACGAAATGAAGGCAGAAATAAAGATGTTCTTTGAAACCAGTGAGAACAAAGACACAACGTACCAGAATGTCTGGACACATTTAAAGCAGTGTTTAGAGGGAAATTTATGGCACTAAATGCCCACAGGAGAAAGCAAGAAAGATCTAAAATCAACACCCTAATGTCACAATTAAAAGAACTAGAGAAACAAGAGCAAACAAATTCAAAAGCTAGCAGAAGGCAAGAAATAACCAAGATCAGAGTAGAACTGAAGGAGATAGAGACACAAAAAAACCCTTCAAAAAATCAATGAATCCAGGAGCTATTTTTTTGTAAAGTTCAACAAAATTGGTAGACCTCTAGCAAGTCTAATAAAGAAGCCAAGAGAGAAGAATCAAATAGAGGCAATAAAAAATGATAAAGGGGATATCACCACCAATCCCACAGAAATGCAAACTACCATCAGAGAATACTATAAACACCTCTATGCAAATAAACTAGAAAATCTAGAAAAATGGATAAATTCCTGGACACATACACCCTCCCAAGACTAAACCAGGAAGAAGTTGAATGTCTGAATAAACCAATAACACGTTCTGAAATTGAGGCAATAATTAATAGTCTACCAACCAAAAAAAGGCCAAGACCAGACAGATTCACAGCCGAATCTGCCAGAGGTACAAAGAGGAGCTGGTACCATTCCTTCTGAAACTATTCCAATCAATAGAAAAAAGAGGGAATCCTCCCTAACTCATTTTATGAGGCCAGCATCATCCTGATACCAAAGCCTAGCAGAGACACAGCAAAAAAAGAGAATTTTAGACCAATATCCCTGATGAACATCAATGCAAAAGTTCTCAATAAAATACTGGCAAACCAAATCCAATTCTCAATAAAATACTGGCAAACCAAATTTGAGCACATCAAAAAGCTTATCCACCACAATCAAGTTGGCTTTATTACTGGGTTGCAAGGCTGATTCAACACATGCAAATCAATAAACGTAATCCATCACATAAACAGAACCAATGACAAAAGCCACATGATTATCTCAATAGATGCAGAAAAGGCCTTCAACAAAATTCAACAGTCCTTCATGCTAAAAACTCTCAATAAACTAGGTATTGATGTAACGTATCTCAAAATAATAAGAGCTATATATGACAAACCCATAGCCAATATTCTGAATGGGGCAAAAACTGGAAGCATTCCCTTTGAAAACTGGCACAAGACAGGGATGCCCTGTCTCAACATAGTGTTGGAAGTTCTGGCCGGGGCAATCAGGCAACAGAAAGAAATAAAGGGTATTCAATTAGGAAAAGAGGAAGTCAAACTGTCCCTGTCTGTAGGTGATGTGATGGTATATTTAGAAAATCCATCATCTCAGCCCAAAATCTCCTTAAGCTGATACGCAACTTCAGAAAAGTCTCAAGATACAAAATCAAAGTGCAAAAATCACAAACATTCCTATACACCAATAACAGGCAAACAGAGAGCCAAATCCTGAGTGAACTCCTAGTCACAATTGCTACAAAGAGAATAAAATACCTAGGAATCCAACTACAAGGGATGTGAAGGACCTCTTCAATGAGAACTACAAACCACTGCTCAATGAAATAAAAGAGGACACAAACAAATGGAAGAACATTCCATGCTCATGGTGAGCAAGAATCAACATCGTAAAAATGGCTATATTGCCCAAGGTAATTTATAGATTCAATGCCATCTCCATCAAGCTACCAATGACTTTCTTCACAGAATTGGGAAAACCTGCTTTAAAGTTCATATGTCTTAGCATTGCCAAGACAATCCTAAGCCAAAAGAACAAAGCTGGAGGCATCACACTGCCTGACTTCAAACTATACTACAAGGCTACAGTAACCAAAACAGCATGGTACTGGTACCAAAACAGAGATATAGACCAATGGAACAGAACAGAGGCCTCAGAAATAACACCACACATCTACAACCATCTGATCTTTGACAAACCTGACAAAAACAAGCAATAGGGAAAGAATTCCCTATTTAATAAATGGTGCTGGGAAAACTGGCTAGCCATATGTAGAAAGCTGAAACTGGATCCCTTCCTTACACCTTATACAAAAATTAATTCAAGATGGATTAAAGACTTAAATGTTGGACATAAAACCACAAAAAACCCTATAAGAAAACCTAGGCAATACCATTCAGGACATAGGCATGGGCAAGGACTTCATGACTAAAACACCAAAAGCAAATGACAACAAAAGCCAAAATAGACAAATTGAATATAATTAAACTAAAGAGTTTCTGCACAACAAAAGAAACGACCATCAGAGTGAACAGACAACCTCCAGAATGGGAGAAAATTTTTGCAATCCACCCATCTGACAAAGGGCTAATATCCAGAATCTATGAAGAACTTAAACAAATTTACAAGAAAAAAACAACCCTATCAAAATGTGGGCAAAGTATATGAACAGACACTCCTCAAAATAAGACATTTATGCAGCCAACAGACACTTGAAAAAATGCTCATCACACTGGTCATCAGAGAAATGCAAATCAAAACCACAATGAGATACCATCTCACACCAGTTAGAATGGTGATCACTAAAAAGTCAGGAAATAACAGATGCTGGAGAGGATGTGGAGAAAGAGGAATGCCTTTACACTGTTGATGAAACTAGTTCAACCATTGTGGAAGACAGTGGGTGATTCCTCAAGGATCTAGAACTAGAAATACCATTTGACCCAGCAATCCCATTACTGGGTATATACCCAAAAGATTGTAAACCATTCTACTACAAAGACACATGCACACGTATGTTTATTGCAGCACTATTCACAATAGCAGACTTGGAACCAACCCAAATGTCCATCAATGATAGACTGGATTAAGAAAATGTGGCACATATACACCATGGAATACTAGGCAGTCATAAAAAGGATGAGTTCATCTCCTTTGCAGGGACATGGATGCAGCTGGAAACCCTCATTCTCAGCAAACTATCAAAAGGACAGAAAACCAAACACCACATGTTCTCACTCATAGGTTGGAATTGAACCATGAGAACACCTGGACACAGGGTGGGGAACATCACAACCTGGGGCCTGTCATGGGGTGGGGGGCAGGGGAAGGGATAGTATTAGGAGAAATACCTAATGTAAATGACGAGTTAATGGGTGCAGCAAACCAACATGGCACATGTATACCTGTGTAACAACCTGTACGTTGTGTGCATGTACCCTAGAACTTAAAGTATGATTTTTAAAAAAGGGGGGAAAAAAACATGTGATTATCTCATTAGATGCAAAAAAGTGACTTCAATAGAATTAAAAATACCTTCATGTTAAAAACTCTCAATAAACTAGGTATTGATGGAACATACCTCAAACTAATAAGAACTATTTATAACAAACCCACATCCAATATCACACCGAATGAGCAAAACCTGGAAGCATTCCCCTTGAAAACTGGCATAAGACAAAGAAGCCCTCTCTTACCACTCCAATTCAGCATAATATTGGAAGTTCTGGCAAGAGCAATCAGGCAAGAGAAAGAAATAAAGGGTATTCATATAAGAAGAAAGGAAATCAAACTGTCTCTATTTGCAGATGACATGATCCTATATCTACAAAACTCCATCCTCTCAGCCAAAAAGCTTCTTAAGCTGATGAGCAACTTCAGCAAAGTCTTGAAATAAAATATCAGTGTGCAAAAATCATAAATATTCCTATATACCAACAATAGACAAGCAGAGAACTAAATCATGAATGAACTCCCATTTACAATTGTTCCAAAGAGAATAAAGTAACTGGGAATATAGCTGACAAGGGAAATGAAGGACCTCTTCAAGAAGTACAAACCACTGCCCAAGGAAATCAGAGAGGACCCAAACAAATGGAAAAACATTCTATGCTCATGGAAAGAAAGAATCAATATTGTGATAAAGGCCATACTGCCCAAAGTAATTTATAGATTCAATGCTATTCCCATTAAATTACCATTGACATTCTTCACAGAATTAGAAAAAAAACTACTTTAAAATTCATATGGAACCGAAAAAGAGCCTAAACCACCAAGACAATCCTAAGCAAAAGGAAGAAACGCTAGAGGCATCACACTACCTGACTTCAATCTATATTATGAGCCTACAGAAACCAAAACAGCATGGTACTGGTAGAAAAACAAACACATAGACCCATGGAACAGAATAAAGAACTCAGAAATAAGACCACACGTCTATAACCATCTGATTTTCAACAAACCTGTCAAAATCGAGCCATGGGGAAAGAATTCCCTATTTAATAAACGGTACTGAAAGAAATGACTAGCCATTGCAGAAAATTGAAACTGGACCCCTTCTTTACACCTTCTACAAAAATTAACTCATGATGGATTAAAGACTTAAATATAAAACCCAGAACTATAAAAGCCTAGAAGAAAATCTAGGCAATATCATTCAGAACATAGACACTGGCAAAGATTTCATGATGAAAACTTCAAAAGCAATTGCTTGTTGCTTTTCTAACAGACAACCTCCAGAATGGGAGAAAATTTTTGCAATCTCTCCATCTGATAAAGGTCTAATATCCAGAATCTATAAGGAACTTAAAAAAAATTTACAAGAAACAAACAAACAAACAATATCATTTAAAAGTACATGAACAGGCAAAGGACATGAACAGATACTTCTCAAAAGAAGACATTTACGGAGCTAACAAACATATGAAGAAAAGCTCAACATCATTGACCATTAGAGAAATGCCCATCAAAACCACGATGAAATACTGTCTCACACTAGTCAAAATGACAATTATTAAAAAGTCCAGAAACAACAGATGCAATAAGGCTGTGGAGAAATAGGAACACTTTTATACTGTTGGTGGGAATGTAAATTAGTTCAACCATTGTAGAAGACAGTGCGGTAATTCCTCAGAGACCTAGACCCAGAAATACCATTTGACCCAGCGATCCCACTACTGGGTATATAACCAAAGGAATATAAATTATTCTATTATAAAAATACATGCACATGTATGTTCATTGCAGCACTATTCACAATAGCAAAGACATGGAATCAACTCAAATGTCCATCAATGATAGACTGGATAAAGAAAATGTGGTACAAATACACCATGGAATACTATGCAGCCATAAAAAAGGAACAAGATCATGTCCTTTTCAGGGACATAGATGGAGCTGGAAGCCATTATCCTCAGTAAACTAACAAAGGAATAGAAAACCAAACACCACATGTTGTCACTTGTAAGTGGAAGCCAAACAATGAGAACACATGGACACAGGGAGGAGAACAACACACACTGTGGCCTTTTGCAGGGGTCGAGGGAGCAAGGGGAGAGAGAGAATCAGGAAAAATAGCTAAAGCATGCTGGGCTTAATACCTAGGTGATGGGCTGATAGGTGCAGCAACACACTTACCATGGCACACGTTTATCTATGTAACAAAACTGCACATCCTGCACATGTATTCCAGAACTTAAAATAAAAGAAAATATAAATAATAGCAAAAAAAAGAAAATATATTATCAACCTAATGGGGGAGAAATGATGATATGCTATGCTCATTGCATTAGACAACAAATATTATTCTTATCCTACAAATATTGTGAAAATGTCCAGGAGCCAAGAAGTCAGGACCAGCTGGGTGGGAGCTTCCCTGGAGAGTCACTTATGCATAGAGGTTTACTGGGACTGGGGCAAACATGGAAAGGCTAATATGTCATGAATCTTTTAAGTTGTAAATGACAGAAATACAACTTAAGCAAGCTTAAGCCAAAAAGGGTATCAACACACATTACTAAGAGTCCAAGAATAGTACTTACTTCAGGCATTGTTACATCTAGAGGACAAATGTTACCAGGAGTGTCTTTTTTCTTTTCTTGGAAAGGCTCCCTCCATGTGGTGAGCAAACAGCCATTCTCTATGGAAGACTCACATTCCCTTGTTTAGAAATCCTACCAAAATGAAAGGGGGGTTTTGTTTTGTTTGTTTGTTTGTTTTGCTAGCTTTGGCAGAAAGCTCCAAGGGAGAGCATGTCTCAAGTCATGTGTCTGTGCTTAAATCAATCATTGCACCAGGAGATGTGATGGTCTGATTGGCCAGACCTGGTTCTTGTATCTCTTCTATGTTGAGGGTGAGGAGAAGAATCAGAGTCGGCTCCACTGAAGCTAAATAGAATAGGAAGAGGTAACTTATCATCAGAGGAATGTGAAAAGATGCTGAGTTGGCCCGAACACAGATGCCTCCTGCTAAGGAATGTAACAAGACAGTACTCCATGGATGAATCTACAGTTAGAAAGAACGAGTTTTAAGGAGCAAGTAAAATACTTAAAATAAAAATTGTTCATTTCCCATTTATTGAGATCCTACTGGATGTCAGGAAGTGTCTTAAGAGCTAGAGATATAAACATAACAGGGAAAGTTCTTACTTTTGTAAAGCTTATATTCTAGTAATGGAAGATGGGTAAATAAAATAATTGAGTAAAGGATATAGTATTTTAAATAGAATTAAGGTCTACATCTATTTGAAATATTTTTATAGGAAGGGTAGTAGAAAATACTAATGGGGTGGTCTTTGAAGGCTTCAATGGAAAGGTAGTATTTGAGAAATGACCTGGAAAGTGCCATGTGAATATCTGTGGAAGAGCATTCCAACCAGGAAAAAAAAAAAAAAAAAAAAAGCAGAAAGGCAAAGGCAGGGATGAAGTAATGGAAAGCCAAAAATACAAAGTCAGGAGTGGAATAGACAAGGATAACAATGAGGTCATTGTGGTTGAATCTCTCGGCTGGTCGTTTAGTGAATGAATACAACTTAGATTCATGTGGTAGTTTGTTGCCCCAAGTTCATCATCAGGTATGATATGTGAAAGCACTGAGTTCTCAGGGAAATATTTCTCCCTCTTGGACAAGGGGCCTGAGTTGTATCTTGGTACCCCTATGAAAAGTTTGTGAAGCCACAGGAAGGGAAAAAGAGGATAGAGACTAATAGACAAGAATTAGAAGTCATTTATTCATTCATCCATTTATTGAGTTTGGCCTGCTATTTTCAGATGCTTCTGGAGTACAGAACCAAATAGGACAAAATATCCCATGCCATGCCTAAGGAATTTACAGTCCGGCAGGAGTCATCTAAGCAGACAGGGTGGGTTAAATCAAGGAGAAGGCAGGATTCACAAGTCTAGGCTGGCAGTGTGGTTCAGAGGCAGGAGGTCAGAAAGTAGGCAAAGGCAGCACTGTCGAATCCTCTTGGTGGCCTCTGATGCTAAGGCAAAGGCTGCTGTTGCCCTTCAGGTGGAGGTAATGGTTACAACCTTCACTGAATCTTGAGACTGCTAAAGCTGGAACAGGGGTGCTGCCTCCCTCATGCTGTCTCTCCATTTCCCCTTACTTAGTGAACACTCCAGTGTCCCTAGGCTGGAGATCCTGTGCTCATTTTACTTACTCTAGGAAGAAAGGAGAAAGCATAGGGGAAGATAGAAAAAGAAAAACAGATGCCATTGTTCTTCCTTTCATTTCTATGCTTGTTCTATTTTTGCAATGTGGCAGAAAAAAAATTTTAAAGCATGTTTTCCCTCCTATGCTTCTTTTCTAATTCCAAGAGAGAGTTATATTCTTTTTACTTCTAAATGTAAAATGAAATAGCCATATTCTTATATATCACTTAAATATAAATTTGCACCCATGGCGAGTTGATTAATTAGTACTTGTTTCCCACAACACTCCAATTTATAAAAGGTTCTACTTGATCAACTTCTTCAGGAGTACAATTTTTCTTTTTCTTTTAAACTTTTACTTTAAGTTCAGGTATACAAATGCAGGTTTGTTACATAGGTAAACTGGTGTCATGGAGATTTGTTGTACAGATTATTTCATCACCCAGGTATTAAGCCTAACATCCATTAGTTATTTTTTCCGGATCCTCTTTCTCCTCCCACCCTGTACCCTCCGAAAGGCCCCAGTGTGTGTTCCCCTCTATGTGTCCGTGTGTTCTCACATTTAGCTCCCACTTATAAGTGAAAACTTGTGGTATTTGTTTTTCTGTTCCTGTGTTAGTTTGCTAAGAATAATGGCCTCCAGCTCCATTCATGTCCCTCTGAAGATATGATCTCATTCTTTTTTATGGCTTCATAGTAAGAACACAATTTTTCAAATGATCACATCTAGTTTCATAACTGTACTCTTCCCAAGTGCAACCGTGAAGAGTGGTTGGCATTATAAATTGGTGCTTTGGTTTGATAGACCCAGTTTTATTCTTGTTTAGTTTTTAATGTATTTTCAGAGGGTTTAGATAGATCATGAATTCTCATTTCTCCATAGCCCAAACCAGTTTCTAACCTCCTTGTTGTCTGTATCTAGCTGTTTTGTAATCTATACTTTCTAAGTCAGTTTGGGCTGCAATAACAAAAGTGCCTCAGATTAGGTGGCATATAAACAATAGAAATTTATTTTTCACAATTCTGGAGGCTGGAAGTCTAAGATCAGGGTGCTAGCATGGTCAAGTTCTGGTAAGGGCCCTCTTTCAGGTTGCAGAGGCCGCATCTTGCCTGTATCTCCACATGGAAGAAAGAGAGAGAAATCTCATGCCCCTTCCTCATTTAATAAGGGCACTAATTCCATCGGGGTTGGGGGGTGGTCTACCCTCGTGGTGTAATTACTGCCAAATGCTCCACCTCTACGTACCATCACATTGGAAATTAGGCTTCAACATACAAATTTTAAGAGGACACTAACAGTCAGTTCATAGCAATGGCTTCTCTAAAAAGCAGGGAAATTTCTTAGTTATCTTGTTAACTTTCTAGGAATATTAGATACTTAATTCCCAGGTCCGCATGCCCCATCTATTCTCAAACATTACAGTCCGTGGGTGTCACTAAGACCTCACATAATCACAGCTGCCTAATGGTCCTCAGAAAATGTTTGGGAACCAATGATTCTAGTATTCCCTTTGGGAGCAGCAGGGCCAGGATTGGGGTGAGGCAAGTTAAGGTTACTTGCCTTAAGTGCAAAATGTAAGGTTACATCAAAAAATGAGTAATCAAGATAGTATTGGGGCCGGGCACGATGGCTTACACCTGTAATCCTAGCACTTTGGGAGGCTGAGGCAGGCAGCACTTGAGGTCAGGAATTCGAGACCAGCCTGGCCAACTGGTGAAACCCCATCTCTACCAAAAATTACAAAAATTAGCTGGGTGTGGTGGCGAGCACCTGTGATCTCAGCTACTCAGGAGGCTGAGGCAGGAGAATTGCTTGAACCCATGAGATGGAGGTTGCAGTGAAGCGAGATCGCACCACTTCACTCCAGCCTGGGTGACAGAGTGAGAATGTCTCACCAGAACAAAAAAAACAAAAAAAGGATTTGAATATAATATTTCAAAATTCAAAATTAATACCTATGGAAAAACAAAATACCAAAATTTTAAATAGAGACAGACTGTTTGCTTTATGATGATATTATTGTGCAATAGAATAAGTCCCTTCCACTCGGCCCTCAGTTTACTGGTCTGGCAAAGCAATACAGTCCACTAGTCAAACAGGAAGCATGTTTATGAGGGTTGACAACAGCACATCAACAGTTTGGGCAACACAGGGTTTTATATATAATCATGTTTTTGTTTGTAGATCTGTTTTTAACTTTCTCACTTTGTTCAAACTATGGGACAATACTTTGATAAGTGTATGCAAAAGGTCTTCAACTTACAATAGGTTGACTTACGATTTTTCAATTTTACAATGGGTTTATTGGGACATAAACCAATAAACCAATCATAAGTTAAAGAGCATTTGTATAAAGTTGCACATTTTTCCTTTTGTCTCAGGCTTCTGAGGCTTGGCATGACACTGGAAAGTCACAACGGAAACCACAAGATTTAAAGTCCTCTGTCTCTAATATGGTAATCTATATAAAAAGCGTTTAAAGTACTCATGTCCTTTGACCTAATTTTTCCATTTTTACGGATCTGGCTAATGAAATTATATTATAAACACATTATTAAAAATTTGCAGTTAAATGTCTAAAGTTATTTATAAAACTACAGGTATAACATGAGTCCATGTTTGTCTTAAATAAATAAGAGGATGATATATGGGAAGAGAGGAGGCAGTTAGGCAGGTAGACATATTATCTAAGGCTGAATCTTTAAATATAAATATGGCTTAATTCTGCATAGTAAACCTTGGATTATTTTTATCTTTTTCCTTATTTGTATTTTCTACCTTTCTATAATAAAACAGTATTGCTTGGATAATTAAACAAACAAATTAACTTAAAATTTCATTACAATTTATGTACTTCCATAGCCAGATCTTATATAATATGAGATTAACTGAAATTTTTCACTTCTATGGAGAGGCATCTCACTTCATTGAAAATGCACTTAGTAAGGTATATCTGTAACACTAAACATGCTGTAATTACCAACCATGACACATACCTGTAAGAAAACAAATCAGGTAACCAATCTGCTGGAAAATGTACATTCAAAATGTCTCTGCCACCTTGATAATGTTCTCCAAGAGGATTTAATAACTCATCATTCTCATAGCTCAATCTTCCTGATGATGGAATTTTTATCCATGAAGAAAGGGGAAAAAATGAGGTTATAGCAGGGTAAATATGTGGCTGAAAATGGTAGTAGACATGGATGCAGGCCTTGCCTATATGACAGGCAGACATAGGCTTTGACCCCTCAGGAATAAAAATTAGGCAAGAGTTCTATCTAAAATTAAAGACGCTCATGTTTCTAATGCTCATTAGCTGACATTTATCTAGGAGGATCACCAATCATTGAGTTATTTTTATAACCAGCTTAACAGAGGCTGTGTTTCCATGACAACAGTCAATGTTGGGAAGGTAAAAAAAAAGAAATTAATGGAACTTGTGGTGATCTTAATAATGCTGTATGGAACTTATTCATTAATCTGGTTTTCCTATTGTCTGGGCTTCCATGCCACTGCAGAACTAACTGGCTTCTAGGGGCTGTCTGACATTGGGAATAATGCATTTTCGAGAACGCCAAGTGCCTCTAACCCAGGTTACTGACAGAGTATTCTAATTCTTCTGTGATTTTTCTTTTGAACGGAGTATGGGGTGGAATCATTGTAAAAGAACCCTTAGATCACCACAAACTGACCAAGAAAAGTGCAGGATTGGTCGGCGCAAGAGGCACAAATTTTATCTTTATTCTCTTTTGAAATCCGCAGCAGCAAATTTGCTCTCATGAATTAAATGTTATGTGAAAAGAAAAAGAGGAATCAAGTTTCTTTCTAGATTTCTGACCTAAGCCACTGGGTAGATGATAGTGTAAAAGACAGGAAAATCAGCCAAATGTGGATTGGGTGATGGAGACAAAGAGTTCTATTTTAGAAATCCTTTTATCTTCAAAGAGACTTAAATTGTATTACATCATAACTGAACATTTTAGACACAAATAATACAGCTCAGTCAAAAGACCTTATTTCATACAGACAACGTGATGGTTTTGCTATCAATGAGATGTTGGGTCTGGAGCACACTATTGGAAAAAAATCACCTGTCAGTGTTGAGGTCTTTTTTACTTGTCCTCAACCTATTTTTTATTTTTCAAAGTAATCCAGATTTAGGTGTTTCAGAATCAACAACTTAGGATGCTTTCTGAACAGAATTTAGAACCCGTATGTTTCTGTGTCTTGAATGGCCTATGCATCCCAATTGCTCCCTGACTTTGTGTGTTGTCTGTAAGTGTGAGTCACGTTGTTTTGCGTTTAGTGTTAGGGCTGCAATGATTCTTGGTATGTCTTTTGGGAGCCTCTCCATCGTGTCTTAGAGGCTCTATTACGAGCCTCTCTAATGCGTATTCCTCCACCTTTACAATTCTATTAAGGAACCAAAAGTTTATAAATGAAATAAATTTAGATACTAATAAGTTAAAAAAAAAATTCCCAACCCTAACACAAGTAATAAGACCACTAAACAGTATATATTAATATATGCCTAAAAGATCATACACTACTGTTTTCAGTATAAATGTGGATTCAGCAGAAGAAGTTTAGAATTGTGTTTTGAAGAAGCTGAATTTTTCCAAGCCATAGGAATGTTGCTTTCAGGTGTAGATTTGAGAAAGGGATTATAGCATTTCTTACCAAAACACAAAAACAAAACAAAAACCTTTGAGGTAAAATAGAATTTTTAAAGCAGTATGTAGACAGATATGCTATGTGATATAACTTCAATCTATGAATGATCTTTTCAATAACTTATTCCACATCTGATGAGACTCTAAGCAGATCATGACTGAGCCCCAGACATTCTTGCTTCCAAGTCTTCCATGAAATTCAGACCAACTCAGAATGAAATCAAACTCTTAAACTATTTTAATATATGTTATTGATACTTTCTAACTTTTTTCTTTAGAGTTGTTTCTCCCAATGAAAATTCAACTTAGTGTCAGTGACCAAGGAAAGACCCTGTTGATTCAGTGAGGACTCATTTTTCATTTTTCACCTTTCTTTGATTAATTAAGCACTAGCTCTACACAAAGCTGAGCATAGTTACCAAGGTACAGGTTGAAACTCCGAAGATGACTTATTTCATTGATCTTCATTAGTATGAGGACTTTCTCTTTGACTTAGTTTTCTCTTCCTAGCTAGGAGGTTCTATCTGCAGATGAGGGTAGAAAGCTGAAGGGAACCCCCTGGCCATGCACGTCTATGAGAGGAGACTCAGGGCCAGAGCAGAACATGACATGTTCAGAATCTGCACCAGAATTGATTTAGAAAATGTAGGAATACAGAGCATAGATACTTCAGATATTGCTTTGTTTCTTATAAGAACTACTTACCTTCTAATAGAAGGCATTTTAAAAACTGAAACTGGAAAGAAATTTGAAATGGATGTGCAAAATGTATACCTTTTCTTTATATACTATCAACATCAGCAGTGATATCAACAATGATTATAACTAATCAAGAATCTCATAGCTGCCCTGTGTAGGAATTGTAAATTCAACATAAATTTATAAGCTGATAAAGATGCAATGGACTGGCTCAATACTTGGGTAAAATAAATTAATTAAAACAAAAGCCTGGAGGTTTCCAAAAGTTGTAGACATTTCTATAATGAACGTATTTTTTATAGACAGGGTCACTTTAGGTTGCTTAGGCTGGACTTTAACTCCTGAGCTCAAGTTATCTTCCCACCTCAGCCTCCCAAGTAGCTGGGACTACAGGCATGTGCCACCTTGCCCAGTTCCTCTTTGTAATATTTATCTTAGTAAAACCTAGAATAACTTTTCATTGGATAAACTAAACTTCTCTTAAATAATGAAAATGCTCTGAGGTTATTTTAGTAAGAGTGAGTCTCAGTGTCCTTTTTTTTTTTTTTTTTTCTTTCCAGATGGAGTCTCACTCTGTAGCCCAGTCTGGGGTGCAATGGTGCAATGTCAGCCTCAGCCTGCCGAGTGGCTGGGATTACAGGCACCCGCCACCATGCCAGGCTAAGTTTTTGTATTTTTTTGTAGAGATGGGGTTTCACCATGTTGGATAGGCTGGTCATATATTAGTGTCTCTTGTGGGCTGAATTGTGCCCTGTCGCCCAAAGTTATATGTTGAAGCCTTAAGCCCCAGTACCTCAGAATGTGACCTCATTTAAAAATGAGGCCTTGGCAGAGGCAGTTAAGTTAAAGTGAGGTCATTAGGGTGGGTCCAATTTTGTATCACTAGTATCTTTGTAAAGTGGGGAAATTTGGACACAAAGAGAGGCATAAAGGGAAGCTGTGAAGAGGCACAGTTAAAAGATAGCCACACATAAGCCAAGGAGACAGGCCTGCAACAGATGTCTCCCTCGAGGGCTGGAGCTATTGGTCCTGACAACAGCCTTAGGCTTCATCTGTGTTTTCTTTATCAGGGTTGTTGGTCTCAAACTGAGAGGAGAGGAAAAAGATGAAATGTAAGACCCTAGCATGTCCAACCAACTAATGAGAAGGTAGAACAGAAACACAGAGCCGTTGGACCTTGATTACTCTCATGATTTATTAATATTCAGGTTGAAAAAGGAGCCTTAGAGCCGCAAGTTTACGCTAATTGGCACATTTGCTTTATTTATTTATTTTTAAAACAAACTGGGTTTTTTGAATTTTTTCCTTTTTGTTCATTCCATCACATTGAAAAGGAGGAAAACAAAAATGGTTTTGAATTCACTCGATATTTTGGACTCCTCAGATGAACGGAACATTGCACACACACTTGGAACAGAGAGAGAGATAGAGAGGAAAGTGGACTCCCACAGGGCCACACGCACCAGATCAAATAACTTGGATACAGTGCAAGAATTTCCCAAAATGATTGAATCATCATTACCAAAAACTCGCCATAACAACACCAAGAAACAAAAAATGTTTAAGCCACACTGTTTGACTTGGGATCTTTCCTGCTTTTTTTTTTTTTTTTTTTTTTTTTTTTTAAATGTTTGCCACACAGAGAGAAAGAGGGCTAGTGGGTGGGAAAGGACAGACTCACAGACGTGAGCAGGACAGGAGGGGACTTTAGAGTGGAGCTGAGAAGAGGGTAGGGAGAGACAGGCTCAGGAGAGGGGAGGGTGGGGATGTGGAAAGCCATTTCTTGGAGTTCAGGCATGTTCTTGGTCAGCCTCGGGTTCCTCTTCTTTACCCTCATCCTGCCGGGCACTTTCCTTAGGTTTGGTTTCATCTACAGCTTCTGAGAAAGAAAACAAGATAGGGTGGGGGGAAAAGGAGAGAGTTAGTATTTTGTCTTATCTGTTCATACAATGGTGCAATGCATTTCTTCTTTTTATGTCATTTCATAACAGCATTAAGATTAAAAGATTATTAATATCCCAGTTAATATAAGTTCCAAGTTCAGAAGAGTTTACCTCAAGGAAGCTGTTCAGTGGCACCTATGGAAGAACTCAGGAGCAAAGGTATGTGAGTGACAAGGAGCCCACTTAACAGAAGGTACTGTGGTCGTTAATCTCTCAGCCTTACAATCGAGGTATCCACATACAGGATCTTCACATAGGGAATCAATGACAATCTTGTATTGCTGTTCTATTAGTGTCAGAAGAATTGTGACAGATAATTTATGTGGACCATCGAGCATCCATTCCAAATTTCTTACCACTCATTTCCAGTATTGGAAAGTGAAGTAGTTGAATTTTCAGCTCCTGCGGGACAGCGCTGGTCAATTCTAGAAGTAGAAGTCCCTAGAGAGGGCAGAGTTGGGTTTTGCCCTTCACATTCTCCTATTCCTGATCACTTGGACCTCAAACAATACATGGCACTGTAGCAGCTGCCTTGTGACCATGAAGACAAAAACTACACACTAAGGATGGTGGAGCAAAAAGAAAAACTCATCACTGAGTGACTGTACTACTCCTAGATACCTTCCCTCAGAGACAAGTCACTAGCCTCTTTAAAGCATTGTAATATAATAGTTTTCAGTTTCTTGCAGCCAAGCACATTCCAACTGAATACACTTATCCATAGGGAAAGTACTGCTTTGCTTAACAAGGAGGATATCAAGTATTTTTGAAGAAAAATATTCCCTTGGTTTCCCGACAGAACTCAGTCAACGAGTTTAACACTACCTGATAGTTTACTAATATGCTAGCTTGTAGAAAAAGAATTCATTTGCTTTGAAACAACTTGTGTTGCCAAACAATCAACTCCCTGTGTCAGGGTCCCCCAAGACCACCCCTAGGTTTAGTGATTTGCTAGGAGGACTCATGGGACTCAGCATGCAGTCTGCTTCATAACTAAAATTTATTGCAGTGAAAGAACACAAAGCAAAGTAAGCAAAGCAAAAAGTTGCTCATGGGCAAAGTTTGGAGGAAACCAAACAAGTTTCTAAGAGTCTTCTCCCCATGGAGTCATCCAGGATGTGCTTAATTCTTTCAGCAATAAATTACCATAACACATGGAAGATGTCATCTATTAGGGAAGTTTAACTGAGTTTGCATTGGTAATTGGTCATGTAGGCACCCTCCACCTAGCAGGTACAAAATTCAGACTCCCAGAAGAAAAATAGTTGTTCGGCATAAACCACATTGTTTGTACTATGGTTTTAGGCACCTGGAACCACTCTTATCAGTTAAGGAATGATGAGAATCTTCTCAAAATCCAAGTTCCCAGATGCCAGCCAATGGTCAACTTTACAAACAAGCTTTTCTAAGGACAGCAGTCCCAGGCCTATTATATTAACTGTTTTTTTTTTTTTCCCACCTCAATCCCTTATATTGGCGATGCCTGTGTCTTAAAATGAAGCTATTGTTATTGCTTGTCCTCCTCTTAACAGCTACTAGGTGCTAATTATTCTTGGAAAGCTAAACTGAAGTCCATGGAATTTTGTTAGGCTAACAAATTTGTGTTTAATTAGAAGACAATAGACAGTTTGAAAGCCCTTGAGCAAGGAATATAATACAGCTATGCTTTGAGGAGATTAAACTAGGAATATTAAATAAAATAGTTTTGCTGTATGTAGATGTTGAGATTAGATAAATGGGGTCATTAAGGAGACCATTAGAAGAACTCATCAAAATGTATGTCTCTTTTAAATCAGCCAGCTACATATTTACATTCAGATACAGCTGAATGTTTATACCCACCATTATTAAACACATTTCTGGAATTTCTTCTCTGAAACATCTATCAAAAAACATTCTTTTAAAGCTCTTCAGTAGCAGAAATGCTTATTTTTTGAAAATAGGTTAGACTTTTAAAATCTAACTAGACTAGTCTGGTATATAAAGTAAGCAGCTACGATAGGTAACTTTACCTTATAATACTCACTTTTGACCAAGGTTTTAAAGTCTGACTTATTTTATAGGGTTCATAACTCACTATAAGCTATTCATAAAATATAATTATTCTAGTGATGCTACCTACTACTACTCATAAGGTTTTTTTAAGGCTACGGCTTTCCAAAGTGACTATGATTACCTCTTGAACAACAGTGCACCTGTATAAGTTTTGCATGAAACTAACTCAATTCTGATCATTCTAATACTCTACGTATTCCTCAGGAATTATAAAAATTTTGGTGTACTAATGAGTTATTTAATTTTCTACCAGAAGAAAGATTCCAGATTTATTTCAGCGAAGTTCTTCTAAAACAATCAGGAATTCTTTTGCTTATTTCCCCAACCCTGCTCAAACCTTTGGTATCACAAGTATGCCCAAGGTAGTTTACCATCCTTATCAGTTCCAAGAAGCAATGTTTTTAGTGCCCTTTTCAAACTGCAAAATAAACATAATATTGGTTTACACAACCCAGAAACATATAGAAAGATAGTAGCTCTATGAGCAAGAGAAGACTTCAAATCTCTCCTACCAAAATAAAGATATGGGAGCTATTCTGTGTGCTTAGAGGGAGATCAGGAAATGAGAGAAAAAGGGAAGTAGACCGGGAAAGGTGAGAAATGCATGCTTGTTGAATAAAGGGAACAAAACTCAAAAAATGCAGAAACAGAAACTTGAACATTCAGATGGTTCTAAGACTTTCTGTTCCCTTGTTGGAATACAATCAAGTTAAATCCTCCCAATTCTCTCACTTTCTCTTGTCATCCATTGCCTGGTCCTAGGACAAAAGATGAAATTTGGCACAAATCTGTTTATTATGACAGGAAATTCTTTCTGTCTGTTCCCTATTGAGAGAGCTTCAATACATATTCATTTTCTCAAATCCTTCAAAGTATTTTAAATGTAAGTATTTATTAACTTATTTGTTCAATAAGTTCTTACTGGACACCTGCATTGTGCCAGCCATTCTTCTAGGTACTGAGAAAAAAAACAAAAAAACAAAAAAACAAAAAGCAAAATCCTTGCTCTCCTTAAAGCCTTTCATAACATACCTTTAAAAGACAATAAAATTTGGGCTGGGTGTGGTGGCTCACACCTGTAATCCCAGCACTTTGGGAGGCTGAGATGGGTGGATCACCTGAGGTCAGGAGTTCGAGGCCAGCCTGGCCAAAACGGTGAAACCCCGTCTCTACTAAAAATATAAAAGTAGCTGGGCATAGTGGCACATGCCTGTAATCCCAGCTACTAGGAAGGCTGAAGCAGGAGAATAGCTTGAACTTGGGAGGTGGAGGTTGCAGTGAGCAGAGATCCTGTCTTTGCACTCTAGCCTGGGGAACAAGAGTGTAACTCTATCAAAAAAACAAATAAACAAAAAAAGACAATAAAATGTGTAATAATAGAATGTTACAAATGAATGGACCCTTTAAGATCATCCAGTCACCAAACCATGAACTCTTCAAGAGTAACAGCAGTACCTACTTCAGCTCAACCTTGAATCCCATGTCCAGCATAGAACCTAATTCAGGAAAGACCCTCAGTAAATATTTGTTGAGTGAAGGAATGACTGGACAGCCTCATTTTACAGGTGATGACACTGAAGTCTAGGTGCATAAAGGAACTTTCCCTAAATCATATGACTTGCTTATGACTAAGCCAGAACTAAAACTCAGGTCTATTTGTTCAGGTTTTCTGATTATATCAGGTGGCCAAACTCATTTTACCAATTCAGCACTAGAAACTAAGCAGCTAGGGTCCATAGGGTTTTAGTAACCTATAAAACTTCAGAGATTGAAAAATGGTTGGCTCCAAAGTATAAAATAAAAACCGTAAAATTAAAATTGATGAAGCTCGATTTGATGGCTACAAAAGGAAATGTTAGTTAGCTGGAACACATAAAACTCTCTATCTATCTATCTATCTATCTACCTGCCCGCATTCTAAGCCCGGTCTATCTTTGTCTGAGATTAAAGTAATTTTTTACTTGATACTATTGAATACTAAGCAAAATATTTGCTTTGTTTTAAGTGAAGGGATGACTAGTTGGCAGAAAACAAAGTGGATCAAGTCAATGGATGCAGTGAAAGTTTTATAGACCACCAAGAAATTATGGGGAGGAAAATAAAACATGGACGGAGGAAACAATGTAAAGAAACAATCTCTTACAACTTCCAAAGTAAGATAAACTAAGAACTCATGATAACATTTTGTAAAAATTCTACATCCAAATGAGGGAACAATAGCCAGATATGGACAATATGCCTGCTCTAGCTAGCTCTACTTTGGTAGGAGACTGCATATGAGTTTGGGAAAGGTTTTAGCCTCTGACAAAGCAGAACTTATTATAAACAGAATCCAACTTTTGTATAAATAGGTCCATTTAAGCCTGAATACTAGAGGGAACATTTTGATATTGCTAGCTTATTCTCCCACTGATGTCAACCCTAGATAAATCATTGCAGTGATAAATAATGTTGACCGTTTAGTTTACATCTACATTTTCTTACCTGTTCTATTCAGCAGCTTAAAAAAAACTGCCTGGAAAGAATTATGAATTATGACTTACCTGGTCCTTTGTATAAAGTATTTAGCTATAGTTAACATTTTGCAGCTCTTACTATGTGCTTAGAATAGTGCGAAGTATACTTGTATCATTGCATTTGATTCTCACATCTACTTTAATCACCCCATTTCACAGCTGGGGAAACTGAGACAGAGGGAGACTGAAGGGTTTACCTAAGGCCACACTGTAAATTCCAACCTAGGACACAGTTATCACAGCAGCTCTTCCTTTAGTTGCTTTCCCTGGTTTTACCTTTGCCCAGAAAGAATGGGTGGTTCAGAGTGATAACTAAAGCAGGGAGTCCAGTCCACAGCTATGCAGGCCTGACGCCCACAATATTTAAAAATTGTCCCATTAAAAGCAGCTAAAAATGAAAGGAAGAATCCTGATTAGTCTTCTGTAATATAAAATCTGGTCTTGGCACTTTCCAGCACTAATTACATGATTTGTAAATGCTAGAGATGAGTTAATATGTAATCTTTAGTATTTTGTGCAAAATCTTTGATCATCATGGTGAATGTCAAAGACAAATGAATGACTGAGGCCAGCTGGTCACTCCAATTACCATGATCCAATTAGAGTAAATAGTCACATTCCTCATCTAGCAGATCAACCTCCCTCTGAGACAGTTATTACTTAGGAAGAGGCTACAGAGGCTGAAAGATTGCAGTGTGATTTTCAACACCAAGTGACATAGAACAAGTGAGTAGAAGCAATGACCTGGAGCTGGCAAATGAAAGCCTGGAAGTGCTAGTGTGAGGGCTGAAATCCAGCAAGGTGAAGCATAGAATATGCTTGTTCTTTTTCAGTTTGCCTCTAAATAGTACTTTTACTTGTATTAAACATGAAAACCTAATATTAGTACTGTTATTTTGTTTAAGACATTACAGGGGCTGGGCGCGGTGGCTTAAGCCTGTAATCTCAGCACTTTGGGAGGCTGAGACGGGCAGATCACGAGGTCAGGAGATCGAGACCATCCTGGCTAACACGGTGAAACCCCGTCTCTACTAAAAAATACAAAAAAAAACTAGCCGGGCGAGGTGGCGGGTGCCTGTAGTCCCAGCTACTCGGGAGGCTGAGGCAGGAGAATGGCGTAAACCCCGGAGGCGGAGCTTGCAGTGAGCTGAGATCCAGCCACTGCACTCCAGCCTGGGCGACAGAGCAAGACTCTGTCTCAAAAAAAAAACAACAACAACAAAAAAAAGACATTACAGGAAAAACAAAAATGAGTCACAGTATTATGGACTAAATGTTTGTGTTCCTTCAAACTTCATATGTTGAAATTCTAACCCCCTAAGGTGATGGCACTAAGAGTAGGAATCTTTGGGAGGTAGTTAAATCATGAGGGTAGAGGACTCATGATTGGGATTAGTGTCTTTATGAAAGAGACAACAGAGAACTAGCTAGTCTCTTCCACCATGTGAGGACACAGCAAGGTACAGAGAAAGCTGGCCCTTAGCAGAATTTGTCTGTTGTTTACAAGCTGCCTAGTTTATGGTATTTTATTATAGCAGCCAAAGACACTTGGGCTATGTGTGTGTGTGTGTGTGTGCGTGCGTGCACATGTGTATGTATATAGCGACCACTGAATGAATTTCCTAAGGCTATTACTATTATATACCTAGTGATGGCTTCTCCCCAAATCCATCTTTACCAGGGAAAAATCAATCCCCCAAATCCGGTTCTATTATAAAACAGAATATGTCTAAAACAAAAACAATAAACAAAAACTGATTATGTGTTTTAGTTTTAGATTTAGTTTTAGTAGTTTAGGCTTTTTTTCCTTTTAGGGGAAAAAAGTTTTTTCAAGACATAAATTTTTCAAATGGAACATGGTCCTATTTTCGGGAGTAAATAACCTTATATATATGAGAGGCTTAAGCTAGAGGCTCAAAAACTTGATTAAATTATTTAATTAAGTTGATTAAATACTCTTGCTGTGCCATGATTTAGTCTCAAAAATTATATTCAGTCATTTGGACGGATAATGTTAGAATCTGATAGAACAATGGCATTTTAGCCTTGACAAAAACATTGCTCTTCCAAGCCCAAAGACTGCTTAGAGATTACCACCACGTTCACTGGCAGCCTCCATGAATTTTGTCATTTCTGTGTTAACTTAAAAGGAGAAAGTTAACATCACAGAAAGTAAATTCATACATTATTGATGCATCGTAGTTCAAGGATCCTTCAGAAGGGAAGAAAGAAAATGTTTTCGTTCATTCATTTATTCATCCAGTGAAAGAAATTGAGTCTTACTATGTTCACACACTGCTCCATGAACTGCAAATATAGCAGTGGTGACACAGCAATGAAAACACAAAGCAAAAACCTCTACGTTCTTGGAATTTATATGCTAGCAAATTACTGTAACAATGTGTTGTTTATTGGAGAAAGAATGGTAAAGGAAAGAATAGCTAGATAAGAAGCACTCAGCCCTAAGGAGCATAATTTGTCCTGGGTAACTTCTCTTGGATTTGCAAAGCTGACTAACTTGAATGAATCGCAGAAATTTTGAAAAATGAAAAAACCATAGTAGTTTCCATATTCTTGATCCACAACCACAATTCCTAAGAAAGATCAAAACCACACTAAGACAGCAATAAAGATCTGAGTTATCTCTGCATGTGTTTGCAACAATGTAATGGTAGCCTTAAAAGACTCAGCGGATTAGGTGGACAATTTCACAGTGGTCCTTGAAAGATATATGCCAGACTTGATCTCTGATTCTTGCTAAAATAGAGTCTGGAAGCAGTTCTTGCTTTTATGCATTCCATTCATTTCCTCGAAAGGGTGAGAATAGCATGTCGATGCATTCTGTTGGTGAGCAAATACCAGAAGCATATGCAGCAGCGGCTGCTTGTGTGCTCAGCCAGGCAGCCTGGTTGCAATGCTGCTGGAGGGATGGCGATGTTCCCAGCTGCCATTGCCTACGCTGAGCTCTAATGGCCCTGTTTTCTGGCTCCAGTCCAGGCCCCTCCACAGCCCTACATTACTGAAATTAGGTTGAGTGGATTTCCGAGTAAAACATTACCTCTTGGGACCTGCCCAGCTCTCCCCAGCCTTGTCAACATTGATTAAATAGAAGCTGCTATCATCCTGGGGCCATGCCCACAATTACTCTACCAATCACCAATGGGCTGGGTGTTTGCTTCCTTTCCCTTTTTATTTTCATCTTTCTTGAATATCAAGCATCATCACCTCAAAAGCTCAAAGGAAAGTAATAATAATAAAAAAAATATTTGGCAGCTAACTCACATATGGCCCTTTTGTTGCTCACATAGTCTTTTTCTTTAGCTATATACCAGATGTCCATCTGGAGCCTGGATCATGGCTTTCAGTGGTCACTGTAATCCACATTTTGCTCATTTCATCACCATGTTTCACATTTTAAGTTTCTTTCAAAACACTGAGCCAGTATATTTCATTTTGATGTAAAGAGAATTATGCAAATAACACCTCTGCCCCCATTCCTTCCTTACTTTCCAAGCACTTGAAAGAGAGAATAACCTTTTTGCTAATAACACTATATACTTAAGGATTTCAAAGAGTAACCAAGAAGAAAAATCAGAGGCAGCATGATGGGGTCCCAGCGACATCTGCCATATGTCATCTACATGTCTACTTTTTTCCTCAAGTTTAGGCCTAAGACCAAGCTGATTCCTATTCTAGCCTAGACTTTGCCACTAAGTAACCATATGACCTCAGAGAAGAATGCTTTCCCTTTCTTTGTCTCAGTTTCTTAATCTACACATAATGTGAAGAATAATGCCTACCCTACCTTATCGTAGGTTGTTTGGATTTTGAGGGGAGGTATTTGAAAGTGCTTTATAAAATCTAAAGTGCACAACGTAGTTTGTTGAGATTTTAATCCAATTTATGGGGTTTGAGATTTGCTGAATTTTAATCCAACCTTCAGGAAACGAAGGATTTGGGAAATTGACTCAACCTAACTCTAGCTGCCAAGTCTTGAGAGGAAAAAAGCAATTCTTCCCCTTCCCCCCAAAAAAACTTCTTTCCCAGACAGATGATTAAGATACTTTCTCCCCTAGAATGTTTCCATAAAGTCTGACTCTGATGAGAAAACAAAGATATGAGTGACTAATTAGAGAGCAGTACTCAGAAAATAAAGATATGAGTGACTATTAATTAAAGACAGCTATTCTTATAAAAGCTACGACACAATATAATATTTCTAGTCTACAGAACAAAAGACAGTGTTTTTATCTGAATGGAGAAAAAACCCAGAGATATTTTTTTAAAAATTAAAACTAAAGCCAAAGAAGGTACAAGTTGACTAGCCTTGAAAACTTCTTAAAACATTATTTACAAAGAATGTCTACCAAATCATCAAAAATTAGTGTTCTCTCTTCTTCCCCAGCTAGAAATATGCAGAAACATCAATAATTTACATGGCTTGCCTACTTGCCCTCAATAATTTTTGGAATAAGATGAAGTAAAGATGTTAAGTTAAATGATGTTAACTTTATTTCTTACCATTACAACGAATAAGTCAACTTCTAAAGGTTGAAAATGAAAACAAGAAATTAGGGGTATTTTCACTTTAGTATAACAGTCAAAACCACTCCTTCATTTCTGCTCCCAGCTAAATTACATGCTGAGCTGGCAGTGGAATCTGTGGGTCTATTGAGGCATTGCTTCATTGCTTCAGTTTGTTTGGGAGTGGGAGGGAAGAGGTAGAATGCAGAGTAAGCCTAAAGATAAACACTGATGGCTCCGATGGCACTGAGAAACTATGAGAAATGCCATGTCAAGAATAGAAAAGTAATGTGATAGTGAGTGTTGTTAACTAATAGTGATGATTAGAGACATTTCAACCTAGGATTTTTTGCTTTCCTCCTTTCTGTAGAAGTGTGTGTGTGTGTGTGTGTGTGTGTGTGTGTGTATTTAGAACTGAAAAATCCCATGTGTGCCCAAACTTTATCATGGACTTCTAAAGACCTGAGTTTCAGGAGCTCTGTTCTCTCAGCATTTTCAAATTCTTATGAGCTTGTCATAAATTGATTGCAAGTGGCCATTATCACAGTTGCAGTGTTGGCTCACAGCACTTGCCCTTCAAATAATTTCCTGAATTCTTTTTGAAATAAGGACTATTCTATTCTCCCAGGGGAATTCTAAATACATGCGTGCGAGTGCACACACACACACACACACACACACGACCATGAAGAATTTATAGCTTTATTTAAGAAGTTTGATATATGGTATAATCACAGAAACCTAAAGCTTGAAGGAACGTAAGAGATACTTTAACACTCAATTTCTTGATAAGAAAATTGAAGCTGTAGGAGATTAGGTAATTTCTCTATGGTCATAAAATTGAAACAGGCAGCACTGTAATCCAGGACTCCTGACTCGTAGCCCAGTACTCTTTCCTTTATCTTACGATACTTTTCTAGGGGACTGGTGCAGATGACATTCAAAACCCAAAAACGTGCTTTATCTTTATGCTTTGACAGGCTGGATTCACTGAGACAATGAAGCTGATAGTTTGGTTTAATTATTTTACCAAACATAAAAATGGAAAAGAAGGAAAAAAAAAAAAAACAACAAAAAACAAACATAGGCTATATTCTTAAATAATTTGAGTAGACATAAATCGTAGAACCTAGGTTTCATTTTGGGAGGGTTCATTTTTAACAGAATTTTATTATTAACTATGTTTTTTTTACCCAGTTTTCACTATGAAGGGGCATTAAATAATGAAAATTTTTTGCTATGAACTGTAACCATGGACACAAGCAAGAGGTTGAAGAGCTAATTGGTCTCAATAAAAAGAGTTTATATATCCTAGAAATTTGGTTCAAAACAATTTTTAATGAATTTTTCAGAGATTTGAACTAAACCAAATTATAAAACAAAGACTGGAATAAGCAGAACCACCTCACTGAAATTCAACTATAGAAGTGCTTTTTTATATTGATCAATGACTCAGAAAAAGATTTTGTTATTCTCTTTCTTTAAATACTCCACAAATCAGTTTAAATCAGGTTTAAAACCAACAAATATGTTGTAAATATTTGAGTTAAAATATCTAAATTATTTTCAAACAAAATTTGAATTTAACACTTATTTCACTCAGTTCAAACTTCTCAATTTTCACAGCAAAAACTGGGTCAAGGTATAGCCTATGATATCTACAGAAAAAAAAAGAGTAGGTGAATAATTTTTCTAGGTTGACTTAGAATGTGATTTCCTAGAAAGCAAACTTTTGGGAAACTTTTATTTTATATGGTAACCATAAGTTATCTACATTGCTTGGCACATTATAGTGAATCAGCATTTTAAATTGTAGTTCTCAAACCATACACACGAATCCGTGGGCGCTACAGTGAACTCACAGGAGTGCCAATATATAGTTTTAAATTTGAGAGAAACTATCTGTTGGATACTGTGCAATATACTATTATTAAGCTCCTTGAACCTAACTACCTAATAAGCAGAGGTTTAGGAGTGCCGTGAAAAAGTTACCGACCCATAAACTGAAAAAGTTTGAAAACGTCTGTTTAAAATTAACATTAAAATCAGTTGCTCATATATATATATGTATATGTTCATGTATACTTGAAAAATGCAGTAAAAATTGAGAATTCTGTTTGAGACTTTAATCTGCTATAAAGGACAGTTACAATATAACTGATTATCCAGTAATAACCTTTTTTCATATTAGCATTTTAAAAAGCTACTTAGTCAATGTTTGTACATCACCTTGAAAATGAAAAAGTGATTTATGATTTGGTTCATTAGCATATATTCTTTGACATAGGCCTTAGAGTGAAATAAGCACATTTATGCTATTGTTTTAGAACATGATCAATTTACCAACCTTTAATTCTAGGAGGTCAATGTTAATTGTATGTACTTAAATGTGTTTAACACTCTGAAAAGAAGTTTACACGAAACACATCAGTAATTTCAACTCTACATCTCCCTGTTTTACTCCACAGGATCCCAGTTAAGAAGAATCCCAGCTAGGCAAAAATCTGAGCTGGGATTTCAGTCTCCAGCCTTCACAAACTCAATTGCCTAAGAGGCCAGGCAGACAACATTAATGTGAAAATCTGGCCAAGGGTAAAATTGGCAGTGGGGTCTGTGGGGAACTGGAGAGTGCAGGTTTTGCCTAAAGGCATGAAAAAATGCTAAATAACTCTCCTTGGAAAAGCAAGAGGAGGCAGGGTGTCTGGAGTAAGACATGTAAATCTGTGGACTCTGACTTAAAATGAAAGAGGTTCCCATTAATCAAAATAAAAGACAGTCTCATACTTGCCTCCAAGAATTAACCACAAATCTGGGGTTCTGAATGACAGTGCTGCTTTTTCTATTTTACTAAATTTAAACTACTGGCATTTAAGATTTTTCAGTGAAGTAAAAATAAATAATACCTGTTTCAGATTTTATAAATGTCCCACTAAGCAAAAAGAAATAGAAAAAAAAAAAAAAAAAAAAAGCCAGTTGTCAGTATCATCTGTCCCCTCACTTGCCACTCAAATATTCTACAACTCTACATCCATCCCTCCACATGCCTTTCAGATGTTCAACATTCCTTGTAGTAGATGCTGTTGATGCCCCTCTCAGATCTTCTTTACCAGGTCCATGCTCTCATCCCCCAGCTGCTGGAGGTGTTGGCTGCTAACAGCCCCACCTAACACGTGGGTAAGGGATAGAAAATAGGAGCCACCTCAACCTTGTTCCTGAGGGGTCATGCCCCTCTGCCTACTGTGACTCCACTCCAGTACCCTTGTTTTTGGACAAAACAACTGCTGTGGTGCAATTTGTGCTTCAGAGCTCTCTGTTGGATCAGGCTGAGGCCACATTTCCCCCACACTCTCATCTTTGCCTGGTGTCTTCCTCTGCCCTGTCTTCTTTTCTCACTCTCTTATAAGTTACCACCAATAAATTACATTCACAAGAATTCCCTTCTTGGACTTCGATTATGGAGAACTGGACCAAAGATATCTCTTTAACCAAAAATTAAAAACTGGAGTTGGGAGGCAGACCAGCCAATGATTTCAGAGAAGGATGTAGTAAATCTTCAAGGTTGACTCATTTGGATATACTGCTTATAATTCCTATGACCCAGCTCAACTACATTTTCAACCTCCAAGCTTACACTAAACAGAATTCATCACTTCATTCTCATACGGAAGTTGTATGCCTTGCACTATATCGCAGTTTGCGGTATCTTCTTAGTCTTCAGTTGACTGTGGACTAAATTCTCAAAAGAAAAGTATACATTTGTTGGTGTTTTAACTCCACAAAAGCAGAGATTTTTTTTTTTTTTTAATTTTGTTCACCAATGAATAACAAATACCTGGAAACATGCCTGGAGAGTATGTTTCCAGGTACTTGGGATATGTGTGTGTATGTAGATAGATAGATAGACAGACAGATAAAGATATAGATATATATCTTGAATGCTTTGTGACATGTAGATGTCACCAAAGTAATTGAAGTAACCTCAATTACCTCAGGCAGAACATCTGTGGTCCTACAATGTTACCATGATCAAAGGAAATAGCAAAAGTTTGTAAATTTAAAAATATTGGATTATAAAAAAGGAAACCCAATGCTATTCTGTTTCATAGCCATGAAAATCATTATCCCATCATTCTCCATTTTTTTGCTAACTTTAATTTTATACCTATCTTCTAATTTTATAACCAAGTATTCATATATAAAAACAAAGTAAGAAATAGATATCTACTATAAGCATAACTATTTTTAGATGTACAGAGTAGTAGTTAAGAGAGTTGATTCTAGATCCAGTGTGTTTACGTTTAAATTCTGTCTCTCAGGCTGAGTGCAGTGGCTCATGCCTGTAATCTCAGCACTTTGGGAGGTTGAGGCAAGAGGATCACTTAAGCCCAGGAGTTCAAGACCAGCCTAGGCAACATAAGGAGACCCAGCCTCTACAAATAATTTAAAAATTAGCTGGGTATGTATCTGTGGTCCCAGCTATTTGGGAGGCTGAGGTGAGAGGATCACTTGAGCCTGGGCAGTCAAGGCTGCAGTGAGCCACTGCACTCCAGCCTTGGTGACAGAGCAAGAACCTGTCTCAAATAAAAACAAATAAATAACAAACAAATAAATAAATAAAATCTACTTCTGACACTATGACCTTGAGTAAATTACTTAACCTCTCACTGCCTAAGTTTTCGTAATATTGGTACCCACCTCACATGAGGTTGTTATGACAATTAAACATGTTCACTTAAACTCCATATAAATAAATGACATATTTAAGTAAGTGCTTCTAAGTGTTGGCCATTATAATATGACTAGAAGGAATCTAACATTGGTTAATGTTTACTATGTGCCAAGCATTGTGCTAAGAGGTTTCACATATAGGTAATCAATATGCATCTTCGCTGCTTTCCCATTTCTTCACAAGTAAAATAGGAATAAAAATATCTACCTCATAAACTTGCGATGAACATTAAATGACAATAAAATTTTAAAAATGCCACTTCTTTGCTCACATGAATGCGTAATAAATGAGTTATCTTCAACATTTTCCCCTCTAATTTATGCTTATCCAATCATAACTCACAGCCAAAGAGAAACTGTCTTCAAAAATCCTGACAAAGAAAGAGAAGAGTCTCTCTGACTTGTAAAGTTTCTGCTTGTGGAGTGAAAAAAAAATAGTTTTTTGAAAAAGGCTTTGAGGTCAGGGACCAAAGTCCAAAAATGATCACAAAGGCAAAGGTGACCACTGGCCAAACTTGAAGGGCAGCAAAGAAGAAAGTCATGATTCAGTGATACAAGAATTAAAGCTACTAAGCAGTAATGCCTTCAAGGGCAAAGACTTTTCTGACATCGATGGTATTTAAAAGCAGAACAACCTTCTCTATTTCACATCTAAAGAATAGCAGCCAGTTGATTAAACAAACAAAAACCTTATCTTTGAGCTTAGCTTCATTTGTAGAAAAACTATGTTTACCATACTGAATGAGTAAGAGGCCAAGTCGCAGCCTACCCCCAGCTGGGTAGTAAATCTTGCATCCAATAGGCAAGTTACAGAGACAATGGCAATTCTCCAGGCTTAAGACATTCCATCCAACTTCAAGAAAAATTCCCTTGTTCAATCATAATGCTGGAATCCTATACTTGAAAAGGACCCTAAGATTTCTTTTTAATAATTGATCCCTTAAGTTTCAGGAAAATGGTAAGATGCAATGAGATTTTTCGGCTTTTTTGTGAGAAAGTTCTTCTCATTTCCAGGAAGTACTGAAGTTATTTGGGGACAGGCATATGATGAAGGAGAAATCCTTTGAGAAGACTGCGCTGATGGAGTTACTCTTTCTACTTATGCAAAACAATCTCTCGTTTCTGGACCTTCTCAAATAGGGAACCCAGAAGACTTTGAAGAATAAAGAATCCGAATGGGATAGGAAGTGGTTGTTCTCTTGAAAGATTTCTAGGCAAAGAGATGTCATACTTCTTTTGGAATCTTGTTCAAACATGATTGAAGTTAGCACCGACCCCACCCTCCACAAAGGATTTTCTATAATTCCTCCTGCTGCATTCTGGAGGAAGTTAATAATTTTCAAAAAATTATACCTCCTGTATTTGATGTTAATTATTTCGGTCCATACTTGAGAGGTGAGGAAAAATTAAACAGGCTAATCATGTTTGTTGGTAACTTTTTATTGAATCCACTTTCTTAGCTTTTCCTTCTCACAGTTTTTCACATTCATTGAATGATTGCTTAGGCATTGTACCAGCCTTTTCAAAAATTTGGGTTTTTTATGTTTAGGTATTTCTATTATATCCATTGTTTTCCACAATGTCACCCTAGATCTCATCTAATGAGGTCAGTCATAAAAGTGTTACTGTAGTAATTCGTGTCTGCCAGACTTTGAGAAAGTTAATGAACTATCTTTCAGTTATACTGATTTCCATTTTAAAATTCAATAAATTATTTAAAATGTTTTAATATATGATGAGTTAGTATTCTTTATTATAAAGTTGGTATTTCCAATATTTACCTTTAAAAGCAAAAGCAGACCTAGGTTTGCCAAATCCCATGATCTGGTATTTGATTAAATGATTTAATTACCTGACACCAGGGTTAAAATACAGAAACTAAAGCCAGACATAATTTTAGCTCTGTAAGAATGACACCAATAGTGACTACAGCTGCCTAAAAATATTTCCTATTTATATCTATTGCTTGGGTAACATTTAAATTTTTAAATAAAAGCACTGCATTTATGAGTCATATTCATTCAGCTCATGCCTTGCCATGGTTCGGCATGATGTGTTTGGGTAGTACTTGAGATTAGCCAGACAATTATTTATCTTTGTTGTTTAATTTTCCCTTATGGCTGTATCTACACAGCACAAAGCAAACTAGAGACTTGGCAGTTGTCTTGTTAATTTTATCAAAGCAAATGGTTAAGCCACATAAATCAGGACAAAAATACAAAATCTGTATATACTGTCACAGACTCAGCTTGTAGTTGTTCATGAAATTACAAAGTAACGGAAGCTGAAGGAGACCTTAGAGATTATCTGATTTCAGTTCCTTATTCTCTATGAGAAAAGCTAAAGATGAAGAGTTTTTGTGACTTGTCCAAAGACACACAGCTAATTAGAATTCAGCGATCCTCCATTAGATCATATTGCCTTTCATAGCCTTGGGGAATGAGTATATTACACTGCTTGATTTTAACTTGCATCTCTTCCCAGAGTCCTAAATGTACTGTATTACTCTACTCCTCTCTCTCGTCTTTCTTCCTTCCCTCCATTCCTATTTTCATTTGAAAAATGCAAGGTAATTCAATATAATTTTGCTTTAAGGCCTACCAAAAGTAATTTTAGATACTCCAGAAGCTTGCAGAATCATGGCTGAGGATTACTGTTTTATCAAATTCTAACATGTTATGTTCAAATTGTGGGAGGTGAAGTGGATATTTTATGCAGAAAGAAAATAAGTGGAGACCTCTAAAATTAGTAACTTAGGTTGAATAGTTAGCATTCGATTATGATAGGCTTCATAGACTAAATGGCTTAAGAGTTACTGGAGAGTGAAAATCCAGAGATAGCTAAAATTACTACAAATGCTGTCATATCTAAGAATTTAAGAGATCATTTCACTATCCTGAGGAAGAGGAAATAAAAGTGTAGCTAATTCTTCCCATCTACCACCCCCTTCACCTCCAGTGCCAGCAGAATGTTAAAAAGCCAACTGTGAAGGTTTACCTCAGTTTGGGAGTTAATTTTTAAAATATTATGATAACAAAAAAGCCTTGTATTATATGCTTGCATGTGTGTAAATAAATGCAATCTCCATCTCTTACTGGGACAATTCATTTTGCAGTCATTGTGTGCCTTGGCTTCCTGGGGCCTGTCAAATTATGGCGCTGCTTTTCAGTAAAAAATCACTTTAGGAATCAATAGCACTCACTGGAACACAACCAGAACTATATTGAAAAAGTGATATTAGTATTTGTACTGATTTTTCATTCTTTAGTCAAAGATCTCCAAGCTCTTTACTTATTTTTAGTGGCAAAGAATGTTATAGATTTGACTATTTGGGAACACTGAAACAATAAACAGTTAAAGAACAAAGAGTCATGGAGAGTCCGTGTTTTTAGAGGATAGCACTATAGAGTCATGTACGCTCTGCCTATCATATAATACAGCCATTTGAAAAATCATCCTTCACTTTTCTCAACCCAATGTTTATTCCCTCTCCAATAAAGCCATTTTCCAAGACATACTTTACATCTAGAAACTGCCTCCTATTATCTACCTTATTTCAAAATCCTATTTATTTGAAAGCCATCAGAATACATACAGAAACTTCAGAGTAGAAAGAGGTTGTGGAGATCCTCTAGCATTTCCCCACCTAATGCAGGAATCCCCTATGATACCCCAGGCAGATGGACAGCCTCTGCTTTAATAGGCATTCCAGCTCTTCTGTAAATTATTCAGATACGCAGCTGAAATCTACTCCCTCTAAGTTTCTATGGGGTTGTGTTGTCTGGAATAACACAGAACAAATATATCTCAAATATATTCTCTTGAACATGATAGCCCTTCAAAAAGGCAAAAAGTTACAAACATCTTATTTTCCTCTTCAATCATCAAACTTCACTAAATAATAAACTGGAATTGTGCCATCTTTTCCTCACCTCTCCTTCCTTATTTCTCTGTGAACTGAATTTTAGCTTTACTGTTTTTAATAAGTGTTCTCCTTGATTTCATAAATATATATATTCCCAATCCTAAGGCCTTTTCTCATTTACCATTATTCTTTATCTTTCCTTAAGTACTCTTTATTTTGACTGTTGACCTTTACCTGAGCATTGTACTCCAGAAAACAGGAACAATTAGGAAAGTCCCTTAGCCTTTTGCTTTCTTAAATCTCCAGCATCTTTTTGTACTCCAGGAAATGGTTAACCTTGAAGAACACTCTTCTCCATATGACTTGCGTTAGCTCTTTCTCAGGACTCCTGTAAGACTCAAGGATGATCCCCTTCTTTCCCTGTAACAAGTGCAAATATAGACCTTTCCCCTTTTGCCTGAACCTGATGACAAAAATAGATACAGATACTCTAACTTTCCATTCTTTGTCTCATGGATGTTTAGCTGAGATTAGAATTGCTTTTTCCTTTGAAATGAGCTACACACAGAGAGAAACAAATCCTGTTTAGTTGACTAGACTTCCCTTGATTGCAAAACAACACAAAATCACCTCACCTATGACTTGTCTACTCCTTCCTATAAAAGTCTAATGGAAAACCACCCTGCCAAGACATGATCTTGAGACCTGGAGTCTCTTGCAAAAGATTAAGTAAAATCATCTCCTTAACTGTTGGTGCATTTTGGCTTTGACACCTTCTTAAAATATTCCTTTTTTTAAACTTCAATGAGCACTATATTCTGGATTTATTTCTGCTGTTTTCTAGATTTTCTTTTGCCATTCTGGGTCTAGTTTTTCTCTTTCTGTCCCCTAACATGACCACAATCCAAGATTCAAGTCTACATTATCCTTGTAGACTCTGTACCAGAAAACTCATTCCCTCTAATGACTTCAATCCTGACCTCTATCCAGGTAACCACCTGATTTATATTACCACTGTCTTATCATTAATCCTTAAACATCACTGTAAGCATATTACTTTCTTTATCATGAAATCTTAACTCCTTCTCTCATATCCATCAAATTCCAAATTCTACTTCCAAATATTTATGTACAATCTTCACTCCACTCCTGGCTCCAATCCTGTATCTTTATTTGAGACATCACCTGACTATTATCAGTACAAATGTAACCAGATTGGCCTTAACATTCTCTCAGTGGTCCAAATTTAAAACCCTCTCTCCCAAATGCACCTATATCTGTTGATTCTTCTTTGTCAGAGGCACATCTCTCTAACTGAGGCCAAGAAATGGAAAGAAAAGATTTAAAAATAAGAATTGCACTAATACAATTGATGTTAAATATATCAGACTCAAAGAGAATTGAGTCTAGCAGTACTACTACAATTTGGGCACGGAACCAGTAATAGCCAATGGGAGGAAGGACAGGTGTGGGGCGGGGAATGTCTGAGGTTTATGATTATGGGAAATAGTAAAATAGAAGGTCAACAGCAGAAGTAGTCAACATACATTAGAGGTTGGTAGAACACAGCAACTAAAAAAGTCCAATGTAAATCAACCATGGACATTTGGGGAAATCTGTCAGCCAACAATAGAGCCTCCTAATTACAGGTCCAAGAACAAGATTACCATCTCCAAGAGAATGGATGAGAATAAGACTAGGCCTTAGTCTTGGAGAAACCAGAAACTAAAAGAGATAAGATAGGAATGTAGGTAATGTAAACCAAGCAGAAGTCTAGTTAATGGAACTGTTCCCAAGTAAGAAACCAATTATTGGTGTGAACCATTTGACTTGGTGTTGAGTCAATTGTGTGTAGGGCTCTTTAAATGATCCTACCCCAGGAATAACAATGATACTGATTCCAAAGCCAGGTAAAGAACTCACCTGAAAGAGATGGTGAGTGGTGAGTGATCTTACAGAGGGGCCGAGAGGATATATAACAGTACACCAAACTGGCATTTCAGTGGGTGGCAGAGAAGATACTAATATCAGAACAAGTAGAGTCATATCTTAACATGTCATTCTGTTCCCAAGGTGGACTTCTCCCAAACTTCTTCTCTGTTGTGGATAGTGGTAGCTAAAATAGTCATCTAAAGCTGATAGATCATAATATGAAAGGGAGAGGAGATGGTTGCTCCCCCAACAAATTATCTGACACTCTTGAGTCTGAAACAGGGAACATAACTTTCCTTGGGATTTAAGGAAAAGTGTACTAAATTTAAACATTTTGTCATAGTCTTACTGTCATTTGACTGGGTCATGTTTGATGTCTGCCGTCAGTCTGATCTACATGTCCTTGTCATCACTGCTAATTCAGGTAGTAAATTTCTCAATGAGTAGTAAAGATAATTATAAACTCATCTGTGCCCTGAGGCATCCTGTATAATTATTGAGATCAAAAATGGGAAAATATTAGAGATAGAAAAAATAGAGTTAATTTTGTTTTCTGTGTTAGGTTTTCATGAGATTTCAGAGGGAGAATTAGTGAATTCAGGAAGGTGTAGCAATAAATTTGGGGTAAAGATGGTATAGAAAATATTTAGATGTGGAAGAAAATGAGAAAAAGACCTTTTCACTGAAGTTAACTTCAGTGTACATAATAATACAGAGAGAAATTCTATGGAGCATCAACCACTTACAGCCAAGACTAAAAGGAACACACATAGAGTTGAGCAAAGGTGGGCTTATTTACATGTTACAGCTAGGAAGACTCTATGCCATGGAGAATCATGAGGTGTCTCACAAGAAGGGATTAGAAAGGGCTTTATTTGGGCAGGTGTTAGGTGATTTGGAGGTGGTTTTAGGGAAAAAGAACTTTGCTCTGGATTGGAATGCTGTCACAAAACAGGAGTAATTTTATTTTTAGGCATCTCAATAAATATCATCTAGGAAGAGGCAGGAATAAAGTAAGCATCATTATTCATATTGGCCAGGCTGAGGAAATATTCAGACATTTTATGGTTTGGACAATGTGCATATTTAGTCTGCGTTCAGACATGATTACTATGGTGGTCTTGTTTTGTCCTGATCCATCACACAAAGTGCCCTTGTCTGATGCTGGTGTTCTGCAAAATTGTTTATATTAACAGGAGAACACTAAGGCTAACTTGTGGGCTCCAGGACAGCTCCTGGCTGTCGGAGGCTGCTTTTCTCTTTCTTGAGACAAATAAGGAACAGTTAAACTTGACTTTTCCAGATCTGAGGTGTCATTTAAGGCCCTTTCTTATACTTGCCTGTATCCCATTGCATAGTTTCCCATCTAGTAATACTACGGGCATGTAATTCCCCTGAGCATCATAGAAAGAGAAATTACATTGATTGCCCAGACACAGTGAAAAAAATTTTACCTCAACCCAGTGCCATCAGCTCAAGCTCTATCCTGAAAATGCTTTTACTGGCTCTTAAAGATGCATATGACTCCCAATGGACTAGTGGCACTGTTTCCTAATTTAAAATATTTTAATTAAATAAAATCCTTCTTAAAGGAGAAAGAGCAAACCAGATCAGAGTCTGTCACCTCGGTTGTCTTCTCACTGCACTGATATGACAAGACAGTAAGTTGGGGGTTTTCACCCTCTCTCTCATCCCCTCCTTCCTTTAATGGCCTGTCAAAAGGAAACTCCATCCAGTGTTGGCATTAATGCCTGCTGTAAATAAAAAGGAAATGGGAGGAAAGAGGAGGAGGGAAGAGAGGGGGTGTTTGATAGAAACTAGATTTGCAGCTCAATTGCAAGGCATCGCTCAGAGTGTCTAGACACCAGCTGCCTGGTTACCATGGAAACCCACTAACTTTGGCTGATGGGCTGAGTAGTAACGACTCTCAGGAGATCTGGGTGGGCGCATAGTGGTACGGGAAGAGGAAGGAAGGTTGGGAGTGATGGCACAGAGGGTGTTAGAGCAATATGGGAGAGAACAAGTAAAAACAAAATTCTCTTTGTGAGAGAGTGGCATTAACCCTGTTACTGTTTCTCACATGCACATCACACATGTGGTGACAAGGTACAAATCTGTCTTACTCAGCAGGTGTCAGGATGCAGCATGCTGAAGATGAATAGCGGAGGTAGAATGATTGTATTCTCATCAACCTCCTGCCAATGCCAAAGTACTTCCTCAGTAAACCAAATCTTTCCACAGTAGACAGACACAATCAACAATTGTCCACCTAAGATCAGGAGCAGGGATTTCCAATCCATGAGAATGGCTGCCACTTTTACAAGGACTCAGCAGTAAAGATGAAACGCAGCCTTTTATGCCTAAGGTGTCCTGCCTTCCTGCTCCTCCCATTTTCTCTTGTCATAGGTAAGGGTTGGGCAGCTGTTCCAACAATGGAGGATGGTGGTGGGAATGTTGAGGCTATGAGCAAGAAATGAAGGATTACCAGTTCAGGGCCAAGTCATTATGTGTACAAACATATTTTGTTCTCTTACTTACAAACAGATTCCTATTATCAGGAGTTCTGGTCCGTAGATTTTAAAGTTTTATAGTTGCTTGCTGTCACCCTGGTCCCTTCCCACTTTCCTTTGGGACTGGGATTTTTCAGGTAGCACAGACACTCCCACACCCTCACCTCTCTCGTCACCTAATTATGTGTTCATTTCCTCCCTCTACCCACACTTTTCCACTCCACTTTCTAAATTCCACCACATACAAACATAGCCCCAAAGACATAAGAAGCAGTCTTTTCTCACCAAAGATTGTCTACAGCTATACGAACTAAATTTGTTTGTCTCACAGTCTTCTGCCTTTATTCTTACCAACTACAGTTAGAATCTAAGAGAAGACCGTTTTACTGGAGTAATCTGAGTCAGAAAACTATTTTCTAATTGTGCAAAGCTAATGGATGATATGGGACTTAATCCTTGGACTCTGATCATGACCATCAGAACTGATTTTATACACACACACACACACACACACATATTCTGTGAATTTTTATGCAGTGGTTCCTTTGAAGAAATGCTCCAGTATGGAAAAACCCTCCAATCACATTGAATTATAATCAATATGTAAGCAAATTTAGCATACTAAAAAAGGGTTACTAATAGGTAAATGCTGAGTTAACTATAATTTATATGTGGAAAATTTTAATCTGCCAGAGACTCTTTGTTAGACATTAAAGTTTCTATGATTTTGATTTGATGATTCAACATAAAAGAAAGGCAGCTCACTGCTAAGCAAAAGTGTGTTTTGCCATCTATTTCCAGTCTGGGCAGAATTCCCAGTGGTTTTGAATTTGCTAAAATGGTTCTCTGCTTTTAGAGATATATCCTTTGCATTGAAAGATAAAACAATTTCCTCCCTGTGGCCTGGACTCCGTGTAGGGAGGGCTTGTGAAGCAGTGAGGCTACAACAAGGAGCTGGTGCCCTGATGCCACAGACACAACCTAGTTATAGTTGCTGTCCAGCGACCACCATCTTCCAGTCATTAGGAGGATGGCATTACATGTAAGAACTCTATGAGTCACCAAAGAATGTACAGGGACAAAGGAAGGTGAGGAAACATGTGCTTAGGTGGTGGAGAGGAAGTTCCTTCAGAACTGCCTAATACATGTGCTTGGTATCTTCACTCATCGAAAGAATTGATATTTATTGAGCATTTACTGCTTGTTCTAGTTGCTGAGAATACCATAATGTACGAAATAATAATAAAACCAAAAATACCCTGTCTTCATGAAGCTTATATTATTGTTATAAATAAATAAATGTAATGTATAATATATTAGACGGCAGTAAGCGCTATGAAAATAACAAAATTGACTGGGTGTGGTGGCTCACGACTGTAATCCCAGCACTTTGGGAGGCTGAGGTGGGTGGATCACTTGAGGTCGGGAGTTCGAGACCATCGTGACAAATATGGTGGAACCCCGTCTCCACTAAAAATACAAAAATTAGCCGGGTGTGGTGGGTGCCTGTAGTCCCAGCTACTCAGGAGGCTGAGGCAGGAGAATCACTTGAACCGAGGAGGTGGAGGTTGCAGTGAGCTGAGATTGCACCACTACACTCTAGCCTGGGCAACAAGGGTGAGACTTTGTCAAAAAAAAAAAAACGAAAACCAACCAACAAACAAAAAAAATCCTGAAAATAACAACATTGGGAAAGAGAACGGCAAATGCTGGGATAAGGGTGGGGTGACAATATTAAACAAAGAGAAAGTTGCTTTGAGAAGGTGATATCTGAACAGATAGCTGAAGATGGTTAGAGGGTGAACTCTACAAATTTCTAGAGTAGGGAGGTTTTGAGGCAGAGGGAACAGTAAGTTGCAAATTCCCTAGACATGAGCATACCTGTTTGTTGGGGTGGGGGTGGGGGGCAGCAAGGAAATCAGTATTGCTAGAAAAGACCAAAAATGGAGAGTAACAGGAGAGGAAATCCAAGTGCTGACCTGGACACGGAGCTTTGAGGCCACTTTAAGGACTTGACTTTTACTGAAGTGAGATGGGTGCTAGAAAAAGTGAGATGTGCTGAGATTCTGGATATACGTTGAAGGTGGAGTCAATAAGACTTGCTCATAGATTTAATGTTGTCAAGGGAAAATTAAGGAATAATTTTAAGACATATGGCCATCAGGAAATGATGGACTTGTCATTTCCTGAGATGGGAAAGACTGGAGAAGGAGTAAGTTCAGAGAAAAAAGACAGAAGTTTGGTTTTCAAGGATTCAGTTTGAGGTATTGATTAGATATACAAGTTGAGATTTAGAGTAAGCAGTTGTCTCAAGTGGGGAAAGAGGTCTGGGCTATAGATGGGAGACTGGGGCTTATCACATGGTAGACAGTATTTAAACCCATGGGCTCGGGGAGATCACCAAAGACATAAATGTAAATGAAAAAAAAGAGAATGTAGATGAGAGAAGAGGAGAGGACATCCAAGAACTAAGCTGTGGGGTAACTCAACATTTAGAAATCAGGGAAATAAAAAAGGAAGGAAATCAGGAAACTAAACGGGATTAGCCAGTGGGTTGGCAAAAATAATCAGAATAGGTAAAATCCTGGAAAAGCAGTCATGAAAGTGTTTCAAAGAGTGGAAAGTGATCAACTATGTGATGCTGTTGTTAGGTCAAAGATGAGGCCTTAGAATTGGCCATTAGGTTCTGGCAATGTGGAGGTCATATGTGAGTTTGGCTAAAGTTGTTTCACTGGATGGGGAGTGGGGGAAGTGGGTAGGAGGTAGATGTGATTGTTGTGGATTAAAAGCAGAATAGGAAGAAACAAATTGGAGGGAGTATAGACAACTCCGGTTGAGAACACGGACTCAGGAGCTAGACTGCCTGAGTTTGAATGTGTTTCCCAAATGTGATACCTCAGGCATGTTATGTGTTCTCTGTACTTTGAGTTCTCCGTCTATAAACTGGGGTGTACTTACCTCATAGGGTTGCTGTGTATGGATGACACACGTAAAATGCTTAGATTATATGCTCGCTAAGTATTAAATAAAGCAATCCATATTGTCACTTCTCTTAATTCTTAAAAAGTTGGGGGTCCTTGGAAACAAGTTCTATTTTCACTTCTGGAGACTAAAATAATAAAAAATGTTATTTGAGAAACTGTGATGAAACTTCTGGAAATGTTGGTCTATTTTAACAGTGCTTTATGACAGACTTGCATTGAACCACCTCAAGGGTGTGTCACATTCCATTTTCCAGTTAGTCTAAGGTTCCAGTTTTACAAAGCACAGTCTAAGGATCCAGAGTATTTAATGCATTTAAGGTTTTCCAAGCACTAATATTCTTTAACTCTGAAAGATCCTAAAATTTTTCTTTTCTGATCACATTGAACTTCTGTGGTAGTTTATGTAAAGCACTTTGAAATCTACAATATTCAAAAGTGTTAAGGCACTGATATTTCCATGCTATAAAAACAGTTCAACTGGCATTCTGTCAAACAGAAGTCTTTATCAACGAACACTTCTGCACTACAATAAAAATTCACGTTTGTATAATGATCCTGAAGCATTTTATGACTGTGATTACTATACTTCTAATGTTGTGTATGTTTTATTATATCCCAGATCTTTCCCATTGGAAATCCAATCATGACATGGATAGCAATTATTAATCAAAATATTTGATAAACCAGAATGTTTCATTCCCCAGTTAACATCGGATAGCACAAAATTTACTGTAAATGTGCTGTTCCTTTTCTATCTTGAGGATACCCATGTTGAGTAATAAAAAATAATTACATAAAGGGAGCAGAAATGAGACTCCGATATACTCACTAGCCCTGTGGCCTAAGATAAGTCATTTAAGTTCTCTTGCTTCTGTTTCCTCATTTGTAAAAAAGGAGCAGTGATACCCCTCATCACAGGATCATTGTGAAGCTTAAACAAGAAACTCCATGTGGAGCTTTTAGCAGAAAGCCTGGCACGAGATAAGTAAATGTTATCTGTATTTTGATCATCATCGGTATTATTGTTGCTATTGTGATTATTCTATGGTGAGGGCCTAATAAGTGAAGCCAAACCAAAGACTGAGTAATTCAAAGCTATCAAATATGCATTAGGTTGGCTTCACATTTTAATTAAGGCTTGAGTTAATATTAGAAATATAGAGTCACCATTGTCTTTGTGAGGAAGCCCCGATTAATTATAGAAGCTCAATAAACATACAGGGCGTGTGATATATTCATATGGATTTATTCCAGATAGATGGCTTTGGGGTGGAGCTGGAAAAACAAGCTTTGCTTCGATTTCTAAGCTGCCTGTAACAGCAGCCGCAGCCACTCAGGGCTTCAAGAGACGCTCTCACAGCCTCCTGAATGACTGCTCCCCCCCGCCCCCCTGCAAGTGACAGGGGGACAAATGGCTGCTGTCTCACCACACATCTCCTCTTCCCATCTCCTCCACCCTCCGCCAGCCCACCGGGCACGTGCCAACAATGAGCTGCCTGCCTCACTGGGATGCTCAGCTCCATTAATAAGCCCTGGAAGGCTGATAATTGGGAATTCGTGGAGCCTGCAGTCTTTCAATAAGCCAGGTTGTTATGGAAACCAAAGGCAGACCTTCATGTCCATATTATTGATCCTAAACAAAATAAAATAAAATAAAAGTGAGGAGTTGGAAAGGATCGTCTCAATCCATCCTCTCCCCTGCCCCGCCCCAGCCCCCACCATTTTATTTTAGAAGTTCACTACCAATTTGCACACATGAGAATTCACAACTCTTCTCTCTTTTGGTTTCCTTCTTAGCACTCCCCAACCCCTTTCTTAATAACAACTGAATGTTTTTTCACCTCTAGCAGAAAAATCAGCTGAGCAGGGTACCAAAGGCACACCAGAATAGACACTCTAAATCGAATTTAACACCATAGCATTAATGCTGTTTATTTGAGCCAAGAAAATCAGCAATGAATATCAATGTGCTTTCCTCACCATTAAAATAAGAATAATAATAATTCAACAGGATTTTTAAAATGGCCCCAGAGTCTCCCGTGGCTCCTACTATATATTGCTCTGTAGCAAGATGGCCAAGCCACCACCCGAGATGAGTCGCTGCGTGTGTTGAAAGCAGGGCCCAGCTCTCAAACCGCGGGAGGAAAGGGGGTGGCATTTTCTTGGACTACTTTTAAAAATTAGCTGACAACCTTCTTACAATAAAAGCCCAATTACTCCTTTTGGTTAATAAATTCAGGCATGATGCAAAGAAGACACCTGACAGGGAGGCCTGGAGAGAACACTAAATGAATCCAGCCTGGAGGCTGTGGTGGACCCGGAATCTCCACCTCGGTTTCTACGTTGAAAAGACGAGGACACCATTGTTTCCTGATGAGCTTCCCATTTCATCCCAGCAGAGGGCACCAGTGTAATTCTGTTCCCAGCTGTGGAGGCTGAGTGGAAGGCAGGCACGTCAGGCGTCACTCTCCGGAAAGAAATGACCTCAGGCAAACTGCATAGCAGTGCAACAGGAACAACTATTGTGATTGGGTCCTATTTTGAAGTTAATCCTACATCAATTTTGATTTTTTGGTCCTTCATATATGACCAAAAACTCAGTCTAGAAGTAGATAAAGTCATTTTAACAAATAAGCTGAAATAATATTAATAGTCTTTGAACTGAATTCATTAAGTGTGCACTGTGCTTTGCGTACGCTTCATAGAGACATCAGGGTCATTCTGGGAGCAAAAACAATATGGTGAAGTAAAAACTTTAACCACCTTCTATTTGCTGTTGGACCAAGACTGAAAACTTCTGACCACTTCAAGGTCTAACATGCCCTACCTTCTCCTCACTGGCACAAACTACTACCGCTGGTATCCTCACCAATGCTTCATCATAATGCTCACTTCTTTTCTTCAGACCCTACCCACTATCGTAGCCTCTGAATTCCTTTGCCACAACTACAGACTGCAGTTTGCAAGCACTCACAAACTTATTTTGTTCTGTATTGGTCCGGAGTCTTTTTTGTTTGTTTTCTTTTAAGAGCCTTACTTTTCTCCCCATCCAGACTGTAACTTTCGTGACAACAGATATTCACTTTTATAATCTACATCCCTCACAATGCCTGTGTGGAATTTATACGTATTAATAAGTACAAATTAATTGAATGACAGTAGAATACAGTCCTTGAGACATCTGGGTTTATTTATCTCCTTTATTCTGATGTTAACCCATTGTGGGACTATGGCCAGATCATGCAACTGAATCCCAGAACATGCTTCATTGTTCATTAGAACACAGGCACACACAACTTCTCCTGGAGGTTGTTTGAGCATAGTGGATCATATTTTTGTGCAGTGGTCCCAGTAGAGTATCTGACGAAAGACAAGGTCATTTCGCCAAGAATATCATCCATATGCACACACAGTATAATATTTTGCAAATAATCTTAGGAGATTAAAGAACCCTCCTGAAGCCCATCCAGTTCCCAGACGTAGGCAATTTTTAAGTTTCCTTTTAGGTCTAAGACTGTAGGATTGAAATCCAAGATGTGACAAGTTATAGCTGGTATCTACCTGGAAAGAGTGTGTTAGCTATTTCCCTTAAGGTATCCCAACGTTTTCTATTGAATCCCTAGATTGCAGTTTCTGAGGGACCAATTACATGAAGCCCAAATTAAACCCAACATCACTACCTGGTGGCCTTGGCTGACTTCCAGGCTCAATCATTACTGATAATGTAAGAACTTGGTAATGTTGCTGAGCTACAAGGTAGGCCAAATAGAATAGTCTCTGACTCCCAGAGGAGACTGCAAATCATTATGTGTCTCTCTGTTGGCCATAAATCATGTCCTATTTGCACATTAATTTCCTTCATAAAACCAAGTGTAGTACCAAAGAAAAAAAAGTTTCCCAATAACTTCAGCTGAAAGGAACAGGAACAATGGTGACTTTCTATTAGGCACTTACTATGTGTTCAATAAAATACCATAATGGACACTTTTTATGCATGATCTATTTAATACTGACAACCACCAAGTTCAGCAATAAAGATATTTTATTTCCCAATGACAAAGCTGATGTTGAGTTAATGGCATAGAGCTGGTTAGGGACTGGACCTTTGATTCAAACATAGATAGGTCTGATTCCAAGACCTCTCTGATGTTTTTCCTGCACTGCAGGCCTCCAAGCAAGAGATTTGGCTAAATTCATGGTTGTTGCAATTTTGTCTATTGTTGCAGTATCCATTGGATAATACATTTATCTTTTGTATTACTTTGAATACAAAATAATACTTTGAAATACTTTACTTTGGGTCACCAAGAAATCATTGTTCTCTTTATTTGCTGGATTAAATAATTTCTTCCACTATTCTACCTGCAGGAAGATGACAGATTATCCATGCTTTTACCATCTTCAATTTTAAGATTTGCCCAGAGGATCTTCATATGGGGAGAGAAGAGTATGAAGATGAGAAGTGATTACTTCAGATTATCAAAAAAAAAACTAAGGCAAAATTATATTAATTGAGGACCTTCTCTATACCTGATTCTTTAAATATGTTACCTCATTAAATCCTCACCACAACTGTTTAAGGGTAACATTTTAATCTACATCTTATAGATGAAGACATTGAAGGTTATACAAATCATTAAAACCATGCGGTGAGGAAGCTGGGGTTGAACTCAGAACTGTCCAGTTCCAAGACTGTTTCTCTATGAGGTGTTCAAAGTTAAAAATGTTTCTGAAACATGCCTTGTAATCTGAAACTTCGCAGCGAAATAGGCCTACATTTAAAATCGTGACATTTTCTTTTCCTCTCTGGAAGCAAGCAGAGACAACATCTCCTGGTTTGTTGAGGCAGCGCTGGCTAGGGACTGAAGCTGCAGAAGGGCTCAGACAATGATGGGCAGGGGGTGGAGGGGGTCTCTCCTAGGGGAGCTGTGCCCATCTGCCACTTAGATCTGCTCAAAGAGAGAAAATCCATTTGCCAAGGAACCCTTTAGGGCCTGCTGTTTGTGAAGCCAAGAACAGAGAGCACTAGTGCTGGAAGATCCTGTAAAACCATCTTCTTTTACCAGCAAGGAAGGTAAATTGGCCTTGGCCATGGCCAGAGAGCTTGTCAGAAACAGAGCTACAAGAAAACCATGGCCACCTCTTGGTACTCAGCTCAATCAGTGCCTTCCCCTGCTCTTCAGCGTCCCTCTAGTCCTGTTTCTTCCACACCTCTTGCTTTCTCGCCTATTACCCCTTCTTTCTCTTTTCTACCCTCTATTCTTTCTCCACTTTCCCCTTGCTTATTCTTTCTGCCTCCCCTGATCGATTTCTGGTCCCCTTCTGCTTTTTTTCCTCCCATTTTTTTCTCCATTTTCTATCCCATTACTCTTCCCTCTTATTCTCCCTTTTCTCCATAGGAAATGAAGAATTTCTATCCACATCCCTACCTTGTTCCTCCTAAGGGCCCATCTTCCTTTTTCACATTCTGACCAATTTTCCTTCTGAATCAAATACCCTCATTCAAACTCAGAGTGTCTGGGTGCCTGGGAAATATTTAGAAATGGGTCACAGAAAAGAAGTTGCTGATGTATAAAATTCCAAAGAACTGGGCTGCAAGCAATAAAAATGGACACTTGCCTGAAAAACTCTTAGCTTTTCTTGTGGGACTTCAAATTTTAAAAATTAAATGGTTCTTTCCTTTTCAAGCTGTTTATGAAAAGAAATCTCTCCATAGGTGCAATCCATATTATTGGCCAGTCAGTGGATGTCTATTGAGAGCCTTCTATGTGCTGTGCTCTTATTCTGAGCACTGGGGCTACCACGCAGCCTTCAAGAAATGAAAAGTCTACTGAGAGGGAGAGAAACTGAGGACAACACAGATAAACACAGTCATCTTAGGCACTAAGAATGCCATGGAGAAAATAAATTGGGTAATGTGATATAACTGTTGGCACTGGTAGGGGTAGTGCTGTTCTGACCAAATGATCAGGGAAGTCTTCTCTGAGTAAGGGACATTCAAATGGAGACCTGAGTGCCAAGAGGCAAGGGCTAAGAGGTGACCATGGGAAGCTCAAGGGAGAAAGCAAGTGCAAAGGCCCTGGGACAGGAGTAAGCTGTATGCATTCAAGAGACCTTAAGAAAGCTATCAGGGCTAGAGAATGGGGAAGAAGGGCAGAGTAGAAGGACATCTGATCAGAAAGCTAACACATGAGATCACATGAGGCCTCCTAGGCTGTAGAAATAAGTTAGATTGTATTCAGGTTGCAAAAAGCAGGCAAGCATTGGGAGGTTTTATGTGGGGCTTTGATATGGACAGGTATAAATTCATAGCTTTGTATGAGTGATTTTTCAAGTAGTCCCCTCAAACCCTAAGCCTACAGTGAGCATGGCATCTTGGGACCTATCCCTTTTACCCAGTTGAGTTGTGTCACTTGTGATGTTAATCGCTGAAGAGGCATTGAGGATGTCAGTCCGTGGAGTTAAATAAGAACTGGCCCCATTGCCCATGCATGTTTCCCTTTGGGGCACTTGCTTCAACAGAGGCACCAACAGCTATCGTCCACTAGGGCTAAGGAGTGGCAGAAAGAAAGGCAACAGATTTTTTAGAATTTTTGAGACTGATTTTGGCCTTTAACCTTCTAGAAATTTTATTTTTGTGGGTATTTCAAAATTGTATAGAATTTTTTAAGCTGCATCCCATCAGAAGGAATGCATTATTTATACAATTATGTTGCACACTGGAGTAGAACTAAAAAGTATTACTGCATTATTAGCCTATTTTTTAAGTTAAAGACCCAGTACCCATGGATATAATAATTTTAATAATTTGGGGCCAGGTGCAGTGGCTTATGCCTATAATCCCAGCACTCTGGGAGGCCGAGGAGGGTGGATCACTTGAGGCCAGGAGTTTGAGACCTGGTGAAACCAACATGGCGAAACCCCGTCTCTACCAAAAATCCAAAAAATTAGCCAGGCATGGTGGCACATCCCTGTAATCCCAGCTACTCGGAAGGCTGAGGCAGGAGAATCGGTTGAACCCAGGAGGCGGAGGTTGCGGTGAGCCAAGATTGCGACACTGCACTCCAGTCTGGGTGATAGAGTGAGACTCCATCTCAAAAATAAATAAATAAATAATAAAATAATTTGGTTAGTAACCCTGGGTGAGTCATTCAAATTCCACTTGTTTATGATTTATACTACAAGTCAAATTTTAGAATTTGAGCAGTATCTGTTTATGAAATAAACAATTCAAGCTAAATACAGAGTGGGTGCCTGCCTGAAAAGATGAGTTTTGAATTATGTTGAGTTTTAATCTTGCCAAGACTGAAGACCTTTTGAATTTGGCCTTAAGCTTAAAACAGTAATTTTTAATTATTATTAGTTAGAATGTCAAATCAAAGTTTAACCAAGATCAAGAAATAGTTTGGTAGAGGTGTAAGGAATTGTGAGATAGGACTCCAATCCTTGTTAACCTGGCCTCTGCAAAACAACCCAAATTCCCAGAAACTACTGCTGAGATGCTGCTCCATGGAATTCCAGGCTCCAGCAACACAGCTCAAAGTTCACTGATTGAGGATTCTAGAAAATAAATTTTCTTTGGGACTACTATTTGTAAAATATCATTTAGAGAACAAATTCTGCATGGTTTTAATACCAATGGAACTAAAATTAAATGGAACAGTGCTTAGTTACCTAAAACCATGGTTAGAAGTTACCTAAGACCAGTCCTATCTGCAACTAAAAAATAGGACTGTAATATGAATCAATTTTCTGTTGACTTTATAAGTAATACACGGAATCTACTATATCATCAATATGGGTGCAGTTATCCATACTCATTGTAAAGATCAGCTTAGAGTACAGTAAATGAGATCGACTGGCACTGACTATTTTGTTTCTGTCCACATGTACACAATAAATAGCTGAGAAATTTCTTAAATGTGCATTTTTCAAACTGTACTTCAGGGCTCAGAAATGATCCACTTAGAGGGTAGGGACAGATGCAAAAAAAAAAAAAAAAAAAAATAGGGATTTCTGGGCATTTTCAGTCATCTCCACTTTCCCCTATCATTCTCAACCAAAGCAGCTCTCCTTTGGGGTGTAGTGTATATATTTTAAACTCATTTGAGCAAAGAGTGCCTAGGCTAACAATTTTGAAAATGTCTGCCTTCAGCAGTTAGTCACTCATCTGATTCTACCTCTGTGAAGGCATTGTTTCACAATGTTCCTCCTAGCACTGAAAGCATCTTTCTCACTAAAAATTAGTATGAGGGAAGGAAATAGTCAATTCTTCCTCTGCATTAAATGTGAAATGGTTGTAAATCAATCTGAACCCTGAAATCATCTCTGAAAAACCAGCTGAGAAGAACTATTGCCTCCATCAACATGTCTATTTTTAAATTTTCCTTCTTTTCTCATGAAAGAACATAATAATTTTCAAACTATGTTAATCATGAGAAAGAGGTTGTAAGAAAATTCTAAAATTTAATATTTTGGGTTCCAAGATTTGAGAATTTTATATCTGATGATTACTTTTTACTCATGTTTAAAGTTCCTAAGTATCCATTTTATTATAACCTCATAAATGTAATAAATTATGCACTTTCCTTTAAAAAAGATAAAAAGCCTTTCAATGCATTAAAAAGATACAGCTCAGATCAAATTTTGAGGACAATGTACGAATTCCTTCAGTAGCAATTGTTTTTCTAATTGAATATAAGAATACCAATTCTAAACTTTACTTTTTTTCCTTAACCTTTAACAAATGTACAATGCTCAACAGAAAAGACTGAATGTTGAAAATACTTCTCATGTGATCACATATATATGTACATAACCATGTGGTTTTACAAATGGATATTTATATGCTTTTATACTGATACGTTATTTGGAAGTTGATAATTACTATTCCTAGTATTTTAGAATTATCAAAATAAAATTAATCAAATTGCTAAAATATAATTATTTGGGGTATGCTGGAGCTGACTAACATTGGCTGCTGAGAGCAAGATATTAGCACCTCTTCCCAACTGCTTATTCGGAAATAACACATTAGTAGCCTGAAATCAGCTAGGATGGGAGTATTTATACCATAGAAATTGGCAAAAACTACAAATCAAAGCTTTTAGAGTTTTGTTTCATTTTTTAGAGAGCCAGTTTAGCAGCACGCCGCTGCAGATATCTGATAAAATCATAATGAATGGTTTACACCTTGGTGGCAAGAAAAATAAAACTAACATATCTTCCAATAGGGGCCAGGTTCTCTTATGAATCTATTATAATTAAACCACGAGTATCAAAAGAAGAGGAAGGAGGAAATCAAAAATCTTCTACCACTGGTTTTCCTTCTAAAAGGATTTGATTACACCAATGGGGAGAATGCTGAAACCACATTACTGAACTCTGTGCTTTCTTAGCCCTTTAAACTGGAATAGAATTTCACAAAGTGGGGCACTTTCTGTCTTTTTACCAGATACATGAGGGTGACTTTAAGTTGCAGTTTTTGTGTGCGGAAGAATTCTTTCAGCCTCCCACGGCAATGTCCCTCATGGTCTGTAATCTGAATAGCCCACAGGCTGTACACAAGTTACATTTGCACTAAGGAGTGGGAAAGCCTGTTTACTGGTCTGTGTCCCAGCACTGTTGGTTTGGGAACACATTAACAATTCACCCTATAGTGGAGCAACAGCAGGTTCAGTAGACTCTTACACACCTTGCAAAGATTACTTAATTGTGTCAGATGAGGAAAAGAAGCCAAGGAACCTGGCAGATCATTTCTTCCCTGGGTGTTCCTGTCACACACTGGCAAGGGCCACCCACAGGTCATTCATGTGGCTGGAGTGAAATTAATCACCTGCTTTCAGTAGGAAGCAGCCTTGACTTCCTCTAGTTCTCAATATGTTTCTGAATATAATGCAAAATGCTCACACTGGTCTATGAAGCCCTAAATGGTTTGAATTCTGGCAACCTCAGGGATGACATGGGCCTGAGTAACAATGGAACTTTCCAGTGAGCTTCCTTATTCATTTTCCTGGGTCAGTTTAGGATTTTCTCTACGGCATAATATTATTCATTCAAATTATTGTCATAATGCAATAATAAACAACAGGAAATGCAATAATAAACAACACAGACATGAAGCTACTTTTTCCACTGAAGGTTAAAAAGCTGCTGCAAAATTATGACCTGAATCAATTTATTTATATGTGTGTGTTAATTTGAATGAAAGGTGGTTTCTGAAATTTTTAAGTAAACGATATCCCTTTTCATTGGATGTATTTTATCCTTTAAGATTCAGCTGAGGCAACCTCTACACCAAGAACTCTTTCTGGATAACGTTCCCCTAATTAGCCAAACCAGGGTTTTAATTTTTAGGCACTATAAATTTCATCTTAGATAACTTTAGTCCCAACTCCTAGCTCTCCCCAACCCACTGTAGGTTCACAAACATACCCTGATTACATGACCAGCCGAGAAAGGACCATTACTCTTCCCACACACCCTCAGAGAGACGAGGGGTGTTCCTGGAGCCATTCTCTACTTCTTTTGGGCCTGAAGGGTGACGAAAATGTGGAACTTACCATTCTTCCAGATTTTCCCTACAGTCTAAATTCTTGGGCAGCCCTTTCCCTACACATTGAATGTGAGTGTATACATATGTGCCTGGAAATTGGCAGAAGGGTATACTACAGGCATGGATACAGTGCTTAAACATACCTAAATTATATTCTTCACTTTGTCACACACCATAGAAGAGAACATTTTTTCCAAGGCTACAGAAATGTTCATCTCCACTTTATCTGAGAGACACACACATTCATCATGCCCCAGTAAGGAGGGATCATTTTAGGTAAATGGCTTCTTGTTTCTATTCTAAATTCCAAAAGATTCTACTAACTCATACTGGAAAAACAAAATAAAACAGGGTAGCCTTCAAAAGTTATTTCACGTGTATGTGCCACCAGGATAGAACATTTATGTTGAGTATGATTTACAAAGAAAGGCAAAAAACCTTCCTAGAATACTTTCTTCCCCTGAAGATATGTTAAGAACTACAATTTCCCTTCCAAGTAGAGGGGTGTGAGATGATCAACCTGAAATATTTTAATTCTCATAATCCTCTAATTTGTGATTTGGAGATTACAAATTAGTGTGAGGATTGCTGAGTAATCACATCTAACTTGTATATCTTCCATACTACCTTTTCTCAGGACATTTGATAGCCCAATTCACACACTTAGGCCTGTTAGCCAATTTCACTAATCGTCAAAGATCCAACTACTGTGAATGTAGAGTTAAAAAAAAAAAAGAAGAATTGGAAGAGGCTTGTATTAGCTTGTCTATATAATACTTTATGTTTTAATGACAGTCTACTGACGAAATTTTAAAAAGCTTATCAGATGTCTATCAGATGTATCCATTGCTCTACATAAGCATCCAAGGTTTTATTAAACCTTGAAGCTGTTTAATTACTTTAATGAAATAAAAGCATATAGAAATACACTGATATTGAATTAAGTGTAAGATGGAAGTGAAACTACTGATAGCAAATGATGGCTGTCTATAGGCTATAGCCACTGTAGCTATTACAGCTAGAGTTTTCCATCCAGAGACAGGGTTAGGAGGATTGTAAATCAGGAGTCCAGTCATATCAGAAAACATCATTTTCAACTCTTTATATTCAATCTCAAATGTAAGATGGGGTTACAAACCTCTACTGAGATATTCTTGCTGTCTTCTGGGTCTCTAGTCTAATAACAAACTTTCTTAGAATTGACTCTTCCTAGATTCTTTGCCCCTCTATCTAAACCTCTCTACTATCAACCCCATCCCTTAAGCCCATTATCTAATAGTTAAGAAAATAAAGGACTATGGAAAAGTGAGGATGGTTGGCTAAGAAGCCCTATATCCCCCACTTCAAAGATGCCTCCCTGGTCTACCATTGCAAGATTGTCGTGTGTGTGTGTGTGTGTGTGTGTGCACATGTATGTAGAGAAAAATGAACAATATTTTATGAATGTGTATTAATATCTGAATAATAGTCTATATTTTAAGAAATATTAATTTTTAGTTCCAAATATAGTTTCACAACTTTAAAATTGGGGGAGGAACATGTCTTTCTGTTTTTCAGCTTCTTTTATGAGGTGATAGTAACAATTTAATATAAGCTATGAAAGAATGAATGAATGGCCTCAATAATTTGAGTTCTGTGACTCTGTAACACATTCCTTCATCTTGTCTTTTTTCTACTTGCTCTTTTTAACTAAAGAGTTAATTAAAGGGCCAGGCGCAGTGGCTCACACCTGTAATCCCAGCGAGGCCTAGGCAGGCAGATCACCTGAGGTCAGGAGTTAGAGACCAGCCTGACCAATATGGCGAAATCCCATCTCTACTAAAAATACAAAAATTAGCCGGGCATGGTGGTGGGCACCTGTAATCCCAGCTACTAGGGAGGCTGAGACCGGAGAATCACTAGAACCCAGGAGACAGAGGTTGCAGTGAGCCAAGATCGTGCCACTGTACTCCAGCCTAGGCAACAGAGCGAGACTCTGTCTCAAAAAAAAAAAAAAAAAAAAGTTAATGATTGCTCTCCAATTTGTCTCTTCTATTAAATTCTTTAATATTTTAGTTATAAAGGTACCAGATCCTTTGGAAATGCTCTTGCAAAGGGGGGTAGACCTAAACAAGAATATAAAAATGATACTAATTCTGATAAGCTAAACTTAGGGTAGCAATTGCCTACAATAAATAAAATGACTTTCATCTGATTAAGATTAAAATTTCAATTTTTAATTTGCAGATCCTCCTGGAATAACTGATGTATTTGATGGAGTCAGTAATACACCTGTTAGGAACAATCAATTTCAACTGATCTTTATAGCTCTCTCAGGTCTAATAAAACAGTCCTTGGAGTGTTTTTTGAAATAAGAATCTAAGACTCAGAACTAGTTTAATATCCCCAATAATTCTGGGGTGATAGGGCTGTGAGGGAATTATGATCAGGAATTTTGGTAGTTACTAGATACCCATCTGTAAATACTATCCCTAATAATTCCCAGAGAAGAGTCTGGAGTATCCAATTATCCAAAGGAGAGATGTTCTTATATTATAACACATTGCTGGGGTCCTTAGACATTTCTCTTCTCTTTGTTTCTTCCAGAATATCACTTGGATAAGTGTCAGCATTCAGCATGTGACCTCTCAGACTCTCAGGGTTAGGCTTCTAGTTCAACATTGCTAGCTGTCAACAATGATTAAGTGCCATAGTCTCTCTAAAGCTAAGATTTCTCCTTGTAAAAAGGAAAGGGAAAATTACACTATTACATTACTACCACAGAGTGGTTATGATGATTAAATGGAACAATCCCCACATAGCACTCAGCACAGTACCTGGCAGTTAATAAATGCTCATTAAGTGCCACCTATTATTAGACTTTTATATTTTAACTCTTGAAAGAAAACCTTAAAAACCAACTATCGTAGTCCCTTTTCCTGAGAATGACACAAATGAGGTCCAGAGAAGCAATAACTCTCCTAAAATCTCTCATCTTGTTGGTAGAAATATTGAGACTAGAACCCTGGTCTCTTTATTTCAGTTCAAAGATCTTTTACCCTTATTATATTATAGGGCAGGTAGGACAGAGAATGTCCTAGTAAGGTCCTTGTTGGTATTTCCCAATAGCATCAGATCATCACAACAGCTAAGAAAAAAAGAAAATGAAGAAACTGAGATAAAGCATAACACCTTAATAGAAAGAACTGTAGGGCTACAGTGAAGGTGAGGATTTAGAGTTCTATCAGTTTGACCCTTGTTTTGTCACTGGCTGTATGTGTGGCCAGAATACCCACTTACTTTGTCCCTATTCTTGGAATATAAAAATAGAAAGAAAAATGTTATCAAATGACATTGGGCTGTTGTCAAGAAAAGCCAATAAAAATGATTACTCTAGCAATATGAAAGTGCTCCATGAAAGCTTAATAATCAACAGTATTTAAGAGGTATACCACTGAGTATCTGACAGGGTGCCATGTTTTATAAACAGCATTTATGGACTTCCACAACCAAAATTTTCATTCTTTGTGAGCTGTGTATAAATTCAGGAAGTGGTTGAAACCACATTTCAAATCAAAACTGCTCATGAGGCACCCTGCCAAATAAGTGTAAATATCCTTGGAAAGTCTCACATCTAACACACAGCTTGGTAGAAGTGGACCTATCCTTTGGAAAGCTGAAAAATAGATTGTTACCTTGGACCTTAGGGAAACTATTGTTCTGGGAAACATAAATAATTTTTAATCCAGAAATATGAGCTGGGTATTTCATTTTCTTACAAATAATTATCATTCTAGAAATTATAAATTTTGCTTCCATTCTCTTCGTTAATCATTTGAGTATCAGGACACACATTCTATAAAACATTTTTATAGTAAGTAGTAGACTGCATCTTGGCCCCTGAAGCACTGCTTCATTCATATTTTGTCCAAAGTGCATTGGTAGAGAGAATACCCCATACCAATTGCAGAATTTAATTGAGATTATAAATATGATTGTTTTCAATGTCATTCCCTGAATGTCACACTACCCCCACTATCAAGTAAGAATTCATTCAGGTCAAAAGACTATATCTTGTTTTTGTTTTGTTTTGGTTTTTCTGAGACAGGGTCTCACTCTGTCACCCAGGTTGGAGTGCAGTGGCACACAGTCATGGCTCACTGCAGCCTTGATCTCCTGGGCTCTGGTGATCTTCCTGCCTTAGCCTCCAGAGTAGCTTGGACTACACCACCACACTCTGCTAATTTTTTCTATCATCTGTAGAGATGGGGTCTCCTTCTGTTGCCCAGGCTGATCTCAAACTCCTGGACTCAAGTCCTCCTGCCTCGGTCTCCCAAAGTGCTAGGATTACAGGCATGAGCCACTGCATGAGGCCAAAGGATCATATCTTACTCATCTTGGTGACCCGAATACCTAGCACAGAAGAAAGTTAACATAAAGAGAAGGGAAAAAGAAAGGAAGAATAGCATAAAAGGAGAGAGAATGGGAAGGAAGGAGGGAGGAAGGAAGGATAAAAAAGAGGAGGAAGAGAGGTAGGGAGACACTAAGTTAATTTTTCTATTCAGGGAATGGCAAAAGGAAATTCCTCCCTCTTTTCTTGATCATTACTGATGGCATCAATTTGCAAGATGTACTGAGACCATGAAAATACAATGCAGCCAAGATCAACATGCAGAACATATGAAGTCACTCAGAACTCCACTTCCAACTAGCATCAGTCAAGGACCCTGTGGCAGTCACCCAATCAATATCACTGATTGATAGCCTTCTGGATAGGTTACCTTGGTAGTACCACATCACTGAATATGACCACAGTAGAGTCCTCTATTGGGGAAAATCAATAGGCTACCATGGAGAAGAGGAGACATAACAGAGAATTCCTTCACTGAGAGCCAGTGAGCACAGTGGCACTGCTCGGCAAGAGACCCCAAGGACATAATCATTAAAGGGGGCTTGAAAGTTCTCTACTCATGGCTGAATGGGGCAGTGTCCCACAGATGTTTTAAATCCTCCTCTCCCTCTAAAGGAATCATTATCAGAGGTGCACTGAAATGTTTTGGTTCAAGGCACATAAAGAGCCGGGCAGGCAGAGTGGCAAAGTAGGGCAAGGGGGACATACTTGGAGAATTTAAAACAATGACAATAATCAACCAACCTCAAAGATCAAAATACAAATGACATCCTCCCATAACAAACAGGTGGGTAGTAAGTAGTAAAAGAAGTAAAATAAATAACATTTATAATTCCTGCAACGTTTCCATAGGTATTAAAGTAATAATCATATCTGATCTAAAATTTTTAAGCCTGATACTGACAGAAATTATTTTCTTGGATTCTCTCTTTGTACCTATTTTGCCCCTTACCCTATTGCACCCTCTTAGACTGTCTGTCCATGCCCCTCCAGGCAGCTGTAGAATCCTAAAGTAACCCATGGTAGCCACACATTTCCAAACAGTACAGCCCAGTGGAAAATGCTGCTACTTTAACCCAGGTTAAAATGAAATACAGTGGAAGAAAGAGGAAATGCAGTACAGGGCACCGGGGAATTTGGACCTGATATGATGTGATAGATAACCTTGTCATCTCTACCTTCTGTGATCCCATGAGATTCATCACAGCGGGGTAATTTGTGCTTGTCACATAGAGCAGGCAAGGCTAATAGATACCTCAATCCAGAAAGAAACGACAGGCAGCATTTCTGAATCTAACCAAGAGGACAATACCTACCCAACTCTAAGAAATAATGTAAATTGCCCTTTGTGATTACCTTCAAGTTGAACTTCACCTATTTTTTTCAATCACCTTTGAATGCACACGATAAAGTCTGATTAACTAAGATATTTTTCAGTCAGAAACTGTAACATTTAGGGCAGAGAAGAGTGCTGTTTGCTTTCACTGGCCAGACACATTTTTAATCAAATAAATGAACAGAATAAGCAAATATGCAAGAGAAATATATAAATGAGTGAACAAATTATTATCTATAATTTAAATTTCATCAATTTATATTCACTATTTGACATTTGTTGACAACTTACTACATAAAATATTTCATTAATTCATTTGGAGTTATCATAACCTGAAAAATAATAAAACTTAATTTCTTTCAAAATATATATTAGACTTCTTACTGATTCAGGAAATCCTTCTATCAACCCAAATCATAAGCATATACCTAAAATAACATCATGTCTCTGTTTCTCACAGCTTTAGAAATCCCAGTTAAAAAATATGGTCTGTGCCATGTCAGATCTGTTCTGTATTTAAAAGCATGATTAATTTCTAAGATTTATGAAAATGACACATTACATAACTTGTCTATATGCAAAGTGATTTCCAGACATTATATCTGAGGCTCAAAGCTTAAATCTAAAGAAAAGTAGTTCAGTTTTGCTTTGCTGAGTAAATTAAAACTCACACTCCACTTTTTATCACATGCCTTACCTTTTCCAGGGAAAAATTCCCATCTTCTAAACCTCAATGTCTGGCCCCTGGGACAGTTGTGTGGTTAGAATAAAGATTCAAAATGAAAAGAAGCATATGATTTATCCAGAGCTGGAATATGCTAATAACAATGTTAATTAATATTATCTGGCATCTTATTCACAGAAATTTAGGGATAAGATGAAAGAAGTGTAGACCTAAAATATCTAGAATACCACCTACCATATTGTAGTATCTGATTTTGGAGAAATGTATATCAAAGTAAATGTCCAATCATTACTTTCTCAATCTGATGGTCAGATATCAAAACATTTCTCAGACCATTCCCATGGAATAGTTTTTCTCCCAAGGAGCACACTGTGGCTCAGTCCGTATTTGGACTGTTGGATGACAAACATCATTGGTTAAACCGAGGCGCTTCCAAAGGAGTAAACCCAATCTTTTAAATGGACATAGAAGAAACTTTATCTTTGAGGATCTTTGGGGCTGGAAAGTATTTATGGGTCATATTAGACTAGAGAAAGATCATGGAAACTGTTGGCCTCCTTTACCACTGTGGATGTGTTGGAGATGAGGAAAGGATCTAGTCTCCAGGGACAAAGCTCTGTTGAATTTATCTTGCTCTGGGAATATTCTATTCCAATTCTGCACAATTGAGCAGTAATAGTGAAAACACTCCAACTTTCAAGTTACAGTTCCAAACTGAAGAGAATCCAGTACCTTTTTGTAATCATAGGAACCCTCAATTATTTATGCATATTGTAGAAAGTTGTGTCTTCAATAATAAAATGATTATTTATGTTTGACTTCACAACATATTCTGTATTTGGGGTTTTTCTTTTGTTTTTGGCAACATCGACAGACTTATTTTCCCAATTATGTTTGACCCCAATTAATGTTACAATTAACATTCTCTCAGCATACCCACATATACACACACTACTCACCAACTGATGGTGGAGAGAATGCCCAGAAACATAATGTGAGATAGGGAAGGGTGGTCTGAGATTATACATTTGCTGCCAGCAATTCACACACTAGATAATCTGGATCAAGAAGAGGATGGCTGTATTTATACCAGGCATTTTCCAGAGCCAAATAATCACATTAGCTAATTCCCATCCATATAATATATGTAGCCTCAGTAATTACTTATTAAACTAAGTCTATCAGCACACAGAATACTTTTTTAAAGCAGATTTATCTAGTTTGACTGCATATGTCTATCCAATTAAGATAATTGCCAGATCTTTCTAGTACTGGCTGCTACACAGACCTGCCTGAGTCCTCTCTCAGGCATGGAGATATTTGGGAATGTAACCTTAGCTCTTAGTCCTGCCACTTTGGGAAATTAAGCACAGCTTCCCTTGATTTCTGGAAAACACCTTCTAGACTTTTTCCTCTCCCTTGATGACCCAGGTGGCCTGGCCTTCCGAATAGCAACTCCCCTCCCCATCCACCCATTGCATCTGACCCTCGCGGTTGCTCACCTATGTTCTCTTCGGCTTGGCTGCTCTCCCCAGTCTCCGTTGGAGGCTGGGCTGTTGCCTTGGCAGCAGCATCCTCTGCAGCAGGGGTGGTGGCAGCAGCAGCAGTGACAGCAGCAGGCACATCGGCTTGTTTAGGCTCCTCCTTGGCTGGGGCATCTTCGGCCTTGGAGGACGGCGAGTTATCAGTGGAAGCTTTAGTGGCACTTTCTGTCTCAGCTGAGCCGGCCTTCTCCTCTGAGGATGCAGGAGCCTGAGGGGCTGCCTGCTCTGTGGCAGCATCACCCTCTCCCTTCTTCTCCTCGGAAGGAGTTTCTCCTGCTTTGCCGGGTTCATCAGGCTTGGAGCCAGTGGCTGGGGCTGCTTCGGTAGCAGTGGTGCCTTCTCCCTTCTTCTCCACCCCATCGGCAACAGGGGCTTCATCCTTCTTACTGGCTTCAGCCTCAGCAGCTTGAGCATCATCCTTCTTCTCTCCTTTGAGCTTTTTCCTCGTTATGTGTCCACGGAAGCTAGCCTGAATTTTGGTCGCGGCCTTATGAGCTTTATCTTCTGGTTTGATACCATCTTGTTCAATCTTTTGGTCCTCATCATTTTTTTCAACCTTTGTGGAGAAAAGAGGGGAAAAAAAGGAGAGGGCTCCAGTGATGTTCTTCTCCTTTAAATCTCAGCATTCAACAAATATTTATTAAGTGATTTCTTTTGTGCCAGGCACTGTTTGTGGAGTTAAGAATTCAACAGTACTCTGGAAGTTCAAGTCAAGCCTCATCTTTTCCCCACAGTATTGTATGGGAAAAGTAATGTCCTTTGGACCTTCCAGAATCACTGGCAACTTTTTTTTTTTTTTTTTTTTTTTGAGATAGAGTCTCAGTCTGTCACCCAGGCTGGAGTGCAATGGCATGATCTTGGCTCACCATAACCTCCGCCTCCCAGGTTCAAGCAATTATCCTGCCTCGACCTCCCAAATAGCTGGGATTACAGGAATGTGCCACCACACCCAACTAAATTTTGTATTTTGTAGAGACAGGGTTTCACCATGTTGGCCAAGCTGGTCTCAAACTCCTGACCTCAGGTGATCCACCCACCTCTGCCTCCCAAAGTGCTAGAATTACAGGTGTGAGCCACTGCATCCGGCCACTGGCATTATTGTCTATGTATTTCCTTTCCCCAGCTCAATGTTGCTCCACGTCAAACTTAAACCAGCCTTTTTTTTTAGATGTACTTTGACAACTCAAATCACATTTACAGGCTGGGTACAGTGGTTCACACTTGTAATCCAAGCACCTTGAGAAGTGAAGGCAGGAGGAACTTGAGCCCAGGAGTTCGAGACCATCCCTGGCAACAGAGTGAGACCCCATCTCTACAGAGCTGGGTGTGGTGGCATGCACCAGTGGTCCTGGCTACTCAGGAGGCTGAGGCAGGAGGCTCACTTGAGCCTGCAAGGTAGAGGCTGCGTGAGCTGTTGTTGCGTCACTGCACTTCAGCCTTGGTAACAGAGTAAGACCCTGTCTCAAAAAGCAAACAAACCAGAAACAAAAACAAAACACGAATCACATTCACCCCAGGTTTTTATCACAGACCTCTGAAAGATACAGGGTTTTCAGGGTTTTTGAGAAGGACTTTGTATAAAACTTTATGGCTTAAAAAAATAGTATGCAAAAGTCTACTTTCCCCTCAAGTTTTAAGCCTGATAAGGAAATTAATAAATTCAAGACAAAGAGTATAGTAAAAGTTTAAACCATAAATCCCATCAGGATTTTATGCAAAATGCAAATGAGTTCCACGTCTTTAGGGGATTTGTTCAGAATGTGACAACTTACAATGCTGGTCACAAAATAACATCTAACTTTCTCTTGCATGTGGTCCAACATTAATAATAAACATACCAAACCTTCAAAATCTGAATAAAAAAAGACCATTATTCCTGAATTTTAAAAAATGATGGGAAACACTGTTTCTCCTTTTGAAAAAGCAACATATATTCACTAAGTCACAATTCCTTATTCCCAAAGCAATTGGGAACCTAAAATGTGTTCATATTATCATCAATAGAGCCATCTTAGTACTAAGAGACTAGCATATAGAATTTTACCTTTTGATGGCAACATTTGTAGCTTAATGTATGCTGCAAATGACTATTTTCCACATGAAAATTAAATCAGAGGATAGGAACAGCAGGTATGGTCATAGAAAGAATTGTGTAGGCAAGTACACAAAATTCTATCCAGTTCCATTGTTTACCATGGTGCCCCAACATGCCTACTGATAGTCTCCATTCTTAAATTTCTTTAACTTTCGAGCATTGAACTTTTGTTCACTTTTGTGAACACTGTTCTAGCAGAAATAATAGCAAAGAACAGCATAGCAACTTTCCCTCAAAAGACCACTAATAAAAGAGTGTTTATCATGTAACGTGTTCGGAGCCTGTTCTCAATCTTGGATTGGCCTTGACCTTTGCTCCATTTTAGGAGGTAAGCTAATATAGAACAACTCAGGACAAGTTTTCCACCTGTCAAACCAGCTCTGCCCCACTGACCCAGCTCCTGCTAATCATGATGTGGGACTGTTAGACATTCTTTGGACAAGCATACAGACCTGTTGCTGCATACGACCATCAACATACCAGTGGATACACAAAAGTATTTTTGAAAAAGAGATACATGTAAGAGTAAAAGCAGGTTTGATAATTTTCTCAGTCAAATTCAAGTCAACTTTTCCTTCTTCCTTAGTTAACCATGCATGTATATACACGAAGATTAAAGGAGTAAGTGAAAAGCACTTTGGAGAGGCCCGTGCTGCTCCCTCCTCCACTACTCAGTTCTCTGATGTACTATCACCTTCTCGCTACCCTGCTGCTCTTGATGACACCTACTGGGATGAGCACAGCCCAATCTGAGACACGGGAGCAGCTGTCCCTGCCAGGAGCTCTCTGCTCAGAGATGGAAGCATAACCTTGTAAAATTAACAGTTGTGAATGGAGCATGCAGCCAAGATGTTGATAATTTATTTTACTCTATCTTGAGTCTTCTGAATGAAGCACCATCTTATATGTTAGGACACCTGCACTTGGGTATTGATGCCAACTGGTTCTTTAATACAAATACTGTTCTTTGTGAAAGTAGACAAGTCAATTGTTTCAGAAGGGGCAGGTGTCCACAAAAGGCTCCCTAGTGACTCAAGAAAGCTAAAATTTTAGATCTCTGTCTTTTCTTTATGAACATAAGGCATAGGGGGATGAAACTCTTGAAAATCTGGAAATCACAAAGAGAAGGAAGCTGAGAGTCTACATGATATAAAGAAAGAAATTACATGGATAAAAAAAAGGGCTCTCAATTTTCTCTCTCCTCCTCTTTCTCTCTCTCTCTCTCTCTCTCTCAATTTTTTAAAGCATCTGCAACTCTGATTTTCTAAAAAATCAGAATTTAAGCTTCTGAACACAGAATCTATGACTAGGGTGACAAGATTGTGAGACAAACCTCACCTAAACAACCCAGAAGTATAAGAAATTCAAGGGAAGCAGGAGTGAGCAGAATGGGGGAGAATCATGAAAAACAAGAGTTAGGAGAGAGAGGGGAAGACAGTCTTATAACAGCCAGGTACCCAAATAAGTGACTATCCCCAAAAAGATGCTCAAAGTACTCCACAGGCATGTAGCTCATCCTGGAGAAACTGCTGGACTTCATCATTAGAGATTTAGGAAAACTAAATTTTACAGATTAGTTGGGGGGGAAAAAAAGACAATTAATAGAAGTTTTTCCAGATAGCAGTAAAGAAACAGACCCAAGGAAAGGAAAGGAAAGGCAGGAGAGAGGAAGAAAGGGAAGGGGGGAGGAGATGAAGAAATGAAAGAAGAGGGGGGAGGAAAGGGAAGGAAAGAAACCAGGCTAAGAAGAGGGCAGACTTCAGTGACGGAACAGAGACATCCATAAATAAAAATACTTTAAGGTAAAACTGGGTTCAAAGCTAGACAGCACTGGATTGTGTTTGTGTGTCTTTCTTTTGTATTTCTAATTGATTCTATTAATACTCCTTAAATTACAGGTTATTTCCTGGTAAAATTCTTTTCACAGTACAGTATAAAGGAAAGTGGACTGGGAGTGTATTTTGTTGTGTATTTTGTTAAAGAGAAAAAGAACAGTTCCCAAAACTGGCTATGTGGAGTAGCCCCAGGTTCTGAGAACACTTCGACCCTTTCCCCACTAGAAATAGAAGAGCTTACTTAAGATGAAGGACATTCAAGCCCAGAGAAACCAGAGACTACTCAGCACATTCAGCACAATACTTTCACTTTCCAAAAGGGGCAGCCCTGGCTCTGAAAAGTTAAGTGACTTGCCTAAATTCACAGAGCAAGTGAGGGAGGCAGCGGCCCAGCTTGTATTCGACCTCAACTCTTCTCCCCTCCCACCTACCTTCAAGTCCAATTTTATTGCATGACTGACCTGGAATAGCTTGGACTTACTTGTAGTAGATAATCCACAAGGCTTCACGTCAGCATTTTCATTCATTTATTCATTTAAAAATATTCAGTGCCTCTGTGAAGCACTGTACAAATGCTACTGAATGGAAGGATACTGTGTCTACCCATATAGAATCCTTTTGAAAATACACTTAAACCACACCATAGTACTTTAACAATCAGTTACTTCCCAGGAATTTGCAATAGACACCTGATCTTACACTCATCTTTTCAAGTGAGGACAACACTCTAAAACTGTGAGTTACAGATGAAATGTCCAGAAAAAGAATCCTGGTATCTAAATGGCTAAAAAGTCAGCTCATAAATGTCACTAAAGATAGATTTATTTTTTAAACTAAGCCTTACCACAAATAAGCTTTGTAATGAACTCAAATGTTTCTGAGGGAATTTCAAAGTTATTTAATTTTTACACAGAATTGTTGATATCTACGAATTAAGTAAAGAGGACATTCCAATGCAGTACATTAGAGGTAGGAAGGGTGTCATTATGAGTTACCGTAAGTTTTTCAGGAATCTTTATTGTTATGGCTTAATAGTTCTTTGATTTGTTTGAGAGCTCTGCAATTTATGATGTCTTAAAGGAAACCAAGGTATAGAACATCCCTACTTTTTAAACAAACATTAAAATCTCAGATGAATATTGGTTGGAAAATGAAGAATACCATTATACTAACTTGTTGACACTAATGAAATTTCTAAATCCATTAGACGAATAAACAATAATTTTAACTGATATTTAAAAATTACAGATAAGAAAGCCAGAAATAAGAAGTAATTACTTAAATATCCAACATTGTTGCTCTGGTCTTCTTTTCCTTTGGGGAAAGGAGGAATGGACAACTTAAGATTTATTCTAAAATGTCCAAATGTTTGCATTCAACATGTTACAAAAGAGCTCTAGGCAAAAATCCATGAATGGCTAACTTTCAGAACTAAAAATAACATCATCCATTCATCTGGGATACCTCAATGCATTTCACTTTTCTCCATTATCATAGGAACGCCTCAACCTTCCAAGCAAATTAAAACTTGGCCCTGTATCTACTTCTGCTAGCTATAAATAATACTATTATAATACTTAAATTTTTAAAAAACAGGATTGAATTTTAAATGTATTACAAATCATTGATGTACACAAATTCTTTCTGAGAACATCTTTAGTAAACCAAAATATAACCATTTGATCAAGCAAAGTTATTTTTGAGAACAAACTTGAAAGGCCGGAGATATCCTAAGCAATATTTTTTTAAACATCCTGTAGTTTTCATGCCTATCAGAATCTTGTACAGCCTGTAAAGGAACCAGAATAAAGCGCTGATAAATATAAATGAAATCTAGGAAGTACCTACTTATGGCTCACTCTATTTTTTTATTAATAATTTATTGAGGTGAAATTCACATAACAAAATTTCACTCTATTTTTAAGCATCATTGATACCATGGCAATTGACTTTAGGGAAAATGTGCAAGTATTAAAGTAGTTCACAGTGGAGCTTCTGTACTTTCTTTAAACCTAGACAAAGATCAAAAACACAGTAAAATATCCCTTATGGAGGAGAGAGAGGACGGTGGGCCAGCCTCCTCCAGTTCTATAGATGGAATGTCACTGCAGGTTTCGGTGCAGGTGTAAGGAAGAAAGTGTCCTTTAAAAAGATGAAAAGGCACAGCGGGCATACACCGGATCCCTCAACATGAAGTCTGGTTTGAAGACCTAACTAAGGGATGAGGAGAATGGGGAGCAGGATGCACAGAGAAGCAATGAAACTGTAAAAGGAAACAAAATGTCTCATATTGGAAACTGCGGTAGTAATGTTAACTTTTCAAACAAGAGCTGGTGATCAAAAGCTGGGTCTTCAGTCCACTTTAATGTATTATTTATTCAACATGTACAATCCACCTGCTTCCAAAATAATATGAGGTTATATCTTCAACATAGTATAAAGCATTATCAGAGTAGAACTCAGTTTCCACTCTGAAAAGTTATGTTTTATTTTATATATCTATAACCCTATTATGTCCCACAAAGACATAGAAGAGGCAAATAACATATTGCAATTTATGTCTTCAAACAGAAAAAAACTCAGCCTTTGAGAAGTACCTTGCCTATTTTACTCACAGCTGAATGCCCAGTTTCTAGAATGGTGCCTGGCACAAAGTAGATGCTCAATTAATATTTGTTGGATGAATCCAAAATCTGAGCATCTCTATTAGTGCCATTTCTGAAAGATAATGATAGATGAAGAAATCTGGATTCCATTTTGTCAATTTTGTTAAAATCCTTCACTTCTCTGGTGGAATTCAAGAGCATCTGACTACAACAGGTATATGATTCCCCAATTATAGAAATTAGTAAGCAGAGGTTTAACAAGGAGAGAAATAGCAAAACTGTAGAAATGCCATTGATCATAATAATAAACAAGCACTTGAAAATAATAATACATCTAAGATAAAGACAACTGATTTATATTTATCTATTGACTTGTTAGAGTCATATCAATAAAACTATTTTTCCTGTGTGTCTGTTTACTTTTTCTTTCTTTCTTTCTTTTTAGACAGGGTCTCTCTCTGTCACTTAGACTGGAGTGCAGTGGCACTATTTCAGATGACTGCTGCAGCCTCGACCTCCCAAGCTCAAGCAATCCTTCCACTTCAGTCTCTCAAGTAGCTGGGACTACAGGCATGTGCCACCATGCCCAGCTAATTTTTGTATTTTTTGTAAAGATGGACAACATTTCACCATGTTGCCCAGGCTGGTCTCAAACTCCTGGACTCAAGCCATCTTCCTGCCTCAGCCTCCCAAATTACAGTGGGAGGGATTACAGTGTGAGGCACTGCTCCCTGCTTATATGCTTTTTCACTAGCAAAACTGGTGAAAATGGCCGGGTGCAGTGGCTCATACCCCTAATCACAGCACTTTGGGAGGCTAAGGCGGGCAGATCACCTGAGGTTGGGAGTTTGAGACCAGCCTGACCAACATGGAGAAACTCTGTCTCTATTAAACATACAAAATTAGCCAGGTGTGGTGGTGCATGCCTGTAATCCCAGCTACTCGGGAGGCTGAGGCAGGAGAATTGCTTGAACCCAGGAGGTAGAGGTTGCTATGAGCTGAGATCACGCCATTGCTCTCCAGCCTGGGCAACAAGAGCAAAACTCTGTCTCAAATAAATAAATAAAATTGATGAAAATATTCATGGGAGATTGCTGGAGAATCTCTGCTCCCCTCTATTTACATTTAATCTGTGTATTGCTCTCCAAGGCTTAAGGGGAGTGGGCTGGGAATAACTAGTCCCTTATTCAAGAAAGGAAGTCTCCTTCCTTAAACTGGGGTTGGAAGGGCCCAGTGTTGCGACGAGGCACATTAATCATGCTGGTCATGTACCAAGGCACAAGCCAGACAGAATAACTTGACTAAACTCGTCTAGAAAACTTTGGGGTATAGCAGACATAGGTATAAGTCATGTAACTGAATCAAGGGTCAAAATCACTGAGACTCAGGAAAATACCTATGGGAAGTCAGCCCTGGGAGGAAGCATCTCCACTCTTGAGCAGTGGGAGCAAACCCTCTAATGAACACTGCCCATTGCAGAAGCACATGTTGACTCCCTCAAGAAATGACAGGCTCAAAGGACAGAAGGGCTGGCAAAGTGAGGGGGACACTAGACTCTGCTCTCAGAGAGGTTGCTATGACTTTAGCAGCCACTGTGAGCTAGAAACAAAAGGGTGGAACTCCCCACCACTCAGGCAAAAAGGCTATCACAGACCGGTCCATGAGAGGGACTGTGAGGCCTCTTCTGCTAGCAACTGAAGACAGAAGAAGAGCTGCAGGAAGCCAATGCATCAAGAAAAAGACAGAAAAGCAGTCTACCAGCAGACAAACTCCTATACTACCACCAGCGGCAAATCCTTCCCAGTTGAGAGACCCCAAGAGCAAAGCACATGCCAAGCTCCTGAAGATGGTGGGAGCTCACCAGCAGGAAGAGAGCCCCAGAGCCCAGGGAACTTAGCATAAAACAATCTTCCTTCCAGGTAAGACACTGTGAAGTGTCTTTTGTTGGATACTTAAAAATGTGAGATGCAATAAGATAAGTATTTACTTAAATTACTATAGTCTTCCTACTATAACAAATAATGATTGTTCATCTATTTTTTCTTAGTTAAACCCCCTTCACAAGTTACAGTCTGACTCAGTAGGTACTTGAGACATTTTGTTCAATGAACAAATGAGTGAGAGACTTTTCTCACCCACTCTACCACGCACCCTTCTTCAAATATTGTCACTCTTGGTCCACTTCTCTGTCTTTTCCCTCTTAGTTCTTATGATCATCTGCCATATGTTTTTATTTTATTACTAACTGAATCTTCCCTTGGACTATAAACAATCTGAGAGCAGAACTTTATCTGGTTTTCACAATCTTCTAAGCTTCAGTGGCTAAAATACTACTGGCACATAGTTGATACTAAAAAAAAAAAAAAAGTTATTTTTAGTTGCTGCATGACCACATGCCACACTGCGTTGGAGCTCGGAGAGTATAAATGGGCAGCACTCAGCTCACTGGCTGGGTGTTCTCGCTCCAGGTTACTCATGCTGGAGCCTTCATCAAGCCACTCTCCAGCTGTCATTCTCCTTTCTCTTCTTACATGTATAAGTGCACAGTATGTACATTTAGTATTTCAATTCAATCCTCATCACGATCATGTGAGGAACACATCACTGTGCCTGTTTTATAATCAACGCAGATGAGGAACCAGGAAGGAGCCCAGTGTCATCCAGCTTCTGAATGACAAAGCCCACGCTTAGTCCTCCTCCCATAAAAGTTAATATTCCCTGGTGCTTAAGAGCATAGGCTGTGGAGTTAGACATGTGTAAGTTTAAATTCCTGCTCTGCCAGTTACTTGGTAGATCCTGACCTTGGGCAAGTCAGTTTTAGGTTCCTCATCTGTAGGCTGGGGGAATAATAAAACTATCCCATTGGGCTGATAAGAGAATCAAATGAGTTAATGTACATAAAGCACCCAGCACAGTCTCTGACACTTTGTACATACTCAGAAAGGGGTGGCTGCTACCATTATTCTCATCATAGTTATTGCCATCACCATTATTCTCTCAGAGTAATTTCTGCATCATCATGACACTAAGTTAAGGCATGTTGATGAGATAAATATCAGAGGAGATTTGGTCACGAGACTGTATTCATCTCGATGGTTGTAGGTATCATCACTCAGAGAGTGGAAAAGCTGTTTAACTCTACAGTACTACTGAGCTATCTATTCTCAAAGAGATAAGCAGAAAACCATGTAAAATGTGCCACAATACTCAACTCTGTTCTTTCTTATCTTGGGAAGGGGGAAGATCTGTTTACATTGTCAAAGTTAAATCACTGTCCCACTCCACTATCACCTGACACACACCAACTGATTCTTTCTCAGTCTTCTCTAACTTATCCATCCCCCAAATCTTCACCTAGTGTAGCAGCTTGATGACAGAAATTCACTGAAACTAGAAATCTCTTCATTCCCAAAATATGTCCCCTTCACCTGACATCCCCCAACCACACACACACACACACACACACACATACACACATACACACACACACACACACAAACTCATTTAGCCACTATTTCATATACAGCATCTATCCCTTTGATCCAACTATATCCCTCACACATCTAGTAAAACAATTGCCTCTGCAGGTTCTGAGAGCTACTCTATGTGCTTATGTGTGGTAATACTCAAACCTGATAAAAATTATAAATGACGCTGCCAGACATTTTGTAGGGGACTAGCTTAGGAACATCTGGTACTAATTATATCATTATAATTTGAAATTGCCAAGCCAAGTATATCCAATGCACCCCCATTGGATAGTTAGTAAAGCCTGAATATTATGTACCTCATATCTAGTAAGGATATACAAATGTGTCAGAATGCATGCTAAAAGTCTGGTTGGTGGGAGATAGAAGGAATTTAAGACCCCATTTGCCAAAGGCTGTGGTGGCGGGAAATGACAGTGGTTTAAATTTAAGCATTATGGGTTATGAAGTACTTTCAACTTAAAATGGTTCCTCTGAGAACTATAATGAAGAAGGCTAAACAAGTGTGCCATCCCCTTTAAAAAAATAAGGAAACACAGATTGTGTAAAGCCTCACAATTCGTAGAATGGGTCTTAAACTTAGCCCTCCATTCTCTTACATTTTAAGGAAGCTAATAGAAAATTCAATCTAAGAATTCAACACTAAATACTTGAAAAGTATTATTGAATAAGTAGCAACCCTAATATCAGCTCTAGGACTACTTGAAGTAGTTTTAATGAGCAAAATTGGTCTATATTTCAGATATTCTGAAGGGGGTGGCTCCAGAATCTCTGTGTAGGAGGCATTCAGGGAAAGAACACATTTGCAAGGGAGAGCTGAGTGATTTTTCTTAAAACTGTACTTGGATAGCAAGCATACTGCTTTTTGAAGTATACCTATTTATTTGAGGGAGGCCCATGGGATGATTTTGCAGGGACAGTGCTATCTATCAGCAGCAACTTGCACACACCTTAACACTCTATAATAATCACCAGGTTAGTGATTATCCTTGTAGAACAGTATTTGAGAAATCTAAAAAAAAAAAAAAAAAAGAGCAAGTACATTTCTACATTTTCCCTTGATTCTAGAAGGTATGTTGTTATATTCTTCCACTTGTAGAAGAAAATAACTGAATGCCCTTTTTTCGGGACTGGGGTGGAAGCGGATTGTATCAGGTACAAGGCATGTAGTTTGAGCATGCATAGACTTCCATTTTAATTAGATTTCTGTCCCCAAGCTGCTGGACAGTTTAAGGAAAAATACACAGTCTTCTAGAAAAATCTTTAACTATTAATTTTGGATCTAAGTTTGTTCTTGTTGCTTATGTTGCTATTGTCCTTGTTCTTATTATCTTGACACCCTCTTCATTTTTGGCACTGAATTCTCTCTCGATGATCAGTCATTGACACTCATTGATTACTTGTTACCTGGCATGGTTTTGGGGTCAAAAGATCAGAGTTTGAATCCTGGCTCATTCATTGCTTAAATGTATGACCTGGGATAAATTACTTAATTTCTCTAAATTTCAGTTTTCTCATCCCCTGTATTAGAATCCTAGTACCTATTGTGCAGAATTTTTTTGAGGCTGAAAGAAAATAGTATTTGTAAAATGCTGGGAAGAAGACAATACAAGTGAAGTAAAAACTGCTACTTTCTGGAGACTGGGGAGTGAGTGAATTACATGGTAAATATTTTATAGTTTTTATATATTTTATAGTAAATATTTTATAGTTTTCTTTTATAGCTCCATAGAGGGATGTTTCAGTGATATGCACACTTAAAAAAAATAATAAATGCCTCCCACCAACACATATAAAAAAGTGACCTTTAAAAGTAATGACATAAAATACCTTCATATGCTTGGAGAACATAAAAATAATAACAAATTTTAAAATTATATGTCAAGCACCCTTCTAAGCACTTTTATATGATATAGACACACCCCTAAACATATTTATAACATATAGTTTTTATATTAACTAATTCAATTCTAAGAACAAAACTGTGCAATGGGTACTATTATCTTATAAATGAAAGACTAAGTAGAAGGACATTAGTTAAGTAATTAAGTAATTTGCTTAAAGTCATACAGCTAGTAAGTGTCAGAGCCAGGGTTTAAACCTAAAATACTTGTACAGGTTACATGTGAGGTAAAATTACCCCGGAAAGCCAGAAAGTCAAGAAGCCAAGTGAATGAGGACTAGGTCAATCTGCTCTCTGAAGGTTTTTCCTCAAGTCTCCCAGGCAAGGTAAAAAGTGGAGTGCAGGGTGGGATAACTCAGAGCAGGACTTTGTCATCGTCAGTGTCTGCCAATGCTGGCCTAGTTCACTGTCTAAAAGACTAGGCTGCAGAGTTGTCACTCCAATTTTATCTTCCTGTTTTGAGATCTCTTTACAATAGAAAAGTAGAAATAAATTTTTTAAGCAAGGGCCGAGGTGTTATGACCTCGTCACCTAGGTGATGCTGTGACTCATTTTCCTTGTGAAGATTTTGACAAGGAAAATTCACACTTGAGATGTTGAAAACATCCCAGAGACCAGAACGGTTCCCTTTAAATTCTGAAAGCGAGAGAGAAAAATACCAGAGAGCAAGGAAAGCAATACTGGGAGAAGAGGGAGGGAGAGGGCATCAGGTCAGGAACTATGGCTATTTAATAAATGAGAAAAGCAAATGAATGGACTAGAGTCAGACTTATGCATTCTTATCAGAAGGAAGGGGTTGAGCAGGTGGTAAAGAGAAGGTTCTGCAATTTATTCCTGAGTGTGAGGATTTAAATTCAGCCTGAGTTCCTGAATTAAACATTGCTTTTTACTTGAACCAACTATTCCTGTTCCTTTTTTCGCAATCATAGTGAGGTATATAAGGAAATCCATTTAGAGCTGTTTCATGCACGCCATACAAATTGCTCTGAATCGAATGATACTCAAAAAGTATCATATTATTTATGCAGCAAAGGTTGTGGGGAAAATGTTGTATATGTTCGATGACTGTGTAGTTCATGGTACAAAGCACCAGCACACCTCCCAAACCCTTTGGAGCCATCAAAGAAAGAAAATTCCCTTTTATTTGGTTTGGAAAGCTGGCAAGCAAATTTTACAACTCCTGAATTAATTTATATGAACCTGCATTTAGTGATTAATAATAATCTAATCTTTGAATGAAAGAATTTGGCTAAATTGGATAAAAATAGGGAGATACTGTCTAATTCTGCGGTCTTGAGGTCAACGAAAATAACTTTCCACTTGATATATACACTACTATGAGATGTGCCATCACCCTCTCATAAGTGACATCACACAGCCCAAAGGGATGTACAGAGCACCAAATTAGTGAAACTCCAACAATGGGGAACTTTACAGATGTGTTGCTGCATGGTGGAGACTCTCCTGAGTTCAAGAGGTGATGTCGCCACTCTTACCGGGATTCTGATTTATTCATCAGAAACCAAGGATTCCCCATATTACTGTATCAGCTTAGAATTATACCCAAGACTAGGAAAGTTGATTCCCAGAAAAATCCAGTATCCAACTCTCCCTGTGGTTTGCAATTTGACAGTTCCTAGGTAGAAAATTCCCTAATTTCTCCCCAAGCCTAATTTGCAATTCAAAGTCATATCAAAGCCCAGTAAGCTGAACCAAAGTGGCCTGATACCTCTGCAGCCTCTGGTAAATGAGTATGCATCTGTGTGACTATGCCATGATATGGAAGCACCCAAGAAACATACAACAGAAGATTTAAATCACTGCAGAGAATCAAGGCAATAACAGAGGTAGCTGGTGGCAATAGTGCAGTGGGTATGCAGGGAGGACCTAGACAAAGATTCTCCTTTTACCAAATGTCAGAAATTCTACCTAGGAGTACTGTTCTCATATTTTAAGGTTTAAAACTGACAAGAAAAGCTAACACTATAACATTCACTCTAAGAAGCTCTCCTCCTTAGTCTGTCTTCCACTCTGTGCAACATATTTTATCAGAGTAAGCTAAAATAGAATTGTGGTTTCATTACAATATGCCCTTCCCCTTCCCCCCAACCCCCACCAAAAACAAACTTTAGACATTCCCATTGCTTATCAAGCTAAGAAGATATTCATTGCTTTGGCATTTGAGAAATTCATGAAATGGTCCCAATCTGCCCTTGCCACTTCTCTTGTGAGCACGCTCTGTGGTTTGCAATTTGACAGCTCCTAGGTAAAAAAAAAAAAAAAAAAAAAAAAAAAAAGCCCTAGCTTCTCCCCAGGCCAAACTTGCAATTCGAAGTCATATCAAAGCTCGGTGGGCTTGACAAACCAAAGCTAAGTCAAACCACCCTTCCAAAGCAGGCAAGCTGCAGAAAACCGAGAAATGGGTGACACTGAAGTTTGCCTGCCTTAGAAGAACCTCTGCCCAGTTATATCTTAGTGGCTTGCTCAACTCAGATGCTGCACAAAGGCACTTAGAGCTAAATCTAGACATCACATGCAGAAGTGCAGGACAGAAGACAGTGTTGAAAAAAAAGCACAAAAAACTCGCTGGGTTCCAGTGGAAGTGCCAGGCCGGTGAGCTAGCAGCATGCCAGCTGCACTCCCAGCTGCAAGGGAGTGCAATAAGCTGCAGCTGGGAGGACACTTGTGGAGGGAAAAAGAGTTTTTTTAACCATCTGAGTTCAGTAAATTGCTTATGTGTGACAGAAACATTTTGTGGAACAAAGTTAAATGGTGCTAAGTCACTAGACAAAGGATCGCACCCTCCAGCTCAAGACACCTGGCTCTAGGGACTATTTCTAACAATATCTCAGATCTGGATGAAGACAAGGCAGTGAAAGGTATCCAGATTAGCTAAGGGAGCACAGTGACCTGGTAACAGAAACAAAAAGGGCTTCTTAAATCCCCAGGGCTGTTCCCTCAGCAAGAAGGAAAGGCAAGGAGGAAAGATGCTGTCTACAGCCTAGCCGTTCCACATGTGGACCAGCAACATCTGCACCACTAAGGGCAGTTTGGGCTGGCCATGCAGACTGTTGCCGCGCCCAGGCCCACTGAACCAGGATCTGCATTTTAATAAATCTTTTGCACATTCAAAGATGAAATACACTGGCCGACAACACTCAGACTAAACACACCCATTCTGAGAAATGTACAGTTCTTTTTGAACATCTCTTTAAATGAAAAGTTTCAGACAGTTTCAGAGGTGCCTCTATTATAAAATTCAGAGAAATAATTAGCAGCAAGAAATAATTAGCAGCAAGGCGGCCAGGCCTGACATATCCCAACCTGACTCCGACTTTATGAAAGTCTCTTCACTTCTCTGGGCCTGTTTCTTTGTCTGTACATTAAGGGAGTTGACTAGGAGATTTAAGACAGACATTCAAAGTGTAAGTTTGAATTGTGTGCAAATGTATATATGTTCCGTTTCCCTACTTCCCTAGAAAAGAAACATCTAAGAAGTTATCTGTGATCTTATTCTAGTATCTGGAATGGACAGTGTCTCCCCCACACTTTGGCCTGTATTGTCACTTATCTTCTAAAATTTTACATATATATGTGAAATTACATATATATAAGTAATTATATGTATATAATTACTGGAAATTTTGGAATATGTATACAACATGAGGATCACCAAACTGAGAGAGCACAAAACTTCTCCGCTGGCCAGCCTCCCATGCGGCAAGACCCTTGACTCCGCACAGTTCAGGATGACTTGACCCGCATGCTTCTATGAACTGCTAAATAAACCACCTCGACAGGAAAGCAGACACCTTTCTCTAGGCACCTAATTCCTACACTCTCAGAATGCAGTAACAAACCCTTCATGATTCAGCAAAAAGCTAAACATTCCCCCAAGGCTCTGCGATGAAAAAGTGAAAGATTCTAAAGAAATGCCTTCCTTCACAAATTTTAAAGCCAAGTTTTCAGCTGTGTTGAAAATCTGAATGGAACTCACTGTCCTAGTTGCGGGGGAGGGGGCTGCTAAAAATAAATAAATAAGATATGCGAATCACTGTTATCCTCTACCACAGTTGGCTTCAACCTATTTAAAGAGGAAAAGAGGTCAGTAAACTGAGAGGGAAGGTTCTAACCCTCATGAGCTTCCTACACTCATCACTGGCAGATGCAGTATTGTCTCTCCACTGCCCGTCTACACTCGTTGGTCTCAGTGGTTCAGTCATCAGCTTTTAGGGATGGCGACCCATTCTGACCCTAAGAAGCTTGCTGCCTGACACCTTGCCGCTCTTCCCTTTTCTCTCTCTCTCTCTAATGTTTTATTCTAATTTTTGGCTCCCCTTTCATGTGGACCTGAAGCCACTTACAGCCTGTGACAAAGCCCATCACATCGTGGTGTTCAATGTTCATTCACATTATTGAATGAATGAACAAATGCATGCTGGTGCCATGTGTTTCCAAGCGAAGAGGAAATCTCACACCAAGTCTAAATTTGGCCACGTCTACAATCATTTCACTTCTTTCCACCTGTTTCATTTACCCTCTTCCCCTGAAAAAGAAACTTGTGTGTAATTGTCTGTAGAACCCACATTTCATAGTGAGAAATGGAAAGTTCAAATGAAAAAGCTTAGAAAACTTTTCAAAAATTGTAATAATCATGAAGGGCCATTGTTTTCCAAATGGAGTCTCTGACCTTGACTCCTTAGCTGTTTTTCTTTCCTGTGCTGTCTTCTAAAGACAGGGTATTGCTGTTTAGTTTCCAAAGGTCCGCTTTTGCTGACAAAGAAACCTTCCTGCCGGCCGCTCTTCCTCTCCCTTGGCCCTGCTAGAGAAAGAGGCGCACAGTCCGAGGAATGCTAAAGTGCTTTTTGCCGCCTCCAAGCAAGGAAAAACTGGGCGGGACGAGAAGGTTACTTCCAATTGACCCAGCTTTCTCTCCTCTTCCCCACCCGCTGCTTAACCTTGGCTGACCCAGGGCTGCTCAGTCCGCGGAAGCCGGCTGCAGTTGCTGCTGCGGGTGGGAGGTGAAGGCCAGCAGGCCAAGAAGGGCGAAGGCGAGAGCCCGGTGCATCGCCCCTGGGTGCCCTCCTCCCGTGGAGAGACCTGGGGCTCTGGGCTGACGCTTTTGTTCTCCAAGAAGCAATTATCTCCCAAACAAGAGATTGTGGAGGTTCGTTAAAATGAAAGCGAACTCCCGGGTGTTCGGGGAGCACGAGGCCTCCCCGGAGTTCTGCAGAGTTGGAGGAGGGGCCTCGCGGACGGCGAGCGCCCGGTGGCTGCCTCTGGGGGTCGCTCCGGGCAGCGGGCGGAGGCTGCGCCACGCCCTGCGGTCCCCAGGGTCTCTGCGGCCGAGGCCACGCCCGCAGCACGGCCCCGAGCCCGCGCGGCGGGGGCGCAGAGAGCCGCTGACTGACGGCAGCCGGGGAGAAACAAAGAGATGAGATCACACTCTGAGCCGCCGAGGGAACGCCTAAAGAAGGGAGAAAATGAGACGCGAAGAGGGGCTCATGGAGTCAGAACGCAGAAGGCGGGGCAGGAAGGCCAAGGCAGAGAAACGAAGCCCTGACTTGGAGAAGGGAAACCAGACAGTTTGTAAGTCCAAGAGTAAGAAGCAAAGTGGGGAGAAGGAAGACAAGCCAGAACTAGCCCTACTTAGGGGGGGAAAAAAAAGTTTGCTTCAACCCTGACCTCTCCTCTGCTGCCCGTCACGTTGTTCTCTAAACTCCCACGATTTGTGTCAGTTCTTTAAATCGTATTTTGTTTTGTTTGAGTCTGGGTCTAAGGATGAGCTTCAGAGTATCCCTGAAGTAGTATGCAGTATATTTAGTTTATATGATTATTTCAGTGTTGAATGTTCATAGCTTTTGTATATGTCGAAGGTACGTAATACCCTAAAGAAGGTTAACTGTTACTAGGCCACACCATTAGGGAAAAGAAAAAAACAAATAAAAAACACCTAACATGGAAATGTTACCAAGGATGAGGAATTTAGTAATACTTTGTCTCTTTGGTTAATCAGATTAATACCAGTCATCCAATCAAAATAAACGTTTTTGGCTGGGTACGGTGGCTCACGTCTGTAATCCCAGAACTTTGGGAGGCGGAGGTGGGGAGGATTGCTTGAGCTCAAGAGTTCGAGACTAACCTGGACAACATAAGGCAATTGTGTCTACAAAATATATTATTATATATATGTTATAAATATGTGTATATATAAATATATATATAAAAGCCAGGTGTGGTGTTGCACACCTGTGGTCCCATCTACTCAGGAAGTTGACAGGTTGGAGGATCCCTTGAACCCAGAGGTCAACGCTGCAGTGAGCCATGATGATGCCACTGCACTCCAGCCTGGGTGACACAGTGGAGACCCTGTCTCAAAAAACAGACAAGCAAAGATAAACATTTTGAAGGCAAGAGGCCAAAGGCAAATACGTTTTTAGTTAAGGGAAGACTGAAGATAGGATTATGAAAGACCAAGGGGTAGGGAAGAGAAGCCTGCCAGGTGCTGCCCTGAGGTATGGGCTGGATGGTAGAGAAAAAGAACTCCTGGGCCTTTCTTTTGGTTTTGCCTAGGGCTTCTTCAGGTAAGTCACCAAAGGAGCAAGGCCAAATCTCATTACATAAGATTATTTACTAGAAATCTAAGACTAATTTGTTCTAGGGCCATACTTGTACCTGATAGCTTCTCACCCAACTGTAAGTTGATTGAGGGCAGTGACCTTATCTGGTTTGTCATTTTAACAGCAGCTCCTAGCATAGTCTGTGGGACTTAGTAGGTACTGAAAAAATATTTGCGAAAGAAATTAATGAATTAACAAGTGAAAGACAGTCTTCTCCCCACCTCCCCATAAACTGATCAATACCCAAGAGGCCCTGGATCAGTTTCACCATCTGGTGGTAACTATGGGTAGTTGACACATTCTCACCCAATGTTCCTTTCTTCGGCCTGTGGGTGAACACACACCCAAGCAGTCTTTCTCCTTAGACCCAAGCAGCTCACCTCTCCTACACTTCCACTTTAGCTCATCACCTGCTCACATAAGCCACTCATTTCCTCTTTTATTCTCTCTTTATCTGTTTTATCTTTGCCCTTTCCCCACATGGTGTTTCTTCCAACCTTTGCCCATCATGAGAAATAATTTTCTCCATACCTCTTTTCATTTATCTTGAGAATCTCATTCTGACACAAAAGTAACTAATACAAAAGAGTTTTGCTATAATTTTCATTCTCAGTACTGTTGAGGGGGCCTAGCACAATACTTGTAGACTAGAAAAGGGAAATTATATATACACACAAATATGTGTGTATATAGTTTTTTATATATTTGCATTTTTAATGAAGTTATATATGAAGAAATGGTTCTATTACACTCCAAAGCCCAGTAACATTATTTTCTTCTATGTTTCCATTACAAACACATAGAATTTCAGTTACATTTTGGATCAATCTGAGTTTTACAGACAGGTCTGGAAATTTTAGGATATTTCTGTAGGGAAAGTGTTTTATGTTTCAAGTTTAACAATTTATTTTTAAAATACAATCAATTTTTTACTAGGAAATGGCTTGTTTTTCTAAGAAACTTCTCTAAGGGGCTGTTCCACTGATACTCACACTTTTACTTTCTGAGAACAATGGAAAGATAACATTACTATTACTACAGAATCAAAGTTTAGGTAGATTACATAATTTTCTCCCAACCAGATTTCGGATTAGCAGAAAAAAGTCCTCTTTTACCTAGATCAGGGGTTCCTCACTCTCAGTATACATATTTACACTAAAGAGGCTTGTTTAAATCCGATTCATAGGTTCAACTTTCAGAGATGCTGATTGAGGGAGCCTGGTATAAAGAGCCCAACCTGTATTTTAGTAAATGTGCTACTGTATTTTAGTAAATGTGCTAGTGGGCTGCATCTGTGGTCCTTAGACCTGAACCACAGTCCTGTTTGGAAACAGCTTCCTTGATCTTATTTCAAACAGTTCAGAATTTTCTATTTCTACCCTATTACCTCTTTACTTTCAAGTCAAGTGGATACCCAGCAGCCGCCATCCCACACAAATGACCAAGAAACGCTATTCTAAATTCCAGCATGCACAGACCCACTGAACATAAGACACAAGGCCTAGAAGAGACCATCACACCATGTCATTTCATAGCCATTGAAACTGAGACCAAGAGAGTTAGTCAGTAGAGCCCCAGATAGATCTGGGGCTACCCTCACCACCTTCTGTGTTTTTGTTTAAGTCCCCAGGGCATGGAGTATGAGACGGCTGAATTTTGGACCAAGTAGATAACTGAATTAGATCATTAGTGTCAAAGGCATGCTTTAGACTAAGGCATGTGGCAGGTCTCAATTTATTAACCTTCCATCCCAGGCCTGAAAAATCCAGATTAGCAGACTAGACTGTTCCTGTTGTATTTCAATCATTCATGCCTTGGTCCTCCTGGGTAGTTCGTGTGGAATTATAAAAGCATAGCTTGAAAAAACTAGATTATGCTTTTCTGTCCCAGAAGCAAAATCCCCCAGTTTTGCATAATGTCATTGAATATTATAATATTCAGTGTAAATGCAAATTAACTTTCAGTGTTTTATCACATTTACTAAGTTATGAAATACATATTGGTCTTATGCAAAGTTTTGGTACATGTGAAGGTACAGATAGCCCAGTTCAGGAGAAATGCCATCCTTTAGGCAGACACTAGATCCCTGTATATAATATTCTGCACATATTTGACATAATTTAAGAGAATTATACAGAGAGAAGATAGTGAAGCTTATAGTGATATGCATATTTGCAATAACAGACCTGTTCAATAGCTATTCTAATACAACAAACTGACGTTTGTGTTATGTTTTAAATTTTAGGGATAATACTGATTACCGTATAGTCACATAAATATATATTCTGGGGAAAAGCAAGTATCTACAACAAAATAAATTCATTAGTAGAAAGGATTTCATCTAATTCTTATGTGCAAGGTAACATTGGCTTTTTAAATAAGGAACCATTGACTCTAGTTTCAGGAACCCTAATCCCTGCCAGACCCTTCAGCAATGAGTTTAGAAATATTCTGGTGTTCACAGATCAAGAATTTGACCACCTTGATGCAACCTGACCTCACTAAAGTTTAGTTCATATCTAAGTTACACAGATCTCAGAGGTGTGTGGGGCATGAGAAGTTTCCTAATCCTTCCCTCTACTCAATACGTATTTCTTTCCTGCAAAACTTTATAATCGAAGATTTTTACTACTTTCTTTAGATGTGGAGATTTGCCCAATATCACTAGAAATTTTTACATGTACCAAAACATCTGAATCATTTCCTAGGTGTCTCTGGACTTCCCTGCTAGATGCCACCCCATGAATTTCCATATTCTTTAAATGTCACCTCACTCAGCAATAGATACTAAGGAGACCTCTGCACAGAATGTTACAGCTGCACTGTACTGTGTACATTTCTGGAAAATGGACTTGGTATTATTTTCCCCCAAGAAACCACCAATTTACACATCTGTTCTTTGCAGCAGTGGATATAATTATCATGATGCTGTTTATAGGAACATGACCCTCTGAAGGGGCACTGGCTAAACATCTGTAAACAGGGATAAACATACTGTGTTTCTTTCTCAAGCAATTGGAGTAATTTTTGCTGGAGGGGAAAAAAAGCCATCTTTTGTCCAGCCAACGTTTGGCAGGATTCGCCTTTCTGAAAGTGTGACTGTGTGTGATTCGTTATGCCCCAGGAAGGCGGATTTACTGAAGCACTCTTTTGACTCAGGAACATAGTGTTCAATTAAAACAGGGCTTTAAAAAAAAAAGACTGCTAAGAGAGGTGAGCTGAAGTAGCATTGGGTCTGCTCATCTTTTCCTCAGATCTTCCTGGGATGAGCTGGGCTCTTCAGTAAGGAACATTTGTATTTTCTAAGTATCTTTCTCCAGAGAAGAACTTTTCAGATAAACTCTCCTCCTTTGCTGTTTCATCTACTGGATAAGTGGACAAGTATGTGACTTGCTTAAGTTTATATTGAAATTGAATAGAATAGTCAATATTTGAATCACTTGGTACTTTATTCTGAGCACCAGGCAATTCTGTTTTATACATATTGTGGCCAACTGATAAATTAAAGTGAAAACAATTGAAATATGGATGTATTTTTTATACCACAGCAGAAAACTTCAAATCTGTGAGAGTCAACTGAATTGAATTTTTCAGCCTTAAAAGAGGCAAAATCATCCTATCACAGAAGGAATGCATAAATGCCTATAGACAGTGGATTTGATGTTGGGGGAGTGGGAAGGGGAGATGTGGAGACCAGTATTTTCTCCCTACTCTTGATCCACGTATTGTAGAAAATGTTCATTAGGGCTCAATTTTTTTTTTTTTTTAATTTCATATGTTAAGTATCTGAAAAGTGATACATGAATCTGTCTTTCATAGGAAAATTCATTAAACATGAACAAGGCAAAGTGTTATTTTTAATATAATAGCAATATCTACATTTGGATGGAATTACTCAAACTCTAGGGCCAGTGCAGAGTGGGGACTTCAGAGATAAGGCCCAGAGGCAAGATTAGAAAACCTAACATACAACCAGGATTAGGAAGCAGGTGGCAAGTCTCTAAACAAGGGATTTGAACCAGATGGCCAAGTCTTTTTCAACTCATTAATTCTAAGAATCTATAAACTTAGTCTTGGGAGAAATAAAAGTTTAGGAGGCAGAGGTTACCCTTGGTGAAATAGTGGTATTTCACTCTGCCACACAAAGTGGAGGCAGACACCATTCTTCAAAAACTTTTTCTAGTCTCCTTTGACATTGGAAAAATTACCCTTTTGTTTATTTTATTTTATTTTTAAGACAGAGTCTCACTCTGTCACCCAGGCTGGAGTGCAGTGGCAAGAGCTCAACTCACTGCAACCTCCGCCTCCTAGGTTCAAGCGATTCTCATGCGTCATCCTCCCGAGTAGCTGGGATTACAGGCATGCACCACCACACCCGGCTAATTTTTTTGTAATTTTAGTAGAGACAGGGTTTCACCATGTTGGCCAAGCTGGTCTTGAACTCCTGACTTCAAGTCATCTGCCCCCCTCAGCCTCCCAAAGTGCTGGGATTACAGGTATGAGCCACCGCACCCAGCCCAGTACCTCATATTTTGGGCAAAAAGACAAAAATTTATATGCCCTGTTGTCAGTATTCTCCCAGATGCGGTATAGAAACCCAGTCTTGAAGTTTTAGCTCAGCCTTACCTCTCATTTGAGTGTCTGCTTAGTCTAACCTAACTAGATCCTTCAACTTGCCTTATAATTTCTTTGGCTGGTAACTTCCTCTTTCAGAAGTTCTGAATAGCAGAACACATTCAGTTGCAGGGGTGTATAAAATTGTACAGAATCCACTGTTAATAAGTTATAGAAATTCTCCTGTCAGTACATTTAGTAGCTACTATTTGTCTCAAGATGGTGGTCTGAACCAAAATTACACTTCATATCTATTCATTTTCATCAAAATCTGTCAAGCCTTTCAAAAATTACCACAGTGAGAAGTATATGGAAGATATTAGGAACTTAGCTGAGACATCTTAATAAAAATAATTTATTGAACACCGCATAGGAGGCTGGGTGCAGAGGCTCATGCCTGTAATCCCAGTGCTTTGTGAGGCTGGCGTGGGAGGATCACTTGAGCTTAGGAGTTTGAGACCAGCCTGGGCAAGAGCGAGAGCCTGTCTCTGCAAAAAAGTTTGTAAATTATCTGGGCATGGTGGCACATGCCTGCAGTCCCAGTCACTCGGGAAGCTGAAGTGGGAGAATTGCTTGATCCCAGAAGTTGAGGCTGCAGTGAGTTATGATGGTGCCACCACTGCACTTAAGCCTGGACAACAAGCAAGACTCTGTCACACACACACACACACACACACACACACACACACACACACAAAAGAGTGCTGGATAAGAATCATCAGGAATACGGGAATACAGAGATGTAGAAAATACAATTCTTTCCCTCAAAATAATTACTGTTTACATATGGTAACAACAAATGAAAGAATTCAATAAATAATACAAAAGATAGTATCTTCAGAATTAAATGAGCGGCACAGTTTATTTGTGGAGAATTCAAAGGGAAAGATGGATTTTGGGGAAAGGTGATGGACTCAGTTTCAATGGTGAAGGTTTGGAAGGAACTAGACACCTGGTAAGCAACTAGAAGCATCTCAGTACAGGAAATATAAACTTGAGTGTCTTATGAGAAGGTGATAGTTGAAGCTATGGAGGTGGAAGAAAATTCTAATGGAGAGAATTAAAAATAAAAGATCAGAAAAACTAAGATTGTGTTTTTGTATCGCCTCTATTTAGAAGACAGAGGAGAAATAAAGCCAGCTTAGAGGAGGGGAGTAACAATTGAAGAGCGCCAGAACAGGGGCCAAGAGTAGAGAGGATCCTAAGAAGGGGTGTTCAGCAGAGTCAATGCAAAAATGTTAAGTGAAGGCTGAGAATTTGCAAATGCAAATTACAAGGCCACCAGGGACCTCAGGGAAAGCAATTTTCGAACAGTGGGAGAGGGAGGGAAGAACAGATTACATGTGTTTAAGAAAAGCATGGGCCAGATAAAAATGGAGGAAATTACTATATTCTTTTGAGGTGTTTATCAGAAAAAGGAAATAGAGAAACTACAACCTTCTATTTCTATGTTGGTAAATAAAATGGAATGCAGCAAGAGGAAAGAAAAATATAGAAACGTACATATGAACTGAGTTTAGGATAGATTTTTCTCTTGATGCCAAGGTTAGGCAACAAGTGAGGGTTCAAAGTTGACTCCCTCTCATCCTAGATAACTGGTAGTAAAATTTATCCTGCCAAATGAACAAAAAAATTCATACAACAAATTAAAAACAAATGATATACTTTTCAAACAACAGGTCTTTCGTATGTGCATGAGTTTGCATGCATATGTGTGTGTGTGTGTGAGAGAGAGAGAGAGAGAGAGGGAGACTTGACTTCATTTAGCAAGAAACTCATAATGTTACAGAACCCCACCTCCAATGACCGTGCTTTACTGAGGGCCTCCTGGCATATGGGTTCCAAACAATAAAAGGTTTCTCGGTGTGACAGAATTGGATTTTACTTTCTTTATTATTATTATTGTTATTTTTTTTTCCAGACAAGGTCTCTCCCAGAGTGGAATGCAATGGTACCATCACAGCTCACTGTGGCCTCCATCTCCTAGGTTTAAACAATCCTCCCACCTCAGCCTCCCAAGTAGCTGGAACTACAGAGGCATGCCACAATGCCCAGATAATTTTTTGATTTTTTTTTTTTTTTTTTTTTTTTTTGGAGAGACAAGGTCTCACTATCGAGGCTGGTATGGAACTCCTGGGCTCAAAAAAATCCTCCCACCTTGGCCTGCCAAAGTGCTGAGATTACAGGCGAGAGCCATCATGCCTGTCCAGTTTTTACTTTCTTCCACACACCTTTTCCTTCCCTTTTAATTTTTAGAAGGAGTAAGACTAGAGTAAGAAATGGTGACTTGTAAAAATAATAGTTATATATCAAAGTTATGCTACTAGAGATGGTTATGTTAGCAAGAAAGCACCTGTGGATCTTCCACATGTGCAGATTCTAGTGCTGACTAGTGTCTGCAGAATCTAGTGCTGAGTCTCTAGGGTAGAGCTCAGTGCAATGCGCAGAACCATTAAGATCTAATGTCCCCACTCAAGTCGAAGATGGAAGTGGGATTGGGGAGAAGGAGGAACAGAAGAATAGGAAATGGTATGGGAGGGAAAGAGAAAAGAAACAGGGCTCACAGAGAGAAGGGGATCCCATATGGCTACCCCAAATAAACTCTTAATGGACTGAAAGGTAATTTCAGTATAAAAAATACATGGTTTACATTCTTCTGAAACTTCATGTGTGCACATAATAAGTACTGAGGTTTTCTTTTGGGTTGTAGGTATACTATAGTGCCCTCCCTGATATTTTGGACCTAACCAAGAGCTTATGCTGGTGTATGCTGGGATAAGTTGCACTCTTTACCATAGAAATACACCCAGTGAAGGGAGCCCTGTGAGGGATGTGAAGAGAAAAATAACCACAGGATGAGAGACAATGTAGCTTCCCGCTAGGTTCCTAAATTAGTCAGTGTTTTCAAGATGGCTCCACCTCCAACAAGGCACTCACTCCTGGACGTTTGCAAGCATCATAATCATCTGAGGACCTTGTGAATGAAGTGTCTCCTCCAGAGATCATTTTAAAAACCTTCTCCAGGAGACACTGTCAGGTGATCCACAGAACACTTGGGAAAATGTTGCCTAATTCATTCCTGTCAGTTAGTAAACTCCCCTGAAGGTTTTTGCTTTCCCATTTTTACTCTGAACAGCCAACCAAGGTTCTTCACTAAGGGAAAAAAGAGGGGAGGGTTTCAGGATTTTCTTTTCTTTTTCTTTTTTTAGAGACGGGGTCTCACTATGTTGCTCAGACTGGTCTTGAACTCCTGGCCTCAAGCAATTCTCCTGCTTCACCCGACCGAGCAGCTGGGATTAAAGGTGGGAGTCATCACATGCAGCATCAACATTCAGGATTTTGACAGGATCCCCTGAATATAAACCATCCCATTTCTTGTCCTCTTCTTTTTCCTTTCTGTTTCAAAGCTATATCATTTTTCCACAAGGAACTCTGCTGAGATCTAAACATTTGAACTTATCCCTTCTCTAATGTCACATTGATTTCTTCTGTTACCCTTTCAGTCTTCCCTTCTCTATTATTCCCTTTGCTTTAACACAGGTTTCTCCCTACCTTGAAAAATAGCACCTTTTCATTACAATCACATTTCTCTTTCTCCATTCAACACTGATATGGTTTGAATGTTTGTGTCTTTTTAAAATTCAAGTTGAAACTTAATCCCTAATGCAATAGTATTAAGAGGTGGGGCCTTTCGGAGGTGATTAGGTCAAGAGGTCTCAGCAAGTGTCCTCATTAAAAGTATTGAGACAGTGAATTTATTCCTTGTTGTCCTGGCATGTGAGGGTGCAGCAGTAAAGCACCATCTTGGAGACAGAGACCAGGTCTTTACTAGACACCAAACCTGCCGGTGCCTGGATCAGCATACAGAACTGTGAGAAATAAATTTCTATTACTAATAACCAATCTGTGATTATTTTTGTAGCAGCAGGAATTGACTGAGAGAAATACCGAATTTCTAGATTTGTGGTCTATGCCAGTTATCTGTATTTCTTCCACTTCAATCCTCTTCTAAGCCTTTAAAATCTAGCTTTCATCCTCACTACTCTACAAAACTACCCACTTGGAGGTTATCAATGGTCTCTTTATTCCTATATTCAATGGTCTATTCTCCATTCTCATCCTTCTTAATCACTCTGATTTAATAGTACTGACCATTTATTTTAGAGCTTTCTTTTTGTTGGCTTCCCTGATCCCATATGCTTTTACTAACTTCTCTTTCTTTTTCTCTTAATGAAGTATCTTCTGCTATTGAAGGGTGAGTAAGCCCTTCTCTCAGCTCTTTTCTTTCTAACCCTTCCTCAACTAATGCCATGAAGATGAATAAGTTCTCAATCAGCCTTTGAGTCATTTGCCCCCTGTACCCTCTGCCTCCACTTCCGGACCTTCAGTTAGTCATTTCTTTCTGGACGTTTTCCTCATGCTGGCCATGCTGGAAATAAAAATCATTGTCTTCCTCACCAAATCAGTTCTTTCTTTTATCAGTTCTGCGAATAGCCCATCCATTCCAGTAAATCTAAGCTAGAAATATTATAATCATATTTATTTCTCCACCCATCACAGGGCAAGTTAGGGGGATTCTCCTGGCTTATAGGGTGCAATAGGTTGGAAATGGGACAATGGAATTCAATGCTGAAGATGGTGTCCAAGGATAGAGAACAGAGCAGGAGATAGAGTCCAGTGGATAGAGGAGTCCCAGTCCCAGAGGCAAGGACAGCATATCAGATAGGGTCTACCTAAAGGAGTCAGAAGCAGAAAAGAAGGTTGAGGTATACAGCCAGCAGTCCAAGAATTAGGGAAATAAAAATGGAATGCAAGTAGATCTGCAGAAGGGCCCAGTGTATTGCGTAAAAGAAGGATTACTTCCATGACGAGCCTTGTCATACCGTCATACAGCCTAGACTACCAGACAACTGGTTAGCCAAACTGAAAGGGTCATGGACCACATGTATTGGCAGAGACTTTTCTTCATGTGTCATAGGCACTGAAAATGACCCATTTTTCTTCAAAAGATCTGCAATTCATTTCGCATTTATATTTCAATTATGAACACTCTAGTCCATGGTTTCATTTTCTCTTCCATACACATGTTTCAAATGATAACCTCTTAACTTGCTTCCTGCCTCCAGTCTCCCATGCAATCCTACATGCACAGGTGCCATAAATGCTTTTTACATCACTTTGCTCCCCTAGCCAAAAGCTGCTAATGGCACAAATTTCTTGCCCTATCATGTTGGGTTTTGTTTTGTTTTTTTCTTTTTTTGGCTATGGTTTATTAGGATGGTCTCCTCAAGGCTCCATGACCATGCCCCATGTTATCCCAGTTCTCTGGAATGCCTTCTCCTCTCCCTTCATACTGGGCACTCTCCTAGTTTTTTCCCTCTTTAAAGCTTTCACTTTGCCCCGCCTCCTCCTGTGAATCCTGAGCTTTTATAGTACTTGTATACTTTAATTACAAACTGCCTTGTTTTGTTATTTTTATGAGTGTTATTCCTTAATTTGTACATATTTCTTAAATATCAGCCTTCCTTCTTCTCTGTTTTAGTTCCCACTGCTATTAAAAAACAAAACAAACATAAACTGGGTAACAGTAGTTAACGACAGAAATTTATTTCTCACCATTGCAGAGGATGGGAAGTCCAAGATCAAAGTGCTGGCAGATTCGGTGTCTAGTGAGGGCCTGCCTTCTGTGTAATAGACCGAGCCTTCTCATGTTCTCACATGGCAGAAGGGTTAAGGAAGCTCTATGGGGTCTCTTTAAAACGGCACTAATCCCATTCATGAGGGCTTCACTCTCATGACCTAATCACCTTCCAAAGTCCTCACCTCCTAACACTATCACACTGAGGATGAGGATTTCAACAGAGGAAATGTGAGGGGAACAAACATTCAAATCATAGCACCCTGCTTGTTGGTGGGATTTGTATCCCTCTGCCCCCAACACAATGCCCCATGCTACCTCTAATAGACTTTGGTTCATTGTAGGGGTTCAGGAAATACATGTTGGTTGTTTAGTTTCCTGAAAAGAGATACTTAACATATAAAGTGGAGTGAGAAGAGGGATTCTGACACATATTTTATATTAAGACTCATTTGCAATCTGGTGCCAAATCGCAAATGAGTCTTAATGGAGAGGTCTCTTGTGGTTGGGGTCCATTCTAATTATGTCGCCTCCAAAAGAAATGACAATCTACTAACTTAGAGCACTGCAAATATTTCTGAGGGTTTATATTTAATTCAAGATATCCAAAGGGCTTTCCCTCTTTTGTCTTAGATTACTTCTGCTTTCCTCTATTTCTTCAGTATGATTTGAAGTTCTCTCTCTCTCTTTTTCTCTTTCATTAAAACCCTTCTGAGCCCCCACCTATCCTATAAGGCAATATTGCCTATCAGGCTTATCCCTGAATCCTTGTCATATCACCAAGATGCACTGTGCAAAGTTTAAATGCTGTGATCTTGAGGTCTTATTCTTCAGCTACTATCCTTGACCAAAAGGCACTGGTTAATTGAGTCTTTCTTGGATCTAATAAATCGAGAAAAATTTCTAACACAGTAGTAATTAGTTGTACAAGCAAAGCAAACCTAGGAAATGACAGCTTTGGAAGTTTCCACTGTGCATATAAACAGTTGGCATAAGCAGAATTGCTTGCAGGAAAAAAATCTTTATAGGTCACAAATGTTGGACAGATTGGTGGCCTAGGCCAGACAATCTGTTTATCTAAGGCTGACTTACCCTTGGCACTGAGTTTCTGGATCCTGACAGTGAAAGAATAATAGGAGGTTCTTAGATCATGGTTTAAGAATAATCTTGGCAAGAGGCATAATCCAATATGGTTTAGTTATAGGAGTAAATTTAAAATTTTAAAAGTTAGTCCAACACTTAATTTTTTAAAATTATTATTAAACCAAAGTTCCAATAAGTGACAATTGACCATTATCTTAAACCCAATCTAGAAATCTCAAAAATCCCTAAAATTCCGGAGTTAGAGTTTTGTGTCTGCCTATGTTTGCATGCTACTTTACTTTTTATTTTGTGAGACCTTGAAATGCCTTACATCTTGCCACAGACAATGCTGAAAAGCCTTAAGAAATATTTTTCTGGGGATATTTCTAAGCATTTTACAGATATAGTCATTTCATTTTCTCTCTTAATATTTATTCCAATGCTTGATTTGTGTATGCAAACAAAACTAAACTGAGTTAAGTTTTCATTCAATAAAAAGAAAGAGTGTTCTAAAATATATTAAGAGGTTTGGGGACTTTTAGATCATTTTTGTTTTGTTTTTCTGTCACGAAGATACTAGTATTTACTGGGTTACAAATATGAAAATTTAGTATTTCGCTTCCATCTCTGGATAGCACAAAGAATGACCAGGTACAGTGAAGTCTGACAGAAACCAAAACAAGAAGATAAGGTGAAAGAGTTCACTAAGTTAACTGTTCAGCACTTCCACTCTGATTCTTCTCTGATCCCTGCATCTGACTTCTTGCATGAGGGGTAGACAAGAGTTGATTGGGCCTCACTACTTTGAGTGAAGGCTAATTTGCTTTTACTCACTTGAGAAGTGTTGTATTAAATGACTAGCATCAACACAAAAAATATTGGAGATACTGCACCAAAGCCTGAACTCCAACCTAACAAGGATGTCATGGAAAATAATGAATCCTGTAAAGGGAATGGACATATTTGATTCATATATTTATCTACATCCTTTAATTTATAGTAGGCACTAAATAAAGATTTCCTAATGAATAAATGAATAACTCATAGATAAGATGCCTTCTGAATTTCTTCTAAATCTTGAGATACCATGAAAGCAATAGATGATCTGTTGATAAAAATGATATAGGGGCCAACAATACATACACTTTAAAGTCGTTTCTCCTTGGAGAAAGATAAAAGACTGAATAGCTTTGGCCGGGCACGGTGGCTCACACCTGTAATCCCAGCACTTTGGGAGGCCGAGGCGGGCGGATCAAAAGGTCAGGAGATCTAGACCATCCTGGCTAACACAGTGAAAGCCCGTCTTTACTAAAAATACAAAAAATTAGCCGGGCTTGGTGGCAGGTGCCTGTAGTCCCAGCTACTTGGGAGGCTGAGGCAGGAGAATGGCGTGAACCCGGGAGGCAGAGCTGGCAGTGAGCCGAGATCGTGCCACTGCACTCTAGCCTGGGTGATGGAGCGAGACTCCGTCTCAAAAAAAAAAAAAGATCGAATAGCTTCTTTAGGCTCCTGGCCTCAACAAGACTGTTAGATGGATTCAGACATGCTGAAGTTACCTTACATTAGCAGAGCTATGACCTCACTTCTATCTGGAACAAAACCTCTGATGATCCAGCTTTGAGAATGCCAGGGGCATTGGGTTTTGATTTGAGATCAGGTTATAACCACAGAACCCAGTGTCTGACATTGTGCCACTTGCCATTATACATTTTATCCTTCAGTTCCCACAAATCAAATTTTCTTCTGGAATGTTTTCAGAGATTCATTTTTTAAAATTTCTCTATTTATAAATCACTGATGCTGAGAAAAGAAATATGCAGCATTTTAGCTACAACCACAACTATGTGGATTCACAGCATACTCAGTAATACTCAGTAACCATAAAGGATTTTTCTTTTTGCATTGAAACTTAAATCTTTTCTAGAAGATCTTGCTATTTTTATCTTGGAATGTTTTTTGCCATGTTGACTCTTTGAAGATTAACCAGGAATGCAAACAGGGCATGGAATGGATGTTCTATCTTATTCAGTGCTTAGAATGCCTCATGGTAACTGACTTATTGCTACAGGTTTCTTATCCTTTTTTCAACCAGTGTTTGAACTCCTCCCACTCTCACCCATTCATCACCCTGATAGTCCTGTCCAAAAACTATCAGGTAAAATACAATAATCACTCAAAGCCAGATGGTGCCAGTGGCAAAGCAAGCATTTCCCCTACAGTGCCTGCAATAAATAAATAATACAGTTACACTTGACAATTTAATGAGTATAAATTTACCACAGCAGGACAATCCTCCCCAAATAGTTAAACAATTAAAATATAAAAGGAGAAACAAATAGGCATTTTGTAGTGGTGAGCAGGACCAAATTCTTCTTTCCTCACTCTTGGGAAATCCACTGCATCACACACCTTAGACTGACAGCTAGGCTGAAAGAAATATATGGGTTACTGCTGGTTCAGATTAAGGAACAGAAATCAGGAAGGATGTGGAGGGAGGTGGAAATGGATGCATTAGCTGTAGCACGTGTTTAGCTTATTCTTATTATTACATCTGAACATAATTTAAGTGCATTCATATATTCATAAAATAAATATTTGTTGAGTACCTGATATATACCAGGCACTGTACTAGGTTCCAGGAAATATAAGCCACCAAAAGAGTATTGGAGCTCTCACGGAGTTTACATACCACTGGTGCCAGCAGATTATAAGTATTTTGAGTAGATACAAGGGTTGTAGAAAATAAAATGAAAGAGAACAAAAGAGGACAGATAAGGAGTGTTAGGGTGGGTGGCCATTTTGCATAGGGTAATGAGAGAACTTCTCCTTGATAAGATTTAAACAGGTGAGTTTGAGTAGAATCCTGAAGAGGTAAGGAAGCTACTCATGTGAATATGTTGCAACAAAGTATTTCAGGGAGACAGAACAGTGAGTACAAAGCTCCCAGACTATTGCAATAATCCAGGTGAAAAATATTAGCAGCTTGCACCTGATTTCTGAGTACAGGGTTACATCAGTAAGATTTTTCAGTGCAAGCAATAGAACTTGAAATGGAGTAGGATAATATCAGAGAGTTCACAGTATTAATGGAAAGGCTAGAGAAACAGGCTCAAAAATTAGGCAGGAACCAAGTGAAGGTGGACCCGGGAAACACAGTCAAGGCAAAACCACCAACTGATTAGAACATGGGTCCATAGATACCATAGCCACAGACAGTGGATACCACCATCACTGAAGATAATTTGTAACTGCCAATTGCATCTTTACGTCATTCCTTGAAGATACAAAGTGGCTGAGTCTAGGTATTGAGATGTCTACATTTCAACTCCTTGAAAATGATGAGCCTCTCTGGTTTCTAAGTAGAGGCAGCCTGAAAATTTTATTCAACCTTTATCAGCCACATCTTTAAGATAAGGCTAATTATGTCTCTGAGTTCTAAGACTGCAAGAAACAACGTATATTAGCATTAAAAAGTGTTGAGAGCATAGGACATGCAAAGTTTAAGTCAGTGGCATTAATAACTCATTTGCCAATTGTATGTTCATTGAACTTCAGATGTGTATGCATACATTCACACGAACACACACATATACCCCCAAAATCCAGAAACTAGTCCTTTAAGAATCACCACAAAAAGCTATTTAGATATATGATTCACTTAATGTAGATAAAATATCATCTTCAACAGTAGCATCAATGATAACGAGTAATAACTAATGTTAAGCGCTTACTATTTGGCAGGCATAATTATAAGTATTGTAGGTGTATTAACACATCTAATTCTTAAAAATCTTTTGGAGTTGTGTTACTTAAGTCTGTAGATCTATAGATGTTCTATTATTTACAAAATTTATCCCTCAAACCTCTGAGGCTTGTTGATAGTCGCATCTATACAAGAAGAAACATTAGTGTAAGCCTATACTGGGAAATATTCTTGAACAATTAGGAAAATACTACCTGAGATTAAGTAAAATTATTTAAGAGCACATTCTAGAATACAGACTTTTAAATTGACACACATATGTCTACCACACTATACTATGAGCTAATTCAGGGTAAAGAGTGTTTCTTTAAAAAAAAAAAAAAAAAATTCTGTATTTCCAGTACCCGGCATAGTTCTTGGCTCGTGGTAGATTACTAATAAATGTTTTTTGAATGAATAAAGGATTTTCATATAATATTAGAGGAGATATTGTCTCTAAAATTGGTCTTGGTGATACAGTCTAATTGAAAAATAAGTAAGAGTCAAAAGGTAGAAAACAAAAAAATAACTTCCAAGTCTTCATTTGTAAAAGAACCCTGTTTAATGCTGAATCACATAAATGCTGAGTTAACTTTAGAAAATTTAGGCATACGTACATCTAGGAGTTGGGAGTATGGTCTTCTTTCACTCCTCTGAAAAGAGTAGCACTGACATGGGAAGAAATTCCATCTTAGCCGTTTCGAGTTGAATGGCCTTGAGCATAGAACCTCCTAACATCTGCACCATGAAGGACAGGCTGTAGATCAGTGTTTCAAAACTGCTCCCCAGTCTTCAACAGGGGGTTTCAGAGGAGAGAGGAGGGAGCTGACCAGACAGATCTCTGGGCCACCAAACTCTGCTTTAGTGGCAACACCTTTTTATCTGTTTTACATTATTGGATTCTGAGAAACATTTCAATCTGGGTCAAAAAGATGCTGTGGTTAAATAAATACAAGATAAAAGAAAAACAAACTAGGTAATTCCTAAGCTTTCTTTAGCTCTACTAGTCAGTGATAATTATCACCATCAGGTATAAAGACAAAGAAGGTGACAACTTTTCCTTTGGAGCTTGAATAAAAATTTAGTAGCTTTAACTGTGGACCCAGTATGTGCAAGCATTGCATAGTGCCTTGTGAAATCTAAAACAGGGGAAACCTCAGGAATGAGCCTTTTAGCAGTCTCTAGGGAAACAGGAAAGCGTTGTGTGTGTGTGTGTGTGTGTATATATATATATATAATATATGCACAAAACATATAAATGCACTCTTTCTCTCTCTATATATATATGTGTGTGTGTGTTTTTATATATGTGTGTGTGTATATATATATGCACACCCCTATGTGTGTATGTATACACATACACACACACACGCACGCACACACATAGACAATATGAGAAAAGGGGAATTGCTAAGGAGGTTACTATAGTGAATGCCATATGGAACCAGGTAGGGAATGAGGAAATGTTTTAAATGATTTTATGAAGAAGGTGATTTTTCAACAGAATTTTTGAAGGCAGAACGTGGTTTGGTAGAATGGAAGAAAAAACATTTCAGGGCCAGATGTGGTAGCTCTCGCTTGTAATCCCAGCACTTTGGAAGGCCAAGGCAAGAGGATTGCTTGAGCCCAGGAGCTCAAGACCAGCCTGGGCAATGTAGTAAAATCTCTCTCTCTTTTTTTTTTTTTTTAAAGAAACAGAATAAAGCAAGAAAGAGAGAGAGAAAGAGAAACGGAAGGAAGGAAGGAAGGAAGGAAAGGAGGAAGGGAGGGAGGGAGGGAGGCAGGCAGACAAGAAAGAAAGCAAGAAAGCAGAAAGCAAGAAAGCAGAGAGCAAGAAAGCAAGCAAGCAAGCAAGAAAGAAAAGTCAAGCAAGGATTTCAGGTGGAGAAAATAGTACCAGTTTTATTGTTAGGTGGTGATAAAAGTTCATACATAGAGAGAGGGCCCAGTAAACATCATTATTCCTTAATCTCCGATCTTCTTGTGCCAACATAGACCTGACCTCTTACCCTTCACTGGAATCCAAGGGAAACCCCCTTCTTAGTTCCAGAGAATTTGGAAGAAATTTGGTTTAATCAGAGTAACCCAGACTTGTTGAGTATTCTTGGAATATCATATAATTACTGGCAATTTGAATTTACAGTGGACTGACACTGCAGTGTCTCTGGGTATACATCAATTGAGGAGTCCAGAGCCTTCAGGTGGAAATTGTATTCCACTCTGTCAACATATACTTTGTTGAGTAAACAGCCTAATAGAAAAGCCAGTGAAAACTGGAAGCAAAGGAATGTATGACCAGATAAGTGGAATAGAAAATGTAAAAGCTACAGTGTGTGATCTCAGACAAATTACTTAACCTCTCTCATTCACAGTTTGCTTCTAAAATTTTCTTTTCTCAATTCTGTACCCCAAAGGGTACATGCAGACAATTTTGGAAATTACTGGTATAGTGAAAAGAAATAGGCTTTAAAATGTAATGTCTTCATGAGACTAAAAATACCACCCCTCATAGAAGTATAGTTAAGAATAAATGGGCCCGGCACGGTGGTTTAAAAAAAAAAAAAGAAAGAAAAGAAAAAAGAAAATGAATTATCTTCCAGAAAAGGCTCTAAGTGGTTTTACCCATGACTGATGGGTCTCTCAAAATTCTACCATATCCCATCAAATCAATGTCTTCAATATTGAATACTTGCCTGTCTTACCTGCTTTCTTGGCAACCCAAACTACTCATGCATCTTCTTCACTTTTGACATAATTAAAATTTTTAAAGTACAATGGAAAAAAAGTGACATATTTTTTTTCAGCTAAAGGGCACTTCACCTTGCTTTCCTTATGATCATCCATTCTCTAAACAGAAAAATTATATTCTTTTGGTCCTTCCTAAATTTTATTTTTGAGTGAGCACTATCCCAACCTACAAGTGAGATGTATTTCCAAAGTTTATTTTCCAAGATACCAGTTTGAAACTTAGACTAACATTTCCTGAAAAAAAAAAAAAAAAAAAAATTCAAGAGAGCGTGTAAGTTTCCCATCTAGACTTCAAAGAGGTTTGTTTATTTATTTATTTATTTATTTATTTATTTATTTTATTTTATTTTATTTTTTTGAGACAGAGTCTCGCTCTGTCCCCCAGGCTGGAGTGCAGTGGCCGGATCTCAGCTCACTGCAAGCTCCACCTCCCGGGTTCACGCCATTCTCCTGCCTCAGCCTCCCGAGTAGCTGGGACTACAGGCGCCCGCCACCACTCCCAGCTAATTTTTGTATTTTTTTAGTAGAGACAGGGTTTCACGTGTTAGCCAGGATGGTCTCGATCTCCTCACCTCGTGATCCGCCCGTCTCGGCCTCCCAAAGTGCTGGGATTACAGGCTTGAGCCACCGCGCCCGGCCCAAAGAGGTATATTTAATTCCTATGTTATTTAGCTTCACTTCAAAAAGATATAGCTACCTAATGTTCATGGACCATTCTTTTCCCTTCTTGATTCTCTTAAATATTCTTGCAAAGGGAACAGACTTAATTGGAGATATTTTTCCCTCACCAGAATTATAAGGGGAAGCCCATTCCTTCCGAGATCCCTCCCCCAGTAATTCAATTTTTGTGTGTAGGAGATATAAGTTAGGTGTTGAGAAGTCATTGATTTTTCTGGTCGTTTGTTCTTTTATTTCCTTATAGAAAAATTTACTAGTATTTATCCTTTGTTTATTGGTTTGGGGATAGATATAATAACGTCAGACAGATGGATACTTCCCCCGTAATAAAGGGGGACAAGAAAAAATAGCAATAACTAAGCGTTATTATACATAGTTTTTTTTAACTAGAGAAGGTAAGAGACAGTGTACATGCAACTATAAATCATATTATTGACAAAGGAGAAGATCTGAAACCTCACTAGGATTCCTGTGGGAGGAGTACCAGAAGATACAAGCTTTAAATGTGAGGAAAGGCCAAGCTTCCTAAGCACCAAGTTTAGGAAACAGAATAATTGGCTAAAATGATATAGCTGTATATTTTACAGTGAATACTCATCCTTAGCCTAGATAATAAGTTTATAGTGTCAAGGATGGCTATCTTTCTGACTACTAAAGTATCTCTCTATAAAATGGTGACCGTTATTTGCTGAAGTAACCAGCTGGTATCAGTTGAGTGAAATCCAAGTCTGTATGGTCTTAGCTCTGTGTGAAATATCTATTAGCTGCCCAATTATGGGCTGTGCCAGAAGTGAACAGTTTCCATGACTGATCATTGTAAGCTGGTCAACCTTTGCCTTAGTCCTAACCAAATTTTGCCATCTCATACTACTCACTGGACACTGGTATTTGTTCATTCTTGTAGACTGCATTTATTCAACTCGAATTTAGTGAGAAATCATAGTGTGCAAAACATTCAACTAGATCTATACACGGACATAATGCCTCCCTGAAAGGAGCTCCTGGTATAGCAGAAGAGATAGACATATACATGAATACATATAATAAAGTCTGTTGAATGTTGTAATAGAGGTATGTACTAGACATAATGAAGGCACGAAAGGAAGGATAATTGTATCAGACTGGAGGATCAGAGAGTCTCCATAAAGAAGAAAACAACTGCAGCCACATCATAGAAATAAACAGGAAATGTGTCATGTAGAAAAGGAGAGGAAGGAAGACATTACAGACAAAAGGAACAGTGTTTAGAAAGGGAGAAAGGATGAAATAATATGGGTCATTCCATGAAATAACACAATTGTAATAGAGTCTGGAATGTGAAGAGGGGTGGGTTTTAAAGCTTGAAGAGATAGGCAGTGACCAGAATATTGAAAAGTAAATACTTAAAAAAAAAAAAAAAAATCGGATTGAGAGCAATCCCAAAAAGATTTTTAAAAAATGTGATGTGTTAGAGAGTGACTTGGACACCATTCAGATGGGAAGGCTTCTCAAGTAAAGAGCCAGAGAAAGAGTATTCTGTGGACAGGGAGCAACACATGTAAAGGCCTTGTAGAATGAACATGTTTTATGTGTTTTGAAAACTAAAAAGAGGCCAACAGACTTTGTGACCAAGAGATGCATGGTTGTTAAGCAGAAGCTAGAAAGGGAGGCAAAGCCTGGATAATGTAGGATTTCTTAGGCCTTGTAATGAGTTTGGTTTTGATTCTAAGTGGAATGGGATGCCATCAAAGATTTTTAAATAGGGGAGATACACAATCTTATAGACACTTTTCAAAAGACCACTCTGGCTGCTGAGGGAAGGATTGTAAAGGGTTTAGGGTAGAAGAAGGTGATTATAGGGGGAGGATATTGCGTTAGTCTCCATGAAAAATGGCTGTGTTACAGCTGACTGGAGATGGAGTGGATAGAGTCAAGACATATTTCTTTCTTTTGTTTATTTATATTTTTACTATGCTCCCATCTTGCATGAATGACGTATTTTTGAGAGGAGGAAAGAAAGGAAGGAATGAAAAGGTTTTTTATTTATTTGGTTTTCACTTATAGAAACCAAAGAATAGTAGCATCCAATGGAAAAAAAGAAGATATAAGGAAGAAATGAAGGGTTCTGTTTCTGAATTACATGACTAGATAAGAAAGGGGAAGAGATTTGGGAACACGACATAGTGACTTACTTTTAAGACCTGTTGAGATTGGGGTTCCTGTGGGTCAGAAAAATATTTCCCAGAGACAGTAAGATATAACGCTCTAGAGCTGAGGAAGTAGGTTTGGATGGAGAGCCTGGAGAATTTGAGATTCACTAGTCCAAGTGAGACTTATGGGCACAAATTAGATTATTCATGGAGCTTGTGTTGAGTAAGAAAGTGCAAGTATAAGGACAAAACGCTGAATAACACCAACTTTTCAGAGGTTGGTAGAAAAGAGAAGCCAAGCAGGGGAAAAAAGTGCAACCAAAGGTGTAGATGGGAAAAGCCAGCAGAAACAAATGTTATGAAAGCCAAGAAAATAAAGAGATTCAAGAAGCAAGGTATGTTTCATGTGTTTCATGATGTCAAATGTCCCAGAGAGGTAATGTAAGATAGTTCCACTTGTCTTTCTGAGAAATTATTTGACTTGTACATTCCCTTAGAGTCTAATACAGAGCTTATCACAGAGTAGATACAATATGTTTATTGAGTCATGCACTATACTGGATATCTTACCCTTAAACAGTTTGCAAGCCAGTTGGGGGAATCAGGTACGTAAAAACGCAAACGGATGGCTAAGGCTCTGTTTGGTGAATGTCAAAGCAAGGGGACAGGTAGTATGTGCTGCAAAAGATCTAAGAGGCAGAACGGGTCATGGAAGACTGTGTTAATCAGGAAAGCCCTTACAAATGAGATAAGTCTTGATTCAGGACCCGGAGTTTAGGTGAGATTGAGCTAGGCCCAAAAGGGGACTTTTCAAGTAGTGGCAGTAACAATGAATAAAAGTATAGGAAAATTAATACTTAAATTTATACTAAGTCTGGGTGGGACAGAATATCCAAGTAAAAGATGCATTTTGTTATAGAACTGATCGTTAAAAGTTGGAAAGCCTTAGAGATGATTTCATTCAATACTTTCGTTTTACGTAAAAGGAAATGACAACTGAGAGAGACTAAATTTATTTAAATTCACAAGCCTAGTCAATGCCAGAGCCAGTAGGAGATAAGACAAGAATAGGAGATTGGTAATAGATCCTAAGGAGCCTTGAAACACAACTGTAAGTAAATAAATTAGAATTAACCTTGGAAATAAAGAGAAAGCATTGAAATTTGGGAAAAGGGGGAATTAAACATAAGATTAGCCAGCAGGCGATATGTAGAGGTGATACTGAAAATAGAGAATTTTGGTAACTGTCCAGCCCTCTTTTCACCTGGAGTTTCTCATCTGAACCACAGAACACGAAAATGAGTGATATTTTCTCTTCTTCCAAGGATGGTATTATAACTGGTACCCATCTAGATGTACAAGAGAGGGATTAATTCTTTACATACATATGGACATTAGGGCCCTAGGGCTTTAAGGGTTGCATTTGGCTGTCTTCTGGAATGCTGGTTAAGAAAGGCTGGCAGAAGATGAAAAGAGCATATGTGAAATACATTACAAAAAGAATTTGGTAACTGATAGTATGACTTTTATAAGGGAAGGAGAGTAACTGGTTATTTCTGTTATAAGCTGGAAAACTGAAAATATGCTGGGATCTCTAAAAGATATTGTTAAGAGTAGGGGAGTAGAAAGTCTAATTTGCAAAGAAGATAATTAGTTTAACATGACACTTTTTGAGGGAACCACAAAGAGCAAAAGGAAAAATAGTATTTTTAATGTTTGAAGACCTCGAATAGTGGGAAAGTTAATTTTCCTATTGGTATTCCTATGGTTCTTATGGTTTGATTCTTTACAGATGGAGTTTTATTATATACCCAAATTGAGCAAAAGTAACAATTTTGGTAAGATATGATTAATAAAATAGACTTAAGTATGTACACAAACCAATCAGTTTCCAATGACACGGGAATGATAACACAGGAGAACGGTAGAAGCTTGCAGGAAAACCATTCATTGCTGAAAGATTTGGTCTAGCATAAGATACGGCAATAACTATGACAACAAAATTGGCAGTTCTCTTTTTAGCTAAGAATCAATAGTTTCCTTTCACTAAGTGAAGATAAAAACTGAATTGGGTCCTAAGTTTGATTATGCATATTTAAGCATACTAGTGCTCATACTTTTTTTTTTTTCCTTTTCATTCCTAATCCTGCAGAGTATTTCTTGGATTCTTTTCTGAATATTGTTTCTCTTGGGCTTATTGTGTTTTCCAGATGATGTTCAGAAGTGAGGTCTGAACCATCTGTGATCATTAATGATCCCAGGACAGTTTTTACTAGAAGGTTATGGCCCGATTCCAAACTGAGTAATTTTATTTTATAACTCTAGACTCCTTCTCCCTTTTCAATTATAGAAATCCTCATTTCCTCCTCCATACTGTTTTCACTCAAGAGGTGTAAGGTACAAAGTTTAAGATGGAAGAAAGAATGTGTAAGCAAGGAAGTCTTGTCCTTAGGTTTTCTATACAGCTCTCCAGTTAATTGTCCATCATTATGGATGCACAAATCTGGCTGAGTTATCAAAAAGCTATCACCCTGTGTCTTTCAACCAAAGGCAATCAAAGCCCTGAGGCACACTGAATTAAGAGGATTATCGTGAAAGACTTTTTCAAATGAATATTTAATACCAACCTGAGTTCTCCAGAGTAACTTTCCCAGGTGATAGAGAAAACAATTTCCTTCTCTTTCATTAGGATAAACAAGTCCCTGAGAGTTAAGGAAATATTGCAAATGGTGCATTTCAGGGGGGGAAAAAAAATGACGTTTGAATAAATCAAACTCCCAGTTTGGATTTTACTGAAGAAAGAATTGGTATTTTTTAAGTAAGACAATATCATTCTCCCTTATGAAGTCTCTTAGTCCTTCCCACCTCTCAAATAAAATATTACTTTTTAAAATTGATTTAAAGAGAAAAGACCGAAATGCAATGTCCACGCAAAATATAACTCAATGCTTATTCCTTTCCCCACTGGAATGTTAGTAAGAGTCTGGACAACCAAAGTGGGCTACCCTCAGTACAACATGGACCTATAAATCTAGACGCAAGTTAATTATTTAGAAACTGGGGAATTTTTATTTTTATTTATTTATTTTTGACGCAGGGTCTCACTCTGTCACCCAAGCTGGAGTGCAGTGGTGTGATCCCAGCTCACTGCAGCTTATACCTCCCAGGCTGAAGCGATCCTTCTTCATCAGCCTTTAGAGTAGTTGGGACCACAGGTATGCACCACCTACCCAGCTAATTCTTTGATTTTTTGCAGAAACAAGGTTTCACTATGTTTCCCAGGCTGGTCTCGAACTCCTGAGTAATCTTCCAGTCTCACCCTCCCGAATTTCTGGGATTACAAGCATGCGCCACTATATCCAGTCAATTTTTTTCTTTCTTTCCTTTTTAGGTAAATAATGAGACAATTGCCTCTATTAAAATTTGTGTAGACCTGTAGAATACATCCTTTGGAAACAGCTGTTATCGGAACTAGTTTGGCCATTAAGAGGAATTTAATTCTCAGCTTATATTCCAACCTGATAAATTGGTTCTGGAATCAAAGCTAAGTAAGAATAGGAAGAGGATATGCATCCTCACAGGTTCTAGTCAAGCCTAGTTATGCTGACTAAGAAGTTCTGCAGCCACTTAAGAAAAGCAACCGATTTCTGAGTTTGCTTAACCTTTGGAGATCATTTTGTGTATTATTATTTATTATTATTATTATTTTGAGACGGAGTCTTGCTCTGTCACCCAGGCTGGAGTGCAGTGTCGCGATCTCGGCTCACTGCAAGTTCCGCCTCCCGGGTTCACGCCATTCTCCTGCCTCAGCCTCCAGAGTAGCTGGGACGACAGGCGCCTGCCACCGTGCCCGGCTAATTTTTTTTTCTTTTTTTTTGTATTTTTAGTGGAGATGGGGTTTCATTGTATTAGCCAGGATGATCTCGATCTCCTGACCTCATGATCCACCTGCCTTGGCCTCCCAGAGTGCTGGGATTACAGGGCGTGAGCCACCGCGCCCGGCCTGTTTATTTTTTTTTCTTTGCCTTATCTAGCTCTTTTATCTAGTCATTAATGAAAATATATTAGGGTCTTTCCAACTTTCATTTAAAAATAACATTTTTGAATAGTTATTGGAACTGGAATTATAAATAAAGGATGTAAGGCTAATTACCGATATTCTACATTTAGAGCAAACTGGTGCATATGGAGACAACAGCTCAATATTTTACAAAGTGCCAATTTGCTAAAAATAGATAAATGTGGTTATTATTGCTGGAATTAATTCAAGAACATTCAAAATGAGATGACTAATGTCAAGGAGTAGCATTTCTGTAATATAAATCCAATTGAGCTGTTTTACACCCATGATGGTCCAATATTTTTGCAGAAACTAGATCTCACAACCTGAAAAAGAGATTTTACACCATTTCAAATTAGCAAGAATATATGGTAGCTAGTATTCCTCCTAGACAGGTGGCACCTGCCAGAGTTAAGCCTCAGGAGGATGGTGAAAACCCAGTGTCTGTCATCTCCATAACTGAAACCAGTAGGGAGATTTGCTCTGGCCTTTCTTTTTTACGTGTGTAAGCTCATAAGTTCAGTTATCTGTGCGGTTACTACTTCCTTTTAGAGCCATCAGTGACAATAACCCTACCAATAATATGTAATACAGACCAAATTGAAAATAACTAAAAGGAAAAATGAATAGTCCACCACATTTGAGATAAGTTCCTCCTGACTCGGGTAGCTAACCCACATGTGGACTATGTGAACGTAGAGGTATATATGCAGAAGACTAATTCTCAACCAACTTACCCTCTCACTAGATTTACAAGTGTGGGCTTACCAAAATTGTCTCTAACCTATGTCACCCAGCCTTTTTTCCAATCAGAGATATTGGCCCTGTGGCAGTAACTAGGTGACCCAAGCAGAACCAATAAAATTCATTCATCCTCATTCTATCCCTCTCTGTCTCTCTCCCTGTCTCTCTCTCCCTTTGTCTGTCTCTTTCTTATCTCTCTTTTTCTCTCTCATCATCTAGAATTTAGAATTATAGTGGGGGTTGTTAATAACTGAGTCTTTTTTTGATGCAGGGCCCTATAAATAGTTTATGAATTCCTGTTATTGAAATTCTACCCTGGTTCCCACAGGCATGGTTGTTCAACTTATTAATTTCCTATGATCCCTACTTTTTTTTTCCCAATGAATTCCTTTTATAGACTCTGAAAGTTGGTTTTGGATACTTGTTCTCAATCAAAAAACCCATATATAATAGAAGTATTGTGTTCTGAGACAGAAGAAGAAAGAAAGAGGGAGTAAGGGATGTAGCTAGAGTGAAAGATTAAAGGTGATACTCACTGTTAACCAACTATAAGTATAATTAAATAAATCATTATTTTCTTCTGGACACAGGTTTATTTTCAAATTTCTAGTTAACACACCTTTCTATTGCAGTCTACACGAGCCCTTTGTATACAAGTATTTTGGCAAAATATGTACGATACTAAATTTTTTATGCTAAACCTTTGGTTTCTAGGAAAAATAGAATCTCTTAGAGTAATTTGATCCAGTTATTATACTTTAAAATATTTCTAAATGTTAGTCATATGTGCTTCCCCCAACCAAACTGTATCTACGTTTTCAGTCTCCCAACCAGCATTGCATTTTCTCTCCACTCTTCTGCCTGATTGGGCCCTCATGTGATGGATATGAGCACAGCATGGCTGGTCATCCAGTGCAGAGAACCCTGTGTAGAGGTGAAGTGGGGGTGGGTATAGAGGGGGAGGCAGCAAACTTAGCAAATGAAGAAGTAAAGAGATCTAAATATGAGGAAAAGATGAAAACAGAGAAAGATAAAGAGAAAAACAGTGGGTATTTCTAATCATTTGAAGTAATCCTTGGGTCTTATAACACTTTGAGTATTGGCTTATCTAAATTCTGTCACTGAAGTTTTCAAAGAAAATAATAAAGAGATACTATGTTCCCATCCATTGGCATGGTTAATATTTACTCTGAGCTGGGCGTGGTAGCTCACGCCTGTAATCCCAACACTTTGAGAGGCGAAGGTGGTGGATCACTTGAGCTCAGGAGTTCAAGACCAGCCTGGGCAACATGGTGAAACCTTGTCTCTACTAAAAATACAAAAATAAGCCAGATGTGGTGGCATGCACCTGTAGTCCCAGCTACTTGACAGGCTGAGACAGGAGAATTGCTTGAACCTGGGAGGTGGAGGTTGCAGTGAGTCGAGATCACACCACTGCACTCCAGTCTGGATGACAGCAAGACTCCGTCTTAAAAAAAAAAAAACAAATTTGCTCTGTAGAGTATGGGAGTCAGGTGGAAATGGGGAATGTGTGTATTCTATACAGAGAGCAAGAGTACTCCTTGTTTGCTTAGAGCCATGAATACTTTAGTGTTCGATCTATGAAACTCTGTAATTAATAATAGCTTATATTTCAAAAACACATTGTTTGCAAAACACTTTTATTATAATCTCTTCATTTGAGACTCACACCAACCTACTTTTTTTTAAAAAACAGGTAAGACAGGATTTGGAGGGTTCTTTTTATGTACCCACTACACAGATGAATAGACTAGTCTCAGAAAGGTTGAATTACTTACCCAACATCACATGACAAGCAATTGGCAGAACCAGGTCTAGAACCCAAGGAAAGGGTTTATTCCACTACAAAGACATGAAACAGGACATTAAACAAACAACATCTAAGAAAATAAGATCTGTAAATAATATAAGGATAGGAAATCTGGAAGATCACATTCCCATGCTAAACCTGAATGAAATGACTGCAAGTGTGTCTCTCTGATCTAAGCAAACAGGAGTGGGAACTGAACTTTGACTACGTCCACCTTGTGAGGGGGACCAATAGAGCTGAACTTGCATTTACACAAAGCCCACTCTGAACAGGTAAACAGAAATGGTCATCTGTCCCAAAACATCTCCCCTAATGACCCATCATGATGCTCCCACCCTTCCTACATTTATTCCTTCAACAAATATTTATTGAGAATCTAAGATGTGCCAGACATAGCTTAAAATGCCTGTTTTGTCTATAAATACTTTTTAGAAAGTTTGAAGAAACACACTTTTTCTTAAGGTTCTCCTTCCATAGCCTTACCCACTAAACACTAGCATGAACTGGTATTACTTAATCAGAAAAACTCTACCTGGGTCTGACAGGAGGAGAAAATAATAGAAAAACTCAATGCCAAAGAGATTGGGAACAGTAAGCAAGATATCAAGTGAGGGTATGGCAATTGACAAATACTACTGAACCTTACCAGTTGAAGACAAACTTCACTTACAAATTATTTAGTCTTTCTGCTGTTCTCAAGGACATGCCAATTCAGTCAGAGAAAATACACTACTTAGTGTCTGGCAAGAGTGTTTTCATGGAAAACAGTGGTTGCGATATGTTCCATGCTGGGTACAATAGGCCTACTTCAGAACCCAAGTCCCTTCAGTCTATTTAAGCCGAAGAAAAATCCAATTCATCTGATATTAACATTCATTTAACAGTCATTTGAGGGACTACTTACCATTCACCCTCCCTGTACTTCCAATCATGATTTCTCTTTGTGAAATATTATTATGTGGATACTTCAGAGGGAAGAAAAGAAATCCAAATGAAGGTAAAATTAATTTTTGAGCACACACACCTAAGCACAGGCCAGCACTACATGCATTTAAAGAAAAAAAATCTTGTTACTCTTAGTTGATTTATTTCATGGATCACACAGATTGATTTACGGTCTATTTGTAATAGTTGTGAAGCAAAGCAGTGAGTGTAAGTACTTGGAGCCTCAAAGGAAGGGCACGTGAAGATCCAGGGTTGTGGTAACCAGAGAAGGTGGGGCTATAATGCTGGTTGTTGGATGAGGAGGACATGGAGGGGAGACAGTGCCAGCTATGAGAGTTCAGAGAAATACAGTCTATAAATGGGTTCATTTTGTAGCTGCTTTTATTAAAAACTGATGGCTGTCATGTCTATAAGTGAATAACAAGAATCACTAATGATCAGTTCCACTTTAAAATTTCATGCCAAGACATTTTTTAAAAAAAATCTCCTAGTGATTCTGTCCATTTAGATATGCTATAGCTTGTGAAAATACTATAAACCTGGTTCCATATAGATTTAGCAAACAGATTATTCATGGGTAACATGAGCTATTTTATGTACCATGTATTATGGTAGAGATAAAACAATAATTATGTTTTCATCCTTTTCCCCAAGAAGCTAACAGTGTGGACCCAGTATGTGAAAAATAAATGTCAAATAGTGCAATAAGTGATAATAGAGATAGTACAAAATACAGCATGAGCAAAGAGAAGGTAGAAGAAAACTTAATTAGGAAGGTTAAGAATGGCTTCAAAGAGCTAACTCTTACAGGGAAAGTGGGAATATTTCAGGCGGAGAGGGAAGCGTAATGTGGGCAGAGAGCAGAGTACAAGCGACGGCACCAAGGCCTGAAATCTTGGCATGGTATCATCAGGTGACAAAACAAAAAAGGCAGGGGTGAGGGTTGGAGTTTGGCACTAGAAAAGCAGGCAAAACTAGATTATGTCATTCATGCTGAAGAGTTTATATTTTAACAAGGAAAATAACAAAACCAGATTTGCATCATGTAAAGATAGCTGCGGTGTTATTTGCAAGGTAAACTAAAGAACAATGTGGTGGTAGAACTCCACGTAGAAAGTTACTGCTTTTGTCTAGATGAGTAGTCATGAAAAGTCTGAGCCAGGTTATTTATATAAACAGGGTAGAAAAGCAGAGGATTTATTCAATCTTTTAAACAAGAATCAAAGGATTTAGAAACTGGATATAGGAGTTGAAATAAAATACGTTCAGTATTACTCTCAGGTTCCTAGAGCTCTGAGGCTGGATGGACAGTGTCAGAGCAATAAGTATAGTGAGGAAGATCACGTGTGATACAAAACAGAAGACACTGAGTTTGGTTTTGTACCTAATAAACTTGAGTGTCTCTGAAATGAAGCACTTAGACCAAGATAACTATGGATCAGAAGCTAAAAACAGATATCTGGTCTACAGATCTGGAAATCACACAGGTGGCTAAAGATTTGGACGTAGATGACATGATGAGATCACCTAGGATTAGTGAGTCAAATGAGAAGAGTGGAATGAATCAAGATTATGATCCAGGAGATCATAGATTTGGGGAGGTGGGTGAAGAGAGCAAGAGAAGCCTATAAGGAGACTGAGCAGGGTCTTATCTGAGAGGGAGAATAAGGAGAGCTATTCATATCATGCAGGCCCAGTAAGGGGACAGTTTCAGGAAGAAGGATGGCCAACAACACAAAATGCCAAAGAGACATTAAATAAGATGTGCAATGAAGGGTCATTGGATGTGGCATCCTTTCAGAATATGTTTTTCAGTGAAATTATGAAAACCAAAGCCAAATTAAACTAGAAGAAATAGTGAATGGGGAGTGAACAAGAGGAGAAACTGAGGGTGGAGAGTACTTGGAACTTTGTTTGGGAGAGTGAGAGCACTATAGAGATGGGGACATACAGTCAGGAGGGGATCTTTTAATAGATGAGGCAAAAGCATATTCATAAGCTATAAGGAAAGGAGCCAGTGCAGCACGAGAAGATGAAATCTCAAGAGAGAGCAGGGCATGAAGGAGTGGGGTTCTAGGGAAAACACGGCGCGGGGAGGAGCAACAGCACAAGAAGAAGGCTCAACTAAGACTAGAAGGAACTCATCTCTAACAGAGAAAAGTAGACATAGCAGGCACTGGATCATCCTGCAAAGCTGGGGGCGCTAAGACAAGCCTCACACTGCAAAACTTGGGGAGAAAAAAATTTCTTATATTGATCTTTGTTTTCACATCAAGTATGTTTAAGCCCTACAAAAATCCTTAAGGTAAGCAAGGTGTTCATGTGTGTTTGGTTTTTGATTTTTACTCTTCATTTTACAGAAGGAAACTGAAGCCCAAGGTGATGTGATTCATTCAAATCACAGTCAGTAAGTGGCTTCCACTAAGGACTCAACAGTATAATATTCTTCCCAACACTTCTGAAAATGTTATGAAGATTTATTACAAAGGTACAAAAGCAACTTCAGAAATTCAAAAGGGAGAATTCCTGCATGAAATCACTTGTTTGGTTTGCAACAGCCACTGCTTGGTTGCCCTAATGCCTTTATTAATACTAATAGGGAAGTGAATAGTTAAATGCTGCTGTACCTTCTCTTGAGATGACCTGGTTATGTGCATTCTTTGAACTATTAATAGAAGAAGACTTGTCTTACTTTATCGATATGATTGGTTAATATGTATGCTCTATTCTTGCCTGAAAGAACACCAGTACCCTTCCTCATGGGGCCAGGTAAAAGTCTGAAGTCTGTGGATTAATTCAGCCCCAGGCATAACACTGGCAATTTCACTGACAGAGGCAAAGGAGACCCCAAACCACTCTCCCTCTCAGTGAACAGGAGTACTGCCCTTTAGCGTGAAACATCAAAGGAGGGTTCTGTAGTTTTGCCAGCTCAGCAAGAAAGAAAATTAACTCTGCATTTTCTTATTCCAGTTGCCTCAGCATGGGTTGGTAGGGGAGGGGGTGGGGAAAGAGAGTCACACAGACTCTGTCAGCAGGAGAGATCAGGGCTCATTGTGTATGCACCCTGGCCTGGGTTAGAAGGAATTATAGAGTCACCAGAAATGAACACTTTCTAGACTCACCATGAATTTTCTAAGGTTCTCTGCAAGTCCAGATAATTTGGCAAAAAAAAAAAAAAAGAAGAAAGAAAGAAAGAGAGAGAGAGAAAGAAAGGAAATGCCCTTCAAATGTTTTTTCTGTTTAAATTTGGAAACCTGTGGTGAAAATCACTATTAAAAAAAAAAAAAAAAGAACAAGAAGCTTCAATTATATTAAATAAAATGGTTCAGTTTAATTAATTCACTAAGTCCCTGGGTGACACTGGGTGTGGCTCAGAGAGATTTGGGAGGAATCCGATTTATCACTAGGAAGAATCGCCTGCACCAAGCAGCAAGGCAGCATCCTTCCATACCTTCCCAACACTGCAAGGAAAAGGCACAGAGAGGTCGGAATTCTAAACCACAGATCACACTCTCAGAGATAAGATTTATTTGTTGCATAAGGGAAAAAGCAGATGTTGGCATGGATGGGGGGCTGGGGAGTAGAGGGACTACTTGCTTGCATGAAATTCTTTACACTTCAATTACAAACTAAAGTCATTATTTTTCAACAAAAGAAACACCTCATAGTTTTCTTGCTTTGTAGACATAGCTCACACCTTGCCAAGTTTTTAATCATCTGCAATACACGTGGCAATTAAGCTATTTAAAGTAAACCCCAAGATATTTGAATATCATAAGGCAATCTTAGGGATTCTTTTATTTTATTCCTCCTTTGCCCACTCCTTTACCATATTCTCGTCTCTACCCCATTCTTATTCTCTTCTTCCTGCTATAATAATCTATAGTGATAACTAATGGCTAATATAGATCATTTATGCTTTCTTCTCACCCACTGGCAATGTATTCCAACTTAGAAATCCAAGGTTGCTTCTTTATGCCGCTCAAGTGGAAGAGGAAGGAAGTGCAAGCCCTTCAGCCCCCTCCCACGTTTCTGCTGGATTTTATGGGTGTGGCAGAGCTTAGACCTTTGCAGGTTTTTGCCCTTGTTTTATTCCCTGTTAAGTACTAAGATGATGAATAGTTGCCAGCAGAAGGATGGACACCACTGGATTTTGTCATAAATGATATAGAGTTTCATCCACAAGCAGGCAACCTGCGTGAGACTTAAGTACTCATGCTACATAAATGCCAGTGAGTGTAGTGTGAGCCCACGCCCTGAATACACCATTTCCTGTAGTCTGATTGAATGGTATCCTAAATACTGGCTAATGTGAATGATACACAACAGTGGTATATAAGAGACATGAGCATTTCACACAGAAGTACACATTTATAAAATGCATGAGCAAACAGGACAATTTCTATACCTTTAATTTTCTCTTGAATATAAATGATGCTAAAACACAGGGAGGCATGTGGAAACCACACTTACACATGCAACTGTAGCATATGAAGTATGTGGATGCTGTATGCATTTACATGAGAATTTCTGCAACTCTAAACACACAATTTTATCTTCATCACTTTGCACATCAGAGTAAATGCTTGAGGCTGTTGCTGAAATAGAGCCCCAGGGAAGGCAGTTGTCTTCATTTTGGGAAGGGAATTCCTTTAGCTCTAATTCCTTTTCTAAAAATCATACATGATTTCCTTTATTAAAGGAGATGTATGTATACTCGCATGCGTACACATAGGGTGAGAACAAATTTTGAACCTGAATATTTTTCTTTCCAAAATCAAAGCTTTTTAAGTGGATAGCTTTGGCTTACTTAGTGCTCTACCTTCCTAAATTTTATTTCCCCAGCTCACCAGTGAAATAACCTCAGGACTTTTCTTTGACAGTGTTCTTAACCCAGACACCTGTATTTATTACATTTATATATTAAAATGAAGGAGGACACGGAGAGAAAATGCCCTGGTTTGATAAAATGAGCCAATGGAAGCATCAATCTCTGTAACCATAGGGCAGTTTCAGGAGATGCTGCAAATACTGCCCCCCACTCAATCCCCCACTATCCGACGTTTCCCCCAAATAGCCCCACACAATCCAGGATGTCTGCTACTTTATTTATTTATTTATGCCAAACCTCTACTCCCATTGCTCTGACATTCTGCTCATTCTGCTTCAGTCTCCCTTCCTCTTCCTGCTCCTTCTCCTTCATCCTCACTCCCCACCCTTCCTTCCAGGGCGCTGGCTAAATGTGCTAAGCTGGCAGGCTGTTTCTTCTCCACTCTCTTCCACCCCCTTCGGATTCAGAGAGTATTACAAATTGCCCAATTTCCAATACCTGCACTGGAAATTATACCCAAATTCCATCTCTTGCACCCCACCCCTAAGGCAATCAGTCTGCAAAGGGCTTCTTTGACCAAGATTGCTCCCACCACACCCCCACCCCCACCCCAGTCAAGCACACGCACACACTCACCCATATCCCACACCCATTTTTCTCCTTAACCTTCGCCAAAATCACTCAAATGCATTCCAACAAATGTTTGAAAGCTTCTTTTGGAGACTGTCATGGCATGGTCGGTTGCTGCGGAATACCACACTCGTCATTCCTTCCCACTCTCACCCCAGTCAAGTTTCTAAAATGTCTTTCAAGAAATAAGCGAGCAATTGAAATGGCTGTAAAACCTGGGCAGTGGGGGAGGGAAGGAGGGGCTCTGATTCTTCCTAATCTTGGATGTGTCCCTCTTCCTGATGAAAATGAGTCACCATACTTATTATCCAGGATGTTAGCCTGTCTCTGGTCACTGACAATCCCAGGAAAGAAGCAAGGGAAAGGGAGAAGAGACAAGACCTGGTTTCCAACAGGTAACACCCGGCTGTCTTTCCCATCCCATCCGAGCTCCTAGGGGCGTGGTCCACCCTCTCCTCCGACCAGCTGGTGCACAATCGGCTGCTGATCTTAAGGAAGGGGATTTTCCCCTTCTGCATGGCCAATTTCTCCCCCAGCCCCAGTTGTCTTAGCTTCTCTTAAAAAAAAAAAAAATCTATCAAATCATAGTTTCATTCATTCATTGAAAAATAAATAAATAAACAAATAAGACCTGCACGTTTTTCCATAAATACCTGCGCCCCTTCGAAGCTCATGCATGTACGAAATAAGGCATCTTCCGCAGCACATGTGAGAAAATTGTATGACAGAGAGGTAATACTCAGTCCTGCATATTATTTCCTCAACCCTGCTTTTTGCAAATAATATAAAGAATTGCCTCCCCATCTTGTAGGTAGAGCCCACATCATCTCCCCCACACCCCTTTCTACGTCCACACCCTCAAGACCAGAGACCTCAAACGCTGAGCATTCACTAATAAGCAAAAAAAAAAAAAAAAAAAAAAAAATATTTCTAGCCAAACAGGCATGTTTTTTCTACCCTCACCCTAATTAGTAGCAGCATTCCAAAACCGGAGCATGAAAGACAGAAAAGAATAAAAGCTGGGATGCAACCATCAGTTACCATATGCTAAGGAAGCGCGAGCACCATGGCCAGAGCAGAAGCAGTAAAAAAATTGTTTGCCTTTACAGGGAAATACTGTACTCTGGTTATTCCACAACAGCAAGAAGTAAAAATCTTTAGCTCTACCTGTTTGGTTCTTCTCATACAGCACAGCATGGTTGTCTCGTCCCTTGCCTTCTTCCTGCCTTCTCTCCTTTCCTTCTCTCTCTTTCTTATTCCCCCCCTCTCCACCTCTTTTCTGCTCGCTTGCTCACTCGCTCTCTCGCGCTAGCGCGCTCTCTCTCCCTCCCTCCCTCTCTCTCCCTCACACACACCAGGGCAGTTAGCAGCAACTGTAAGGTCCACAGCTATTGCTCATCGCACATGCTCGCTCGCTCTCTCTAGCACGCGCTCTCTCTCTGGTGCTCTCTCTCCGCTGTCCTCTCTTCTCTTCCCTCTCTTCTCCTTTTTTCTCCTCCCCCCGAGTATCTGTCTGTCTGTCTTTTTCTTCCCTCTCTCTCCGTCTCTTTCTCGGAATTGTTCGCTAGCCTTCAGTGACTAATCACTTCCCCCAGCCCCTACCCCCATTCTAGACAGTCACCCCCTCCCAGTCCCCTGCCAGCCTCATGAATATTTAAACACCTCCAATCTGGACCCAATTACCCACCGACTTTTCCACTGCATTGAGAGGGTAATGGGGTGGGGGCAGAGAAGGATATTCCAGTCAATCCAGGAGATATGATAGAGCATGTTTTAGGGAAGAGGGGCTTGAGGAATCCTTGTATTTCTTTAAGAACTCTTCTCCTCTTTTCCTAGTATTATAAAAGCAAAGAACAACTATTTCTAAAGAGGAATTGCAGTCAGTCCTATACAATATAAGTCATATCTGCCATTACATTTTATGCATAGTTAATAATTATGGAGGTTAATTTCCCTCAAAAAATGAAATAAGATGTAACTATCATACACTATTTATATATTCTTCTCAGTATACATATAACCTGAAATAAATACAAAGCTTAGATATGCACAAGCATATTTTATGTATGTTCCAATATCCTGGAAAAAATCCACATAAATATATTGCATTTTAAACATTCTAAGCACTAGAGCTCAGAAATAATAAATAATGTTTAAGAATTGGCATCCATATATAAAATCACATGGTAGTTTTTTTTTTTTTTTCTTAATGCACATATACCTGTTGGTAAAATGTGGTTTCTTCTAATTTTACTGAAAAACCTGAGCACATTGAAACAGGTCTGTGTAATATTGACGGTGATCAAAATGATATTTTACAATGTGGGCATGATAGATTAAAGTGAATCCATCTGAGATGAGAAGAAACGATATGTCATGAAGCCTACTTCTTGAATTTGTTCTATGGCCTTTCATAATTTTGGGGGAGGAACATGTGACTCTTAAAGTGTGTATAGCACAATTTTTAGTTATTTATTGTTGAATGAGTTTGAGTGTGTTACTGAAGCTCTTTGCACCTAATTTTCTCATCTTTAAAATGGAGATAATAATGCAAACCTTGCCAACATGTTTTGAGGACTAAATGATATAACGCATGCAAAGCACAACAGAGTCTCTCTGAGTGTATAGGAGATTTACTCCAGAGACTGTACTTTTCTGAAACTCGGGTGACATTTGCAAGTGAATATCTCAAAGAAGTTTTAAAACTATTTCTTGTTGTTCATTAGTGATGACAAGTACCCCTAATTAAACAGCTCTTATTCTTCACAGTCCCTCCTAGACATAAACCTAGTTAATAAGTGGCAACTAGGCAGCTTACTATTAGGCATATTTCAGGATTGCTGAGCTCAATAAGTGCTTAGTACATTTTAACATAATTTCAGGTGTATCTATTTCAAAGTGAACTATCTCAGGTACCTGGGGATGATGATGGTGATACCCAGGAGGTGATACTTCAAATTAGCCTTAATTATTCCTCAGTAGTCTTCCTGAGAATGGCCCGCTTCAGATCCGGCTGACTTGGTCTTTCATTCTTCCAGTTTGCTTCCTAGTTTTCATATTTTATGATTAAAAAACATAATTAGTTTCTGAGTTTAATAATTTTTAATGTTACAATGAGCCCAGTTTTGAAAGCCCAGCTGCTTTCAGAACAGCCTTCCAGGATTTTAAGTGATAGAAGAGGACAAAGAGTAGGTGAGAAATGGCTCCTACCAGAAACATTCCAATTGCAGATTAGGAGCACCCTACCTAGCCTGCTAGTGACTAAAGAGTAATGAAGAGAGGAGGCAGAGAAGGTGGGAATTTGGGATGATGGAGAAGAAATTGCTCCTTTTGGCGTTTAAACAGGATAACTTCATTGATAAGGCCATTTCATTAACTGTGTGGCTAAACTTAAACAGTGAGATTAACTCCTTTCCCTTTCAATGTACTCACCTCAGCCATCCCATTTATATTTTTTCCCCTTTATTTATGTGAAGGAAATTTGGAAACAAAGTGGCATAATGAAGTTAAACAAGCTGGGGCTTAAAACTGGGCACAAGCATTGATGAAATTTGTGACTAAATACGTGAAACCACTCAGCTCAGGATCACCTTCCTCATCAGTTTACATGCGTTATTTTATCTAATACTCAAAATGAGGTAGGCACAAGCAGTAACCCCATTTTGATGGGGATGCCAAAGCTAGGGAAAGTTAAGTGCCTTGACTAAGTCACCGAACTAATAAGTAGTAAAGCTAGGACTCTAAAAGGCTCTTAACCACTAGGCTACATCAGTCACCACTCAATAGGCCTCTACTCATCATTACTTCTGGTCCTTAAGAGATTAAACTACATAGTGGAAGTTTTAATGCTGAAATGAAATCAGCATTCAATGTTGAAATGAAATCAGCAAGATCCATCTTTTAGGCCCAACTCTTACCTCAAGAGCCATGGAGAACAAGCTAATATTTTCATATAATAGAGAGCCCTCCATGTATTTCTGACGAGATGTCTGCTCCTTCAACTACCCTCAGGTATCTCAGTGTGTAAGGTTCTCACCATTTTTTGATGCCTTCCGCTGGACGTACTACATTCTATCAAGGAACCTTTAAAAATTACCTCCCAATTTGGGAGCCTAAGATTCCAAATTTAATTTGCATAACACGGAATCAATTCTAATGCATCTTTTTCTCTAAACATTGACGGTTATGGGTGGCAAAAGAATAAGGAAGAGAAAGCACAAACTGCTCTGAGCTTTACAAAAATATATAAAAAATAAAATAACCGATGTCCCGATTTTTGCCAAGCAACAACACAATAGACCTACTAATCCTTGTACTCTTATAACTAATCCTAGAAAATGCATAGGCTTAAACCCCATGACTAACCCTTTTACAATTTTAGATTAGCAAATTAACTCATAAGACTATCAATTAACTTCCTGACTATAGGTTAGACAATAGTAACAGTCTAGAAAAAGATAAAGAGTGGTAGAGGCCAGGTCCCAGTTCCACGCTCAGATCTCTTTGAAATTTATACTAAAGTGATACTGCTTGTATAATGAACCCAGAAGTCACTGGTCTTTACTAAGGGCTCTGTCAAATAGTTTACCATTTTAGGATTATGGCTGGTACTTGAGAGAAGATAATGTCATCAATTCAGGTAGAAAATATGTTAGTCTTATTTCTCCCTTTTTTAAAATTTTATTTTATTCTGAGACAAGTTTTCACTCTGTCACCCAGGCTGGAGTGCAGTGGTACAAACATAGCTCACCACAACCTTGAAATCCTGGGCTCAAGCAATCTTCTACCTCAGCCTTCTGAGTAACTAGAACTAAAACTACACATCACCACTCCTGGCTAATTTTTTTTATTTTTTATTTTTGCAGAGTTCTCATTATGTTGCCTAGACTGGTCTCACACTGCTGGCTTCAAGCAATCCTCTTACCTCGGCCTCCTCTCTTATTTTTTTAGTGCCTAATCTAAGCCTCTTACTTGCTGCATTAGTTTTCTAGCATTGCCGTAACAAAATAGCACAGACTGGGTGGTCTAAACAACCAAAATGTAATTTCTCACAGTTCTGAAGGCTAGAAGTCCAAGATCAGGCTGCTGGCAGAGTTGGTTTCCTCTGAGAGTCCTAAAGGAATGTTCTTTCCAAACCTCTTTCCTGCACTTGCAGCTGGCTGCCCTCTGCTGCCTCTGCCTATGGTATGGTTGTCCCTCTGTGTGCATGTGCACCCCTACTGTTTGTCCCTGTGTATCCTAAGCTCTCCTTCATAAGGACACCAATCAAATTGGATTAGGGCCCACACCTATGGCCTCATTTCACCTTAATTTTCTCTTTAAAGGGTCACATTAAAGATCTCCAAATACAGTCACATCTTAAGGTACTGGGAGTTAGGTTTCAACATATGAATTTGCAAATAAGGGGGACATAATTCATCTCAAACACCTGCTTTCTCTGTCCATGCTTGCTGTTTTCACTCATTTAATCTACAGTTTCTATGTTGCAAAAATCATTCTGCCCTCAAGGAAAGTCACACATATGTGAAAAGAAAACCAAACACTGTGTGTACAAAATATGATTCAATGTCAAATTGTTTGATAAGCATTCAAAATAGGAAACAAATCAATGTAGACTATGATGGGCCTTTCGTTTCAGGATTAGGATTTGAAAGAATAGAGAAGACATACGAGTTTTAGACAAGGGAAAGGGATCACATTAGAAAAGACAAAATGCACAAATATTCACTGCATGATCAAGGGACTGGAAGGATACAGAAGTGGGGGAAGCTGTAAAGGATACTGGCAGGAGACAATGTTGAAAACGTAGGTTAAAACCAGATTAACAGGGATCTTCAAGATCAGGCTAAGGGGATATGTTGGTTTCCTAGGCCTGCGGTAACAAATTTGGTAGCTTAAAACAGCAGAAAATTACTTTCTCACATTTCTGAAAACCTGAAGTCTGAAATCAGTTGGCAGGGTTTGTTCCCTCTGGAGGCTTTGAGGGAGGATACCTTCCAGATCTTTCTCTTAGCTTCTAGTGGCTGTGGTCAATCTTTGGTGTTGCTTGTTTTGAAGAAACATCACTCCAATCTCTGCCTTCATCTCCATAAGAACTTCCCCTCTCTGGATCCCTGTGTCTTTCCCTTTTCTTCTTCTTCTTTTTTTTTTTTTTTTTTTTTTTGAGACAGAGTCTTGCTCTGTCACTCGGGCTGAAGTACAATGGCGAGATCTTGGTTCATTGCAACTTCTGCTTCCCAGGTTCAAGTGATTTTCCTGCCCTAGCCTCCTGAGTAGCTGACACTACAGACGTGTGCCACCATGGCTGGCTAATTTTTGTATTTTTAGTAGAGTATTAGTTTTGCCATCTTGGCCAGACTGGTCTCAAACTCCTGACCTCAGGTGATCCACCCGCTTTGGCCTCCCAAAGTGCTTGGATTACAGGCGTGAACCACTGTGCCCAGCCCCATCTTTCCCTTTTTCAGAAAGACATCTGTCATCAAATTTAGGGCCCTCCCTAAATCCAAGATGATCTCATCTTGATATCCTCAACTTCATTACAAATTACCTACAAAGACTTTTTTTTTCCCCAAGTAAGTTCACATTCAGTGGTAGCAGGAATTAGGACTTGGACATAGCTTTTTGGGAGACGCAAGTCACCCCACTACGAGGTATTAGACCTCAGATTTATGAATGGGGACATTTTAAAGAATGCCTCTGGTAACGTATAGTATAAAATGGTGAGAAAGATAAACTGGGGTCCTGTTAAGAAAAACATAGAATTGTTCTAATGCTATATCTGGGAGGAACCATGGAAGAAAAAGTGAACTGTCACCTGTTAAGTGCCTAGTGTGTTCCATATACCACATATTTTGTGCTTTACATATTTTGTTTCTTTTATCTCACAGGAGAATATCTAGGAGGGAGAGAAGAATGCAAGAACCAAAAATTGTGCAGAGATTGAACCTAGACAGCCTGGAAAATGAGAATTAAAAAAGTCGGAAAGGGACCTGGTTTTGTGAGAAAGGTGATGAGTCAAGCTTGAAAGTGTTCATTTTATGAAAGCATTGACACATTCAAGAGTAATACAGGATCAGATGGTAAGAAACAAGAGTCAGAATTGTCTTTCTACGGGTCATTGTTGGAGCCATCAAAGGGAATTCATTTTGTGAGCTACAGTGTGCTATAGAAATCAGAGGACCAAAGAATGAACTTTGAGAAATGTTCAGGATTCAGGAACTCAAAGACAGGATCAAGAAAAGAAGCCATCATGGGGGTAAACTAGAGGTAACAATAGCCTAAAAAATGCTTGAGAAAGTTCCTTGCCTTTATCCTCTTAAAATGTCATTTATAAATTCAATTGACTTGTCATTTAAATACCTGCATAAGTAAGTAAACCAGGTGTGATATTTATAAGTATCCATAGTGAGAACTATTCAAGGAATGACACACGTCTTTCCAGAAGAAAGGATCGTTCTACATTGTGCTGTCTCAAGATGTTATTTTTAAACATCCTGAATGGAAATATTGAAATTCAAAAACCATAACCATAACAATAGCTGGTCAGAAAACAATATATCATCAAGACCCAAGATGTAAAGTAGGACAACATGGAGGTGCACTGACATTAAACTAACATCCTCTTACCTAAAAAGTAACAAAACAAAAAACAAAACAAAGAAAACTCCAAATTAAAATCTTTACTTTTCAGTGGTGAGAGTCATACAGCACTTGGTTTCCACACCTTCTCAGTTATAGTGGGGCATTTTCTACAGCAGAAGATGCCTCATGTGTGTTTACCAGGTGAAGAAGCAACAGCAGCAGAAATCACAAAATTAGATCCTTGCTCTATACAGATCAAGCTGCAACAATAATTATATCTAGGAGTGTACTGGGAAATCTTCAATACTCCTGTGGACTTTTAAATACTTTTTAACAGCATTCAGGGCTCAGATGACCTTGGTTTGGGGCACATTTCTCAAGGTCTGTTAGCACCAAACCACCCTAAATATGGATTACTCATGTTTGCCCTGTTCCATGGCTTGGCATTCAGCGGTACAACATTAAATAAAATCTCTCTCAGATAGGAACTTTAGAACTAGGTATTCATCTACTTGCTGTGAATACACACAGATGGCTCATAGATACCCCAATCTCAAACTAAAACTCAACTTGGCCTCTTGGCTGCCAGCTTGTTCCTTTCCCTGTATTCCCAGTATTAGTAAAGCGCCCCATGATTCATCATTCACCCTAGTCAGCATCACCTCCTCCTACTCCATGACAACCACACTCCACAACCAACCAGTTTTCATTTCCTCCTAAATGTTCTGCCCATCTTTATCTCTGAAATATTCTTTTTTAAGTCTTTCTTCTTCAATTCCTCTAACACAGGCCTTCAGCATTTCTGGCCAAGATTATTGCAATAACATTCTAATTGGTTTTGCTATTTTTGTATTTACCCACCATTTAGTTCTACCTTCAACACTGCACCCAGATGGATCTATCTAAAATGAAAATCAAACAACACCCTTCCCCTTCCTAAAATCCCTCTGTGGATCCCTGTGCCATAATTAGTCTGTCTCAAACTTTCAGCGCACAAAAGAACTGCCTGAGGAACTTGCTAAAAATGCAGATTCTCTGGAGCTCTTTAACAGATCATTGGACTCAGTAGATGAGAGGAAGTGCTCTGAATCTGCAATGTGTATAGTTATCATTTGGGGATAAGGTTAGAACAGTGATACTTGGATCACACTTTGAGAAAGAATGGTCTGAGGGACAAAGCTTAAGCTCGAATTCATGACTCCTGATACTGTTCTGACAGTATCTTCTACCTCTCCCCATTTTACACTTTATAATGTAATGAAGAAATCATTCAATGAACATCCCATCTTGTTTCCATTCTTGAAGCCATTCTGTTCCGTATACTTAGAAAAATTTACCCACTTCATATGAGTCTTGAAAACTCAGTAACCAGACAAATAGTAAATTTCCCTGAGCAGCCTTCACTGAACGCCCAGAAGAGACTTGCTCACCTCCTCTGGGTCCCATAACATGCAGGATACAGTATTTTATTGGCACTTACCACACTAATATTATTTACTGTCCTCACTCAGATGTAAGTTCATTGTTTGCAGGGGCCCTCTCTTATTCATCTTTTTACTCCTAGCACCTGGTCTGGTGGCTGGCACATAACAGGTACTCAGCAAACATTTTCTGACTGGACCTGGATTGTTGTTCTGAGATGATGCTGCCAGGCAGAGCTTGCCAAAAGCTTTCAGGCAGACATGGCTGCATCTGGTTCCAAGGAGAGGCTTGCCTCTATGATATGATGTCACCATATTAATTAGGTTGATAGCATTTCAGTATGTCCTCACTGCCAGGATTCACCCTGCTTCCTGTAGGCAGACAAGATTTCTGAAGCCAAGATCTGGCTGATTTAGGGGACCCTCCAAATCTCCACCCATCTTTCCAGACTTGTCTCAAGTCCTTTCAAAGTTCCTCCTTCCAGCACACCATGGAGGCTGCCTGAATTTCTCAATAGCCAATATTCCAGAACAAAGAAATCTTAATGAGGGAGCCCTGTGCTGGTGGCATGGGAAGAGAAGATTTTTGTCTATGTAGCCCATAAGTTAAGACTTCACCTGTCACTCAGCTCCAGAGGAAGTTTATGATTGAGTGAACAAATCTAACTCATGGCTTACTAGTGCATTAAGCAGGTAAGGTGAAAAATTCCATTAAATTACACCAACTTCCACCACCAACACACCATCACAGGCTGAAATCAAAACATTCCATTAGACTTAGTCATTGAAGTAGCCACAGAACTTTTTGCATACCTCTTTTGTATTCCCCCTTCGGTATTGTGACAATTTGTTTACAAGCCTGTATCCTGCCTAAAATGCACATTTCTCGATGGCAAGCACCACGTCTCAATTTTTAAATTTGTTTTACATTTGTTTTTAATTTAAACAATTTAAACGCCAATATGTTGGTGTTTCCAGCAGAGAGACATATGGACCTTATTGGACTTAAAGAGTATATGATTTGGAGGGGTCCTTCTTCAAGAAAAAGAATATGAGTTAAGTATGCAATTAATACTTATGTAGAATAAGGAAAGAAATCACAAGTTATATATTTTTAAACATTGATATCTATCACAAACATCACAACATTCAGAAAAATAAATGTATTATTTTCTTTTTTAAATTTATTTTAATTTTGCATTCTGGGATACATGTGCAGGATGTGCAGGTTTGTTACATAGGTAAAGGTGTGTGCCATGGTGGTTTGCTGCACCTATCAATCCATCACCTAGGTTTTAAGGCCCGCATACATTAACTATTTATCCTGATCCTCTCCTTCCCACTCCCCTTCTCCCAACAAGCCCCAGTGTGTGTTTTCTCCTTCCTGTTTCCATGTGTTCTCATTGTTTAGCTCCAAATTATAAGTGAGAACATGCAGTGTTTTGTTTTCTGTTTCTGCATCAGTTTGCTGAGGATAATGGCGTCCAGCTCCATCTATGTCCCTGCAAAGGACATGATCTTGTTCCTTTATATGGATGCATAGTATTCCACAGTGTATATGTATCATGTTTTTTCTATTCAGTCTATCATTGATGGGCATTTGGGTTGATTCCATGTTTTTGCTATTGTGAACAGTGCTGCAATGAACATACACATGCATGTATCTTTATAATAGAATGATTTATATTCCTTTGGGTATATGCCCAGTAATGGGACTGCTGGGTCAAATGATATTTCTGGTTCTAGGTCTTTGAAGAATCACCACACTATCTTCCACAATGGTTGAATTGAACTAATTTACATTCCCACCAACAGTGTAAAAGTGTTTCGATTTATCCACAGCCTCACCAGCATCTGTTGTTTCTTGACTTTTTTTTTTTTTTTAAGAGATAGAGTCTCACTCTGTTGCCCATGCTGGAGTACAGTGGTATAATCTCGGCTCACTGCAAGCTCTGCCTCCTGGGTTCATGCCATTCTCCTGCCTCAGCCTCCTGAGTAGGTGGGACAACAGGCACCCGCCACCACGTCCAGCTAATTTTTTGTATTTTTACTATGGACGGGGTTTCATCCTGTTAGCCAGGATGGTCTCAATCTCCTGACCTCATGATCCGCCCACCTTGGCCTCCCCAGGTGCTAGGATTACAGGTGTGAGCAACCACGCCCAGCCTCTTGACTTTTTAATAATCGCCAATCTGACTGGCATGTGATGGTATCTCATTGTGGTTTTAATTTGTATTTCTCTGATGATCAGTGATGTTGAGCTTTTTTTCATATGTTTGTGGGCCACATAAATGTCTTCTTTTGAGAAGTGTCTGTTCATGTATTTTGCCCACTTTTAGTGTTTGTTTTTTTTTGTTTTTTTTTTTTCTTGTGAATGTATTTATGTTCTTTGTAGATTCTGGATGACCTTTGTTAGATGAGTGGATTGCAAAAATTTTCTCCCATTCTGTTGGCTGTCCACTTTTATGGTAGTTTCTTTTGCTGTGTAACAGCTTTTTAGTTTAATTAGATCCCATTTGTCAATTTTTTGCTTTTATTACAATTGCTTTTGGCAATTATATCATGAAATATTTGCCTGTGCCTATATCCTGAATGATATTGTTTAGATTATCTTCTAGGGTTTTTATAGTTTTTAGTTTTACTTTAAGTCTTTAATCCGTCTTGAGTTAATTTTTGTATATGGTGTAAGGAAGGGGTCCAGTTTCAATTTTCTGCGTGTGGCTAGCCAGTTTTCCCAGCCCCATTTGTTAACTGTCTCTGTTTGCAAATGACATGGTCCTATATCTAGAAAACCCCATCCTGTCAGCCCAAAGCTTCTTAAGCTGATAAGCAACTTCAGTGAAGTCTCAGGATACAAAATCAATGTGCAAAAATCACTAGCATTTCTATATAGCAACAATAGACAAGCAGAGAGCCAAATCACGAATGAACTCCCATTCACAATTGCTACAAAGAGAATAAAATACCTAGGAATACAGCTAACAAGGGAAGTGAAAGACCTCTTCAAGGAGAGCTACAAACCATTGCTCAAGGAAATCAGAGAGGACACACAAAGGCAAAACATTTCATGCTCATGGATAGAAAGAATCAATATGATGAAAACGGCCAGACTGCCCAAAGTAAAATGGCCATACTGCCCAAGGTAATTTATAGATTCAATGCTATTCCCATTAAATTATAATACCATTGACATTTTTCACAGAATTAGAAAGAAACTACTTTAAAATTCATATGGAACCAGAAAAAGAGCCCGCATAGCCAAGACAACCTTAAGCAAAAAGAACAAAGCTGGAGCATTATGCTACCTGACTTCAAACTATACTCCAAAGCTACAGTAACCAAAACAGCATGGTGCTGGTAGAAAAACAAACACATAGACCAATGGAACAGAATAGAGATCTCAGAAATAAGACCACACATCTACAACTATCTGATCTTTGACAAACCTTACAAAAACAAGCAATGGGGAAAGGGATCCTTATTTAAGAAATGTAATATTTTCTAATAACTGCCTGGCAGATCTCTGTAATAATTTTTTTTTCATTTTTAGCTCTCTGCTCTTCAACAACCTCTTTATGTGAAAATGACTTTGTAATATAATTTTTTTATGGGAGAATGGAAAGATAATCCAGTATTTCCTCTAAAATAGTTGGATTTGATTTTACTGTTGAGAGTTGGGAGTCTTAAAACGGGAGACTTCATGTACAGATGTATTTGTTGTGTAGGGCACTAGCAGTAATACAAAAACACATGAATTCTGAGAAATTCTATTTCAAACAATTGCTATTGAAAGAGGAAAATATGTATGTTTATAGTTGTATACACAGCATTATCAAACTTATTTCTGATAAAAATAACTTTGATTTTTATCAGGTTTTGATAAGAACTGAATTATCCCACTCACAATTTGACACAGGTAATGATCAGAAGAATTTCTCCCAGACCAGCTTCTGGCTTCATACATTTCAAACTTTGATTCTCATCTTTACTATGCATTTCAGGTGCCAGGTGACATATGACATGCTTATATTGTAATTCAACCTCTGGTCCTGCCCTTCTGGTCACAATGCCCAGTGAGTTGGCATATTGCATTACTTGAAGCCATTCCTACACCAGGATGACTGGCAATAACTTAACTCTACATAAAAGTCACTAGTTGCAACATAAATATATCCCATTAAACCCAATCTGCATGTAATACCAATACAATTCCTCATCTTAGCTGATTTCCTAAATTTCCTACAGCCACTCAACACAACCTGACCTGAGGGGATATATTGCAGAGGGGAAGTTTAAACAGAAAGAGATAGCAGTCTCAATGGATTGCTATTAAAATATTTTGCTATTTCAAATATTATACAAAAGCAGAACCATGGACACATGGTCCATTCAAGTGAGAAGCTCTGAAGCTTAGGCCACATTAGTTTCTTGGTTAATGTGATTCTGGCCTCTTGGATTGAACACAGAGCTATCGGATCTTCAAGAAACAATTCATTATTAAAGAAAAACAGGAGGGAGGGAGAAAGGAAGAGATAATGAAGAAAACTGGAGAATAAGGTAAAAAAAAGGAGGGAGGAAGGCTGGTTTAGCTAAATTTCAAACACTAGTTTTCAGAATACCAAATTGTTTCAATCTGCTGTTGTTATTTTGTTCTGCACAGACTCGGCTAGATTTCTCACCATGTCCACTCATATCCTGCATTTGTCCCACTCTAAATTTTCTTCTGGAATACACATGGTTTGGAGAAATGATAAAACACAGCCTTTCTGGTGGGCTTTAAACATGAAGCTCTCCATTTGGGTTCCATTAAATGCTAACTGTCATCACACAGGGTATCAGAGAGGTGTTTTTCTTCAAAACCCATATCCCTAAATGCATCACCTTTTATCTTCTCTTGTCTTATGATACCTCTTTTACTATAACACCTTATGATACCTCTTTCTAAAATACACTATTTTCTACAGACTGGGGAAGTGTTGGGAGGTTTCATATATTACAAAATTTATAGTTGTACGGTAAAATAAATTTCAGATATATGGCATCATTTTACTTAATTTGCTTTCTTGCCTTGAGGCACAGATACATTTCACTGATTTCAACCCTCATTCAAAGAGGGAAGTTCGTTCTGTAATTTAATCCTTTGGGTTATTGTTCCCTTTCCCCACCCTTCTATAATTCTGTCAAGCCAAAAACTGAGCTTTTTAACTTAACAACCTTGGTCTTTTTATGCCTGAAATCCATCTACCCTTCTCCTTTAAATTAAAATTCTTCATAGTGGAGGTATCAGAAACACACCTAGAATGTCTAATGTAACCCATCCACAGAATTTTCTGAACAAACTTCCCCATTTTCTCTCCTTAAAGGGCTGGGATAAACATTTGCAATAATCTTCATTCGATCTTCCTTTAAATTGCTTCTAGTACCTATTAGTTACTCCAAAATTATTTTGCTGGTTTTCAGTTCTTTACTTCCAAGTTCTCTACGTCAACTTCTCTATTCCTTTGTTCATCTAAAAATCCCAAACTTCTCTAAAATTCAACCAAACACGTCACCATTAAGGCCTTTCAAAATTTTTTGTTGATAAAAAAGGTCCCTCACTGAACTTCTAAGACAATGTTAGCTATCTATACTGCACTATACAGCTGATTCTTGAACAACAGGGGTTTGAACTGTATAGATTCACTTTACACAGATTTTCTTCCACCTCTGCCAGCCACCCCTGAGAGAGCAAGACTGTTGCTCCTTCTTCCTTATCTTCCTCATTCTATTCAACATGAAGATGATGGGGATAATGATGATTCATTCCACTTAATGAAAAGTAAATATATTTTCTCTTTCTTAAGATTTTTAAATAACATTTTCTTTTCTCTAGCTTACTTTAAGACTACAATATATACTACATATGCAAAATATATGTTAATTAACTGTTTATGTTATTGATAAAGCTTCTGGTCAACTGCACGGTATTAGCAATTAAGGTTTAGGGGAGCCAAAAGTTATACTAGAATTTTCAGCTGGGTGGGAGGTCAGCACTCCTAATCCCCATGTTGTTCAAGGGTCAACTGTATTTTGATCCATACCATAGTCTCCCTAATCCACATATGAATGTTGAGTATAAGAGGGTGATTTTATACATACATTAATTACATTTTTAATTCATTTCTTTAGACTATACAGCATTGGAAGGTTACAATTTTTGAAGTTGGAGCTCAAAAACATCTTCTTGTCTATTTTCCTACCACTAACTAGTTACTCTGAAGTTTTACTTTTTCTTTTAATCAAGGAAGTCTCTCATTAGTTTTGTCATTCTCATTCCTAATATCTGATATATTAGGAGTGTCTTTCCTTCATGTTAGCAAATTGTCATCTTTTGGACCTCCATCAGAGTGGATGTGTTTAATGGTCTGAATGACAATGAGGATATGGGCTCCCTCTTAATAAGCTTTGAAAAATTAGCTTCACAGAAATTTATCTCTGCTTAACTTCAATCATTTGCATTGCATGTGCTGCACTTCAAAGATTCCAGGTTAGACAATACCTATAAGATAATCCACACAGCTCCCCATTTGATGTTACCAAATGTTAAAACATCCTGTGCTTGAAGGAAAGCATATTACTTCCAAAGCTTTTCATTTTTAACTTTTAACAACTGTTGAGATTCTTTCCTATAAAAACTGATGTTTGTCTCCATATAAGGTTCACCTGTTTAGTCCTGTTTGGATGCCTTGGGGCCACCAACAATAATATTACTTTCACATATTATTTCAGCAAGTGGTTTAATACAAATCCTGCATCCTCCCCAAGTCTTCGGTATGCTACACATCTCTTGAGCTAGTCTTCATTTTACAAGATTTTGAGTCTCCTCATTTTGGATACTCTCCTATCTTTTTTGAACACACTATAATTTATCTATATCCTTGAAAATGTAGGATCCATAACTAATAATTATATTTGAGGTGAGAAAGGATGAGATGGGAAAAGTGAGTAAATCACTGCCATAATTAATATTAAATATTAAATAATATATCACAGAACTTTAAGAGCTCCGTTCTGTCTCTCTCTCTCTCTCTCTCTCTCTCTGTGTGTGTGTCTCACCATCATACCAATTAATTGTGAAATTATTAAGTGGTATGGGCTGCTAAATGTTTAACGACTGGCTCTCAGGGGGAAGGAGAAGGTATTATTTGTAACATTTTTCAATTTCCATGATGTAAACATTCCCACCATGACATATTTCAAGCCACCAATGAGCATCATTAAATGCAGAGCTGGAAAATGATGCACAGCATAACATTATATAGTACGTCTACCATACAGATAAAACAGACATAAATAATCACAAGAGAATAGATAATAATAATGAAGAAGTGATGCATTTTCAGTATTTATCATTGTTTTAATATATTTATTTAATTTTGTGTTCATAAAATTTAATTTGTAATAATGACTGTTTACCAACTGGCTTTCAAAATTCTTGAAAACTTAACAATTGGCTCATAAAAAAATGACCATATTGCCAAAGGCAATCTACAAAGTCAATGCAATTCCCATCAAAATACCACCATCATTCTTCACAGAACTAGAGAAAACAATCCTAAAATTCTTATGGAACCAAAAAAGAGCCCACATAGCCAAAGCAAGACTAAGCAAAAAGAACAAATCTGGAGACATTATGTTACCCGACTTCAAACTATACTATAAGGTCATAGTCACCAAAATAGGACAGTACTGGTATAAAAATAGGCACATAGACCAATGGAACAGAATAGATAACCCAGAAATAAAGCCAAATATTCACAGTCAACTGATCTTTGACAAAGCAAACAAAAACATAAACTGAGGAAAGGACACCCTATTTAACAAATGGTGCTAGGATAATTGGCAAGCCACGTGTAGAAGAATGAAACTGGATCCTCATCTCTCACCTTATATAAAAATCAACTCAAGATGGATCAAAGACTTAAATCTAAGACCTGAAACCATAAAAATTCTAGAAGATGACATTGGAAAAACCCTTCTAGACATTGATTCAGGCAAACACTTCATGACCAAGAACTCAAAAGCAAAGGCAACAAAAACAAAGATAAATAGATGGGACTTAAACTAAAAAGCTTCTGCAGAACAAAAGAAATAATCAAAGGAGTAAACAGACAACCCACAGAGTGGGAGAAAATCTTTGCTATCTACACATCTGACAAATGACTAATATCCAGAATTTACAAGCAACTCAATCAAATCAGCAAGAAAAATACAAACAATCCCATCAGAAAGTGGGCTAATGACTTGAATAGACAGTTCTCAAACCAAGATCAGTAGATGGCCAAGAAACATATGAAAAAAGGCTCAACATCACTGATTATCAAGGAAATGCAAATCAAAACCACAATGTGATGCTACCTCACTCTTACCAAGAATGGTCATAATAAAAAAAAAATCAAAAAATGAGATGTTGGCATGGATGTAGTGAAAAGGAAACACTTTTACAGTGTTGGTGGGAAAGTAAACTAGTTCAATCACTATGGGAAATAGTGCGGAGATTCCACACTATTTAAGTAGATCTACCATTTGATCCAGCAATCCTGCTCCTGGGTATCTACCTAGAGGAAAAAAAGTCATTATACAAAAAAGATACTCACACATGCATGTCCATAGCAGCATAATTTGCAATTGCAAAAATATGGAACCAGTCCAAATGCCCATCAATCAATGAGTGGGTAAAGAAAATGTGGTATACCATGGAATACTACTCAGCCATAAAAAGGAAAAACATAATGGCAATTTCAGCAACCTAGATGGAATTGGAGACCATTATTCTAAGTGAAGTAACTCAGGAATGGAAACCAAACATTGTACGTTCTCACTTATAAGTGGGAGCTAAGCTATGAGGATGCAAAGGCATAAAAATGATACAATGGACTCTGGGGACTCAGAGGGAAGGTTGAGGGGGGTGAGAGATAAAATGCTACACTTTGGGTACAGTGTACACTGTTTGGGTGATGGGTGCACCAAAATCTCAGAAATCACCACTAAAGAACTGATTCATGTTAGCAAACACCACCTGTTCCCCAAAAACCTACTGAAATAAATAAATTTAAGAAAAAATTGGCTCACAAAAGCCCATACTACCATGTCTAGAATACCACTAATTTACTCCAACTAGAATATCAAAACATTTCTTTATACCATCTTGAACTTTTCAGTTCTATTATAGTTTTGTTTCATTGTTTTCACCAGGATAGAATATTGGATATATATTCTTGTTTATTTTTATCTTCTTAGATAAAACCAATCATTTCACTCTGTCAATATTCTTTAAATCTTAATTCTGTCATCCCAGATCTCCATCATCTTTGTCCCTTCTGGCTTGTTTGTACACATTTAATGAGCAAGCCTTATATTTTCCTACCCAAGGTATTGAATTTTTCAAAAAACAAAAACAAAAAAACCTTACAGGACAGAGCCAAGGACAGAATCCTTGGCCAGGCAAATAGAATTCTCCCTCCACACAAACATCAAATCATTAATCAACATTGATTCAGCAAGGTATTTTGCCTACTGAAATGCCTTTTTATCTAGTCCAAATTTCTTTCTTCACCTTGTGCATAAGACTCTGGAAACATTATTTATTAAGTGAATAACTGAGTCCCAAATCCCTCACTTAATTCCTTCTGATGTCAGAGGAAAAGGTTACATTCCCCCATGAAAAGCTGATCACACTCTCCAGGATGCATCAATTATGCCTCCTCTCATCTCTCTTTTCAACCTGCCTCTCCTTCTACCTCCACTTTCTAGCATATAAACATAACATATAAGCTGTGTCTGAAAATATTTTTTTTTCTCCACTCTGTCTTTTATCCCATTTGGCATATTGCAGATTTCAGTTTTTTCCACTCTCCTTGGGCTTACTATTCCATCTGTCCCCCTTTATTCTCAGCAGATGACTAATACCATGACCCTGCTCCCACTTACAAAGTAGATGCATTCAGGCAGGGACTCCACCCATTTGCTGCTTTGCCACCTTCAGACTTATCAGCACCCGAACCTGGCCAAGTGGAGGTGGAAGTTTCCCCTCCATATTTGGAATATCATCTTCTCACAGTAATTCCTCAGAGACATTGGTTCTCCTATCCCATCTCTTATATCATCACCCTCTTTTCAACTGAATCTTTAGCCTCATCCTTTAGATGGCTCTAGCCTCTTTCTTCTCTTTATAAGTAAAACATTATCCTTCAACTCTAGTTCTCCATCTTACTGTACTCCTTTGCCCACCATCTGCACTTGTTCACCCCATCTTCAACTCTCAGCTCTCAGCAATTTGCCTTTTGGGTTCACCACTACATTGGTTCACCAGGAAGTTCATAGTTGCAACACACACACAAATACATACATATGGACCCTTATTATTTCTTACCTTATATGACTTCTCTGAAGCTTCAAGACTAACCACTCCTGTTTTGTTTGGCTTTTTCTTTAATTTTCTCTTACCTTGGTTTCAATGACACCTTACTCTCCTAATTTTCTTTCTCCATCACTGGATGCCTTCCCTTTCTTTTTGTCAGGTTTCTCTTCCTCAGTCTCCACTTGCCTGGGCATTCTCAGCAATCCCCACAGCTTCCACCACCACCACATCTTTGGGTATGACTCTAAATTCTCTATTTTCAGCCTAGACCTTGTTGGAATTTTGCTTCAAATGTAGATCTCCATATGCATGATTCATTCTCCCAAAATGAACATTTTTTTCTTCCCCCTGCATCCTCTCACCAAAATATGCACCTCTTCCTGCAATCCCTATTCTTGTTTATAGGACTACCACTCACCCACTTGCCCAAGCCAGAAATATCCTGGAAACCTCTCTCTTTCTCTTCACCCACGTTCAATAAGTCACGAAACCTTCTAGATGTCAATACTTTAAATTCTCATTTTTTTGTCAGATTTTTTAATGGTAGTTTTCCAATTACTTCCCCTGCCTGTAGTCTCACTTTGTTAATCTTTCCTCTACTTACAACCAGAATCAGCTTTCTGAAACAAACCTGCCAGATGATGGTCCTCCTCTACTTAATACCCCGCAGTGGCTCTCAGTTCATGTCAGAAACATGTCCAAATGCCTCATCATCACGTAACCTGTCTGCCTACCTCTCCAATGACATCCCTAAATATCTAATTTACTGCATGTTCTAAATATATCTCTGCTTAATTATTTCTATGTCTTTATACACACTGATTTCAATTCACAGAATAATTTTCCCCATTGTTTAGTGATTGAATTCTCATTTTTTTCCGAGTAACAGCTAAAACCAACTCTCCTCTGTGAAAAATGACATTCCTCATACCACCATTTCTTATACGTTACAATTCTTTCTTGTACAGGCCACTGTCAAGCATTTATCACATGTTGACAGTATTTATTTACCTGCCTATTTTCATCACTAGAGGGGAACTAAAAAAGTAACAAATTTGTGAAAGGAAGGAATTAAATTGTATTTATCTTTGTATCTCCAGTTCTTAGCACATGGCCCATCACATCTTAAGTCACTCAGTAAATCTTCAGTGAACGAATGACTTTCCTTTATTTAATACATTATATCCCATTCAAAGAAAGAAATATAGAAACTAGCATGATTTGCTCTTGGTGAACAGAGGCTGGTTCTTTGGGATTAGTACTTTTTTCTCTATTCTCAAAACATAACTGCAATATTCAACTCTAGATTAATGAACCAATAATAAATTCATTAGTTTTATGAATAAACATTTTTCTCCTCATTTTAATTTTTTGAAAACAGAAATAAAATTTGCTTAAACCCAACTCCCTTGCACCAGAAATGCTACTTATACTCTGCCATTTATATAAGACTCATAACTGTTGGGTAAAATTTTTTGGAGTGTATGTGTGTATGTGCAAAACCAGGCATAGAACGGATGTACCAGGAAGGCTTTAAAGCTATAAGTAACTGAACCCAATTAATAATGACTTAAAAAATTAAGAATTGAAGCAGGGCACAATGGGGTGCATCTGTAGTCTCTGCTACTCAAGAGGCTGAGACAGGAATATCATTTAAGCCCAGGAGTTTGAGTCCAGTGTGGGCAACATAGCAAAACCTTGTTTCTTAGAGAAAAAAAAAATAAATAAATAAATAAATAAAAATAAGAGTTGAACATTATTCCGTAATAAGAAGCATGGCGGTAAGTAGTTGCTTGCATTTATTCATCTCATGGATGGCATCGTTAGGGACTCAAGCTCTTTACTTTTGTATGCTCGGACATCTTTAACCATTTTGTGTGTGTGTGTGCCTTCCCCCTTTCTGCCTTCCTCCCGTCCTTTGGGTGTGGTCTCTGATGGTGAAATGGTTGCTGCAGCTCCAGGTATTACAGATGTTTTTTAGGCAGGTAAGAGAGGAAGTGGGAGTACCAATACATGGCCCTTTTGTAAAAAAGTAACAACTTCCCCAGAATCCTCCCAGCAGTCTACTCTGTGCTGCATTGGTCAGAATTGAGTTGAATGATCATACCTGGACAGCAGGGAGGTTGGAAAAGTAAGTATCTTGCTTTTCCCCCGACTGTGTTCATAGCTGAAGGAAAGCAAGAGAGAGGGGGTTGGAAAACAGCTCCTGGTTGCCATAGGGGATAAGATCAGGTGTCACTCTGTAATCATCGCTCTGTTTCCAAGTTAGAATTGATTTTCATCTTATATTACTCTACTGCTTTCTTAATTCAAAATTTTTATGGAACTTGTCTTTGAATAGTTTGGACATGGATTCTACTATTTTTCTTACCTGTGTAACGTCTATTTGAATAATATTATCCCTGATATATTCACTGGCATTTTTATAGTCCAAATACTAATATTTTCTACCTGTCTTCTAAGCACTTTAGGTCCATTTATATTATTTTGTCTTCAATAAGTTAAATTTTAATACAATTTACAAATTTCACTGTGTGCTGCATACTCCCTTCTAGATCATGAATATAACACTAAATAGAACCAAATCAGAATGTATAATATTGACCTTTATGTCATCCTAACAGGAACATTTCTCACCAACTTTATGAATGCTCATTTTACAATTTCTTCACTTTTCTAAACCAAATATTAAGCCTTTCTGTAGAATAAATGAAGATCAAAATCAAATGGAACTTCTGGCATTGTGCTCCAACAGCTTTTACTTTGTAGTTCAGATAACTGAGACTGGAAAATTAAAAACAACTAGTTAGTGTCTGAAATAATGCTAGAAACTGGTTTCTGGGCCTCCAGTTTGATGTTACTTCTAGTAGGTTGAGGTATGAAGGGGTTTGGTATAGGAAAGATGTCAGATTTTAGAAGCATCAGACTAGTGGAGCAGAAGCCAAGGAGATGAAACTATAATGTTAGTTCCCGAAATGGCAAGGACAAAGCCCAGCTGAAAAACACGGAGGAAGTTCAGGCATGGTTCAGGCAATCTTGGACACTAGGTCCAATGTGGTAGGACAGAGCACAGCAGTGGGTGAGCCCTTGGGAGCCAGGCAGGTGGCAGTCATGGTTCTGGGAGATGTGCCCATATGTTGCAGAATCCCCTCCAGAAGGATGAGTTCAGGCAAAGCTCCAGTTCCTGGGGTGGAGCGCTGACAGGTGCCAGGTGGGGTCCAGGCTCTAGCCAGATATACTACAGTGCAGAATTGGGCTCTGGGAATAGGGAGATGGATGCCTGTCTCATGATAACTGGTCACAAACCAAAAAGAAGTACGTTAAGCAGAAGTAAGATAACACAGCCAAGGCTAATTATCAGGGGGAGAGCTCTAACATGGGCTACAAGGACACCTACGATTCACCCTGCAATTACAGTTTTCGGGTTAAACGGGCAGGAAAAGACAGTTGTAAGTCATGAAAAAACCCCTAACAGTCATAGATAAATTTTCAGGCCTCCAGTCTAGGTGTCTAGATTTATTTCAAGACCTCACCAGCCTCAATAAGCACTGCCTCAGGATGGGAGACAGGGCTAAGCCTACAGGCTTGAGGCTCTATTGAATGCAGCTGGGAGATCAGGACACCATACCCTGAAGTTGATAAAATCCAATTTATACTTAATGACCTAAAATTATACTGTGGGTGGAGGATGGAAAAAGGCATGTCAGGATCTACAAATCTCAATTTAATGATTCCATAGTGGAAGTTTTATCTTGTACCTTTTTTTTTTTTTTTTTTAAAGCATCTCAGTTGTAGGTACTATTTTTAAATTCTTTATCTACAATATGCTTACAGATTTGTGTCTTCATATAGTTATGTTATTAGTTTATATTCATTTTAGACCTTTAGCGGCAACTTAGTTTTCAGAGACTTTTTAAAAAATAGAGGCAACATGAAAACAGCTAGAAGTACAGTTTATGGATTATAAGAATATATCCATTGAAGATGGAGAGAATGCATGGCAGTCAGGCTTCTCCACGGTCAATGCAATTGGGTCAGTAAGGTGACTAAGATCGCCAGACCATGAAACACTTGGTCCAATCATTTCATCCATCTTAATGACCAAATCCAACCAAGTGCACAATGATACAATCAATTGCTCAGTAACTATTCATTATAATGGCAGATAACAAAACAAAACAAATTGGCAGTGTTTTGGTCAGTTCAGTAAAGCTACACAGATGAGATTGCCAAGTGTATACTGGCTCCTAGCTTTTATGCCTTTTGTAGTTCAGATGCATTTCCCTCATTCCAATTGCTTAGAAATACTCAACTCACCAAGTTTTTATCTTCAACCTTGCTTATTACCATTAGTTTCTGTTGATTTTACTTTTCTTCATTTCTTCTATTAGGACAGATTTTTAAGGCAATTGGTACTTTTTTATTTTTTAGCCAGCTTTCATTTTATATCCCTACTTATTTATTATGTCTTGTTAGAAAACCTATTTTTTTCTGTTTCAGTTTTCTCTGCTACATTTCTATGAGCCTTCTGATTTGCTTACTTCTCTTTGATAGCATTAACTCAAGCAAAACACTAGTATAAATTAAATATTTTACATATTAGCAAAGACATAATAAATGCATCTGACATTTTTGCATTTACCTAAATGTGCTTAGCTTAAATATATACCCACCTATGTATTTTTGGATTAGCTGTAATCCACATCCAAATACTTAACCATCTATTCTAGATATGCCATCTCATATCTTGCAAGTGGATTGGTCTGTTTTTTCCCTCATGAATTCTACTTAACTGTATATCCAGCTTTAATACTGCGTATCTTTTTATAGGGGTCAGATTCCACTGCTGTATCACTGTTTTGCTCTCAGCTTTTCTAGGCTGAGCATACACAACACTTCATTAGCCAGAAGTTAAATGTTCGGTAAACTAATAGTTGTCTTTTTGTGTGAATTTGGGGAAAAATTAACTTTTTTTCTGATTTTTTTAATGAAATGATTAGAATTGATCAAATGCTTGGTACATGTAGTCACAGAAAATAATTTTGTAAAACTTTTGTTTCCTGAAAAGACTTTTGTTTCCTGAAAAGACTTTTGACTGAAGAGAATGTTTTATATAAAAAATATAGCTTTCTTTTTTAAAAAAGAAAACTGGATCAGAATTATCTCGACTTTCTGTTAATCTTCTTTCTTATAACCTGATAACTTTTGAGTGTTGCACTATTATTGGTGTGTGTATGTATGTGTGTGTGTATGTGTGTGAATGCATATATGTGGGTGCCTTTTTTATGGCAGTTATCATAGTTAAAATAGTAGCAGTAGGGGACTCACTGCAACAACGTTAGTACAGATGCTGTGTGTAATTGCCTCATGTTATGCTACTGAAATGGATGATAGTTGAGGTCAGATAAAGTCATGGACAACCAATTGGATCAGGAAACTGATTATAAGGATTAATGATGGGCAGATGTGGATCTGATGGGGTCAGGGTGGGCAGCTGTTATTAAGGGTGCTTGAAGTCAGAGAGACAAAGTTCCAGGCAAGGCAGTCAGATGGGTGGGTGGCTCTGGATATATAAGAGAGCACTTCAGACAGAATCTATCCATGGTCTGAACAGCTCCGTGGAAGTAGCTTTAACACATTTGACAGCCTGAGAAGATTTTAGTCTCAAAATCTCGGACTTCTCCGTTGTTTCTTCTAGAACAGTGGTTGCCAACCTTTTTTGGCAGCAGGGACAGGTTTTGTGGAAGACCATTTTTTCCATGGAGAGGGTGGGGTGGGTATGGTTTCAGGATGAAACTGTTCCACCTTAGATCATCACGCATTAGTTATATTCTCATACGAAGTGTGCAATCTGGATCCCTCACATGCTCAATTCACAATAGGGTTAGTGCTCCTATGAGAATCTAATGCTGCCACTGATTTGACAGGAGGCAGAGCTGAGGTGGTAATGCTAGCTCCCCCACTGCTCACTTCCTGCTGTGTGGCGAGTTCCTAACAGGCCACAGACCAGTACCCATTCACAGCCCTGGGGCTGAGGACCCCTGTTCTAGGGAGCAGAACTCCAATTAGCTTAGTTGAACCAAACTGTTGTCCCTTATAGATTTCCTCTTTTAATTAGTATACATTAACTAAAAAATCATCTCCATTATCTAAAAGACCGTCCCTGATACTGTTCTCATGGTAGTGAATAAGTCTCATGAGATCTGATGGTTTTATAATGGGAAACCCCTTTCTCTTGGATTTCATTCTCTCTCTTGCCTGCCACCAATGCAGGATGTGCCTTTTTACCTTTCACCGTGATTGTGAGGCCTCCCCAGCCACGTGGAACTGAGTCCATTAAACCTCTTTTTCTTTATAAATTACCCAGTCTTGGATAGCATGGATTATCTGAATTTTATAATGATAATACAAGGATTATCTGAAGGTTTTAAATTGGCTACCATTGCTTCTTCTTACAGATGTGTATTAGTCCCTTTTCCTGCTGCTGATAAAGACACACTCGAGACTGGGAAGAAAAAGAAGTTTAATTGGACTTACAGCTCCACATGGCTAGGGAGGCCCCAGAATCATGGCGAAGGCACTTCTTACATGGTGGCATCAAGAGAAAGTGAGGAAGAAGCAAAAGTGGAAACCCCTGATAAACCCATCAGATCTCTTGAGACTTATTCACTATCATGAGAATAGCATGGGGAAGACCAGCCCCATAATTCAATTACCTCCCTCTGGGTGCCTCCCACAGCACATGGGAATTCTGGAAGATACAATTCAAGTTGAGATTTGGTTGAGGACACAGCCAAACCATATCAAGATGTAAGAGTTAAGAATTTTATGAATTTCATACTCATCTCATTAACCGCTGGAGAAAGTACTCTAGACTTTGTCCCCTGTTTTTGGCGCAGAGTGCCTAAAACCCTAGGAGTTTATTGAGTGATAGGGATGTCTATTGTTATTCATAAAGAGCCCCTTTGGATAACTCTTTTTATGAGGTGATTTATGTTGGGCCTTCTAGATAGCTTCAGGATAAGAGCTGGTCACTAGAAAGACCACATGTGTGTTAAACGAATGGGAACTCTCAGCTCTGCCTCTTGACCTCTGGGGAGGGAAGGAGGAGCTGGAGATTGGGTTAGAAAATGCACCCACCTCTGTCCCCCGCTTTTTTTTTTTTTTGAGATGGAGTTTTGCTCTTGTTGCCCAAGCTGTAGTGCTTGAGCACTACAGCTCACTGCAACCTCTGCTTCCCCAGTTCAAGTGATTCTCCTACCTCAGCCTCCTGAGTAGCTGGGATTACAGGCGCCTGCCACCATGCCTGGCTAAATTTTGTATTTTTAGTAAAGATGGGGTTTCACCATGTTGGCCAGGCTGTTCTCAAACACCTGACCTCAGGTGATGCACCCACCTTGGCCTCCCAAACTACTGGGATTACAGGCGTGAGCCACTGTGCCTTGCCATGGGTTACAAAAACTCTTGAAGAAGGAGGTTTGGAGAACTTCCAGGTTGGTGAGCATTTCCACTTGCTCAGAGGATGGCATGCTCAGAAAGGGCATGGAAGCTTCATGCCTCACCCCTCGTACTTTGCCTTATGCATCTCTTCCATTTGGCTATTCCTGAGTTGTATCCTTTATAATAAACTGTTAGGTGTAAGTAAAATGCTTTCTTGAGTTTTGTGAGCCAACCTAGTAAATTATCAAACATCAGGAGGGTGTCATGGGAACTTCTGATTCGTAGCTAGTTGGTTAGAGTATGGGTGGTCTCTGAAACTTACCATTGGTGCCTGAAGTCTTATGGGATGGAGTCATTAAACTGTGGGATCTGAGTTGACTCTAGATAGTGTCAGAATTGAACTGTTGGACACCAAGTTGGTGTTATAAAATTGGAAAGCTCGTTGGTGTCAGAGAAAACGCCCCAGAGGGGAATATTGGTTTGAAAGTCATTGACAGATTCAGTCAGTCAATTCACAGGTTTTAAAAATGATAAGACAGAGAGAGAGTACTTGATCTAATTGTACCATAGATCTTTCCACAATAAAACATGAAAAATCTTCTATCGACCCGAGTAGTGTATTATAAGAAACATGCAATTTAGGGACAATTTACAGTACATTAGTTTAAGCAGTCTAATGTAATTTTGTCAGCAATTAAGTTTAATTTCTATTTCTCACTCACAACAAGCCAAAGTATCAGAAGAATGCACTTACTCTTTATCACTTATAAAATGATGAAAGCAAGGGCTGCTTGATCAACGGTAAATTACAGCTAGAGAGAAAAAGAGAGCAGCTCTCATGTTGTATTCCTACTCTTCATCCTTCTGTCTGCCAACTCTCTGAAGATAGGGCTGGATAACTCAGGGAAAGCAAGAGCGTTATCCATATCAGTTATGATTTATTTTTGCTGTAAGTAACAAAAACCTGAAAAATAGTGGCATAAACAGAGATTGGACTCCTTTATCTCACGTAACAAAAAATATGAAGGTATATAGTTCAAGGCTGATGTAGCCATTCAAAGGTGCTCTTACAAACTGAGGCTCATTCTATCTTCTTCTTTCTCCATCTCCAGCCAGGGCTTCCATCTTTGTGGTTACAAGATGACGGTTACAATTTTGCAAATCGTATCAATGTTCCAGGCAGGAAAGTGAAATGACAAAAGCTAAGGGCAAAAGGAAGTGAAAAGCCAGTAGTTGTCTGTCCACTTTTAAGAGGCTTTCCATAAAGACCTTCCAGTGATCTGCTTACATCTTGGGGGAAACTCAGTCACGTGGCCACTCATAGCAGGAGGAAGTATGGGGTCATTCATATTTTAACTGAGCATATTTTATACTTAAAAAACAACCCCATAGCTCTGAGGAACAGATTAAGGGAAAATGGATATTGTGCTAACCAATAGCACTGATCCTTTTACTAACTACAGTATAAACACTGACCACCTACAAAACAAAAACATAATTCATAGTTACTGACCAAATAATTCCAAGTTTCAAACACAATTTGACTATTATACCTATTCCACAGGAGATGTTCTTCTTCCTCTTATTTCTCTCCCTCTGCCTTCTCCTCATCTTCCCATTCTTTTGGTCACATCTCCTCCTGCATCTCATCTCCCCCTTTAGGCACTTGTTCTCTCTTGTATTCTTATTTCTCTTCTTCCCTTTGCCTCTCTTATTGTATCCTATGCTCACTTAATAAAGACTTACACTTTTCTCTAGCCACTTGCTCCATTTATATACTGTGTATGACAAACCACTGCTGAAGTTTGACAGGGGTTGGCTAACTTTTCCTATAGAAACTCTCTAGTAGACATTTTCAGGTTTATGGGCCATGTAGTCTTTGCCATTGTAATGCAAAAGCAGCCATAGATACGATGTAAACAAATGACCCTGCCAGTGTTTCAGTAAAACTTTATTTACAAATAGGTAGCAGGCCAAATTTGGCCTGCAAGGCTATAGTTTACAAATTTCTGGCTTAAAACAGCAATGGCTGTATCATTTCTCACAATTCTTGGAGTTGATTGACTCAGCAGAGCAGTATTTCTGTTCCATAGCATAACTGAGGTCATTTATGTGGTTGCATTTAGCTGATAGTTTAACTACAGATGGAACATCAAAGGTGGCTCCTTATCCTCCAAGGCCTCTCTCCACATAGCTTCTGATGATTCATTAGTCTGATCTGAGCTCCTTTATCTCATGGAATATGGCTTCCAGGAAGGAATGGACCAAGAGTTCAAGCCCCACATTGCAAGTGCTTATCAAACCTCTTCTTCCATCATTTTCCTAAAAATCTCATTGGCTAACAAAAGTCACATGGATAATCCCCAAGACAATGTGGGAGTGTGACTCCTGGGAAGCATGGATCATTGGGGGCCAGCAATGTGACAGACCACCACACTCAGCCTTCAGGCCCTCAAGTATTCATGTCTTTCCTACATTCAAAATATACTTACCTTCTTTCCAGGACCCACAAAATGTCTTTACTTGAGCATCAGGTTCAGGCTTGGCATCTAACTTCTTGGCATATAAATCAGTTTCAGTTCCAACTTGATTGTCACAAGGTGACAGTTACAGTTTTGCATAGATGACAGCCCTGGGGTGTTGTTCCTCAGGTACAGAGAAATGTGAAGTAAAACAAGAAATCTGCCCCCACACATCCAACGTTCAATGATAAAAAAGAGAAATAATCACTGCAGTAGACATTTCATTTCCAAAAATGTAAGTGAGGAGGAGGGCCAGAGGTACACAACTATTACCCCCATAGCAATTCTGTCATCCACTGAGCACATATCACTTGGGGAAAGGAAACGGTTGTTGTGCTTCCTGAGAGTGGTTTCTGAATCCATTGCTCTCCTCAACTCTGATCTTCTGAGTTCTTGGCTCCACTTTGTGAGATGGCTTTCCTTTCCCTAAAGAACGGCTCATGCTTGCAGCTGAGTAGTACTCTCAGGCCGTTTCCTGCTGAGAGTAAGTTGATGACTCAGAGGCTTCTTTTCATTTTGACCTGTCCCTTTTATCCAAGCTGATACAACTCCTTTAAAAATGGTATGGGCTTTCTATATATCAAATTTAAAATTTAAAATGCATTGCATTACACAAAATCTTGCACACACAAATCTCTTTACATAGGTCTCTCCCTAATTTGAGCAGAGAGCAAGTATGTTGTGTAAAATGTCCGTGAGATCTTCAGAAGAGATTTTTTTTTTAGCTGAGAGTTTGTAAATCTTTGACCTGATATTTACTCTTAGGCCTCATTTTACTGATAGCCCCATGGAGTTGATATTTATACCTGGGGACATTTCTTACTTTAAAACATTTTGCTAGCTGGAGATGTAAGAAATGAGAAACAGTTGTATTGTCTAACCCAGAAAGTCTTGAGCTGGAAATACTTCCTTTAAATTCTGTTAGAAAACTCAATAGTACTCTAGCTTCTCTCCATTTTTCTTGCAATATCTTATCACAGATAACTTAAAACACCAGTTGACACATTCAGTGTTTTGCTTGGAAATCTCTTTAGCTAAAATTTCAAGTTACTAGTTATATTCTTTTATCTTGCCTTCTATGTTACTGCAGGTGACAATCTCCTTCATTTTTCTACTAATATATAACACAGGTTCCTTTTTCTCTAGCTTTCAGTAGAAATTTTACTGTTCTTCCAGCCTCTACCCATCATTTTCTCATTTTTCAGGCCTCCTTCTTCTGTCTAGTCCCAAATCCTGTATTAATCATGTCTTTCATATTTTGTATTTGATGATGCTTTGACATCTTGAGGGACTTGCTCACATGGGAGAGACCGCCCCTTCCAGAGCTAGCTAATTCCTAGAGATAGCAAGAAATTCCCCCAAGAGCACACTTTTTCTATGCAAAAGAACTTTCTTCGTCTGCTTGGGCTACTCTAACAAAAGATCACAGACTAAATGGCTAAAACAACAAACATTTATTTTTCACATGGGAGGCTGGGAAATCCAAGATCAGGGTTCCAGCATGGTCCGATTGTTGGCAAGTCTTCTCTTCCTGGCTTGCAGATGGCTGTCTTCTCACACAGCCTGTCTTGGCAGAGACAGGGAAAGGTCTGGTCTTCTCTTCTTCTTCTTAAGTGGTCACTAATTCCATCTGGGAGGCCCCACACTTATGACCTCATCTAAACCTAATTACCTCCCAAAGGCCCAAACTCCAAATTCCCTCACATTGTGGGTTAGGGCTTCAACATATGAATTCTGGGTGTGACACAAGCATTCAACCTAAAATACCAATCAGTCTAGAGCCCACTCCCCAATTACCTCTTTTATGAAGATTTCACCTGTCATCTACTGCCCTAATCACCCCAGGGATAAATATGAGACAACTCAGGACAGCTCCTACATCCCAGAGCCCCCTAAAATCTTTCAAATTCTGCAATCCTAAACCTGCTTAGCCTAATTAGCCTGCCTCATTCATTGAGTACTATGAAAACCGTAATAAGGACTTTTGCCCATGCTTTACCCTCACTTCTTTTGCTTCCTGACAGACCCTGGTGCTTCCCCAGGTGGCCCTGGGTAGCATGGCATGCCATCTCCTCTTGACAACAGTGGGTAACCAATTGTCTTTTCCTGACATCTCTGTTGTCTTTCATTTAGACTTGAATTACAAAACAAACAAACAAAAAACATATCTTGAAACAAACAACAACAAAAGTATATTGAAAGACAATTCAGTGCCATTTGCTTTAGGTTTTTGTAGGTAATTGCTCTGTTAATTATTTGTTGCTACATAACAATTGTCCCAAACCCAATGGCTTAAAACATTAATGATTTATTATTTCTCAAAATTCTGTGGGTTGACTGGTTCAGCTGAGCATTCTTGTGCTTCATGTAGGAGAGCTTAGGTCACTTAAGTGACTGCATTCAGCTGGGAGTCAGCTGGGGCTGGATGTCCAAGGTGGTGCTTCAGGGCCCCTATCTACTTGTCTTCTCATTATTCATTGTCAAAATCAAGCTTCTTTAAAATGTGGTAGCTGGTTTTCAAAAGCAAATGTTCCAAAAGACAAGCTCAATCTGCAAATATTAGGCCTCTGCTTGAGTCATGCTTGCTAATGTCTCATTTTCTAAACTGTTGGGTTTCCAACTCCATGTAGGCAGGAACTACTGAAGGGCTGAATATTAAGAGGTGTGGGTCCTTGGGGCCCACCAATGTTGTTACAGTCCACCACACTGCTATACATAATGCTATTCCAAGTTTCTTTTTGCTTTGGGGGATAGCCCATGGACAATAGCAGAAAATGTATACACGCAAGGATGTAGTGAAGACAAAAGACCTGTGAAATAAGGATGTAGACAAAGTAACCCTAGTGGCTTGGTTTTTTACTACTCGACTGGGCATTTTGGCATCCTAAAGACACAACTTTGCATTTTGGTAGAATGTACCTTCATTTAGGAGTAATTGGTATTGCACTGCTGGTAAGCTTTTATTTAATTGATATCCCCATCACTATTAAATAGGCCTACTGTGGCTAACTATATTTGGGACTACCAGGTTTTCCTTCTAGTTATAAAAATGTTTTTCATTATTGTCATTTGTTTCTGTTCCCCTTTCCTACATAGATTCCTTTCGTTACATTGACATTCTGAGAAGAGATAGGCCTCAGCAATTATCCACATGGAAACATGCACTACTTATGGCAGGCTGCTCTTGCTTGTTTCCTGTCTTGCTAATTTTGTGAAGTTGGTTATTTATGAAGAGTTACTTGATTACGGAAATAACTTGCCTAAGCCTAGAATTGTGGTAAAGACTTGGACAATTAAGGTCATCTACATGAGTCTGAATCATTGAGATGAATAGAGGAAAATCCAGGCTACCATCTGACTATCAAACATCTAGATACTTGGGGATAGCTTTAGGGTTTTAGTCACATAGTGAAAGTCAAACTGATAGCTGCTTTATTGAGAGGATGAAAAATAGGAGGGCCTCTGTTCATCAGACAACTCACTCCAGAGGTAGTCTTGAGTCAGGCCTCTCTTAAACATAATTACTACTATACTCTGTACATTAACCTCTGCTTACACCTTCTATTTACGATGCATCGCCACTTCTATGTCTCAGATTAATTTACATAACCTCTGTCTTGGAGTCCTCTGCAAGTTTTGCAAAGTAGGATCTAGCAATAACATGCATGAAAATTACTTGAATTGCCATTTTAAAACATAGATCCCTGGGCCTTACCTCAGATTCGCAACATCAGAGTCTCTTAGGTTTGAATTCTGTAAACTGTGTTGTAACACGTGTCCATATTTGCTTTTATATATACTAAAGTTCAAGAATCACCATTCTTAGGGAAAAGACAAAAATAGAGCATGAAACCCAACCTGAGTGAAGTAATGTCTATGTTTGACTCTGAGAGGAGGGACAAGATCTGGTTTTGGCAAAATCCAGAATTGAGATTTGTCTGTGGGGACCTTCTCGTCTCCCTTTCATCTTTGCTCCCTTTCATTTTTCAACAGTTCATCAGTACTACGATTTGTCTTGCTTCCACTATGAGGTAGACACTGGGTCTTGGGCTTCACTAAATCCTGTGGGATGAGCAACAGTGTCATCCCTCCATTTTGCAAGTGAGGCTAGTTGAGCATTTGTTTAAGACCAGGAGCTAAGAAAAGGTAGAGCTGGGATTTAAACTGAAATCTGCTCCCTAGTCACCTGCTTGAGAAACTAATACACATCAGTGTGTTAGTGGCATTAGGTTTTCAGGTCCTTGAGTGTCCCCCCATCTGCCCTCTGGCTAACCCCCGTTTACCAGGACCTTCAACGGCAGCACCCCTCAGAAGTACCTTTCTCTCCTTTTTTTTTAAGCCTCTCTCCAGTTTCTTTTGTGTAAATATTTCCCAATTCTTTATACCAAAGGATTAGAGGTTCCCCTCCTCAGCCCTTTCTGGAATGTTTGTAGGCCAAATGCAGCCTCTTTGGTTAAACAACTAGCTAAATATCTCCAGGAAAAAAAAATGAGTACAGGGAGTCTTACTGCAGAAGCCCTGTCTTGTCCATACATGACTCCAAACAGCATAAACTCCATGTTTATGTTTCAGTCATTATTCTGGCTCCAGCACCCAGAAGAGTGTTTGGTGTATCAGGACTCACTAAATATTAATTGAATAAATGAATGAGCAAACCCATTTTAACTTTATGGCTCTCACCAGAAACTCAGAAGGTAGAATAACTCAGATCTGGATTTAAAGTTCTGGCAAGGGAAAGTTGACCTTCTAGACAGGGCAACCCTTGCCCTATGCATTTACCTCAGTAAGCAACAAGCTGTAGCTGTAACCCAATGTGTGGCCAAGGAATGGGAATTTCAATTGTTTCACTAGGAATATTTGGCCAAATGCTGATGGGTGTCTGTATTAAAGCTAAGCTATGCATTTTCTGATAAATGTATACATTTATTCTTTCCCTTATTAAACAAAAGTTTATTGAGCACCTGCTATGTACCAGGCACAGTTCCATGCACTGGGAATACATCAACTAACAAAATAATCGAAATTCCTAGCTTTCATGGAGTTTATTATATTCTATTTGGGGAGTGGGAATGAGGTAGCAGTTGGTGGAATGGAAACAGAGACCATGACTAGTCTGGTTAACAGAAAACTACAGAAGAACCAACACTCAGACTATGCACTGAGGAGGGAGGAAAAACCACTCGAGCATGATATCTGAGAGAGTTGTGCAGTGCATGGTCCCTTCTGCACAGGGCTATCACTCCAGAAAGGACTGGGCTCTTGGGGATGGGCTTGGTCTGAGGGAAAAAATGATGCCAGGAAGGTAGTTACCATGGTGATACTCTCCAGTTTCCCGTCCTCCTGTCTTCCCAACCCCTCTTCCTTTGCAGCCTGCATTTCTATGTTGAAAATGCAAGGGTAGAAAGACTGTTTCCTGTCCACTACGAAGCTTGTAGTGTAGGTTGATCTGCTTTGAATGCTACAGAAATCCCGAGCTTGTACATCAGGGTCTGCTGTAGAATGGGTGACATGCGCAGACAGAAAGGCTGTGCCTGCTTATCCTGGGCTGGTGGGGTGCATGAGGTGACTTTGCTGGGGAAGACTATGCTTCATCTTACACCCTCTCCTGGGCCCAGCCCTGCCTTATCTGGGCCTTGGCGACACAGAAAAGTTTTTGTTGCTCAAATAACAGAAATATTTTCCATTTTGAGACCCAGATATGCTTATTTGGGCAATCTCACACAGAATCAGCCTGGGCTCTCCTTCCTCCTCTGATGCATATGCATCTGAGATTACTCTGAACGTTTGAGTTTTTCTGTTCACCTGTTCTGTGAAAAGAACTGGGATTTATGGTTCCCGAATTATCATTTTGTCTTCTTCCAGAAAATATCCTGACCCACTCCTGCTTGAAGGACTGGTACATTTTTATCAGTGTCTCACTCTTTATTTCCTTTTAAAATGCAAATAGTCTAAGGAAAGTTAAATTATTAAATTCTTAACACATGCTCATGAATTAATTTCTCAGGTAGGTGACAAGAGAATTAAGAATAAGAAAACAGTTAGGATAGGTAAAAGGTGTATATGAGTGCAAAGAATTGGGAGACTGGGAGCAAGAGATTGAAAATAGAATAAAAATAAGCATGCATTCACTCACAGAGACACACACATGCACACAACCTGAGATCGCCAAAGCCAAACTTCTCTTTTGCTATTCTTGCTTGACATGCCCAAAGTGTGGCAGTTCAACAGTAAGCTGTAGGGATAAGTGCTTGAGCTCTGGAGTTAGAGAAAATGGGTTCTCACCCTAATTCATTTCTTTGTATCTATATTACCTGCTACAAGTTATTGAATCTTTCTGACCCTAAACTTCCTTATCTGCAAAAAGGGATAATAACACTTATTTCTTAGGAGTGTGGTGAAGATTACATAAGATGATGCATACTGAGTGATTGCCACAGTGCCTAATACATAATAAATCAAATTAAAGGGCAATGAGCTTCAGTATACATTTGGGAGGACTCTTGGCTTTTAGAAAAGAAGTCAGAAGACCCCAAGTCCCTCCCATTGCCTCTGTTGCATTATTTTACTGGAAGGGATTAGGGAGGGGGTGGCAAGAAAGAATAGATGATGTTGCTCTGCTATTCATTCTGGCCTAACCAGAATCTGCAAATATTTCTCTTCAAACTGGGCAGCACTGAGGCATTTACTTCATCGCACAGTGACTTTCTTCTCTAGCTACTGCTTCTCCAGCCAGCATGCAATTAGCATGATTGCTAGTTCTCCCTGGGGCCCTGCGCTCCAGGAGGTGTTAGGGTGAGGACAGGGCAGCCTTGCGGGAGATGCTTTCTCAAGGCCAGCCAGGCGCTTTCCTAGCTGGGAAATGCTGACACTCCAACAACAAATATACCGCCCCTCCCCCTTCAGTCTATTCTCTTCTTCTTCCTGTTTCCGCACAATATGCAGGCACACATTCTCTGGGGTTCTATTTCTAAATCTCATTTCACCTTTTGCTCTCAGCCTCAGGCTTTGCTAGAGAATTTTGGAGAATGAGAGCAGAATTTGGATTCACCTTTATAAACAGAAGCCAAGATTCTCAGAATCAGCTGCTGGCTCCCCAAATTCCCCAGCTTTGGCTTCAAACTTTGTCCTCAAGTGGCCTGGTTCATTGACCAGGGAACTTCCACTGAATCCATGGCAATGAAGAGAATGTGAGGCAGTCCCTTTGGGCTTTGAGCAGGAAGAGAGCAGTTGAAGTAGTAATTCCTCAGCTTGTTACCAAGGGTGGCTAATGGATTAATCAGTGCCTTTGTAGCAAGCCTTGAATATTAGTGTGAAATTAGCTTGGTTAAATACCCAAGGCAGGAATGTGCATGTTCATGCATACATGAAGGAAAGGGATTTAGTGAGTCTTCTGAGAAATGCTCTTTTTTCCAAGGCTTACCTTCTCCATCCACTTCTGCCCGACTCCAACCCCAGCAAGGTGCTTGGCTTTTAACCCCATGCTGACCCCAAGTGTAGATCTGGTCATCATTAGGAGAATGAGCAGGGTTTGTTCTTGTCCATCTGTAGACAATGGTCATTCAGCCATTTGGCAACTTCCATAACAATTGATGAGAAAAATGATTATGTGAGGACTGTAGAATATGGTTGCTCAAGTCTGAAATCTCTTTGGGACAATTACTTTTATGCAAATAGTTGAGGTAAAGCTGAGTTTCCTCCTCAATAAAATGTTGATAGCAGCATCTACCTTGGAGGGTTGCAGAAGAGTTAACTAAGCTAATGAATATAAACTGCCAGCACAATGCCTGGCACATCATAAGTACTTAATAAATGTCAGATGCTATTAATAATCCTCTACGTCTTTATAGCACTTAATTATTTTCAAAGTACTTTCACACAGTCTCACATGACTCTCCTAACCAACCCATGGGGCATAAGATGCAAAGTACATAGTATTATCCTCATTTTTACAATTAGAAAATTAAGTTAGCACAGGATTAAGTATCATAGCTGTAATTAATGAGAATCCATTCCTGTCGCACGCCCTTTCCACCCCCTACAGCTGCCTTAAGAAACCAGACTAGGAGAAATTCACTATTTACATCAGAAAAAGCAGTTGACCTGAATTATAACGTGTGCTTCTCATCAAATAACAATCTCTCTGAGTCTGACTTTTGCATTTGTGATGTTAGAGGGCTCCTTCCAGGGCTGATCATCTGTTGCCTTCAACTCTCTCTTAATAATGGGGCTGGGTCCAGAGATAAGCAGCAAGGAGAGAGAGCCACCGCTCACTGGTCCCCATCCTCTACCACTCCCATGACCCTGAGAATGTATTGCCTGTATCGCAGCTACTTCTGTGAATATATTATCTTCCCAAGTAAAGCTGAGCTCCAGGAGAGCAGGAGAACAATTTTATTTAATTATGCTTCCCCTAAAGCAGCTAGCACAATACTTTCCACACAGTTAGGACTCAGTAACTACTTGTAGATTGATGATTTTGTAATTTGGGGCTCTAATTCAGGACTAACTAATGCCTGTGTGAAGGTCAGCCTCGTTATCCCATCAAGTATTTGGCATTCTTATGATTCTAACCATTTCGGTTTGAAAACTGTAGCTTTAAATGCTGTGTGTGGTGTTGTGTGAAGGGCTGTGTGATTGTGAAGTTACCATTTTCTCCTTGTGTTAACAAAGTCTGTAAAGAGAGATTTTGAGGTTACATAAATATCCTGTTTCTTACCGAACTTTCAGCAATTGTTATAGTACCCATTGATGATTCTTACCTGATTGCCATGGATAACTAAAATGGTTTTACCAAAAGGGTAGAAGGGGAACACATCTCTATAATCTAATATATTGTTTAAAAAATGTGAGCTGCTCCACAGGTCCCAGAGATACCCATCATAATCCTTGTTAGTGAAAAGAACCAAAAGTAAAGTTTTCCTGTATATAGCAGCATTAATCTTTCAAGATATTAGTTAAAAATGTGCCCCGAGACATGTACTAGACAAAGTAAGAACACCCTCAATTAGGGGTAGCTGAAAATCATCTGTTACATGTGAGGGCAGGGATTGCAAAGAGGTGACACACTGCCATGCTCCATCAGGGCTCTTTACTCTACAGTACTCAAGTAGCCTCACAATCTTTTGCAACACAGAGTCTTAAGCAGCCATAATAAATGAACTGAAACTGACATGTCAGATCAAATCTATTTGGCATCTCTGATGTGAGGAACACGTTTATAAGGAAAAGCAACCGTATCAGTGGCATTTCTCCCCTTACGTGGACTTGGATTCCAAAGCAAATCACTTTGCAACTTTCAAATAAATTAGGTAACTTTCTCTGGACTATGATCATGAGTAATTGAAGGCCTGGGTTATTGTATATTCTATAGTCAACTTGTCTTTACTTTAAAATTGAACTTTAGCATGACAGCAAAGTTGAACAGTCAACTAATGAGAAGATGGTATACAAAAATAATAAACTACTTGAAGGAATACAAACAGATATATGCTAAAGAAATATAAATACATGATATAATAAGACACCAATATGTAACTCTTAACTATTATCGATGTATGTTTAATTTAATTCCAATTCTAGCCCTGGATAATTGTAAAACAATTCATCCTGAAATTTTTTTGAGGGATAAAATTTATATACAGCTTCTGCTTTTCCATGTTTGGCTTGCCATCAAAGACCTTTGAAAAAACTTTACTCCATTTTGCTTGGCACCCATACTATTTAATATTTCCATTGTTCTGTTTTCTCTTCAAATTCTTTAAATTTCAAAATGGTGATTTTTTTTGTTCATAATTCTGAAAGAATATTATAAAATAGTCATACAACATGACTGCAAAGATATATGTAAAATCCTTTTTCCAAATAATTTCCATCTAACAACTTTCCTCTACATAAGAACTTCTTTTGAAACCTTGGGCTGAACTTTAACTTAGAAATTAAATTTATTTATTTATTACTTCTTAACTACAAATTTCCAGGTTGGCCTCTATCAAAACCCATTGGCAAAAATGCTTCAAAAATTATTTTGAAAATACATTCAAACAGAGTACACCTAGGTTTTAAAAAAATTTTAACTCATTATTTTGAAATAATTTCAAATACAAAAAAGTTTCAAAAATAATAAAAGTAGCTCTGGTATTTTATTAATTCAAATATACTGATTGTTAACATTTTGCCACATATCCCTTTTCTCTTTCAAAGTATGTGAAAATAAGTTGCATAAATCAAGCCTTTTACTCCTAGATACTTCCATATCTCTTAAGAATAAGGACATGCTTTTACATAAACATTTAACTGAGAACATTTGATATTTATTCAGTACTATTATCTGTTATAAGAGTCACTGTATGAACTTTCACTATTAGGGTAATCCTTTCTGTCCCACTCCCAATTTAGAATCCAATCCAAGATAATACATTTCAATTAGTTGTCATAAGTTTTTAGTCTCCTTTAATCTGGAATAGTTTTTCAGCCTTTGTCTTTTATGATATTGGCTTTGTTAGAAAAGTACAGGCTAGCTGTTTGGAGCTTGATATTTCTTCATGTTCTCATGCAGGTGATGCATTTTCAGCAGCTACAGTGTGTAAGAAATGCTGTGTCCTTCCCAGTGCATGACATGAAGAGGGACATGATATCAGACTGTCCCATTGCTGGTGATGTAAACTGTGATTGCTTGGTTGAGGTGCTGTGTGTCAGCTATTTCATTGTAAGGTTACCATTTTCTCCTTCATGTTAACAAAGTCTGTGGAGAGATATTTTGAGATTATATAAATATCCTTTTTCTAACCAAACTTTCAGCAATTTTTATAGCACCCATTGATGATTCTTACCTAATTTCCATGGATGACTGAAAAACGGTGATTTTTAAATGCCATCATTCTTTCTACATTTATGATGTAACATGCTATCGTAAGGGTTTTCCTTTCTCCCCTCTTGTTTATTTATATATTTCCTTATTATCAATATGAACTCATTGGTTCTTATTCAATGGGCTATAATAAATTACCATAATTATGCCTTTCAATGCACAAATCATCACAGATTTGATCAGAGAGAACCCTTTCAAGTTGGTCATTGTGTCCTTTTAACAGGTGTACATCTTTCATTTAAAAAAAATTACTTCTTTACTTTGTAGCACTGTAAGATATTCTAAATTCATCTTGTATTTTCTCTGCCCCAACCCTAGAAACAGTCGTGTGTGTGTGTGTGTGTGTGTGTGTGTGTGTGTGTGTGTGTGTTTTAAATGAGAGAATGGTATTTACAAACCCAAATCTAGACATAAAATTAGATTTTAAAAGATATTTAGTGTTTCTTCTGTTGTGGCTAAGTGCCAGTTTGGACAAATTTAATTGTCCATATAGTCAAACAGTGGGTGATCTATATTGGCAGACCTAGTATTATAAATCTTAACAAAAATGTAAAATACTATGGCATTTCTTCTATTTTAAGATACTAAGATGCACCATAGTTTTAATAATAGCTTCTTGGAGGGTGGAAGGAGAGTAAAAAAACTCTACATTAAATGGTTCACATTGATTATAAGCATCTACTGGTTTCAAAAACATCAGGACGTGAAGAAATTTGCATCTAAGAATCAAGAAAATAAGCAATTTGTTTCAAAGAAAATCATATCATTATGGCTTCATGTAGAATCATTCAAATGATTTAAGGAAAGCATTGAATAATATTATAAATAGATTTATTTATGTTAATTCTTTCTCTTTTATCCTTAACTGTACATTCTTTCATATTTGGTAGGTTGTAACAAAAATTTAGGGGATAGGTCAAAAGAATCTATTTTATTTTTTAAAGATATATGAAAGATAAGAAGAAGCTACAGTCAGGTCTACCCCTCAATGACTGATCTTAAAGAAGATATTACTGGAAACATGTTGATTTGTTTTATATATTCTCATGTGTCTACATTTTAATGGGTCTGTTGTATCATCTCAATGGCTTGGAAAACTAAATGTATAGTAATAATAATAACAAGAATACTTTACATATAAATAGGACTTTATGTTAAACACATTACAAAGGCAATGGTATTAAGGGTAGCATAGTGCATTAACTAACTAGAATTTTATTGCCTAGGACAAGTTCCTACTCTGCTACTTACTAGATTTGTACCCTTAGGCAAATTACTTATCCTTTCTAAGCCTCAGTTTTCTCATCTGTCAGAAGAAAACAATATCCTAAAGGAAACATATCCTAAAAGGTCATTGTGAGGATAAAATGAGACAATTCAGGGAAAATGCACAGACTAGTACAGTGGTTGGTATTCAGTAAGCCTCTCAGTCAATATTAGGTAATGAAAAGTAGTTCAAAGACAGAGGTTTGTATCATTCCAATATCTCAAATGAATATTTTCTTTTTACATCCCTTATAAGACAATTTAGTACATTTTTCTATTTATGAACCCAAGTAGCGTCAATAGTGTCATGGCGCAACGGGTTCTCCTTGCCTACTGCCTAGACAGAGCTAATTTATCAAAGCAGGGGAATTGCAATAGAGAGTTTAATTCACACAGAGCTGGCTATACAGGAGACTGGAGTTTTATTATTACTCAAATCAGTCTCCCAGGGAATTCAGGGATCAGAGTTTTTAAGGATAATTAGGCAGACAGGACTGGTGAGTTGGGAGTGCTGATTGGTTGGGTCGGTGATGAAATCACAGGGAGTTGAACCTGTCCTCTTGCACCGAGTCAGTTCCCAGGTGGGGACAACAATACCAGCCAGTTTACAGATCTGGGTGGTGCCAGCTGATCCACTGCGTACAGGGTCTGCAAAATAACTCACTCACTGACCTTAGGTTTTACAATAGTGATGTTATCCACAGGGGCAATTTGGAGAGGTTCAGAATTTTGCAGCCTCCGGCTGCATGATTCCTAAACCATAATTTCTAATCTCATGCCTAATTTGTTAGTCCTTCGAAGGCAGTCTAGTCCTTAGGCAAGAAGGGGGTTTGTTTTGGGAAAGGGCTGTTATCATCTTTGTTTCAAAGTTAAACTATAAACTAAGTTCCTCCCAAAGTTAGTTAGGCCTATGCCCAGGGGTAAACAAGGGTAGCTTGGAGGTTAGAAGCAAGTTGGAGTCAGTTAGGTCAGATATCTTTCACTGTCATGGTTTTCTCAGTTATAATTTTTGCAAAAACAGTTTCAATAGGAAGAATCTTCTTAAGTTCTAAGACAGGAATATGAATTAGGAAGCCTCACCAAGGTGAACAAGTACGCTTACCTATGATGGTTTAATTATCTAGCTCTTTGTTTTACTCACCAGCAGCAGGTCCTAGGCTGACAAACCTATCCTGTGTTCTCATCTACTACTCTCCCATCTATAGGAAAACAATGATTCACAGAAGCCACTGGTTTAAAAGACCAAGCAAACATATTTGAGACACAGATAAGCAGAGAAAAGAAAAAAAGAGCACATACACAACAAGTTTAGATTGCCCTGTCTCCCTCTCGGGTTTAGATTGCCCTGTCTCTCTCTCGAGTTGTGTCGCTCTGGCTGACTCCCACTCTGTCATAGTGCTACTCATAAACAGTCCTGAGGGTACTTAACCCAGGACAATACCACACAGATGATTAACATCAAAGAAAGAAGAGAGACACTCTTTATCATCCATAATAAGAGATTCACCATTTCCCTTTTAATTCTTTAATTGGCCTTCTAATTAGAGGGATTTGCTGCTTTACTTGGCAGTAGTTGGCTATGATCTGTATGCTTTCTGCAACACTAAGCTTGATTGTTTGCATCTTAAAGGGATTCTGGGGACTCCCTACCCTTTCAGGGGTTCCTTTGATGCTCTTCGAGGGTTTTAGAGAACTGAGGTCAAGCATGATCCATTAGCATGCAGAAGGAAACTGGGACTCCACCACTTTTTCAGAGCAGTTACATCACTCACTCTGGCTCAGCTCCCATATTGTCAAGTGAAGCAGTGGATGAAGCAATAAGTGTGATCAGGCTGTCACAGGTCCCCTGCCATTTGCACAGGTCCTGTCCCAGGAAGTTTTAACATTGGATTTTTCAAAGTTTTCACCTAACTAAAAGCTGACAAAGAAAATAAATTGTTTGGAAAATGTTACAGCATGCGGAGGTATGTGGGAAATCAGCATGAAACATAGTTTACTAGGGGTTGTACTATAATGCTCCTTAAATACATAAGGATAGAACAGAAAATGTAATTATACAATCATCATAAGAAGTAATTTGTAACAATTAACTCTTCAGGGAGGCCTGTTTCCACCTCGCCCTGTGGAAGCCTCAGGTCTTTTTTCCGAGGGACCAAACCCACAAATGGCCAAAGTCCTTTTAAAACTGGGGAGCCAACAGCACTGAGTTTTGCACTTTACTGCTCAGGCATTTCTTGTCTGTTAACGCCCATCCTGCCCCCTCTTTCCCAGGCCCCCATCACCCAGCGTTCACTAAAGTTAGACTCAGAAGTGTCTCAAGTCCCATTTTTCTCTCATGCTTTGCACAGAAGCTTAATGCTTTGTAGAAGCTGGACATGTGGCTTCCTTTTCCCCTCTAGCTACCAGTTTACTGACCATGATCTGTTTGACCTTTGGCTATCAGCCTATATCCCTTCAGCCTCAGGGGTTTTCATGGCTATTCCTGGTCTCAGATTTTCATCTTTGAGTTCAGTGGCTTACCAAAGATCTAATTCAGCAGACTGTCTGCCTCTGGCTCCTTAATGAGCTCCCGGGAGGCTTTTCTTGAAAGTCTTTCTGGAACATTTTGAAAGGGGCATTTCCTGTGTCTAAAGCTCCCTCCCCATCAGGAGGTATAGCCTAAAGCTCAGCTTACTCACCCTAGACACAGCTCACCAAGGCCCCTGATTATAAAAACATGCTATGAGAAGGATCAAGGATGAAATAATTTTTCTCTTTATGCCTTTGTTTCCTCAAAGGATGTTACTTGGCCACCTCTTATATTTAATACACTGAAAAGGCTACAGTGATGAATGTATTTTGGTTCCTGCCTTAGAAGATGTACAGTGGTTCTTTAACTTCATTGTACATAAGAACCACCTGGAGAGCCTATTAAAAACAAGACACTCAATCTCCATAACTCAGATATTATGATTGCACTGTCTCAGTGTAGAAGGTGTAGATGGTGGCCTGAGAATCTGTTTTATTTTGTTTTGTTTGAAACAGAGTCCAGGCTGCAATGCAATGGCTCCATCACAGGCTCACTGCTGCCCTGACCTCCTGCGCTGGAGTGATCCTCCCACCAGTCCTACAAGTAGCTGGGACTACAGGCACAGGCTACCACACCGGGCTAATTTTTAAAATTTTTTTTGTAGGGAAGGGGTCTTACTCTATTGCCCAGGCTGGAGAATCTGTGTTTTGAATAAGCACCCCAAAGAACTGACATGGGATCCTGTGGATATTTAAACACAACTCTGTCAAAGAGGTATTTCAAGCTTACATTATCCACTCTCAGGTACACAGTTCTGGAAACCAATAGACAAAACATGGCCTATCTGTTTGGTTTTCCTAAATAAAATGTGGAACTTGTGTTCTATCTGTATTGTTTATTCCCTCCAAAATACTCATATTGCTTTATATCCTTTTACTTTCCTTTGTCACTGAAGTGAGCATGGTGTGTCTCTATTTTAGAGATGGGGAAGAAGTTACAAACTATCACTTGATCTACCCCCATTGCACAGCAAGTTGTAGCAAGTTCAGGTCTCCAGCAAGTAAACCCACCACCTTCACAACATAACAAGACAGCATTCTTTTTAACTTCAGAAAATACAGTGGCCACCCTAAGCTCCTGTGTGCATTGATTACTCAATGATGCAAAAATAAGAAACAATTTGACTTTCTCAGGTTCACCAAGCTATGGGTGTTGCCTAGGAATCTGAAATTTTTAGGAGGTCTCCAGTGAAGCATGCTGCTGGGAATGTATAGAGGGTTATGGAGGAGGAATGCATAGAGGGTTCAGAACAGAGTAGGTTGAGTCTCCTCACCTGCAAGTCCCACAGTGCTGTTCAACTTGTGGCCATTGACCTTTGTGCTCATGTCTATTCTTATTCTTTTCTGGGCTCCTTAACCTAAACCTTTCTTGTTTTTATTTCCCTTTAGAAATAAGCTTTCTTGTTTTTATTTCCCTTTAGAAAAATATTCAGGGCACAATTACCTCTGTCTATTTGGAGCAACAATTGTGGTCTTTCCATATGTGATTGCCCAAGTCCATTTATCTCTAGTGTGAATGAAGCCTGTGGATTCTCTGGTGTAATCTAAATTATTCTGGTATTAAAAGATAAACTTGGGAGTATAGAAAATTATAAATAAGGTAAATATGCATATATGTGTAAATATACGTGTGTGTGTGTGCGCGCGCGCATTTTGAGATCGGAGCTTGCTCTGTCACCCAGGCTTGAGTGCAGTGGTGCCATCACTGCTAGCTAACTGCAACCTCTGCCTCCAGGGCTCACACGATCATCCCACCGTGGCCACCTGAGCAGCTAGAACTACAGTTGTATGCCACCATGCCTGGATAATTTTTGTACTTTTTGTCAAAACAAAGTTTTGCCATGTTGCTCAGGCTGGTCTCAAACTCCTGGACTCAAGGGAACCACCCACCTAGGCCTCCCACAGTGCTGGGATTATGGCCGTGAGCCACAGCTTCTGGCCAAGTATGCACATGTTAAATAGATGTATATACCTATATATAATAGGTACACATTTCAATAACCTTTTGAAAGGTCCATTTGCCATCAGTTCTTTTATTGCAACCCCTTTTCCACCTTCAACTTCAAACATTATATGAAGCTTTTCTCAAAACAATTTGTAATGGAAACACAAGGATTTATTTGCTGGCTCTCATCCCAGTCAGAGAAATGCTTTGTAGATGGCCATGTCAAACTCATGTCAGGCATTCTAAAACTCTGGAGAAAGGCAGTGGAAAAAAAATCTCCAAGTATCCTCATCTGTATAATCTCTGCTTGCAAGACTGGTTCACAGTAAAACCATGAAGAGCACCAACATTCTACCGGGTTCCAGCTTCTCCTCTTCCTCTCAGCTCTGCAAATATTTCCCTGTTAACAATTCCTTTGGTCTATCTCAAGCATCAGCATCCTCTACCTTGATGAAAGCATAGATTTTTGTGTTTTCTTTGTAAAATGTAAATGATCACTTGAGGGGAATTGGAAAGTTCTTGATAAATGCAAAAAGGTTTCAGAATCTATAGACCTTCCTCTAGATCTTGCTTTTTTCCCCTGCTTTTCTCTTGAGCTTGGACAAATTGTGTGGCCTCTCTTAGCCTCAGTTTCTTCAGCTATAAAATGAGGTTAATAATAGTGCCTCCTTCAGAGGGGTGTTGTAATGAATAAATGAGAAAGGCACACAAAATGCTTAACATAGCATGGGTTCATAATATGCATTCATTAAAGGTTTAATAATTATTATTTGTCTTGGGAACATCTGTGTGTTTATTATCAGAACTTTAAGAAAAATAAAACTTTATTAAGATTATCAACAAGCAAATTGATGAGTATTTGTTGGGGGTGAGGGGACTCAATAAATGTTCTTGCTTGAAATAATACCGTTAGCTTTTTTCTTTTTTTCTTGACAGAGTCTGGCTCCATAGCCCAGGCTGGAGTGCAGTGGTGCAATCTCAGCTCACTGTAACCTCTGCCTCTAGAGTTCAAGCCATTCTCCTGCCTCAGTCTCCTGAGTAGCTGGGATTACAGGCATGCACCACCACGCCCAACTAATTTTTGGTACTTTTAGTAGAGATGGGGTTTCTCTATGTTGGCCAGGCTTGTTTCAAACTCCTGGCCTCCAGTGATCTGCCCACCTCGGCCTCCCAAAGTGCGGGGATTATAGTCGTGGGCCATCATGCCCAGAGCCACTGCTAGCATTTGATAATCTGGCTGCTGGATGTCTGAGGAAGTCATTGTTTCCTTCAGATCTATTTGTTCAGCAAAACTGTACCATGCATATGGTACATGAACTACATGTCAACAAGTTAAACACACACACCACAAACACAGAACTGTACTGTGCACTCTTCTATATGCAGAGTACTGAGATAAGTGCAAAGGATATTAAGATAAAGAAAGCATAGTTCCTGCCCCCTGGATGTGAATGGGAGATCATCAGAGTTTTGTTCATATCTTCACTCTCCATTTAATACATCCCTAGAGCACGCTTCAGCACTCAAAGGAGAATGTACCTGAATGAGTCAATGTTGAAGATGGTACACAAGGTCCCCCACTCTGAATCACCTAACAGCTTCTGTAGTCACCATGGGAGTCAAGAGAAGTCCTTTCTCATTTCACTTTCTTTCCTTGCCCAACCTGGTGTCGGAGTGACCTCTGTCAAGAGTCTCCTCAATAAGGAATTGGGAAGTGGTTATTATGGGAATGGAGATGGTAAGGACCAGATGATCAAAACGGGATTTCTACAAGTGCCATGGCAGGTTGGAGCAGTGGCATAAAAAGCAAAAAACATACATTTCCTGTCACTTTGAGTCTCAGACTTCACACAGTACGAGTTCTCCATTGCTACCAGGCTGCAGAGTGCTCCAGCTAATATTCCCTTGCCAGTGTGAAGCCACTTCTACCTCTCCTCTCCCTTGCCTCAGGGTTTAGAAATGCTGAAGTTATGAGTAGAAGTTTTCCATTGCTTTGCCGTTTTTCTTTTTTTCCCCCAAAGAAAGAAAAATGTTAGTTTTCAGGGCAAGATAAAATGAAAAACAGTTTGGTAAATCAGCCAGGCCAGCAAAGAATAGTTTTGGACCAGAAATTATTCTGGCTTTATGAAACGGAAATTAAACAAAAAAAAAAGATGATGACTCCTTGGCCAGAATGAGATGTCTTTTTTTCAGTAGCAGGGGAATGTTCTATAATACAGCAGAGGAGCCCTGAGCCGGGAGTTAGTTGAGAAGCATGGGTCTTATCCTGGCTATCAGTGGTTTCTGTGATCTTAGATAAGTTGTATCACCTCTCTTGCCTCAGACTCATCATCTAGAAAAGAAAACAATATGATCCTTGAGGTCTCTTCCATCTTAGACACACCATCTGTCTGTGAAGTATAAGAGTATAACATCACGCTCATGGAGCTATTTAGATTATTTGGTGGATTTTCTTCCCAAGTCTCATCACAATATAGACATGCAGTTATAACAGAATGTTGGATGCATACTTCTAACTCTAAATCTTGCCTTTTCAAACCCTCAGCCTAAATGATTCCTAAGACTGGCATTAAATTTCCCCCAGCCAACTATGTGTTGGCGGCTCACAAATCAATTTTCTATACATTGTTTTATGTAACTTTTATCACCACCCTGTGAGGTATTATCTTTCCATTTTACAGATGAGAAAAAAAATGAGCTCAAACAAGTGAAATACTCTATCTTCCACAGATGATAAGTGGCATAACTGGGACTCAGGTAAATATTTTGATTTTCATGTTAGTTCTCTTACGCTATGTCTTTGTGGTAATCCTGGTTAATGTGGAAAGAGCTATGAAGCCTTGGTTAAATAAAGTTTCAAGTTGAAATATTTTTGTCATCTGTTAACTGAGGTCCTGCCTATATCACTTCTAATAGAATGAATTAGCTGCCACTCATCCATATGAGACACTGACTGCGAAAGACCTAGAGACATTACTTTAATAATACCACTACATCAGATTATGGCAAATTATTCTTGTCCTCTTCTACTTCTCATCTTGTTAATATGTTATCACCATTTGTGCATTACCCAAGCCCAAACCTCCAGGATCCTTTCACTTCTTTTATTTTATCTGCTATGTCTAACAGGTCACTACATCTTGTACTTTTTTTCCCTTGGAAATATGTTAAATCCATCTCTCCCACCTATACCACTGCCAATTCCCAGGGTCAGCTCAAATCACCCAATCTCCTTGACTCAAGCTCTCCTGTCACTAGTCCATTTAGAACCCACAAACAATTATTTTTCAGAATCATAACTTTATGCTACTCCTGTTCTTAAGTACGTTTCATCCATACCCACCATGACCCCTGACCTCCAAATTAGACTCTATATCATGGCATTAACATCTTTCCTCAATCAGCTTCCAACTTAAATGTTCTGGCCTTATCTCTTCATTCTTCCCAATGTTCACCTTATACTTAGTCTCCAGTTCCCTCAGGAGAGATGATATAAACTGAGAAGAATAAAATTAAATGGTCTAATTCTAGAATCATCAACATTTAAATGTTAATTGAAAGAAGAGGAATCAGTGGAACTGAGATAAAGCAGCCCCAGAGGTAAAAGGTCCTGCATTCATTAAACAACAATGTGTAAGGTCTTTTTCAGAAAAGATCTGAACATAGCTACAATATTCTTGGTAAGAAAACAGGAGCTTCAGAGGGCACAAAGAACAGAGAACAGGAGGAAATGGGCCCAAAAAAGGAAGGGGCTGAACTGAGCAGAAACGGGAGAGTCAGAACAGACAGCTCAGTACATCTCAGGGATAGTAAAGGAACAAAAGCACTGTGACTGGATCCCACCTTAACACAAAAGTGTGGTTGCATTCTAACTACTTCCCATAATTAAATTATCCTCAACTGGTGATTCATCCATTCAACGAGTACTTTCTGTGTGCTTGGCATAAGAATAGGAAGTTCAGTTAAGCAATGTGACCCAGAAATCTAAAAGGAAAATGAAAAAACAGAAGAAAAGAGAAGTATGAAAAATTCCACAATCCTTCTATGAAGGAGCCTGTAACCCAGTGTTTGGGACTATTTTACGACTTTATCATAAAACAATGATGAATACAAACACAGGATTTGGGGATAGATAGAGACCTGAGGGATCCAGGAAGTTTTCTTTTTATGGAAGATGTTGTGGAACTGATTTCGGAAGCTTTACCTTCATTTCCTGGGTTTTGAAAGAGTTTGACTAGTTCACCTGTACTAAAGAAGGTAAGGAATGACATCCTATGACACTGACAGGGGGGCTGAGAATCATCATAATTGAGGTACTTAGGTTACTATAAATTTCTACTTTCAGACTTTCTTTCAACATATTCCATAAGAAGAAAACTTCCTGGATCTCTCAGGGCTCAAGCTACCCGAAAATCTGGTGTTTGCCTTTATGATTGTTCTATTTACTTGACAGTCCAAAAACACTGGGTCATAGGCTCCTTAAATATAAGCATTGTGGAATTTTTTAAACTTCTTCTCTTAGTCTGAAAGTATGGGCACATTTATAGCAACCTAAGTACCTCAATTATGATGGTTCTCAGCACCACCTGTCAGTGTAATAGGATGTCAGTCCTTACCCTTCCTCACCTAGTCCTCTCCTCCCCTAGTGTCCAGGATGGTGCTGTGCAACCAGGATCCTTTGTCATTCTGGGCCTCTGCCTCTTTTCCTAATCATTAGTGCTCTGGACTTACCAATTCTACACTTATCTATAGGCCTATTGCACATCTGCTGATTTCCTCCTGTGATCTGGGAAACCTGACCTCCCTGGTGAATTCTGCAACCATCCCACTAACCTTGGAGTGAGATGGAGATGGGGCCAGAGGCTGCCTTCCTGTATGACATTTCATTGAATAGATGGAATGCACCCTTTTCTTCACTTCCTATAGCAGAGTAGAGCCCAGGCTGTGTCTTTTAATAGGACTTTATTGAAGTTCCTCATCGACAAAAGGGAATCACAACTCATAGGGTAACACAACTGCTTCTGGATGTGGTTGTACTCAGAGCTCAAGGGCCAGTCATTGCACACCCAAATATTCCTTAGATAGTTCCTGATGAGTTGTGAGGCTCCCTCCCTTCTAAGCCTTCCTGTGAGGTAGAGACCAGCATAACCCTATCACCAGAAACCTACTCAAGCATCTCTAGAATTCTGGTTCCAAGGGTCAGAAGGCTCAGAGAAAAATAAAAACCTAGACTTGGTGATATGTTTATGTCATATATTCCAAGATCTCGTTACCTCTCCAAAGTCAGTGGCTTGCCAGGTTGATTGCTAATAGGAATAATGACCTTCCCTAAGAGAATTATCACCTTCTACTCTCTGGGGTGTGATCCTGTTCTCAGGTCCCAACAAGGTAACACATCAGTAAAGCTGATAATGATAATAATAGTAAATGGTTTTATTGTGCAAAGTGCAGGGTACTGTTCTGAGCACTTATGTTATTAATTAATCTTCAAGGATATCTCAAGAGGTGTGTACAATTATCCACCCCTTTTAAAGATGAAGAAATTGGGGCACAAAGTAGTCAAGTAACTTGCCCAAGATCACATAGCTTGTAAGTGGCAAAGTTGTACTCAAATCCAGGCGGTCTGATTCCAGAACCCATACTGTTACCCGGTGCATCATACTAGCTTACATCCAGGGGAAGTACTTTTCCTAAATTCTGAGTGGTTCATTTTTTTAAACTTGAGATTTAATTCACATACCTTATGATTAATCCATTTAAAATGTTTAGTTAAGAGGTTTTTGGTATATTTTCAAAGTTGCATGACCATCATCACAATCTAATTCTAAAATATTTTCATCACCCTCTCAAAAGCACTCATAACCATCAGCAGTTATTCTTCATTTATCCTCTGCCTCACATACCCCGTGGCAACTATCACTTTGTCTCTGTAGGTTTCCTTATTCTGGATATTTCATATAAATGGAAACATACACAATGTGGTCCTCTGGGATGGGCTTAATTCATATACCACAATATTTTTGAGATTCATCCATGTTGAGCAGATGTCAGAACTTCATTATTTTTCACTGCTAAATTATATTCCACTGTATTGATATGCCACATTTTAAATATCCATTCATCAGCAGGTGGACATGCTGATTGTTTCCACTTTCAGGTTGATATGATTAGGCTTTGTGTCTCCACCAAAATCTTATCTTGAATTATAATCTGAATTGTAATTCCCACATGTTAGGGGACAGACCCTGTGGGAGGTGATTGGATCATGAGGCATGGGGGAGGGGGTTCCCCCATGCTGTTCTTGTAATAGTGAGTGAGTTCTCACAAGATTTGATGGTTTTATAAGGGGCTCTTCCCCCTTTACTCTGCATTTCTCTTTCCTGCTGCCTTGTGAAGAAGGATGTGTTTGCTTCCCCTTCTGTCATGATTATAAGTTTCCTGAGGCCTCCCAGCCATGCTAAACTGTGACTGTATTAAACCTCTTTCCTTTATAAATTACCTAGTCTCAGGTATTTATTTATAGCAGTGTGAAAACAAGCTAATACAGGGGTATTATGCATAACACTGCTGTGAACATTCATGTACAATGTTTTGTTTGGCTATATGTTTTTATTTTTCTTGGGTGTATATTAGAAGAATTATTGGTAACTCTGTGCTACCAACAATTACTGGTAACTGTGTTTATTTGTTTTAAATTGTTCAAAATATAGGTCAACAGGAGCACAATCTAATAAAATTTACACTGGTTCGCTATTATTATTTACTTTCTTAAAATAGTTCTTACAGTGAGAAGTAAAAAATTCCACATGCTGATCTTCTGTTAGCTTCTGGGACTCAGCTCAGTGACTCAGGAATCCAAGAACACATTCACACACACACCTACATTCACACACACACACTTTTATATATACACATATCCTGCCATTTAAAGTGCAAAGTCAACTTTTCTATAATTGAAGGAAAATCGGGGATATAAAGTCTATGTACTAATAAGTAGACCTGGTAGTTTAACTATTTAGTCATGTGTTTCTTAGGCTTTATACTTGTGTTCCTCCCACATTAGATGGCTCATTCCTTTAATTTTCCCTTATCTTTGCATTCCTGTGGCACCAGTGCCACCCTGCAGCTTGAGGTCAGTGTTACTTTCCTCAAAGCCACCTGAACATGGCCCACGTTGGCTCCCTGCAATTCTGGTTGGCAAGCATCTCTTCCTCTGGAGATTTTCCTGAGGATTGAAAAATACAGGTTTGAAAATGGCCTACTGAACCTTCAGGTATTTTGTGCAAGGTAGGGAGAGTCTTGGAGAAAAACAAAGAATGAAAATTCCCCTCACAGCAATGATTTCCAGAGACAGGATATCAGTTTAAACATGATTCCCAAAGTCACAACCTCAAAATTTTTGAAGATTGTTGGGTGGATGCCATCTGATTTTGGTGATTTATCTGAATTTATCATCAAACAGGCTTTGGTTCTACATCTACCTTGAGCTGCTACCTCTTCTTTTCTTCTTTTCAGTCTGGTGACTGACCTCTCTCCCCAAATCTGCGAGTTCTAGGCTGTTCACATTAAGGATTTCTTTCCCAATCTGCAAGAAATTTCTGGATGAGATAGAATGATGCTGCACCAATAAAAGACTAATAGTTCCCTGGTTGCTGGGTATATATTTTTTTATTTTAATTTTTAAAATTTAAAATAATAACGGTACATATTCACAGGGTGCATAGTAATGTTTTGATACATATAATATACGGTGATCAGAGCAAAGTGATTGGCATATGCATCATCTCAAATATTTATCATTTCCTTGTGTTGGAAACATTCTATTTCCTCCTTCTAGTTATTCAAAACTATGTATTATTGTTAACTACAGTCATCTTAAGGTAGCATGGAGCGCTAAAATCTGTTCCTCCTATTTCGCTGTAATTTTGTATCCTTTAACAAATTTCTCCCCATTCCTCCTTTCCCACTATACTTCCCAGCCTATAATATCCTCTGTTCTACTTTTTACTTCTGGGAGATCACATTTTTTTTTAGATTCTGCATATAAATGGGAACATACAGTGGTTAACTCTTTGTTCCTGTCTTATTTCACTCAACATAACATCTTTCAATTCCATCCATGTTGCCATGAATGACAGGATTTCACTCTTTATTATGGCCTAATAGAATTCCATTGTATATATATGTCACATTTTCTTTATCCATTCATATGTTATTGGACACCTGGACTGATTCCATATCTTGGCTATTGTGAATAGTATTGCAATAAACATGGGGGTGCAGATGTTTCTGACAGAATGATTTCCTTTCCTTTGGATAAATTCCCAGTAGTAGAATTGCTGGATTATGTGGTCATTCTATTTGTAGTTTTTTGAGTAACCTCCATACTGTTCTCCATAGTAGCTGTACTAGTTTACATTCCCACCAACAGTGTTATAAAAATACTCTTTTCTTCACATCCTTACCAGCATTTGTTCTTGTTGTTGTGTCTGTTTGGAAATAGCCATCCTAACCGAGGTGAGATGATATCTCATTGTGGTTTTGATTTGCATGTCCTTGATGATTAATGATGTTGAGCATTTAAAAAATATATTTCTTATCCATTCGTATGTCTTCTTTTGGGAAATATCTATTCAGATCATTTGCCCATTTTAAAATCGGGTTTTTTTTACTGTTGAGATTTTGAGTTACTTGTCTATTCTAGATACTAATCCCCCACTGGATGAGTAGTTTGCATATATTTCCTCCTATTCTGTAGGTTATCTTTTCACTCCTTTGATTATTTCCTTTGCTGTGCAAAAGCTTTTTAGTTTGATATAATCCTACCTTATTTTTGCTTTTTTTGCCTGTGCTTTTAAGATCTTATTCATGCAATATTTTCCCACACCAATATCCTGAAGCATTTCCCCTATATTTTCTTCTAGTATCATTCTATTTCTTCTAGTATATTTTCTTCCTTTTATCACTTCAGGTCTTACATTTCAGCCTTTGATCCAACTTGAGTTGATTTTTGTTTAGGGTGAGAGGTAGAGATCTAGTTTTATTCTTCTTGCATATGGATATCCAGTTTTCCCAGCATCATTTATTAAACAGACTATCCTTTCTCCAGTGAGAATTCTTGGCACCTTTGTAAAAAATCAATTGGTTGAAAATATGTGGATTTCTGAGTTCTCTATTCTGTTCTATTGGTCTATGTGTCTGTTTTATGGCAGTATCCTGCTATTTTGGTTACTATACACCTTTGCAGTACATTTTGAGGTCTTTGTTATTTTTGCTCAGGATTGCTTTGGCTCTTTGGGGTCTTTTGTAATTTCCTACAAATTTTATAATTTTTTTCTATTTCTGTGAGGAATGTCATTGGTATCTTGATAGAGATTGGCTTGAATCTATAGATAGCTTTGGGTAGTATTGTCATTTTAACAATATTAATTCTTCCAACTGTAAGCATGGGATGCTTTTTCCATTTGTTTTGTATTCTCTTTAATTTCCTTTATCTGTATGAGTCTGTTTTCATACTGTTGATAAAAACATACCTGAGACTGAGTAACTTATAAAGAAAAAGAAGTTTAATGGACTCACAGTTCCATGTGGCTGGGGAAGCCTCACAATCATGGCTGAAGGTGAAAGGCATGTCTTACATGGTGGCAGGCAAGAGAGAAAATGAGAATCAAGTGCAAGGGGTTTCCCTTTATCAAACCATCAGATCTCATGAGACTTATTCACTACCATGAGAACAATACGGGGGAAACTGACCCTATAATTTAATTATCTCCCACCAGCTCCCTCCCACAACATATGAGAATTATGGGAACTACAATTCAAGAGGAAATTTGGGTGGTGACACAGCCAAACCATCTGACATCACTGTTTTTGTAGTTTTCCTTGTAGAGGTCTTTCACTTCCTTGGTTACATTTATTGTTGGGTACTTGTTTTTGTTTTTGTTTTGGTAGCTATTATAAATTGAACTACCTTCTTGATTTATTATTGATTGTTGTTCATGTATAGAAGCACTACTGATTTATACATGTTAATTGTGTGTTCTGCAACTTCACTGAATGTGTTTATCAGTCCTAAGAACTTTTTGGTAAAGCCTTTAGTTTTTTCTATATGTAAGATCATATCATCTGCAAACAGGAAGAGTTTGACTCCCCCTTTCCAATTTGGATGTCCCTTATTTCTTTATTTTGCCTAAATGTGCTGGCTAGCCCTTCCAGTTTTATGCTGAATAGGCGTAATGAGAGTAGGCATCCTTACCTTGTTCTAGTTCCTAGAGAAAAGCTTTCCCTTTCAGTAAGATGTTAGCTGTGGCTTTGTCATATATGGCCTTTATTGTGTTGAGGTACTTACCTTCTATACCTAATTTATTGAGAGTTTTTTGTTTGTTTGTTTGTTTTTTGAGACAGAGTTTTGCTCTTTCACCCAGGCTGGAGTGCAGTGGCATGACCTCGGCTCACTGCAACCTCCGCCTTCCACTTTCAAGCTATTCTCCTGCCTCAGCCTCCCTAGTAGCTGGGATTACAGGTGTCTGGCACCATGCCCGGCTAATTTTTGTATCTTTAGTGGAGACAGGGTTTTACCATGTAGGCCAGGCTGGTCTCGAACTCCTGACCTCGTGATCCACCCGCCTCAACCTCCCAAAGTGTTGGGATTACAGGCATGAGCCACCGTGCCCTACCTATTGAGAGTTTTTATCATGAATTTTGTAATACTGAATTTTATAAAATACTTTTTCTGCCTCTATTGAAATGATCACATGGTTTTTGTCCTTCATTCTATTGATGAGATATACAGCATTTATTGATTTACATATATTGATTATCTTTGAATTCCTGGGATACATCTCATTTGGACATGGTTTATCATCTTTTTGATGTGTTGTGGATTCAGTTTGCTAGTATTTGGTTGTGAAGATTTTTGTGTCTATGTTCATCAAAGATATTGGCCTGTAGTTTTCTTTTAAGGTTGTGTACTTGCTTGGTTTTGGTGTCAGGGTTATGCTGGCCTCATAGAATGAGTTAAGAAAAATTCACTCTGCTTTAATTTTTTTGGAATAGTTTGAGAAACATTGGTATTAAACATTTAATAGAATTCAATAGTAAATATTGCTTTTTGCTTATTTGACTTTTTTTTTTTTTTTTTTTTTTTTGAGACAGAGTCTTGCTCAGTCTCCCAGGCGGGAGTGCAGTGGCACGATCTCGGCTCACTGCAAGCTCCACCTCCTGGGTTCGCGCCATTCTCCTGTCTCAGCCTCCTGAGTAGCTGGGACTACAGGTGCCCGCCACTATGCCCGGCTAATTTTTTTTTTTGTATTTTTAGTAGAGATGGGGTTTCGCCATGTTAGCCAGGATGGTCTCAATCCCCTGACCTCGTGATCCACCCACCTCGGCCTCCCAAAGTGCTGAGATTACAAGTGTAAGCCACCGTGCCCAGCCACTTATTTGACTTCTTTACCCACTTCTTAGCCTGCTTCTCTCTTGGGTTCTTCACACCTGCTGCCTGCCTGAATATGTGGTTATGATTCATTTAATTTACTAGCCATCATTATGCTCTGCCCTTCTTTTCTGGTATTGAGGGTCCAGTCTCCTTCATCTCCTTCATCACTCAACTGCTGATGGTCTATTGTCATGTAGAAACATCACTACCCTTGTGGTCTGTTCACCATCCTGTGGGCTGTCCCCTGCTCTCCTTGTTCAAATATCCTCCTTTATCCTCTGGCTCTACTGCTGTTGATGGTGCCAGCATGACCTAGAACATTTACTCCTATTTTATCAAGTATCTGACCTCTGCTCTGCATTAAAAGATACTTGACCAAGATGAATTCAATTCTATTCCTTTTTCTATTCTGTTTCCACTTCAATAAAATCCATATAGGTTACCACAAAAAAAGAAAAAAGAGACAGAAAAGAAAATAGCAAAGGAATATCACAGGCAGCATTTTAAGGTGATTCAAAAATTTTCAGTGAATGTGTAATGAACCATCATTTGATTAAAAAGATACTGTTTCTCTAAGTCTAGCATAACTTAAATTCACGGAATTAAATAAATTTGAATACTATTTTTAAAAGGGAAACATCCAAGGGAAAATAGAAGAAAAATAATTTAAGCCTATGATTGCCTAACACTTTAATATTAATAGACTGATTCTGAAAGCATCAGCAAACCTAGTTTTACATATGAGGTAGTATCAGATGTACTATCAGACAAAGAATTGGAATGAGACATTTACTCCATTTTGTTCAACATAGCTGCCCGATCTAGACGTTAAACTAATAATGAATTCCATTGGGTTTCAAAATTAGATTGATTAGTCAAGTATTTTGACAATTATAAAATATAGTAACTAAGATTCCTTTATGTGCCAAGAACTGTGTTGAAAGTTTCACATGAACTTCCTGATTTAATTCTAACAATAACCATATGAGGTGGGTATTGTTTTTATCACCATTTTAAAGACAGAAATGCTGTTGCCTGGACAAATTAATTTCCTCTCTCAAGGCCACTCATCTGTTAAAAACTAGATTTGTGATTCCTGCACAGGCTACCGGACTCCAGAATAAGTGCAATTAACCACTAAGTGCAACAGTGAGATAATTCTTTTTTTGTTTGTTTGTTTTTGAGACAGGGTTTTCCTCTTGTTGCCCAAGCTAGAGTGCAATGGTGCGATCTTGGCTCACCGCAACCTCTGCCTCCCAGGTTCAAGCAATTCTCCCGCCTCAGCCTCCCAAGTAGCTCAGATTATAGGCATGTGCCACTACACTCGGCTAATTTTATATTTTTGGTAGAGATGTGGTTTCTCCATGTTGGTCAGGTTGGTCTTGAACTCCCAACCTTAGGTGATCTGTCTGCCTTGGCCTCCCAAAGTGTTGGGATTACAGACATGAGCCACAGTGCCCGGCCCAAGAATTCTTTGATTGTTCCTTTTTATTCTTCATGTTCCTATGCTATGTGTTCTGACCTTAACATGAAGGAAAACTACCTTTTTGATTTATTTGGGCTATGCTGCTTATGTCAATGGAGGGAGCAAAAGGTTAGGTCAGTGAGCATGTTCTTAAAATAAATAAAATGTCTTTTCCCAAGATATTTATTCCTCAGTACCTGAAGTGGCTATTAGTACTGGAGGACAAAAAGCAAGTTACATGTACATTTTTCTAGTCTTCAGAAGGAATTCATCACTCAGAATGTTCACAAGCTATAATGTGGCCACTGCAAAATGTATCATATTAAAATAACACTTCTCAGCACGCTTCATGATAACTATCACATGTTTAGTACACATGTTTAGTGTAATTTTTCTTCAGTTGAATTACTCATAGTAGGCACTCTCTTTCCTTTGATAGTTTTGGAATAGCATCTTTATCTAGTCTGACTTCCTCGTCTTTCCTTTTCCTGTTTTACCTTTACATAATCTTGCTCATCTGTCTCTCAGACTCCACCCAGCCCTCACCCTCACTATGTTTTCTCAGCATTCGTTTCCCCTGCATACTTTTTAGGCTAAACACATTTTCTTTCATGCCTTCTTTTCTTCTGAATCTATTCTCAGCATAAATTCAACAAATGGTTGGATTCAACTATCTTAAAAAGAAATCCATTTTGTTCTAAAATCTACTTTTTAAGTGAATTAAACTGTAATTTTTTTCCTTGTCAAATTCTGACCTCTCTGCTCACATGTTCCACTAATAGGTCCTTATGGTTTTGTTACCTACATCTCCCTCTGTTTATCATGTTCACATAAAGCCCCTTTCACCCATTCCTGAGTGTCTAAGCCATCCCATCTTTGGCAGTAGGCCCATCTGTATTCCAGCTGCCTTGTCCATCTAAGACTGTTATAGCCATTTCCATTTATGTCTGTCCCTGCAGCCATCTTGTACATTTTCCCTAAATGGTGCTCCCAGCCCAGCTGACCTTTCTTTCCTAGTTGCCCCCTTTCCCTTGTCTTCTAGAAAAGAACACTGACAGATGAGATCCATTTACAGTCCCTCCACGTTTTCTCTGCAGATCACAGGCATGATGTGTTTCAGAACATTCAAGGGATACAGAGTAGCTGTTGGACATGGCTGCCCGAAGAGGACCATGTGCCTGACATAAATCTAAAGGAAAGGGTCCTGATTCTTGATCTCTTGCCCCTTTCTTTCAGACTTTATATTAACACTGAATGCCTTTTTTCAATGTATTGCTCTGACACTAAATCAATGTATACAATAACCTGAAACTTCTACATATTAAAACTCACTATTAAGTTATGTGTGCAAAGGTAAGCTATTTTTAAAAGAAGGATTAATACTTTCCTTGCTGATAGTCATGCCAATAATTATGTTGCAAAGCATTCTTCTATTAAGTCGATTTCTTTGTATAATGCATTTAGAAGGATTAGAATGAAAAGATTTGGTCAAGTTCGGTATCCACTGCAGCCATTACCAGTGGTTTGTGACCTGCCCACACCAGCATCTCCAGGGACACAGTGGATTTCAGCTGCTGCATCACCAACCTGTTGCCAAGGAAACAAGAGAGGGCAAAAAAATCCTCAATGACATTCACTTTCAAGGCAGTCAAGATACCCCTGAAAAGGATTTCAGTAGTGCTATGAAGGAAGCTGAAATAGGCTTCTAATTATAAATTCTAAGCTATCTCCTCTTATATCAAGTATGCTGTTTGCTTAGATTTCAATCTTTCAGTCATTCTCTATTTACCAAGTCATATACTCCAGACTTCAGAATAGCAAGGATATTTCCTAAAGAAAGGAAGAAGCAGAGGGAGAAAAGAGAGAGAAGCTAGGGGGCAAACAGGTAATAGTAAAGCAGTTAAATGCTATAAGACACACTTACAAAGCAAGTGAAGTTGTAAGTCCTCACCAAAGTAGGGCTGGCATAAATTTCTCTATATTTTTAGGATTTTAAATGCATTCATAAGTATATTTGTGTAAAAGCAGTTGAGAAATTTTATACACATTTATGCCCATATTAGAAAGTGTAAACCCGGTCCAGTATTTTGAGTTTTCAACTTTTATTCAGGTACAAAATACACAGGGCAGAATGTTTATGTTACTGCTTTGTATGAGAGGCGTCCCCTTCTCTTCTCAATATACAGAAAACAGTATATTTAACTTATTAGTTTCATTAATGCTTGTAACTTTCAATGTTTGGGGACATATATATAATTGTGTAGAAGAGTGTGTAGATATGTAACATACATCTTTGTGAAGACATTGATGAATTCATCACTGTGTAAGCTAGTGGATATTGATGTCCTGCCCAGATACCCACACTGGCCCCTTTTTAATGTTCTCTCCTGGGCTTCTGGTCAGCTTCGTTCTCCCCAGCAGCACTTACCCATGCCTACCAACTTCCTGACCTCAGGCACTTGTCCTTGTAGAATTTGACTCTCAAATTCATGGGGCTCAGAATAATGTTCTTTGAAGATAGTAGCTATGAAATGCCCTACACTAGTGCTTCTTAACCTTTCACTTACATACGAATCATTTAGATTCTGATTCAGTAGTTCTGGGTTTCCCATAATCTCCCAGGTGATGCTGTAGATGATGGTTCAAGATAGTAGACCATAAATTTCCTGAAGATAGCAGCTGATTCTGGTTGATGTCTAATACAATGACTGCCAAGATGAATGTACTTAATACATCTCTTCTGAATGAAGTTAACCTTATTATACCTCCAGACCCCATCTCACTCTCATTGCTACCCCTGGAAAGGGGTGGAAAGCTTTCACACTTTGAGAAATTCATGGTCCAATAGCACTCTGGATGTACCTCTTGTGGTAGAATCTGGCTAACTGATTACCACATCCATCCTCTTTCTGAGTAAAGAGCATAACTACACTTCCTGGCTTCTCTTTCAGTACGATGTGGCCATATGATGGAGTTATAGCCAATGGGATGTGACTACAAGTGATGTGTGTATATCTATTTCCTCTTCTGTTTCTAACCACTACACCCAGGAGTAGAATAGCCTAAAAGAGGGAAGGATCCTGGATCCCTGAACTCTGTCTTGGAGAAAATTTACACACTGATCAATCATCCATTTTAAAGTATGAAATATTATGAATGAGAAATATTTACTATCATATTTGAACCATTATGTGATTTTTTTGTTACAGCAGCTAAAATTAGCTTAAATTGTGTATCTTTCTTATAGATTTTACATTTTATTGTAACTGTTTCTCACATTGAAATGTGAGCTTTCAAAGGGACTTAAATTTTTTATCATCCTATGCATATTACAATGACTGATTACAGTAGGAGATCAAATTTCCTTTATTAATTAGTAAATAAAGACGATGTTTTTATTTCATCATTCACCTTTCAAATTATAGAGCACCTGCTGTAAATATCATTTTACTCTCTTGTTCCATAAAAAAGAGAACTGGAGAAAGAATAAAGCTAATTTAATTATGCTTAGACTTTAGTTTCTTTCTTTGGGGCATATATGGTAATGAGTAGGGGAGAGGGAAAGATATGCTTCAAGGGTGTCTTTAGCTTTATTCTGTGGTTATGTGTGACCTTTCCATGACAGATTTGATGTCCATGAGAAATACGATTGTACCGAATGAAATAGGGGTGAGAAAAAGGGTGTAGAGAGTGGAGGAGAAACTTCAGTGAAGGTGAATGGGCACTGAGCATGATGAAATAGAAAATTATCAGGTAAATTAAGGCATTAAAGGGAAAAACATGTGAATACATATATAGGAATCATATATTATATGTTGCAATAGCTGGCTATACAATCTACCTTCTATATAGGCTTAGTCTTGTGTGGCACTGTGTTAGACTTTCCATACATTATTCATAATCTTTATAACAATTTTCATAAAGTATTATCTTCATTTTACAGTCCAGAAATTAAGTCTCAGAGAGGATAGATGAACTATCTGATGATTTGAACTCACATTCATCTGGTTTTGAAGCTCAGTTTTTTCCTGTTTCATTACATAGTGCAAAAAATGTGTTTAGGGAGACTTTGTGATGAAATATTTAAAACACAATTATCCTGAAAAATCCAGGCCTTGTGGTTGTTGTAGGTACTCTGTGGAACTTTATAAGCAAGCATACTAGAGAACTACATTGCTTGGATTACCTGCCTCTATGAGAGGCAGTCACACTGGATGTGTGAAATTCTTTGGGAATGGATGGAGGAGTAAGGGGCACTGTTTGGGAATCATCATATGCTTGCTGAAACAGAGGCAGAAATAACATTATTTGTTTTTTTTTTTTTACCAGTAAGGGAGGAGAGGGCTGTGATGGACATTATGACATCAAAACTTAGACAAGGTATTAAGAAGCAAAACCTTAGGTTTCTTGACTTCTAAACCCCTGCCTTTCCAAAGGACTAGCCCTTCCTACACTTGGAGATGTGGGTCAGATACTTGCATGGCCTGTGTGAAGAAGTGGCTTAATGGCCATTTTATATTCCTTTAAATGTTAAACCCTTTTACAGTATACTCCTTTGAAACTGCAATCTGGGTACAGGTTCCTCAGTGCATTTTCTAATAGATCTCACTGTATATATTTTTATAAGGAAACTCAATGGATCCCAAATTCTGAATCTAGCTTCATTATGTTATTTTATAATTTTATTTTCTACATAATCCATTTGGAAATAGTTCGTTCCTGAGTCCACCATGAATTTCCCTTGTATTTTTCAATAGCCATTGCAGGTCTCATTCTGAACTGTAATCTAATGAGTTCTTTAAGTAATATTCTTTCCCTCTTTCCAATTGCAACATTATTCCTACTTCACATAACACGATTATATTTGTATTATTCCCAAAATGCTTGGTGTATGTAAATCTTGTTGGCCTCATTGAATTGTAGGAGCTGGAAACATGTCTTGGTACTAGATGTAAACTTCTTAAGGGCAGAGCTCTTACTTCTATAAATCCCTGTAGCTCTAGAGTACATAAAAATATTTGGCTAAATGAATTTTACTTCTTTTGCAGTCTCATATTGCTTGGTACAATGCTAGGTCCATAGCAAAGTATCTACACAACTGTAATCCCCATATACACAGAGTCTTAATTTTTCTTTGCTGTGCCCTAGCTCTTAGCACAGTGAATGGCCCATAGAAGGCACCCAATAAATACAAGTTGAGTAAATGAATAGATGTTATGAATATTTATTGCATGGTTTCCCTGCATTCCCTTTCCATTCCTCTATAGCTACAAAGGAAATCTCATAGATCAAAGCTTCTCCATTTCTAGTGTGCATACATACAAATCGCCTGGGGAGCTTGATAAAACACAGATTCTGTCTTAGTAGATGTAGAATGAGTCTGGATTTCATAAGTGTGGGCAAGGCATCTCTAACTAGATCCCAGGTGATGCCCCAGGAGTCTACAGATCACATTCTCAGTAGCAAGGATATCAACAAGCTCCCAAAAGATGCAGCCTTCCACATTTAAGTTGAACACTATCACTGAAATTCAGCACATGTATTTCATAAAATATGTTTAAAGATCCTTACTTTTCAGCCTCTTGGGAAAGAGACTCTGGGGCACTAAATCTGAATGCACCAAGATGAGAATTATACAGTTATTGAAATATCACCATCAACAACCAGTCATCCAGATCTGCTACATAAGTATCGATCAAATTTAATTCTCCTCAGTGTTAGGCTGATGAAAATATAGCCATAAATGTAAGGGGAAAGCCCAGAGAGGCTGACATTTGAAGACTAACTAATGATGTTGCCACAAATTTTATGTGTATGACAAAGAAACAGTAACAATGCTGGGAGAAATTATACAGGAAGATTATCAATGAGAATGAAGATTTCTAGCTATTGAAAAAGGAAAGAAAAAAGTCTTCCGGTGCTGTGTGAGAGATCAGCTCAGCTTAGTATTCATTTTTGAATTTGTCTTACACCTGATACCAAAGAATGTCAAACTAATTGAATTGAGTTAAAGTCTTGGAACCAAGAAGAATTTGAATGTAAATGTTTAGCCATAATTGTGCTACAGAGTAGATAACAATTTAAAAATATATCTTGTTTTTTAGATACTTTATTTCAGGTGCAAATGTCTATAATTTACCACACCCAGAACTTAAAGAAGTGTATTTATTAGCTGTCATTTGATGACCTCTTATCTCCTCTCATAAAATAATCTTTTACAATTAGGGCTGCTGTCTATCCTCTAAATATTTTTAAATGCAAGTTGACAAGCTCCATGGTATGCAAGGTAAGGTAGAGAATAATAGGTTCTGCTGGTTATTAAGCAGTGCTATGTTGTAGTCAAAAGTCAAAGGGCTCAATTCGGTCATAAAAGGAGCTGATTTTTTATTTGTTGTTATTGCAGTAGAAACCATAGTAGTCATCATTATTGCTACTATTCTGTAGAAAGACATTCATTTGAGAAGCTCTGAGTACATTTTCAGAATGTGCAATCAAATTTACTTCACTCATTTGTACATATCATAGAATATTTTGAATCTATTCAGGTAACGCCTTGATATTGAGTCTCATGCATGCAACTTTACACCATGCCCAAGATGTAAATATATCAAGACCATGTCGGAACAGAGTTTAATGGATAGTTGAGTAGAACAGATCTTAGGAGGTGATAAAAATTGGATATGTCAGCCCCATTTTCCTCTCATATTTTTTGTCTCTGGCCCTAAATCTCTTTCTGGTCTTGATCATCCCAAACTTCACTCTCCCATTAATGAAACTTGAGCTATGGGAGAGAGATTATGGATAAAAAGAAGCAAAGACAGCATTAGTGTATTAGAAGAGGTGGTGGCAAAAGGAAAAGTGCAGGTGAGGGGGAAAGCAAAAGGTAGGGAAATTTAAGGTTTGAGAGAAGGATATCTCGACCTTGAAGAATCAGGGTAGGGGAAAGAAAGTAATCTGGATAAGGAAAGAAATAAAGCCAGTTTTAGTGTATTCCAAAAATCTCAAGACAGATTAAGACTTATTAAAAAAAACACACACAATAGCAACTTTTATTCTCTTCCACTCACTTTAACTTCAAAAACAAGTTCCGTGGAGATTTTGGTTATTGGATTAGTCATTATCCTAGACACTACTCGTATTGTAATTCTTGACAATTTCAATATCTATGTAGACGATCCTTCCAAATCCTTCACCCCCATGCCTTGACCATTTTTCAGTCTTAAGCCTCTTCCTCTTAGACTGTCATCATCATCTCTCCAGCTCATACTGCTAGAACCATGACTGCAAGGTTCCTTGGATATCACCAGATCATGTGACTTCATCACTGCCTTTTACCTCTGTCAAGTCAATAGTTGCCTCCTTATACAGCTTAATTCCATTGTCTATTGTTAGAATACATTCATACACTAGCCAAGCATTCTTCATTCCCTTTTCCCTCTCTTTCTTTGTAATACTAGTAATTTAACAAAACTTCATCTCTGGTTAATTCTAACTCTGCACTTACTCTTTATCTGCACTCCTGAGGTGAATAGAGAAAAATACACAAAAGCTTCACTATTATTCTCAAACAGCCCCTATTTCCCTGATCTGTTTATTCTTTCACTCTCCAAGATGGTCATTTCATTACTTTTTCTCTATCTAAAACTTCTGCCACCTCCTATCCAATCTTCCATCTCATCTCATGACTTTGCTTCCCTATTCACTGAGAAAATAGAAATAATCAGAAGAGAACTTCCATAAGCTTGCATCAGTGTGTTTAAGTAACCTACTAAAACCTGTGCCCACAAACGCTGCCTTTCTTTTTGTAACTGTGGTCCGTATTCCTAAGATTAACCTTCCACTTGTACTTTAGATACAGCATTTTCTTCTCTAATGGAAGATCTCATTTTTCCTTGCTATTAAATTATTCCTACCAGCTTAGAAAAATGATGATATTCCTTCAATTAAAAAAACAACAACAAAAATTTCTTGGCCTTGCTTCTCTCTCTAGCTACCTTCCTCTCTTAAATTCATTCCAAGTAAAATTAGTTTTCTTATAAAAGAGACCCCAGAGAGTTTCCTTGCTCCTTCTACTATGTGAGGTCACAGCGGGAAAGCAGCTGACTCTGAACCAGAAGAGGGTCCTCACCAGACACCAAATCTGCCAGTGCCTAGATCTTGGACTTCCCAGCCTCCAGAACTGTGAAAAATAAATTTCTGTTATTTTTTAAGCCACCCAGTTTATGGTATTTTGTTACAACAGCCTGAAAGACCAAGACAGTCTCTTAACTCTGACCTCCCTGTTTCATTCATTTTCCCACTGTGTTTGACTCTCAACAGCAAAGTTATTATTTAAAAATATAAATCGGGTGATATTACCCTGTTCATAACCTTCTGATTGCTTCTAATCTCATTCTAAATAAAAGAAAAATTCTATAATGTTTACAAGGCCCCTTGATACTTCTTTGACTTTCTTTCTTACTATTTTCTGCATTGCTTTGCTCTATTATTCCTCGAATATTCCAGGCTTATCTCACCTTAGGGCATTTACACTGTTTGTTTCTTCTGCATGGAATAGACCTCCTTCTAGATAGCCACATGATTTACTTTTTCACCTCTTTTTCATCTTATTTCCCAAGCCACCTTCTTATGACTTCTCTGACCAATCTCAAATTCTAACCCCTGACCTCTCCATTTCCATCTCCTGCTTTTATTTTCCTTCACGGTATTTATCATCATCTGATACTATTTGTTATTATTTGCTTTGTTTATTATCCCTCCTCTAGAATGTAAGTATTTTCTATTTGTGAACTATTGTAAGCCCAGGAATACAATTCTAGGTCCCCAATGAATGTTTATCAAATGAACCAGTAAAGTACAATTCTGGTGTTTTTCCTTGTGAGTAGCATATAGTATAAGGAAAATCTTAACCCCAGGTACTTTTGCAGGAAGATTCTAAGGTTATTCATCTAACACAGCACTAAACCATCCTAATTAAATAAGAACTATCCAGCTGGTTATCCAGCTGTTTTCATGGCTCACAGTAACCCACTATTTCCAATCTCTCCCTTTAGTTACTAGAATGGTTTTAGGATCACTGGATTCCTGGTAACTAAGCCTGGGTCACAATTTCACTGCACAGGCTGAAAAATCATAAGACCAAAGATTTCATTTAAAAGTAGAAACCAGTAGAAAATGGGATCCAAGATTAAAATTCACTTTCAGTTCATTGTAATCAATTGAGTAAACAGTAGTCAATTGAAATCAATCAATTACCTATCAGGTTATATATATAGTAGTCAGTAAAAACACAAATAGGTTCAGTCCCTCAACACAAGAAATACCTATGTGCTCAATTTCTATTTGAATCTCACTTTCTTCTACATAAATTTGGGAATATTTATGTAGATATTTATGTAGAAAATATTTACATTATATTTTGACTGAAAATGTATGAATAATTTATAAGCATACCTAATGCACTGTCAGGAATTTAGGTTATCTTTCCTCCTTCCTATTTTTATTGTTTGCAATGATTTTAACACTGCTTGTGCAGCAAAGTAGTTCTGTTTTCTGTCAGAATTTCAGCCAATATCAGTCAGGTGAGAGAGGCTTTTGGTTTGTGTTGTTTTCAATGGGAAGCTACTTCTTGCCTCTAAGCTGATATCAGACTTGGAGACTCATGTTAGTGACCTAGAAGAGGCCTGGTTACTACTTTATTTGTCCAAGGTAACAAACAGTAATCTTCCTACTTTTTAACCTTCCTAGGATGAAAAAAAGCAGGAAAATCCTAGATTCACAGAGCTTCACATGGAATGTAAAGGAAGGGAAGGAAGGGAAGAGGGAAAGGAGATGCTGGAGTCTTTCAGGACAGTTTTATCATTCTGAAGATTTCATTGAGATATTGACACTATTTATCTTCTTATGCAAATAGAATTTGGGCTCATGGGTATCTCTCTCTTGAGGAACTCAACATACTTGTATTTTTAGTGGCTGCTGTGTGTTTCACCTGGTATAGAATTGATTGATTCTAGTACAATCAACTAGAAAATGAATTTTCATGTTAATAACATGATGGCCAAATCCTCCCTCTCCATCTCTCCTTTACCTTAGCTCCTTGTGGGTTTGACCATTGCCTCAAGATGTCCTGAGGTAGAGGATATCCTTCCCCCTCTTACTGTGGTCTGTCCTCTCCCCTAGGCCATCTTAGACTTGGATCTCCCATTCCCTAGTTTCTCTCTAAGGATCAGACTTTTCCCCATAGCCTTTAACCTCAGCTTTCGCAGCCACTCTGCATTGTTCAGCAGTTCAGCTGCATACCTGTGGAAAAAAGTGGCCGAATATAGCCTCAGGTAGGAGGTGAGAGGCAGGGGAGGCATGGCAGACTGGGCTGGGCAGGAAGACAAGGGCAGGAATCCTGGTGCAGAGTTGGTCCAAACAAAAGGTAATCCAAGAAAAGTAAGATGAGTACTTATACTTTCAAAGTTTATGAGAGTCATTATTTTTTAGTAATAAATGATGAATAACAAAAAAATGCTCTCAGAGAAAAGTGTTATGGAACATACATATATGGGCACTAACAAGTGAGAAGAGAAACTAAATTTTACTTGCCTATTTAATTGTAATCTTGAGGGTTCACTGTGGTGTGCTCTACTTCTATGGGACGGTTAGCTTTCAGTGAATTTTCTGGACATGTGTACTTCTTACAAACATTTTAGCTAATTATTTCTATCTCTCTTGTTTGTGCATATCTTGGCTAACATTATAGAAAACATCATTTCTAAGGAGAAATTGAGATTTGTATTTTTTTCCTGTTTTTAAGATTGTGTGAAGGAATAAATGTCTAATTTTCTCTTGCAATGCTATAGCATGTGGGTTTTTAAAAGACCTTCACACAGTATGAATGAAAAACCAGAATGTTAGAAACTTGCTAATAATATAGTACTAATCAGAGTTAATTATGTGTTGAATGAATAATTGGTATGTTAGATAAATAATATATATTAGTTTGAAATCAGTATCCATTCCAAAAACATCTTTTGAGCATGTCCTGTGTGTTAAGTGGTAGAGAAAGAGAAGCATTAGATAGGGCCCTGCCCTTGAAAAAACCCACTGCAGTGATTCTTGGAGCTTAGTATATATAACAATCACTTGAAGAGTTGATTAAAGCAGAGATTCTCAGGCTCCACTCAGAAAGATTCTGATGCAAAGAGAATGAGAATGAGCCAGGAATCTACATTTTTAATAAATATCTCAGGAGATTCTAATGCAAGTGGTCTTATTATCATGCTTGGAGAAATGCAGGTCTAACAAGATAAACAGACGTATGAACTGGCAAATTACAAAATGCAGTAAATGCTCTAGCAGAGAGATGGTAATTGATAGCCATCAAGTCACCCTATCTAAAGAAGTCAAGGAGGGTCCCTTAAGAAGAAAACATTGGACCAGGGTCCTGAAAGGTGAGTCAGAGTTTTCCAGGTGCAGAAGAAGATGAAGAACATTCCAGGTCTTGGGCAAAAAAAAAAAAAAAAAAAGTATGGGAAATATGATGGTGGCATCAAGAGAATGGCATGACATTCATTGTGAAAGGAACAACCCAGGGTATGGAGGGCAGCAGCAGAGTGACGCCAGAAAATAGGTTGAATCCCAATCCAACATGTTTGTATATTTAAAACTATAAGCATTGGGTAATCAAAAAGGACTTTTGAATAGGAGCCAGAAAGAATCAAATTATGTCTGAGCGCCAAATCTCTCTTTCTGCATGATGAAAGATGGACTGGAGAGATAAAAGCCTAGTGACCAGTAGAAAAATACAGAACTGTGGCAATAATTCATGAAGTAGATTACCTTCAAACTCTGAAATGACACCAATACACACCCATTTTCTCAAGCAAGATACTTATGAATCATTTCTGATTCCTCCATTTTTCCCAACTACCACACACCATCCAACAATATCGAGTCCTATTGCTTATGCTGAAACATTCATATCAAATCCACTGGCTTCCATTCACATCTGCTGCCATCAGCTAGTTCAGTTATGCATCCCTCATTTGAACTCCAACAGCCTCTTAAGGGATCACTAATTCCACTTTCTTCTAAGTAGCAAGAGTAATAATAAAGAAGTGAATTACATTGCATCAATCCTTTGCTTAGAATAATTCAGTTCCTTTTAAATCTACCCAAAAGGGAATCCAAATTATTTTTCAGGACTTCAAGATCCTGCATTATCTCACTATTATGTTTTTCTCCAAACTAGTCTTACAATACCCTCTCCCAAGTTCATTTTCATCCATTTACCGAGGTCAGCAACATTTCCCCCCCTCAGCACCTTAGCATAAGCTTATGCTATTCCCTTCACTTAGAATGGTCTTAACTCTGAAGACTCTCACTAAGCTGTTTTATGTGTATCATTTAATTTATGCCCAAATGTTCCTTCCACAGAGTCCATCCTGACCATCCTATCTGATAGCAGATTTCATATGTTCTTATTCTTCTCCCCTTGTTTGTTTCATGCATGAAAATTGTTAAATTGTGAAAATTGCTAAAATGTGTTATTATTTTCATTCCTTTTCTTGTTCAGTTGTTCAGTTGTTTTTTGTCTGTCTCCTCCATTAGACTGTAATCTCCATGAGGGCAAAGATCATGTCCTTTTTACATATTCTTGAATTCCCCAGGGTAGTGGTTAGAAAAGAGTAAATGCTTGTATATATTTATTAAAGGAATAAATAAATGGATTATTGTGATATGATGGAGAGATAGAGTTATTAGGACATTAATGACAGTTAGAGACTCAGAAAGTCAGTGAGATCACAAATAAAGCATGTGGATCTAAGAGGACTGTGGACAAAATATAGAAGGAAAATCCTAATAAGTATGGAGCAGACAGAAAAGAAGGGGCTTGCTAAAGAGGGAGAGGAGGCCATCAGTGGCTTGAGAAAAGAGAGGACTGAGAAGATAAGGGGGTAGCTACAACATGCCACATACTCTGCTGAATCCCCAGCACCCAGCACAATGCCTGGAGTTTAGTAAGTACTCCCCAAACATTTGCCCATCTATGAGATGAAAGATAAAATAAGAATAGGCGCAACAATACCTCATGCTCAGAGGAAACCAAGAAAGGTAAGGTGTTGGTAATTAAGATGCTACCGGCCACCTTAACAAAAACATTTACTTCCCAGCATACTATAAAATGAATTTGTTTAATCCATTTATTTCTATTGTTTGCTTCCTCTTCTAGAATGTACACCCCATGAAGTCAGGAAATCTTTCATTGTTTACTGATGATACCAAGCTCCCAGAATAATTTCCGAAAAAGGCATGGAAATGAGTATCGACCTTTTCTTTAAAGCCTCAGTGTATATACAAAAATAACTGTTTTTAAGAATGCTTATTTCTTCAGTGAGCCCAGATAATAAGAATATCACCATATTACCAAATCAGCCCATTGTTCTACCAGTGGATCAGTTGAATATTAAATGATTCTAAGACTTGTGCTCAATCATCCCCACAGATTTACTGTGTGATCTGGAGATAGGTTTAAATGTCAGCAGCCATTATTTATTGTTCAATCTGCTCAGTGGAAGTCAGTCCTTTAAATCTTTTTATGCAACGACAATAGCAAAGACCAGAGGGCCCTATTTTGTCTTTATCATCATGGCACACATCCCTTCCTGCTCACTGAAGCTATTGCAGATAACATTTTCTCCCTCTCTCTCCACTATCCCAATTTATTTAAGGCCAAAAGAGACTGAAGTTTTATGCAGATCAAGGGTTCACTACCCCAGAGAAATCTACGACCACCTTTTCTAATCAATGTGACTAGTCGCACAATTGGCAGATTATTGTCAAATGTGATTTATTCATTTTTAAACTTAGACTATGCTTCTAAAGCCTCTATTTTCTTTCTTCACATTTTTCTTGAGCTTTCCTAAGAAACAGATCTGTTTATATTTCCTGGACTTACAGAGAAATGTGAAATTGCCTTTTTCATGTGTCTGGTGGTTGAACCCTCTTGTAGTTCTGAATATGTTTTTCAAGTACTTAAAAAAAATTAACTCTAAAATTGGACAAAGTTTTAAATGGACTCATGTTGATTTATATTTCTCCATGTTGAAGAAAATGCTACCTGCTAATAGACTAAGGAGGTTTGGGAAAGCAAAGGGGAGGGAAAGCAAGTGAGCTGGATGGTGTAAGGAAACAGCGAGTAAAAGGATTAGGAGTGACGGATGCAGAAGATATTTAGAAAATACTTTGGAGGGAGAAATAACTGCCTGTGAACATGTTTGTACAGAGAGATTGAATATTTTAAGACTAATCATTTATACATCTGATTTTTAAATAACAGGTGTGAGTCATATATTTAGATGTCAAAAAGCTATTGCTACAAGTGGCAACAGAGCCAAAAGGATTGCAAGAGCAGGACAGCAGTTCATCAGGACTGCAGAGGAGAGGAAGCATATGTTCTGACTACTCTCCATTGATTGGTCAGCTGCTGTTTCCATAGCAATCCATGTACAGCTCAGACATTTTTTTTCCCCTATCTGCATTACCTCCATTACATAGCAAACAACATCAAGATTAATAAACAGACATACTTGGTGAATGTAATAAGACACTGAAACCACTGTTCTTGTGGCTGATTTTCTAATTGTAGAAAGTTACAGTCTATAACAAACCCCAATCACTGACGAAGCAGCAAAGAAACCATATATTTTGTCATATTGTTGGGAAAAAAGACTTCTATCTAGATATTTTCTTGGACCACACCCATATATTTAGGAAAATAATGGAGTGTGCTTTAAGCTGGAAAGAGTGAATCCACTAGGGTTTCTTCAGATTTCTTCATTTACATGTATATTTAGATTTGTATGTAAAATGAACACATTTATTTAAGTTGTGGTTGGCATCTAAATAGTTCTTTCAGACTATTTAAAACTATTCCTTTGCATTGTGAATCTGAAAATGTATTAATTGCTAGTCCTCAGAATCTTGAACCAGAAAGATATGTTTCGTCCAAATAGCTTGATGCACTGTTTTCTCTAAATGCAACCAAAAATTTCTGAGTCCTCATTGTAGTGGGATTTGATGCTGTAGTGGAAGTGACCATCTGCTTTCCATTTACTCTGCTTTTGAAAACAGTACTTGGTTTATCTTTGGGGAAATATTCCATCCTTTACTCTGAGGTCATGTACTTTGAGGCAGCTAACTCCATTCCCAGCTCCAGGGGTGGGTAAGAGTTTAGCTCAGGAATGACATATCAGGGTCTAATGTTCCCCTAGCAATGGGGCCAAGAATGGGGTCAAGGCCAATCCAGGAGGCAGGACCAGAGTTAACTGTGAAACTTTTGCCTGAGCAAGTGGGAAAGAGGCAAGAGTCATTTTGTGGACTTTGGTCTGAGGGAATGAATCTGGAGCAGCTAGAGAGAGAGAACCTGCCTGGGAATGAGGCCATACAGAGGAGAGCAGAAACAGGAGATCAAGAGAAAGCTGTAAAATGGGAATCATAGTTGTATTTTCTTCATAGAATGCTGTGAAAGTTAAATGAGTTAGTTATATAAAGTACATAACAGTCCCTGACATGTAGAAACTGTTCAAGAAATATTCGCTGTTATTGATATTAACATTGTTAAAACCCTTGAGTCAAACCGTACCTAAAGTCAGGCTTATTTGAGTTATGTGGACCAAAAACTTTCTCCTACCTCATTCCCTCAGTTTTAATTGGTTTTCTGTCTTTCGTAAAGGAAAAAAAATTTTTTTTCTCTCTCTTTATATATGTAATGTATATATAATACTATATATATTACATATATGTAAGAAAGGAATATACATTAATCTAAAATTTGTATTTCTTACCCTACTATTCTACTTACAGGCACATATGTAAAATGTGGATGATGTTTATGCACAAAGACAGTGTTAAAATATAATAACAAAAAAGCTCAAACTCCTAATTTGTTGAAAAAACCAGGAAAGATGAAGTACTTTAAGGTCTATCTATAGAATCATATATTGTGCTGTTGTTAAAGTTATGTCCAGTAACTATTTTTAATGTGTTGGCTTATGATGTTGTGATGTTATGTTAAATGAAAAAAAGCAACAGAACAAACCACATGTGTTTATAGTATGTGTGCATGATCTCAAATATATTAAATAATTATATTAAAAAGACTGTTTTCTCTGTGTCTTGGAACTATGCATGACTTGTTTTCATTTTACTTTTCAGCATTTTATAAATTATATATAATAAGCACTTAGTACTGTAAATACTATTTATCTATACATTTATAGATTTTACATAGTCCAAAAATAGATTTGCTATTATTTTAGATCTATATTTAGAAAAGGGAATTTTGACAAATGAAGAAATAAAAAGAACATTTTGAAGTGTTCTCTAATTTCATCATTTTTAAGATTTTATTGGAAGTTCAGGCTAAGAAGTTGTAGCTTATTGAACATCTCCGTATTTGGCAGACATTTAAGACTCAGAAGACATGAATGTGAATCATATTTCAGTTTTTTTATTTCTATTATAGCATTTTTTTTTCTGTACGTGGTAAAAAGTGGACGCAGATCTAAATTTGCATCTGGTTTCCATAGTAACTGCTTTTTGGCTTTTAACATTAGGCACCACCTGTTGTTCAATGGACAAACCTCCAAATAACATCACAGGTTACAGAGGGGAAAAGGGATGCACACACCTGTCTAAAACAGCACTTCTCTGGTGTACTGTTTCTCATTAATAGCCACAAGGTATCATATACCTAAAATATCTTACACACTATCATATACCTTTTTACTATGTTTGTACATACAGCAACTGCATTTTATAAATTTAAAATATTAAATGTTTACTCTCATACATTGCTATGCCAATATGAATCTCACAACCAAGCAAAACAGAACATTATAGAACTGCAGAACTATGCTGTGTATTTTATGTGATACTTGAAGATTCTGAAAATTACAACATAGTTAAAACTCACACAAGCTCTCTGGTTTTCTAGATTTGCACAAGAAAACACACACAGAGTCACACTTCTAAATATATCAAGTTATTTTAGAAATTGTGCAAACCCTTTTTCTCTGATTCATTTTTAGTCTTTCCTACTTGCAAGCAAACCAGCTGTTGGGGAAGACTTAAGGGTTTTCCTTAATTAAGATGATTTCTCATTGCTCCAATTTAAAGACCCTAAATTATGATAGGAGGAGTCTCTCTCCCTAAAAAGACTTGTTTTGCAAAGGGCAAAATAATTTTCAGAAACTGGCTTACTCACGTTTTATCATCCCTTGGATATATGTGATTAAACTTTTAAGGTCAGTTAGAAAAAAACCTCAGATGCATTTTGAAGAAAAAAAAAAAAGATCAGCTGCTCAAAATAGTTTATAGCATATATTATGAAAGAATGTGGCTCACAGTCTAAAACAATCAATTTAAACAGGGTTATTTCAGCTGTAAATTGAGTATATGTATTATTTTTTATTTCTCTATTTGCTTCCCAACATCTAATTTTTCCTACCTTCAGGTTGTTAACACAGCCTCCTATCAATCCAGCATCTAAGTCAGGAATTCTGATCAGGTTCTGTCAGTCTTAACCTCTTAACTTCTGATGTTCACGTTGCTTTTGTAAATGCACAATTCCCCTCCCCACCATGCCTTTTTCTCTTCTTTCCTCTCCATTGTGAAGCAGAGGAAAAAGGTTTTTTTGGTTTTTTTTTTTTTTTGAAGGCTAACAGGACTAGTTCAAGCCCCAGTTTCACACGTATGTTGGTCCATTTTCTGCTGCTTGTAATAGAGTACCTGAAACTGGGTAATTTATAAAGAAAAGCAATTTATTTCTTACAGTTATGGAGGCTGAGAAGTCCATGGTCAAAGGGCTGCATCTTGTGAGGGCCTTCTTGATGGTGGGGACAATGCAGATTCCCGAGTTAGCAAAGAACATCACATAGCAAGGGGACTGATTGTGCTAGCTCAGATCTCTCTTCCCCTTCTTATAAAGCCACTAATCTTATTCCCATGATAACCCATTAATCCATTAACTAATGAATGGATTAATCCATTCATGAGGGCAGAGCCCTCATGACCCAATCACCTCTTAAAGGCACGCCTCTCAGTACCACCACATTGGAGATTACATTTCAACATGATTTTTGAAGGGCGCAAATATTCAAACCATAGCAACATGCATTAGCCATGTGACTTGTCTGAGCCTCAGGTTTCTCTGAAGAGAGAGGTAATAAGACCAATTTCACATAGTAAAGTGAGGATGAAATATAGCAAAGCATATATTACTAAGCATGATACTTAGGAGGCACTCACAAGTTTTATTTCCCTGATCCTTCTTCACTTCCAAGGTTTTCCAAGATCCTCAGTTGGAGGTTAAAGCAGTCAATTCCTGGTACTACTCAGAAACCCAGCAATTTTCCCTTCCATACAGCTGCTACATGGCCTTTGTCCTTATCTCCACTTTCTTACTAACCACCGAGGTAGCACAGCAGGGTGACCCCAAGGCTTCAGGGAAATGAAATGCATTTCTTTCTCACAAACAGTTATAACCTGTTGGTTCAAATCATGGTAAAGCAGAATATAACTTCCAGATCCCTGAAAAGAAGCAATCAAAATAGGATTAAAGGAGATGGTATTTGCAAAGTGTTTAGCACAGTACCCAGCACACAGTAAATGCTCAGTAAATGTTACCCCTTCCCATAGATTATTTTTGGAATGAATGGCTAAATAGGTCAGTAAGGGCACCACAAGATGTTTAGTTGAACAGTATTAAATGAACAAATAATAATGGTGACCATGAGTATGAAACCAATTTCTGGTTAAACAGGAATTTGCCGAGATGAAATTTCAGATGAAACATAAAAGGTAGGATATCTCATTTCTCTCAAGACAAAGTGGTAGATTAAATTAAGTAGAGACAGAAACCACAATACTTTTACTTCATTCACAGCTGAAGTCAATATAGAAAGACTCCCCCAAAATATTTCATCTTGGATTTTAGAAACATGATTCTGGAACATAATAATCTCTAATGTGAACAAGAGTAAGAGATGAAATTGTTCTGAACTTTTCATGTTAGCTTCAACACTCTATCAGCTTTACCATTAAAACAGAGAAAAATAATAAATTAAAAAGAAAAAGCTGTATTGCTGGTCTGAAAGCTGTAAACATGAAAGTTACTCATTCCACCCCCAAATCCTCCCACTGTAGTCTGAAGGAATACTGGTGATAAGAAAAATATTATAGCTTGCTTAGAATGATAACATTTAGCTAGGCATTATGGCTCACGCCTGTAATCTCCCAGCACTTTGGGAGGCTGAGGCAGGCAGATCTCTTGAGCTCAGGAGTTTGAGACAAGCCTAGGCAACAGGGCGAAACCCCATCTCTACAAAAAAAAAAAAAAAAATTTAGCCAGGCATGGTGGCATATACGTATAGTCCCAGACACTTAGGAGGTTAAGACTAAGGATGAGGATTGATTGAGTCCAGGAGTTTGAGGCTGCAGTGAGCCATGAGTTCACCACTGCACTCCAGCCCGGGCAATGGGAGTAAGGCCTTGTCTTTAAAAAAAAAAAAAAAGATGATAACATTTTAGATGTCAGAAACATCATAAAGATACTCCAGATCAGAGACTCTTAATCTGGAGTGCATGGGATAAATTTGGGGGAGTGTCTGAACTCTCTGAAATTATGTGCCAAACCATGCACTGTGTAGTGTGTGTATGTGGTGGTGGGGGGAGCGGGGAAGCGGGTGTGCGTGTGGGTGTGTGTGTATGTGTGGAAAGAAATGATTTATCTATTGAAAGTCTAAAACAGTTGATGTAGCGATCAGGGCATTGATTTTGCTTTTTCCCTAGATAAGACTGTGGCTGAGCTGATACCATTCGATTACAGAATAAAGAACCAATTTTCTGTAAAAAATTTTCTTAACTGGAAGTTCACAGGCTGTTAGTGTAAGCTCACCAATGGAGGTACAAGCCTTGAATATAAAGGAGAGTGACACAGCAAGAATTCCCCCTCTTGGATCAGGTGAGATTCTAATTTGCACAAATAGTGTAATTGGCCCCTGTTAGGCACCTTAGGCCCAAGAGAAACTACACTGGGATTGATTGCATCTATTTCTGGTTTGTGTGGCCACCTCATTTCTCAAATATTTTGTATTTTTGGGAAAATAAGTTAGAAATCCAATCTAACTATGCAGAGGATGCCTGCCTGTGTATGGTCACTTTTTGCTAATCTGTAATATTGCAACATGCATAAATCTAAGGAGAGAAGTTGTGGCTTTTATCAGATTCTCAAATGGCACTTGACCCAAAGGGCTTAAGAATCGTCTAGCTACAGGAATAAAATAATTTTATAGACATGAAAAGTGGAGTCTTAGAGAAGTTAGGGGTTTTCCCTCAGAACAATTGGCAGAACCATGACTAGTAAATAATTCTATCTAGTCCCACTTCATCACTTTTGCCACAAAACCCTAGGAGAAACTAAGGACTTTAGAGGCCTCATGGGTGATCAGGTGAGCTACTGTTAACATCACATCACTCTAAATTAGGAGTAGGATGTTATTCCATGGGTTGTGTTTCTCCTTTTTCTTAGTCTTTGTTTCAGAAAGAGCATGATAAACCAGAGCAATCAGATAACGAGACAACAGTCAAAGCACCAGGGACCTATGGAATCTTACACAGATATACAAGTACATGAATAGAGTTGAAGATCCTCTGCTATTACTCAGTGAATAAACCCTAGGCATAAAAACTAACATCTCTCCCTCTTGGTTTTAGCTGCATGATGGAATGACTTTGACAGCCAAAACTATTCTAGTGAATTTGTGTCTCCATCTCCAATGGTCTTGTCATTTGTGTCTCTGATGAGATTAACCCACTAGACTGTTTCTGGGAGTATTCCAGGGAATTTCATTTAGCACACTAACAGAACCTTTTTACTCAAACAACATCTCAACCCAATGGATTTTTGAGGTCTCTCCTTCTTCTAATAGCCTGCTCTTGGTTTTGGTGCCCTCTACATTTGTTTTTCTTCTTCTGACATCACCACCTCTTTCTGCTTGTGCCCATCTTTCTTGCTTCATTTGATTGCCTATCTTTCTTCACAGATTAAACGAGTATCTGACTGGGTTAACTAAATCACATAGCTTGATAAATAATTTCTTGAGCTATTCATCAGCATGGCAACAAAAAGGGTTTTCTGGAATATAATATTAGGTATGCTATTCTGAAGTCAGACAAATGGCCCATTTTGTGCAATGTTCATGTCATACAGAGTCACAGCAGGATGTTCGTAGAAACACATGGCAGCTCTCTATGAAGTAAAATTCTAATGGGTAAAATATTCTGAACATTCTCAACTTCCCCTTAGTAACTCATTCCATCAGTAACAATATACAAATAATGTTTATTGAGTAACTACTGTATGCCAGACATTGTGCAAGCTTCTTTAAATACATTTTCTTATTTAACTGTCAAAATTAAATATAATGAGTACCATAATCCTCCTAATTTTACAGATGAGGAAACCTATTTAGAGAGTTTAAGTAGGCACTAAGGGGCAAAGTAAACTCAATCCAGGTCAGTAGGTCTCCACAGATGGTTTTATCATTATGCATATCACATGCACACATTAAAATATCTTAAAACATACGTATCATTAGTTTCAGTTTTAACCACTTCTTGATGTTAAATTCCATTTTATGGCTATAGCATATACTGTTTCTGTGTGTCTTTCATAAAGGGAGTACTTTCAAATTTAATAATGCAATTCATCTGGGTTAGCATTTGGTGAATGAGTCTACATTCATCTTATCTCTCCAGGAGGCCCACAATCTAATTAGTAGGAGTCCCAGAAAAACAAAAAAGGAGATGGTAAGAAACAATTTCTTAAAGAAGTGATACAAGAACATTTTCTAGAATGAAAAGACGTGAATCTCAAGCCCACTGAATTCCTGGCATAGCAATTTTTAAAAAGATATTTCTGTCATGGAAATTCCAAACATTAGGAGTAAAAACAAGATCTTCAAAGTTTCCAGAGAGAAAGACAGATTACATAGAAAAGAAAAACTTCAAACTTCTTAGCAGACACATGCAAGAATCTGGAAGATAATGGAGACTTGCCTTCTACATTTTGAGGGAGACATGTTTGACCCAGAATTCTTTCTAGAGCTTCCAGAGTCTATACTTCACCAAAAATGGTAGATAAAACCAAGAATGAGGAAGACATGAAACACAGGAGACAAGAAATGCAATAGTATAGAGGCAAAGGCAAACCCCAGGGTAATTGGGAAGTGAATGCCCAGGGTGGTGATTTTGCAGAAGACCTAGGAGCAACAAGTATAATTGGTGTAGGAAGACAGAGGACTCTAGGAAACATATCACCAGAAAAAAAAATAGAACTGATGGGATATGTGACAGGTTTAAACACATGGACAACTGAGAGATACTTAATAGAGCCACTGGGGGAGTGTGGGGAAACTTAGCCAGTAGACATCTTAGCATATAAAATACATTATATATATATATATATATTTATGTATAATCACATATATAAATATATATATGAGGTAATTGATGGCTTCAGAAAAACAAAAACATTGTATATAGATAAAAGTGTGATGGTTTATTAGTTAGCACAACTATAAGCCATATTTATATAGACATAATAATAAAAATGCTAAATATGAACTAAACAAAATTAAGAAATGTGCAAGACTTGAATGAACAAACAAATAAACCTTATGAACAGAATAAAATATGTCTTGAGTAAGGAGAAATATGCCATGTTCCTGATAAGGAGACTGGGTTTTATATAGAAGATACATTTCCCAAATGCATCTGTAAGTGCAATGCTATCCTAAACAAAATGCCAAAGTGATATTTTTAATGTAAATTTTTCAGTTGTTACCAAATTTCCAAAAAGTAAATACATGAGAATTGCATTCAGGGTGCCTGCTCTCTAAAATTTAAAAATTTACTATAAAGTTTCAGTGATTTTGGCATCCGTTGAACACACAAAAAAAGGACCCAGGGTCAAATGTGGGAATTAAATGACTCATAATTGGGGTGTTTAAAAGCAGAAGGGGACAAACCAAATTAGTAAAAATCAAAAGAATTTTACAGCAAACTGCTAAAGAATAGCTAATGCTAATACAGAGAAAGAGACACTCTCGTACAGTGTGGGGACAGTGTTGCAACTTGGCAATATCTATCCAAATTACCCTTTGATCTTGCAATGGTCTTTGCTCAGGATTATTACTACAAAATATAACATATATGGGAATATTGGCGCAAGACTTTTTTATTACAGCAAAAGACTTAAAGTGACAAAAATCTGATAGGAAGTGATCTCTAAGAAATATTTTTAAGTGAAAAAGCAAAGTACAGAACAATATCTATACCATACAGGCATATATTGTTTTGTGTGCTTCACTTTATTATGCTTCAGAGTTATTTGGTTTTTTATAAATTGAAGGTTTGTGGCAACCCTGCATCAAGCAAGTCTATTGGTGCCATTTTTTTTTCAACAGCGTGTACTCACCTCATGTCTCTGTGTCACATTTTAATAATTCTTGCAATATTTCAAACTTTTTCATTGTTGTTATATCTGCTATGGTGACCTGTGATCACTGATCTTTCGTGTTACTTTGTAATTGTTTTGGGGCACCATGGACAGTGCCCATATAAGACATTGAATTTAACTGCACTGTTGTGTGTGCTCTGACTGCTCCATTGATCTGCCGTTCTTCCATCTCTCTCCCTCTCCTCAGGCCTCCCTTTTCCTTATGACACAATGATATTGAAGTTAGGCCAATTAATAACCCTACAATAGCCTTTAAGTGTTCAAGTGTAAGGAACAGTCACATCTCTCACTTTAAATCAAAAGCTAGACATGATTAAGCTTAGTGAGCAAAGCACACCAAAAGGTCAAATAGCCTGAAAGCTAGGGCTCTTGTACCAAACAGTTAGCCAAGTTATAAATGTAAATGAAAAGTTCTTAAAGGAAATTAAAAGCACTACTTCAGTGAACACAGGAATGATAAAGAAGTGAAATGGCCTTCTTGTTAATATGAGGAAAGTTTTAGTGGTCTGGATAGAAGATCAAATAAGCCATGACATTTCCTTAAGCCAAAGCGTAATAACCTAGAGGAAGGCCCTGATTCTCTTCAATTCTATAAAGGCTGAGAAAAGTGAGGAAGCCACAGAAGAAAAACATAAGGCTAGCAGAGATTGGTCCACGAGAGTTAAGGAAAAAAGTCACCTCCATAGCATAAAGGTGTAAAGGGAAGCAGCAAGGGCTACTGGAGAAGCTACAGCAAGTTATCTGGATCTAACTGATTCAGAAGATCTAATGTCATTGATCAAGATGGCTACAATAAACAACAGATTTTCAATGTAGATAAAAGAATCTTATATAGCACTGGAAGAAGACGCCATCTAAGACTTCCATAGCTAGAGAGGAGAAATCAAAACCTGGCTTCAAGGCTTCAAAGGACATGCTACCTTATGTTAGGGACTAATGTAGCTGGCAGCTTTAAGTGGAAGCCAATGCTCATTCACCATTCTGAAAATCCTAGAGCCCTTAAGAATGATGTTAAATCTGCTGTCTGTGTCCCATAAATTGAACAACAAAACCCGGATAACAGCACATCTGTTTACAGCATGTTTTACTGAATATTTTAAACCCACTGTTGAGATCTATTTTTCAGGAAAAAATAAAGATTTATTTCAAAGTATTACTGCTCAATGACAATGCACCTGGTCACCCAAGAGCTCTGATAGATATGTTAATGGAGATTAATGTTGTTTTCATTGCTGCCAATGCAACACACATTCTGCAGTCCATGGATCAAGCAGTCATTTGGACCTTCAAGTCTTATTAAAGAAATACATTTCATAAGACTATAGCCTCTATAGATAGTGATTACACTAATGGATATGGACAAAGTAAATTGAAAATATTCTGGAAATGATTTACCATTCTAAATCCTATTAAGAACATTTGTGATTCACGAGAAAAGGTCAAGATAACAACATGAGCAAGAGACTGGAAGAAGTTGATTCCAATTTTTATGGATAACTTTGTGGAGTTCAAGACTTCAGTGAAGAAAGTAACTGCAGATGTGGTGGAAATAGCAAGAGAACTAGAATTAAAACAGAGGCTGAAGATGTGACTGAATTGCTGCAATCTCATGAACAACTTAAACAGATGAGGCATTGCTTCTTATTGTTGAGCAAAGAAAATGGTTTCTAGAAATAGAATCTGCTCCTGTTGAAGATGCTGTGAACATTTGGAAATGGCACAAAAGATTCAGAATATTACGTAAGTTTAGTTGGTTAGGCAGTGACAGGGTTTGAGAGGATTGCCTCCAAATTTGAACTAAATTTGAAAGAAATTCTGTAAGCAGAATGCTATCAAACAGCATTGCATGCTACAGAGAAATATTTAATGAAAGGAAGAGGCAATTGGTGTAACAAACTTTATCCTTTATTCTTATCCAATCTTCAGCAACCACCACCCTGATCAGTCAGCAGCCATTAACCTCAAGACAAGACCCTCCATCAGCAAAAAGATTATGTCTTGCTAAAGGTTCAGGTGAATGCGAGCATTTTGGGCAGTATTTTAAATAAGGTTTATACTTTTTTTAGACATAGTACTTTACATACTTAATAGACTGCATTATAGTGTAAACATAACTTTTTTTTTTTTTTTTTGAGATGGAGTCTCGGGCTCTGTCACCCAGGCTGGAGTGCAGTGGCCGGATCTCAGCTCACTGCAAGCCTCGGCCCCGGTTCACGCCATTCTCCTGCCTCAGCCTCCCGAGTAGCTGGAACTACAGGCTTCCCACCTCGGGCCCGGGCTAGTTTTTTGTATTTTTTAGTAGAGACGGGGTTTCACCGGGTTCACCAGGATGGTCTCGATCTCCTGACCTTGTGATCCGCCCGTCTCGGTCTCCCAAAGTGCTGGGATTACAGGCTTGAGCCACCGCGCCCGGCCAAACATAACTTTTAAATGCACTTGAAAACCAAAAGCTTCACAGGACTCTCTTTATTTGCTTTGTTGCAGTGATCCAAACCCATGGAACCAAACCTACGATATGTCTAAGCTATACCTGTACTACTATTTATGGAAAAAAAAACAGGACAATTGTCAGTGCATACGTGCATGTGGATGTAACTGGAAGTGTACACACAGACTCTCCATATGTATTTGTTTGTCTTTGTGTAAAGTATCTTTGGATGCTGATTACACTGGATTCTCCAAGCTAAGGGAATGATGGATAACTAGGTGACAAATTTGGGATAAAAACCTTTCACACGTACCCTTTTGTGACTATTGGATTTTTAACCACAGTGCTGTAAGTAAGCCAACATTTTTAAAATATTGAAAAAAAATTAGTCAGTATATGATGGAATTTCTACATTGATTTTGAGGTTTGAGTTGGCTAGTTCTTTGATATCCTAGTTAAGCATCATTGTAGGAAGCATTTCCTGACACTGCTGCTAGGCAGAAATAATACGTGCCTTCTTCCATGGCACTTTGAATATCATTCTGTTATCACCTTTTCAATATTGTATTATAGTTAGCTATGTATAATTTTGTCTCCTCTATTAGAGTGTGAGGGCCTCTGTAGGACAGAGATAGATAGATATTCATAGATGCATTTATTCATTCACTTATTAAGTGAGTACTAGACAAGGTGTTTATTCAACCACGTATCTTTGGTACCTGGCCTGGTCACTGACATATAAGAATTCAATGCACTGCTTTTGAATGAATGTATGAATAAATGAATAATGTGAGTTCAGCAATTTATGATAAGATTCAGGATGATAGCTCCACCAAATCAGTATTGTTCATAATCCTGAGGACTTTCAAAAAATACTAACTCTTCTTGCCTCAAAAATTAAGCTGCAATTATGTTGAACACAAATTTCAAGTATTTGTTAAAAACAACTCTTAATCTACCTGTAGACAGATTAAATATATTCATTCAGACACAAAGGAGACCCTAAAGTGTCTTCAAATAATATTTCATTACTTTCCTTCCTGGTATATTTGCAAATACCATGATTAAATCTAACAGAATAAACTGACATAAGCAATTACCATTTTTAGTGCAAAATATTTTATAATTACAAGTATCACGCATCACTTGGGCAAAATCTTTCCCACAATAACTCTGGGAAATAAGAGATTTTGATAGAGATAACCAGATAAATGCAGCATGATTCCTACCAAGTCAAACAACATGTCAACAGCATTACTGGATTGAACACAAATGGATCTGTGCTCTAAAGCCACGGTTTAACCTGTTTCCTCTCTCAAATTAAAAAACATCTTTAGGCTGAAACAGAAGAGGTAGTAGAAGAATATTGGTAATCTCCAACCCAAACACCTCTGATAAGAGAGGATATGGTGCTGGAAGTACTGAGTCCAATCCTAAGTGACACACACAAAGGTAGGGACTGACTACCTGGGTGGTGATGGGTATTTTGCTTGAAAACCATGATTGTAAGTGGCTTTTCACAGAATTCCTGGGATCTATGAAAAAGAAGATTTGTTAAAACATTGACTTCCTGAAGGAGTCAAATGGTCTCGCAGCTTCCTTTGCAGAACTCTGTATTCACTACTGTATCTTACTGCAGTTTCATGGATTTACTCCTCCATCCCCATCCCCACCTCCCCTGAGAGTGCTTCTCAAGAATATATATTATCATTTTTTGTTTTTAATCCCCAGTGGTTTGCCTAGTGCTATGCAGAAAATAGGACTTAATAAATATGCAGACGAAATAATACAGTTCTTATTCAAAGTCAGTATGATATAGTAGAAAGTGGTCTACTCTTGGCTCTGTCCCTAAGAAGCAGATTCATCTAACACATGTCACAGTAAATCCAGTTTCAATCTACTCTTCTGAAAAATGAGTGGGTCAATAGTTGACTTCTAGTAATATTTTTGGTTTTAAAGTTCTATGATTTTATGTAAGTGTGACTATTGGAGCAAGAGAGAGGCAGGGTCATGACAGATCAATAAAGAAATAAAATCTAAAACAGTAAGGCTGTATTCAATCCTTACTATGTACCTGGAACTGTGCTGAGAAAGGTCTTTACTTTCATTTTTCTCATTTACTCTTCACAACAGCCCTGGGATTCAGAAACTATTGAAACCCCATTTCATGCATGGAGAAGTTGAGGTACAGGGAGATGAGTAATTTGGATGAGTTCACAAAACTAGTCTGACTAAGGAGTTTGAGCTTTTTAATCACAACTCGATTTGTACTCTACATAATTACAGTCCCAAAAAGATGGCTGGATTTACATCAACCTGAAAATGATGATCTAGCCAGTGGCATGTAAGTACTCATGACAGATAAATAACATAATTGATTTCTTATCAGGAAATCTAATTTGTGTAACTGTATAATATCCTTCTCTTCCCTTTTCCCAAGACTTTAAAAGGGCATAAATATTTAATCCTCTAGTTCTTTTTATCAGACTTACTGCATACTAAGATATGGGCAGCTCTGGGTGGGCTTAGTCAGCTCTAAGGATAGGTCTACAGTCAGGATGGATGAATTCAATATAATCCTTTCCATTAATACACCACTCTCATTTAAAATTACCAAAAGTGTTTAACACGACACAGCTTTCCTAAACTTTATTTGCGACTAAACTTTATATAGCCTTTGAATCATCACAGCATTTATGGGTTTTTCTGTTCCATCAATCCACCGCTATTGGGAGGCCTACCTAACTTGGGTGCCGTAAAAGAATAGATACCGAGAAAGTCATGGTCCCTGCTTTCAATAAACTCGTATCCTGCAATGGTTTGTACAAAAGTGTGCAATTGAAACATACATGTTGATTGAACAGGGAAATTGTTCTATAAAATGGCAGTACCACAACACAAATATAGATCTCTCTGTAGCTAAAGCTTAGACACACACACACTCTCTCTCTCTCTATCTGTATCTATCTATCTATCTATCTATCTATCTATCTATCTATCTATCTATCTATCTATCTATATGTTCTACAGGTAACATCTTGGTTGAGAAGTTCCTTGATATCAAGGACTGGATTATGTACTCTGTAATGAGGTCATAGTGTCATACACAGAGCAGAACTCAGTAAATGCGGTGGATGGTAGTGTGGAATAAAGTCAAACCAAACAGTGATATTAAAGGAAAATAATATTTCCTTACGGATGCACTAAAAAGAACATGACTTGTTTCCATAGAATTCTTGCAAAGAAATCATGACTGTGACCTGAAACATGTCATGAGGAAACATCAGGCAGACCTAGGTTGAGGATCATTCTGAAGACTAATCAGTGTCCAATAGAACTTTTTCCAATGATGAAAATGTCCTATGTTTTTAGCTGCACTGTCAAATTTGATAACCACATGTCAAATGTGCCTATTGAACACTTAAACATGGCTAGTATGACTGAGAGGTGGAATTTTAAATTTTATTTTAATTAGTTTTAACAACCACATGTACTTAGTGGCCACCATATTAGATGGCCCAGCTATAGACCCTCAACTATCTAATGAGAAGACGAAAAACAAGGGCAGAGTGAAGAACTGGTCACAGGTTGGAAAAGACCAAAGAGATATGACAAGTAAATGCACTGAGTTCCTGGATGAGATCCTGGAGCAGAAGGAAAAAAGAGTCATCGCTGGAACAGTTTGAATAACGTCTGTGTTTTAGATAGAAGTGTGGTATTACTATTTCTTGACTTCGAGCGTAAGAAAGTATCCTTGTTTTTGGTAAATGGGAGAATTCTGGGGTGATAGGAAATACTATTTGCAGTTTACTCTCAAATGGTTCATAAAAGGCTAATATTAAAAGAGCAATAAATACAATAAGAATTTACATTACATAAGGAAAATTCTAAATTGCATGAAGAGAAAGCTTATTTGGAAGATTTTATCTTTGTCTCAAAGGGTAAGAATCATTTTTATTTTTATTTTATTTACTCAATTTATTTATTTATTTTGAGACAGGATCTCGCTCTGTCACCCAGGCTGGAGTGCAGTGGCAGGATCTTAGCTCTCTGCAAACTTTGCCTCCCAGTTTCAAGTGATTCTCCTGCCTCAGCCTCCTGAGTAGCTGTAATTACAGTCATGCACCACCACGCCCGGCTAATTTTTGCATTTCTAGTAGAGATGGGGTTTCGCCATGTTGGCCAGGCTGGTCTCAAACTCCCAGCCTCAAGTGATCGGCCCATTTCTGCCTCCCAAAGTGCTGAGATTACAGGCATGAGCCACTGCGCCCAACCAGGAATGATTTTTAAAAGTGAAGATAGTGTAAGAGGTTATTCATGTCAGTGAAAATAGTATCCCTAAATAAACTTCAGAAGCCTAAAATAAAAATCATGGTAAAGCTCCAATTCCTTGTCTAGCAACTTCATAAGAAGTCACTCATCCCGTGCTTGAACACTTCTAGAAACAAAAAAAATCATTACCTACGCTGAGGAAGCTCATACTGTCATCAGACAGGTCTAACTTTTAGAAAATTATTCTTTATTTGAAAACAAAATCTATCTACATAAATTCCTCCACCTTCACTCCCTTGGTCATACTGCTTCTCTTTAAGGCCATAAAGAACAAGTCTGACCCCTGTTTGTCTTCCACATGATGGTTTTCTGCATATTTTAAAACAATGGACTCTTTCCTAAGCTAAATATCATAAATCCCCACTTTTTTTAGTCTTTTCAATCTTACTTTTCTGAACATGTAAAGATTTTTCTATATCTTTCTTAGAATGTGGTGAGCCTACAAGAGTCCAACATTCTTCATATCATCTGAGCAGGATGATAGGAATTCTGCTTTGGGAGAATTCTTCCATTGAGTTTAACAATAGCTAAAAGTTCTCTTGCTTGAGCTGTCTTGCATATTACTATGGGGTACTTGGTTTTTACAACTCAAATGTAGGAATTTACATTTTATCACTATTGCCTGAATTTTCTTGGAGTCCAGTAATCACTCCAGCTTGCAGAGATCCTTTTGGGTCCTGACTTGACATACAAAATATTTTATATCCCTCCCAGCTTTATATCATTTTTAATTATAATGAGATTAGTTGTTATGTGGTTATTATTAAAATTTAATTATAATAATTACTGTAAAATGAATTAGAAAATGATTTATATTAAGAGATAAATCACAAAGGATAATAAAATGCAGAATTATAAAAATTACTGACAAGACAATGGTTTGTATGAAGAGATATTGAGAGAAACTAGGAGTTAGAATATGTCAAAGAGAGAATCATAAAGTAAGCAATTGGTAAAACATAGAAGAACAAGAATTTTACTTATGAATTAAAAGTCACTGCTCCAGAAAGGCACAGGCATAAGTTCATCTAAATCTTAATGTATTTAATAACAAGAGCTATTTTGCTTCTATTTGATAAGATATTGGGATATGCCATCCAAAGTTGGTGTGCTTGAGCTATGTTGTAAATAAGGTCTTAAATCTGCTGCTAAAATTTTTTAGTGATTTCCCCTATCATCTAAAGAGAGAATTCATGATATGGAAAGTAACACTCTCTACACCTAGCTCAGGTGCCTTAATATCTTGCCACCCTTCTCTACATGGAGAAGTATATAATGTATATACATAAGATATATCATATATTAATTATATTATTGTATGTATTATGTACATCATATATATAATTTCTGGGCACCCTTCCTTCCTTCACTTGATAAACCCTTTGCTCAGCTTAGTTAAGGCACCACATACTTTCAAAATGACTATGTTTCTTCCTTTTGGCCTCCATTTATTTGCCATGTGTATGTATTTTGTGCATATGTTGACAGAGGACACCCTTATCATTACTTCTTTGTCTTTATAAGCTACTGCAGGGAGGCTAACAGAGGAATATTTGGCATATAGTAGATGGTTAATCTCTATGTGTTGAATGAATGAAGAAGGAATATAGAATATCGAGTATATAGATGCACCCAGGTGTAACAGCTGCCACTGAGGGATCGAGATGACTGGCTCACTCCTAATAGATCTTCAGAAGGAAGGCACTGAAAGTGGATGGAGGGAAGAAACAGAAGCTGAGCTGAAGGGAGAGGAAGCTGGGAATCCTGCACAGAGCAACTGTCCACCGGGACTCATTCCTGGCCCCTGACAACTCTGGGGGAAGGAGTGAGTTCAACTGGCAAGGAGTAACCTGCTTTTGCCAAAGGCCTCTAGAATCCCAGCAGGAGGAGACTCTTCAACCACCACGAAGACTTGAGTTGGTGAGGAGAACTGCTTAGAGAAGTAGCAGGGGCAGCATGCCAGGTTTTGCAGAGCTAAGGGGATTTGGTGCAGGAGTATCAGTAAGGGAGCATGGTGAGGGATGCCCATCCCTCCAGGCTCCACTTGCTTCCAGAGGAGACTTTAGCCCTAGGGGAACTGTCAACCTGAACTCTGCAGGGCAGTCTTGCCCATCAGATGGGGCTGGTCTGACCTGAGCACCTCTTGGTCTGCTGACCTCTCCCCGGGCCCCAGTCTGGCCAAGCCTGCTGACAGTGCAGACGCAGGTGCCCTGGGGGCCCACACTGTAGCTCCTACACAGGCAGACTGCACCTGACCAGCAGAGAGCTCCAGCAGAGTGGTCCCCAGAGCAACGCACCAACTCACCTGATCTCTCCCCCATGGAGCTTGCCTGGGCCCACTGCCACCCCACATATTGCTCTGCCAGCACGTGTGTGTACCTGTGGATTTTGCCTTCCCTGACCCACCAGCATGCATGTGTGTGTGTGCTACCTTACCACCATTGCACTTTGCTCCCCCTCCCTCGCCTTACCACCACTGCATTCAAGCCTTGGAGGGCACAGAGCCCACTAGCTCCATCCCCACCTGTGCCCTGCCCTTGCACCAACACTGCTGCCAGAATGAAAGTAGGCAAGGAGAACAGAGTCCCTCCTCCACCCTGACTAGCCACCTGGGCTAGGTTAACATACAGAAATTACACATTCAGACCCACTCCTGCCAGCACCCTGCCCCTGTGCTAACAACACCACCAGAGCAACTGTGTGCACAGTCACCAGTGGGAGACCCCTGACCCCCCAACTGTACTGCCTCTGCCAGTGTTGTGAATGCCCACAGAGAGGCTGGCACCCTGAAGCCAGTTTTTCACTCTGCCACAGCTGACAAGCATATGCCCTGTAGCACTGCCGCTGCTGGAACATGTAAACGAAGACGGATCCTGCTGCCACTGCCCTACAAAATGCTTTGGCTGGCAACACCCACTGGAGTGTAGAGACTAGTGGTCTTGGAGCAGCTAGGCTCCTCTAGTGAAGTGGGTTCCTGACCTTGAGGAACCAGAGAACAAATTCAGGACCAACACAAGTCCCCCAGAGTTAGAGCATATAGTCCAGCAGTTGAGAGCTGAGCCTTGGCCCCCTAAAATTGCCCAGAAATGAATCCAGTCGACTGAACCCACCTTATACTATAATCAAACTCTCAAGGGAATAAAATACAATGAAGTAAGAAAAAAAAAAACCCTTCCAAAGAAAAGAAATTCCAACGCCAAATTTAATATCTGGCCAAACTAAGCTTCACAAGCAAAGGAGAAATAAGATCCTTCTCAGACAAGCAAATGCTGAGGGAATTTGCTATCACCAGACCTACCTTACGAGAGCTCCCAAGGGAATACTAAATATGGAAAAGAACAACCGTTACCAGCCATGATAAAAACACACTGAAGTACACAGACCAGTGACACTATAAAGCAACCACATAAACAGGTCTGCAAAATAACCAGTTAACATCATGATGACAGGATCAAATCCACACATATCAATACTAACCTTAAATGTAAATGGGCTAAATGCCCCAATTAAAAGACACAGAGTGGCAAGCTGGATAAAGAACCAAGACCTATTGGTATGCTGTCTTCAAGAGCCTCCAATGCAATGACAAACATGGACTCAAAATAAAGGGATGGAGAAAAATCTACCAAGCAAATGAAAAACAGAAAAAAAGCAGAGGTTGCAATCCTAGTTTCTGACAAAACAGACTTTAAACCAACAAAGATAAAAAAAAGACAAAGAAGGGCATTACATTATGATAAAGGGTTCAATTCAACAAGAAGATCTAACTATCCTAAATATATATGTAACCAACACAGGAGCACCCAGATTCATAAAGCAAGTTTTTTTTTAGAGACCTTCAAAGAGACTTAGACTCACACACAATAATAGGGGAGACTTTAACAGCCCACTGACAATATGAGATGCATCATTGAGAAAGAAAATTAAAGATATTCAGGACCCGAACTCACCACTGGATCAAATGGACCTGATGGATATCTATAGAACTCTCCACATTAAAATAATAGAATATACATTCTTCTCATAGTCACATGGCACATACTCTACAATCAGTCACATAATCAAAAGTAAAACATTCCTCAGTAAAGCAAAATAACTGAAATCATAACAAACAGTCTCTTGGACCACAGTGTAATCAGATTAGAAATCAAGACTAAGACATATACTAAAAACCATACAATTACATGAAAATAGAATAACCTGTTCCTGAATGACTCCTGGGTAAATAATAAAACTAAGGTTGAAATTAAGAAGTTCTTTGGAGCTAATGAGAACAAAGATACAACATACCAGAATCTCTGGGACATAGCTAAGGCAGTGATAAGACAGAAACTGATAGCACTAAATGCCCACATAACAAAGTTAGGAGGATCTCAAGTTAACAACTTAATGTAACAACTAAAAGAACTAGGGAACCAAGAACAAACTAATCTCAAATTAGCGGAAGACAACAAGTAACCAAAATCAGAGCTGAATTGAAGGAGACTGAGACAGTATGAAAAGCATTCAATAGATCAACAAATCCAGAAATTGGTTGTTTGAAAAAATCAATAAGATATATAGGCCACTAGTTAGACAAATAAAGAAGAAAAGAGAGAAGATCCAAATAAACATAATTAGAAACAAAAAAGAGGATATTGACCCCACAGCAATACAAGCAATCATCAGAGAATATTATACACATAGAACATCTCCATGTACATAAGCTAGAAAATCTAGAAGAAATTGATAAATTCCTAGACATATACATATTCCCAAGACTGAACCAGGAATAAATTGAATCCCTGAACAGACCAATAACAAGCTGTGAAATTAAATCAGTAATAAATAGCTTACCAACAACAACAACAACAAAAAACCAAAACCAAAAATCCCAGGACCAGATGGAATCGTGGCCAAATTCTACTTGAACTATGAGGAAGAGTTGGTACCATTACCATTCCAACTGAAACTCTTCCAAAAAATTAAAGAGGAAGGACTTCTCCTCAACTCATTTAATGAAACCAGCATCATCCTGATACCAAAACCTGGGAGAGACACAACAAAAAAAGAAAACTTTAGGCCAATATTATTGACAAACATTGATGCAAAAATCCTCAACAAAATATTTGAAAACCAAATCCAGCTTATCCACCACTATAAAGTAGGCTGTAATCCCTAGGATGCAATTTTGGTTCAACATATGCAAATCAATAAATGTGATTCATCACATAACCAGAACTAAAGAGAAAAACCACGTGGTGATCTCAACATGTGCAGAAAAGGCTCTCCATAAAATTCAACACCCCTTCATGTTAAAAACTCTCAATAAACTAGATATTGAAGGAACACACCTCAAAACAATAACAGCATCTATGGCAAACCCACAGCCAACTCATGCTGAATGGACAAAAGCTAGAAGAATTCTCCTTTAAAACTGGTACAAGACAAGGATGCCCTCTCTCGCCACTTTTATTCAACATAGAATCCCTGGCCAGAGCGATCAGGCAAGAGAAAGAAATAAAGGGCATCCAAATAGGAAGAGAGGAAGTCAAACTATGCCTGTTTGCAGACAACATGATTCCATATCTACAAAGTCCCATAGGCTTGACCCAAAAGTTCCTTCAGCTGACAAACAACTTCAGCGAAGTCTCAGGATACAAAATCAACCTACAAAAATCACTAGTGTTCCTATACACCAACAATAGTGAAACTCAATCCCATTCACAATTGTCACAAGAAGAATAAATACCTAGAAATACAGTTAACCAGGGAAGTTAAAGATCTCTACAATTTAGATCTACAAAACACTGTTCAAAGATACCAGAGATAATGCAAACAGGTGGAAAAACATGCCATGCTCATGGATAGGAAAAATCAACATCATTAAAATGGCCATACTGCCCAAATAAATTTATAGATTAAATGCTATCAAACTACCAATTATATTCTTTATAGAACTAGAAAAAACTATTTTAAAAAACTATTTTAAATTTTAAAATTCATTTGGAACCAAGAGAAGCCCAAACAGAAATTAACTGGAGGCATCACACTACCTGACTTCAAACTACACAAGACTACAGTAATCAAAATAACATGGCAGTGGTACAAAAATAGATACATAGACTCCCAATGAACAGAACAGAGAGCCCAGAAATAAGGCCATACACCTACAACCATCTGATCTTCAACAAAGCAGACAAAAACAAGCAATGTGGAAAGGACTCCCTATTCAATAAATGGTGCTGAGATAACTGGGTAGCCATATGCAAAAGATTGAAACTGGATCCCTTCCTTACATCATAAAAAATCTACTCAAGTAAATTAAATACTTAAATGTAAAACCAAAAACTATAAAAACCCTAGGACAATCTAGGCAATACTATTCTGGACATAGAGACAAGGAAAGATGTCATGATGAAGATACCAAAAGCAATTGAAACAAAAGCAAAAATTGACAAATGTGATCTAATTAAAATAAAGAGCTTCTGCACAGCAAAGTAACTATCCATAGAGTAAACAGATAACCTGAAGAGTGGAGGAAAATATTTGCAAACTATGCCTCTGACAAAAGTCTAATATCCAATATCTATAAGGCCCTTAAACAAATTTACAAGAAAAAAACTGTTAAAAAGTGGGCAAAGGACATAAACAGATACTTTTCAAAAGAAAACATACATGCAGCCAGCAAGCATATGAAAGAAAGCTCAACATCACTGGTCATTAGAGAAATGCAAATAAAAACCACAACGAGTATTAGTCCATTTTCACACTACTAATAAAGACATCCCTGAGACTGGGTAATTTGTAAAGGAAAGAGGTTTAATTGATTCATAGTTCTGCATGACTGAGGAAGCCTCCGGAAACTTACAATCTTGGCAGAAGGCGAGAGAGAAGTAAGGCACCTTCTTCACAAGGCAGCAGGAAGGAGAAGTGCCTGCAGGGGAAATGGGAGATGCTTATAAAACCATCAGATCTTGTGAGAACTCAGTCACTACCATGAGAACAGCATGATCTAATCACTTCCCACCAGGTCCCTCCCACGACACATGAGGATTATAGGAACTACAATTCAAGATGAGTTTTGGGTGAGGACACAGCCAAACCACATCAGGTACCATCTCATACCAGTCAGAACAGCTATTACTAAAATGTCAAAAAATAACAGATGCTGGCAAGGTTTCAGAGAAAAGAGAATGGCCTATACACTATTGGTAGGAGTTGAAATTAGTTCAACCATTGTGGAAAGCAGTGTGGCAATTCCTCAAAGAGCTAAAAATAGAACTACCATTTAACCCAGCAGTCCCATTATTGGGTATATACCCAAAGGTACATAAGTTGTTCTATCATAAAGACACATGCACACATATGTTCATTGCAACACCATTCACAATAGCAAAGACATAGAATCAACCTAAATGCTCATCAGTGACAGACTGGATAAAGAAAACATGGTACATATACACCATGGAATACTATGCAGCCATAGAAAAGAATGAGATTGTATCTTTTCCAGGAACATGGATGGAATTGGAGGCCATTATTCTTAGCATACTAATGCAGGAAAAGAAAACCAAATATCACATACTCTCACTTATAATTGGGAGCTAAATGATGAGAATACATGGACACACAGAGGGGAACAACAGACACTGGTATCTACTAGAGGGTGGAGGGTGACAGGAGGGAGAGGATCAGGAAAAGTAACTAAGGGGTACTAGGCCTCATACCTGGGTGATAAAAATAATGTGTACGACAAACCACATGACACAGGCTTGTCTATATAACAAACCTGCACATGTACCCCTGAACTTAAAAGTTTTTTGAAAAGAATATTGAGTCTGGAATCAAGTTATTGTATTATTTAGGACTCTCTTTTATTGCCAGCGTGAGATACCAAATCAAATTAGTGGAAGCACTAAAGAAAAGGGGGAAGGGTATAGATTTGTAGAGATGGGAAAGTATCTCTCAGAAAACTTAAGAGAGCAAACCAGATCCCTGGAAGATCTGAGATCAGGACCTAAAAGGACATGAAGACACTGTCATTCTCTTTTATTTCTACTTTTTTCAGATAATTTGTTGTGTTCTTTCTCACTGCAAAACAGCTTTTTCATCCACCTGTCAGCTCTTGGATTTACATCTAAGAGCTTCAGCTGCATATTATGGCTGTCTCACAATCTTTCTATTCCAATTCCAAATGTGTGAGAAGGAACTGTGATTGATCCAGGTTGAGCCAGGTATCACCATTTTCCAATCAGCCAAGATCAGGAAGGAGGTGATATTGCAGTGCAATATGGCTGCTAGCCAGGCATCCTCAGAATGAGAGAGTGGCTCTAGAACTCAGCAGGCACTCCAATATGATCTACTACAGGCTATCAAGTCTTCAAAGAATGCAGGGAATTGCAGCAAAAAGGAGAGTTTTGGTTAAAAACTTGGATTTAAAAAAAAAATTTGGGAATTTTAAGTTGAAACAGTGACAAACATTACCGTTTCTTTCTTTTTTTTTTTTTTTTTCCTTAATCATGGGTGATCTGGGAAAGATCTGTCTTGAACATCCACTCTTTAACTCAGATAATTATAAATTATGTGTGAAAGACGATATGCCTATTGTAAGCACTTGGTCTCTGAGATTCTCTGAGGTTCTCATGGGACAAGCATGTGGATGTGGGGCAGATACCTCTTTTTTTAACGTTTATTATGAGTCAGGCAGTTGATGTATTTTACTCACTAGATGGTCACTTTAACCGTAGGAGAAAACATTTTCTTCATTTTACAGATAAAGGCTCTGAAGCTTTGAGACTAAGTAAATTGCTCAAAATCATACAGTTCATCAAACAGCAGAGTGAGACTTGGAATCTAGGTCTCCTGGACTAAAACCTGTGCTCTTATACCATACCAGAGTGCCTCCCTGCAGGCAGTTAGGAAGCCAGGACAGAGCCTAAAATTGTCATTCTAGTCAGTGCCAAGCAGTTTAGAGTTGAATTGTTCTGTAAATGTTTTTGTGTTTGCCAGGTCTTCACACAGAGGATATAAATTCTTTAAGGGTAGTGATGGTGTTATACATTTCTCTTGCCTCCTTCCACAGCATCTCATGCAGCTCTGGATACTGAAGAGGCCTTACTGAATACTTAGACTGATCAATGATTCTGATCCCTGGTGATAATTGCATAGCATCTTCACACTGAGGTTGTAATCCTCATGAATCTTTTATTTAGAAGCCTCCCTCCTTGGGTACAGTGGCAGGTACAGCATAGGGGAAGATGGAGCATTGTAATAATAGTAGCTAAACAACCAGTTTTATTCTCCAAACTTACCACCTCCCAGTCTGAATCTTTGTCCTTTTTCATGTCATGCGGCGTCATTATAGGGAATACCAAGGAGCAGTGCTTAGCTGTGTTTTCCAGAGTCTTGGAGCATCCCTAAGCTATATTGTCAGTGCTCCTGCCACAGATATTCACTATTCCTTCCCATATAATTCGTTAAATAACTCAGCCATGACTGAGCTGCAGTCTGACATTTGACCAATTCAAGTCTGCTGACCTCACGCCTCTTCCCAGAAGCAACTGATGACTACTGCCTAAAGTAAGGACTTAGAAAAGTGATTTGAAGAGATCAACAGATTCACATGAGAGTTATTGATAGCCAACATATATTTCCAACACCAAAAATAATTCAAAATTGTCAGCTGGGCCAATTTTTCCCCATGATTTCTTAAATAGCATAATGGTACTATCACTAACAGCTATTATTTGTCTTACCTACTTCTGAGGGGAGCTTGCTAAATACTTTAAATATATTGACTTATTGAATAATTCCCTGGGTTACCCTAAAGTCTGTGCAATGGACTATAGAGGGAATCAAAGAAGGTAGGACAGAGACAACCTGTGCAGCTTACAGATAGAGCTGTTCAAAAGCCCCCAGATAATCCACACATCCCTGAAACTTCCTATTTTGTTAGGACCCAGAGGGCCCTGTAAACAACGTCTTACCTAACAAGTAGGACTGTATCTGTCTTGTTTACTATTACATTCCCAGTGCTTGAAACACAGTAGTTGTTAAAAATGTGTGTAGAATGGATAAGTAATTTATTAAATGAATGATTCCATGAAAGGTCTTCATCACATGTAGAAAATATGGGTGATATCTTAAGCTACCAATCTGAGGAATAAAGAGAAATACCTGTAGCATTGCCTGCATCCCATTACCTGTATCCCATGATTAGAGAGTGTCTGTTTTAAAACAGTAAATGTCTGCCTACCAGCAAAATCATATTAAGCTCTTGGCAATCATTTAGAGCTTAGAGAGAATCGGGTTATCAAATTCCTTTCTGCCCAAGCTACTAGCTGAGGCATGACTATGGCCAGAGAGTTCAAGGGGAGACAGGGAGGTAGGCCTGCAATTCTGTGGTTCCAAGAAAAATTGGACAGATGCTCTGCCTGCACCATCTAAGCTGTAGCTGGTCCTGGGAGAATCTAAAGGTCCGGAGTGCATGAGTTGGTTCTCAAGACGTAGAGCTGAAAGCATAACCTGGAGCTATTCCACCGCCAATGGGCTTTTGAGCAAGCAAAGTTGATCCAAAAGGAATTTCTGCCAAGAGCAGCTGTCATAGAAGCAGAGAGCAGCCACTGAGAGGTCACCCAGGAGAGAATGGCTGACGTCATTTTACACTAGAGATACCCATCCTCTTTTTAAACATAGCTAAGTAGAGAAAACAAGAGATAATTGATCAACTGCAATTCTCTCAGAAAAAGAAGATAATGACAATTTCCTGCAAGTTAGTGAGGCAAGGGAAAGGAAGGAAGATCATGTTTTAAACAGTTTCTTTGCATCTCGATTCATATTCCAATATCTTTAGTGGATAGCAAGAGGTAGGCAGAGGCTACAAATACCTAAGACAGAGAATGCTAAATGTTCACCAAATTGTCATTTTCTTTTTGATCTTGGTCCATAGACAGACTACATTTCTTAGCCTTCCTTGCATTTGTTCTCACAAACAGTATGAATGTAAGGGATATCTGCCACTTCCAGAACCAAGGTATTTTAACAAGCAAATGAACTACTTCTATCCTCTCTTTCCCACTTGTATTCAGCCATGGAAGATGGCAAATCCCTAAAGGATGGCAAAGCCACAATACAGAAGAAGCCTGGGTCTCTGAATCACCACATGGAGAAAGCCATTTGCTGACAAGGAGTACCAATGTTGAACTTTTGGGTGAACAAGAAATATGCTTTCATTGTGTGAAGCCACTACACAATTGAGATGTGCTGGTTACAACAAACACTGTCATCTTAACTAATATATACCCTAAAATACACCCACTAGACTTATGACAATAGATTATTGAGCAAAGTTTAATGAGACAAAACCCTTGGTAATGAAGACCTATGATCTCATTTAACAAGATCATACACGATACGAAAGAGGATCATCATCAACAAGAGTCATTTTCTAAAGTTATATTCTCTCTTCACATGAGTACTTTGGAGACTCATTGCTGGTATCATCAGGGCTCTAGGAGTAAGTGAAATGAAGGAAACATTCAAGGTAAGATAAGAACATATAACAGGGATGTGATTATATTGCCAATGCGTAATTGCTCCAGGATGAGCTGGAAAACTGAGTTTCTAAGTCTACAAACCCAAGAATAAGACCACAGGATTTAAATGGAAAGCAAAACATGGAGAATTTCAGCATAGTCAAGCTAAATCTGCCTCTAGCCTTTTGATCATATCAGATGTTCACAAAGAAGAGGATGTCATATCAGAAAAAAAATCATGGCTAACTGCTGGTCAACTTCCAGTCTACTGGTATAAATTAGGTAGGGAACCAATTCCTTTAAATATTCAAAAATAATCTACCTGTAAAACCCAAAAATTATTTTATTTTAGGGTTTTGGAGTATGGAGTAAAGAGCTGGCCTTTCAGGAAATGGTAAAATCATAACAAAATTCTTGTAATTGTAATATCATTTAAGGGGTTGTTTCCAAGTTGGGATTCTGATCACCATAATAAATTCTCAAAAGTCGAATGGAGATGAGGGCTGATGAGCTATTTTCAGAATTTCAAAATGCCCTAATAAAATCCACATATCTATAGAAGATTGTGTAGCAGTCACTATTTGAAATACTTGTGTTCTTTGATTTGACAGGAAATATATTGTCTAGCATGGCAACAATGCTGGTTATCTTACATCAATCAGAGAATCAGACAAACCATTTTAGATGTCTTAAAATATACTAGAAAAACATTAATTGTTATTTAACTAATGTTAGATCAAACCATTTAAAATATGGAACCATTATTTTTAAAACAACAATAAAAGACCTTTTGTAGAGAAAAAGGATAACCAGAATCAAAATCAGGTTAGAATTGAGTCATTCAGCTGCCATTTTATTTTATTTTTTTGTTTTTTATTTTTGCAAGACAGAGTGTCACTCTGTTGCTCAGGCTGGAGTGCAGTGGCACAATCTTGGCTCACTGCAACCTCCCCTTACTGGGTTCAAGCCATCCTTCTGCCTCAACCTCCCAAGTAGCTGAGATTGTAAGCGTGTGCCACCATACCTGGCTAATTTTTGTATTTTTAGTAGAGATAGGGTTTCACCACATTGCCCAGGCTGGTGTCGAATTCCCGAGCTCAACTGATCCACCCACCTCAGCCTCCCAAAATGCTGGAGTTACAGGTGTGAGCCACCACACCTGGCTCAGCTGCCACTTTAGATTCAAAGAAAATTTATAAATGTCCTCAGCATAGACTACCTTGAATACCTCATTCTATTCACCTTTGAAATGGAAGTGATAGCTTCCTCAACACCTGTCTTTTTTAAGAGCATTCTTGGGAGACTGGTAAGAAAGCCTACAGAAAAGTAGATAGTGGGAAGGAAGGAGGAACAGTGGTAGGGAGAAAGAGAACTCTGTGTGTGTGTGTGCGTGTGTGTGTGTGTAGTTGTGTAATAGCAAAAGAGAAACGGACTGTCATGGGTGTGTGCCTTTCCCACTGTGGACACAAATTAAGACCACCCAGACCCCCCAGATGAGAACAAGCAGAGGCCATTTACTTAGAGCTTGCTATATAACAAGAGATTCAGCCACCATCACTGGTGTTTGGCAGAGACTCAAAGGCAGGCAGAGGAGTAAGAAAGCTTTATAATGAGAAAAAGGGAAGGTGATAAGTATGCTCTGATTTGAGGCTATTGGCATGGGAAGCTGGATGCAGCCTAACTAGAAGTGGGGTGTTCTATGTGATTGGTTTGGGGAGCATATTTGGCTTTCTCTCCTTGGTCCTGAGTTGGAAGTGGTGGGAGTCGGTTGAGGGGAGGGGAAGGGAGGCAAAAAATAGGGAAGCTGGTGGTCATTCACCACTTGCTGCCTGTTCTGGGTTGTTTGCTGCAGAGGCTGTGGTTTGGCTTCCTGCACACTGGTTGCTGCAGAGGTTGTAGATCAGAGTTCTATTGTCATATGTGATCTGCCCATTGTTTATTTGCATATGGCCTCTCACCCCTCCTCTACATTATCTCTCACACAAATATACTAAAACTCAGTTTTAGGCCAGAGGTTTTATTTTTTCACCTTCCACTACTTACTGTTTCTACCTCCTCCCTATTTCTTGCCATCAGCGTTTGACATGCAATCCCCCAAGCCTGGCTAGTCTGGTACCTTCACCTGACTACGTAAACACTATCCTCACATCATAGGCAGCTTATGCTCCATTTCTGTCATTAAGTTTCCTTGGGCAACATTTGCTTCAAGAAATTTTACTTTTCTCTAAACTCCTGCTTCATTTAGAATTTGTGCCACATCATTAAACACTTGATTATAACATGTTTTTAACTGATTTCCATTAATTTGTGCATGTTAATCTTATCTCTCCAACAAAATGATAAAGTTGAAGGCTAGTATTATAGCATATGCTTTCTCTTATATTTCACGATAGTTTGCAGTGCTGAGTTCATGTAGTAAATGCTCAGTAGATAGTTGGTAATTGAATATTTTCTATACATACTATTCAATTGAAGGGATAAAATAGAACTGACTCATAATTGTATCCATTGCCATTCTGGGTACCGATTTTACCTCTGATCATCCCAATTTTCTTTTTTAAAAAGTGTATTTATTATTTCTTTTTTTAGATGGAGTCTTGCTCTTTCACCCAGGTTGGAGTGCAGTAGCATGATATCAGCTGACTGCAACCTCCGCCTCCTGGGCTGAAGCGATTCTCCTGCCTCAGCCTCCCGAGTGGCTGAAATTACAGGTGCCCACCACCACTCCTGGCTAATTTTTTTTTGAGTTTTTTTAGTAGACATGGGTATTTCACCACATTGGCCATGCTGGTCTGGAACTCCCAACCTTAAGTGATCCACCCACCTCAGCCTCCCAGACTGTTGGGATTACAGGCTGAGCCACTGCACCCAGCCCTAATTTTCTTGAAATTGGAAGATTTTGCACATTAAAATTTCAGAATCCCAAAGGATTTCTTTCACACCCAGTGAAAAGGAGGAAGGATTCCAGTGATTCTTTTTCAAATTTTAAACCCTGTATAGCAAAAGCGAATCTTCTGAACATTCATGAGATGCATATTGGTTTTTCCAACAGAAAGAATATGGGGTCCGAGGGGTCAGAAGAAAATATGAAGGGTCAAATGGCTCCCTGAACATCCCTGGGAGCATCAGAGCAGTGGTGGAAGAAATGGGAATTCATATGAAGAGCTATATAAACTGGACAGTTTCCTAATAAGAATTCACATGTTTTCTGAGAGGGTTTCACATAAATTAAGAATAGCAACTGGAATAGAATCAAAGAGAAGTTGTGAATATCTTTTCATCCATAACCAAAACAAAGATATATATGGCACATATCTTAGTGTGTGAACAATCCAGTTATGTGTCTACATACGGGAGACTATTCATTGATGCAGCTTTATCTAGATGGGAGAGAACTAGTGGTGTACTGGAGCAACTCATACTAGCCCATAGAAGCTAATTGTTCAATTTTCAAAAGTTTTGCTAATTATTAAAGCATTGACAGCTTGAAATCAGCCATGTTGAGAATACTTACACCAGGAAAATTAGCAAACTCTACAACACAGTGCTCTTCTTTTCAAAGCACACTAATGGCAGAAGAGTGGGGTTATCCGTCTCTCCTTCCATAGAGCACCATCAGGGAAGAGGCAGTGATGACCTGTCAAATTCTGTATCTTCTCATTTTCATAAAGCATTCTTTAGAGTCAGAAGTATATGATATTAGAGTCGCATAGGACTTTAGAGGAACTAAAGTCCAGAAACAAGAAGTACCTTGCCCAAGGTATGTATCTTACCTGATCACATAGGAAGTCTGAAGAAACACCCAGATTTTCTTACCCTCACCCATTACTTTCAGGAAATGTAATGTCTGATTATTCACAATGCTATACTCTCTTCCCTCCTTCCCCTCACATCAAGGAAAGCTCCCGCTGGTAAGGCCAGATCACTCTCTTTTGTCAGAGCCCAGCTCATAAAATGCTATTAAGTAAATTACTGATGACCTAATTCCCAGCTGCAGGACACGTTCCATTAGAGGCAGGCTGCCTGCCAAGAAGTGTCAGCGATGACTGGATGGCAGGAGTGATTGAAACCATCCTGCCAGGGATGGCTGGGCCTCTGAGAGTGCAGTTCGTGGTAGGGAGGAGGTACTCCTATTCCCCAACATCAGTCCTATGTCTTTTTCTGGGAACCGAATTCATCAGCTTCAAAGAGAACTTTCTCAAGATAACAAGGATCACTACTGCAGAAACAACTGGAGGTAATACCTCCTCTATTACAGATGTCTAGAATAACAAGCAAATTTAACCACTATCATCTATGGCACAAACTTGCAAAAGCTGTGCACACCATTTGTTCTCTCTTGCTTGCTTTAATTGTCAGGCTCTCCATTCCTCCCACTTCTGTTTTATTTTCTTAAAGCATAACGAGTTCCTAGTTGATAGTATGGTGGAGAAGAGTAGAAAGAGCATGGTCTATTTATCTTATTTTTAATTCACCTAGTATTCACAAATAAGAAATGGGTATTTGTGGGAAAAATATATCATATATAAAAAGTAGATAAGTCCCATGTAGGCCATTTTTTAGCTGGTATTTACTTATTGCAGATTGATACAAGGGTTAAATTAGATAAAACACTTTGCATGCTGCAAATAAACAATAGAAATGGAAAAATACAATACAGTTAGTTGTTAAAGTACAAATGGAAAAGTATTTACATTTCAAAGGAACTTTGGATTCAGTCAGCCTTTATAGGTATAAGAAATGATGTAGCAGAACTATCACTGGACTAGCAGTAAGGAAACCTGGGCTCTAACCTTGCCTTTGTCTCTAAATGACTGTGATATTAGAAAAGTCCCTCATTTCCTCCTGGCTCTTGCTTTCTCATCTGTGAAATGAAAAGATTTCCATCTCAAATTAAAATGAGAGTAAACAAGAGGATCAATATGGTTTGGAACTGTGTCTGCATCCAAATCTCATGTCAAATTGCAATCCCCAGTGATGGAGGTGGGGCCTGGTGGGAAATGATTAGATCATGGGAGGGGATTTCCCCCTTGGTAATGTGTTGTGATAGTGACTGTGTTCTCGTGAGATGTAGTTGTTTGAAAGTGTGTAGCACCTCCCCCTGACCTTCCTGTCTTCCTCCTGCTCCAGCCATATTAAGTGTCTCACTCCCCCTTTGCCTTCCACCATGATTGTAAGCTTCCTGAGGCCTCCGCAGAAGCAGAAGCTGCTATGCGTCCCACACAGCCTGTGGAACTCTGAGCCAATTAAACCTCTTTTCTTTATAAATTACCTAGTCTCAAGTATTTCTTTATAGCAGTGCAAGAATGAACTAATACAGAAAAGTGGTACCATGAGTGAGGCATTGCTATAAAGATACCTGAAAATGTGAAAGTGATTTTGGAGCTGGGTAATGAGCAGAGGTTGGAAGAGTGTGAAAAGCTCAGAAGAAAGGAAGATGAGGGAAAATTTGGAACTTCCTAGAGACTTGTTGAATGGTTGTGACCCAAATGCTGATAGTGATATGGATAATGAAGTCCAGGCTAAGGAGGTCTCAGATGGAAATGAGAAACTTATTGGGAACTGGAGTAAAGGTCACTTTTGATGCGCTTTAGCAAACAGCCTGGTTGCATTGTGCCCCTGCCCTAGGGATCTGTGGAACTTTGCACTTGAGAGTGATGATTTAGGGTATGTGGCCGAAGAAATTTCTAAGCAGCAAAGTGTTCAAGATGTGACCTCGCTAACAACCTATGCTCATATGTGTGAGTCAATAAATGACCTAAAGTTGAAACTTACATTAAAAGGAAAGCAGAGCATAAAAGTTTAGAAAATTTGCAGCCTAGCCATGTGGTAGAAAAGAAAAGCCCATTTTCAGAGGAGGAATTCCAGCAAGTTGCAGAAATTTGCATAAGTAAAATGGAACCAAGTACTAATAGCTAAGACTATGGGGAAAAGGCCACAAAGACATTCAGGAGACCTTCACAGCAGCCCCTCCTGTAACATGCTCAGAGGCCTGGGAAGGAAGAATGGTTTCATAGGCCAAGCCTAGGGCCCCGCTGGCCTACATAGCCTCAGGATACTGCTCCCTAAATCCTAGCCACTCCAGCTCCAACCATGGCTAAAAGGGGCCCAGGTATAGCTCAAGCTGCTGCTTCAGTGGGTGCAAGTCATAGGCCTTGGTGTCTTCCATGTGGTGTTAAGCATGCAGGTGCTCAGAATGTAAGAGTTGAGGCTTTGGAGCCTCCACCTATATTTCAGAGGATGTACAGAAAAGTCTGGATGTCCAGGCAGAAACCTGCTGCAGTGGCAGAGTCCTCACAGAGAACCTCTGCTAGCTCAATGCAGAGGGAAAATGTGGGGGTTGGAGCCCCCACACAGAGTCCCCACTAATGGAACTGTAAGACCCCTGACCCAGAATGGTAGATCCACCAGCAGCTTGCACCCTGAACCTAGAAAAGCCACAGGCACTCAACGCCAGCCCATGAGAGCAACTACAGGGGCGGTTCCCTGTAAAGCCACAGGGGTGAAGATGCCCAAGGCCTTGGGAGCCCACCTCTTATACCAGTGTGTCCTGGATTTGGGATATGGAGTCAAGGAAGATTATTTTGGAGCTTTAAAATTTAATGACTGCCCTGCTGGGTTTCAAATTTGCATGGGGCCTGCAGTCCCCTTCTTTTGGCTCCCTTTTGAAATGGGATTATTTACCCAATGCCTATACCCACACTGTATCTTAGGAGTAACTAACCTGTTTTTTATTTTACATGCTCATAGGCAGAAGTGCCTAGCCTTGTCTCACATGAGACTTTGAGCTGTGGACTTTTGAGTTAATGCTGGAAAGAGTTAAGATTTTGGGGGACTGTTGGGAAGGCATGATTGGATTTTGCAATGTGAGAAAGACATGAGATTTGGGAGGGACCAGGGGGAGAATGATATAGTTCAGATCTGTATTCCCACCCAAATCTCATCCTAAGTTCCAACTTTAGATCATTTCTTGGCTCACACATATGAGCATAGGCTATTAGCCATGTCATATCTTGAACACTTTGCTGCTTGGAAACTTCTCTGCCACATACCCTAAATCATCACTCTTAAGTGCAAAGTTTCACAGATCCCTAGAGTCGGGGCACAATGCAGCCAGGCTTTTTGCTAAAGCATAGCAAAAGTAATCTCTACTCCAGTTCCCAATAAGTTCCTCATTTCCATATGAAACCTCCTCAGCCTGTACTTCATTGTCCATATCACTATCAGCATTTGGGTTACAACTATTCAACAAGTCTCTAGGAAATTGCAAATGTGGAGCTGTAATCCCCAATGTTGGAGGTAGAGCCTGGTGGGAGATAACTGGTTCATGGGAGCGGATTTCCGCCTTGGTACTGTGTTGCCATAGTGAGAGAGTTCTCCTGAGATCTGGTTGTTTAAAAGTGTGTGGCACCTTCCCCACCTCTCTCGCTTCCTTCTGCTCTGGCTAGGTAAAGTGCCTCACTCTCCCTTTGCCTTATGTCATGATTGTAAGCTTCCTGAGGTCTACCCAGAAACAGAAGCTGCTATGCCTCAGGTACAGCCTGTGGAACCATGAGGCAATTGAACTTCTTTTCCTTATAAATTATCCAGTCTCAGGTATTTCTTTATAGCAGTGTGAGAACAGACTAATACAAGGATCCTAACCTCTTCAAGGGATTAAGACATCCTGTTCTATATAATTTTTTCCCTTAATGTCTTGTTTCACTACTTATTTTTCCCCCTCCATCTTTTCTACTATTTATGACCCAATTTCTTTTTTATGTGTTTATTTTATCCCTTCTGCCTCTTCTTTAAGCTATTAGTGATGTCAAGTGGTCATTCTTTAAATTACTAAACTCATTTCTAGGAATTGTCATGCCATATTGACTACCATTAAAAAGTGTCTCATGTAAATACATTTGACTGTGTTCAGATGACTGAGGTACCCACATGTCTATGGGTGTTTATTTGAAGTAAAGAAGCTAGAGGGTTATCTTCAGTTATCCCGAAACTTGGCAGAATGGCATTAAAGAAAGTAAATTAAGAGTCCAAAGATTCTGTAGTGAACCATGTGAGACGAACGAAACAATAAAAATAAAATAATTTGACTCTCGGCTTTCTGCATTTTTTCATTAAAAAATTGCTAATATTCTGCTTCATTGCCAAAACTCTGGGAAGATGTTTTTTATTATAGGTATATTCCTCAGCCAACTGACAGTAGGACCTTGAAAACAAGCCCTTAGTAACTAATACCTCAATGACACAGAAACTATGACTAGTTTGAGCACATATGGCTTCCTTTTCCCGTCCTTTCTAGAAATAATTGCCCTCCTTTCATTTCATTTCTGCCTGGTATCTTCCATCCAAAGGCCAAGACTTAGCCTTTGGCTTCTGAGTCCTTTAATGTATTCCTGAATATCTTCTTATTTTCTAATGAAAACTTGATAGTTCATGACTGAGCAACATGCACTAAGTTCAGACCATAAGTGTCACATATTCTAAAAACCATTTGTGATGGAGCTGCCAGTCATCTCTTAATTCCTATGTGCCATGACTCTGAAAATGAGCCCCAAATGGCACAAATACCTTCCTTATTTCAGTCCTGTCTCAACTACAAAAGAATCTCAATGCCCTTCACATACCTATGGTTCTTACTCAGCCTAAACCCAAATACATTTTAAAGCATTCTTTCTCACAATTCTACCTTCTGGGTTTATTTTTAAATGAAACCATTAAAGCTTGAACCTCTAATATCAAAATAAAATGGGTTAGGCAAGTGGTAAAAATGGAATAGAGGCCAAGCCAAAGTTTCCTATAAGTTGCAGCAATAGCAATACATCATCAGAGAGGGAAAAAATAGGAAAATTAGCTTTCTATGTCACTTGACAGACAATTTTACAGAACTGGAATTTTATATGGAATGGGCAATTGGGTTAAACTTTTTCTATTCTACCCCTGTAGAACTTTTCCCTGTACTTCTCTCTTCTGCATCTATTATAAAAGTCTAGACCTCAGAAGCATCTAATATAAACTGCTTCCCCCAACAGCCTTGTATCTAATTAATTTCACTTTCCTTGGAGTGCCCATGGTATATATTACCTGCTGCCAGGCACCATGAGTCATCTGTGAACATATCCCCCTCCCCAGTCAGAGTGTATGCACCTTGAAGGCAAAGAACATCTCACTCTTTTTTCATACACTTAGCTCCAAGTAGACCTCTGAAAGTGTTTATTAAATTGAATTGCTTTCACTTTGTAAGATTAGCAGGCACTTTGATTAATGGCTTTTTCTTTTTTCAAAGACTTCCTTTTTTTGGTGCAAACTCCACGTGACCTGCAGTTATCTAGGGCAGTAAGTAATGTTCAAGTGATTATAGCAGAAAGCTGAGATTCCACCAGAGCTCTGGGAGTTGCAGGGGAGATCAGCAGAATCACATGCTTAATGTTTTAAAGAAGTGGCATGGTCCTTTCAGGGAGGTTTCTGCCATCGATCCCTTCCGAGGATTCAGTCACTCAGCCACATTTAACATTCACTAGGTCAGACCTTTATTCAAGCTGACGTCATCTGAACCCTAGTGCAATTCAATCGTAGCGTACATTCTGCCCAACCTCCTCCTATTCCTCCCCCAGGCTCTTGCTAGGGTGTCAGCCAATAAACAACAGTTAATCCAGACCCTAGAGCTTTTGGAATCCTTCTTTCCAGAGCTTCTATTTAGATATGTTGCAGGGAAAGGGTCGAGAGTGAAAGACAGAGGTGTGGCCCCTCCCATAGCAGCAATGAATCTTTAAGACTTGAGACTCTGGGCAGAGCGAGAACTCTCCCTTGCTTCTTGGAAATGAAACTGAGCAGCACTATCAGCCAGGAGCCAGCCACATGAAAAGGGATCCCTAGTTGCCTGTCCTTTACTCCGGATGTCAGAAAGAAGGCGGATATTTCTCACGCAAGAAATAAACACCCCTCTGCCCCCTGCTGCTTCCTCTGATTTCTCCCCAAGCGTGAGATGACTGAGTAACCCAGCTGGATTTTTCTAGTCCCCTGAGTTCATGAACACCCGCGGCTCACCTCCACCATCCTCTCTTCTGTTCCCTTCCTCTTTTACTTCCCCTTCCCCCCACTTTCCCTCATTTAAATACAAACGCTTAGGTTTCCCTTGCGCTCCGCAGCCGCCATTGACACCAAGCAGGGTCTCCATGGAAACCAGGAGGCGCGCAGCGGGCTTCTGCAGCCCCAGCACAGGATTCCCAGGCAGAGGTGTGGCTGGGTCCAGAGGGGCTGTGGGGAGACCTTCTCCTTATTAATGTGAACCTGGGGAGGAGGAGACAGGGTTTAGGCAGAGAGGGCACGAGACGAGGTAGAAACAGAAGGGGCTAAGGGAACAGATTATCTATTAAAAATGTTTGGTTTTAGCCTAGGAACATTCAGAGAAGTAGTTCAAGACACCCCAGGATCAGAGTCCTCCTCCTCTCAATTTTTCATGTACTCAACAGATCTCAGCTTAATGTGGAGATTATTTAGGGGAGCCAGTTTCCAGTGTTTAGTTACAATGAAACAGCTGCCACGCCCTGGACTGCAGCAAAACATTCTTCCTGAAAGCACTTAAAATGGGCAAGAGAACGACACATTTGCCCTCATCTTTTTTGCCTAGACATTTTACATGGTACCTCATTTTATCCTCACGAAGGTGGCGTTATGACCCCCATTTCATAGACAAGGATGCACATGAGAGGGTGGTTTATAGTTATTCTGTCCATAGCCTTACATCTAATGTCTTGAAGACATTGCACCTCCAGAGTAGAAAAGTCTTTATTTTCCCTTCTCATCCTCATTCTTCTTTGGCGGTCACTCCTCTGACCTTCTCCCATCTTTCTCCTCTCACCCATGGTCATAAAAAAATTCCTCTGAAAGTAAATCATAAGGCCCCATTCCAGAAGAGGGGTCTGGCCCTATTCCTGGAAGCAAAGAAGAATTTGAATAAACAGGACTTGCTGAATTCCCCCCATTTTATTACCACTAGAACATAGGGTTTTGTTCTCCAATCACACTTCTGTATGGCTGTCCATAAAAATACCAGTTTTCCCTGGAGTCTTTGGGTCTTCATTTATGATGCCTGCCATGTCACATAAAACTTTGGTCAAATAAATTTGTTATGCTTTTCTCTTGTTAATCTGTCTCTGTTACGGGAGTGTCAGCTGTGACCCTTTGATGGCTGAAGAAAAGATATTACCTGCTGTCCCTTACTTTTTTTTTTTTTTTTTTTTGCTTCACGTATTAAAGATTCTTGTACTAGTTTCCTATTGGTGCTATAACAAATTATCACAAAGTTTTTGGCTGAAAACAACACAAATTTATCTTTATCTCACAGTTCTGAAAGGATGTCAGAAGTCTCACTGCTCTAAAACCAAGGTGTCTGCAGCGCTGTGTTCCTTTCGGATGCTCTAAGATAAGAATCAGTTTCTTGCCTTTTTTGGCTCTTGGGGGCTGCTGGCATTTCTTGGCTCACAGCACTCTTTCTTCTTCAAAACCAGCAATAGCATCCCTCCAACCTCTGTTGTCACATTTCCTTCTCTGGTCCTGACCCTCCAGCCTCCTTCTTTGAAGGATCTTTGTGATTACACACGGCACACCTGGATAATCCAAGGATAATCTCTCCATCTCAAAATTCTTAATTTAAACACAGCTGCCAAGTACTGTTTGCCATCAAAGAAACTATATTTACAGTTCCAGGGGATTAGGAAAGAAGGAATTATTCTACCTACCACAAACATCATGTCTTTTATAATCTTAAAAATAATGACACTTTAAAAATCTTTGTCTTTCCTGAATTGTCACCCAATTTGTCTGTTTCCTAATACGGTCAAGTGTTTTGTTGTTGTTGTTGTTTATAAACAAACAAACAACATCCATTCTCACTATGTCTATTTCCTTAACTACCATTTGTTTCCTTACTGTTAATTAGCTCCCCACTATAATTTACTTCTCCCTCCATGGTACAAAAACTCTTCTGTCAAAGTTCAAAATTACTTTCAAATTGCCAATTTCGTAGACATTTACCAGTCCCTTCTTACTCTATTTGTTAGTAACCTTTGACTTTGTTGAACATTTTCTTCTTTATGAAATTCTCTCTTTTCTTGGATTCCAAGACAATACTCCTATTTACTGTGCCCCACTGCCCTCTCCACACCCACCCACCCCCCGCCCCACCAACTCTCTTCTTAAATCTTTGACTTCTACTCAATCCTTTTTGTGGACTTCTCTTCATCTTCCTGTCCTTAAACACTAGTGTTTTCTACAATATTGCTACTCAAAGTGTGGTCTGCATACTTGCAGAATCAACATCACCTGGAAGCTTGCTGGAAATTATGGCGATTAGACCCCACTCCAGGGCTACTGAACCAGAACTTGTATTTTGACAGGATCCTCAGGTGACTTGCACACACACTAAAGCTTGAGAAACACTGTCTTGAATTTCATACTTGATCCTTTAATATACTCCCTGAAAGAGCTGATCTACCATTCCATGTCTGGCCATAAGCCTCAAATTTATATCTTCAGCCTATATAACCTTTTCAGATTTAACTTGTATATTGAACTATCCATCAGACATCTTTCTCCAGATGTTCCTAAAGCACTTCAAATTCACCCTATTCAAAATGAGCTCATCATCTCCAACTCCCAATGTTCTATTTTAGTAAACAACAACGTTTTCACCTAAATATCCAAGCCAGGATATTAAAAAAAAACCCTTCCTTTCTTCATTCCTACATCCTCACAATCATCTTGTCATGTTAATTTTCAGAAATGCCTTCTCTCATCTTCAACCATCGCCAGTGATCTATGTCATAGTGGCATCATCTATCACCTTTGAATTGGTGTATTTTTCTGCAATAATACAAGAGCCTCTTGACTACTACCACTCCCAAGTGTTTGAAAGATTCCTAACACACACACACACACACACACACACACACACAGACATTTGATCCAAGCAGTCTGTGGTTTTATAACTTTCCTATCGTGTGCAGACTAATGTCCCAACTTTTCAGCATGGTGACGAAGGCCCCCTTGATTTGGCCCCTAACTCTCTTTCTCACCAGCGGCCCCCTTGCCACACAGGTATTCTGAACTGTGTGCATTATTTGACCACATAACTTTATACTTCTCCAGCCTGTGTAATTCCTGCCACTTGACACAAGCTCCCTAACATTTTGCAACTGATATGACAAAATCCTTATAAAGTCCTTCAAAACTGAGGCACCATATCTTTTTCTGACTTAATCTCTCCTTCTTCTCATAGAAAGGAGTATTCATTCTTTTATACACATACTGTACTTCTTCTTTATAAATACATAGATATACTTCTCTGTTGTTTACAACACTTACAGCAATGTTTTGAAACTGTAACTACATGTTTCCTTGTCTACAGCAAAATTTCACTGAGATGGTGATTTTTTTTCTTATCTTTACCACTTTGCATAATGCTTAGCAAATAATAGGCACTCAGTACATGTTTTATGAATTAATGAATAAAATCAATTAATCAATTAATCAATTAATCAAACAGCAGCCCTTGGGTCTCAGATTACAGAGACATGAAAGTAAGAACCCCTGAACCCACTCACCCCACTCAGCTTTCCACTAGCAACTTAAAATGAAAGAGAGCCTCAAGCCAGTGCTTTAGAGAGTGCCTGGATATCGAAATAAATTCCACTGTATAATGATACTTTGTCTGGTTGTTGGATTTTCTCTTAAATTAGCTGGAAGACTAAAGGACATAAATATAAATGAGTGCTGCAATGTGATTATAATTCAGCACCTTGACTTTACATGTAAACATGTTTAAAATGTAAGAATGTGCACAATTTATAGTTACATGCTTTTAAGAAAGTGGTGGGTGGATTTCTTGTGATTGAGCATCCTAACCACTGGTTGCCTGTACACACTCAGGAAGGTGTGGCTTTCTGCATAAAGAGGCCTGTCACTACAGCTATCTCTCTGAAGCAGAGTACACCCCTGGTCTATGAAGCCACCATGGGATCTACTGAGACTCACAGAGAAAAGTGCTTTTCCTCCCATGTCTGGACAAGGCAGTTCTTGGTTTCCACGAGGAGATTCAGGCTGCCATGGCAACTCCCAGTCCTTTCTTTACTCTTTATGTGTGCTATTTTACCAGGAGAGGTAGAAAGCTACAATCTTTTTCACTTCCCTTTTGCTCCTCTCCTTTCTTCTGTACTTGGTCCAGGATGGCAAGAGGTTAACACTAAATTCTGCTTGTGATTGTTCATTCCTTATGAGTCTGTGTCTGTGCAAACGTCAGTGATAGAGACAAAAAACACCTGGATTCTAGCTTTTTCTCTAGAATGATGATGTGAACTCTTAATCGGAACAACACACCGTTCTAGCCCTGGCTTTTCTAGTCAACATGGAGAATGGGAGTAAAGGGGTCTAGGCTATGGTGGAGAGAAACTAACTGGGTAAATGCCAAGTATTAGGATGAGCTTACTGGTATGTATAATCCATTTCAATTCAAAATGGGTGGGGTCATAGAAGACCCTAGAGCAGAAGTTCTCAAACAGGTCTGCATGTTAGAACCTACATCACAGGCTTTTAGAAACACAGATACCCTGCTTCAGAATGCACTATATCCAAACAGGAGGTGACCCTGAACGGTCAGCACCAGAAAAAAACAGACAAAGAAATAAAGTGCCTGGAACGAAATTCTTTGAGGGATAAAAACCAAATCAAAGGCTGGTTGGAAAAACTGAAGTAGGATGTCAGGACAGAGAAAAAGGGAGTGGATTATTTTATCAATATTGTGAAATCAAGGTCTAAGAAGCCAAAAATAGAACAAAAAATGAACGAGGCCCTCAAAGTGAGTTAGGATGTCACTATCAATATTGTACATTCCACATACCCCAATCCTTAGGCTTAGTGATTCCTCTCTCTAATGCTGCACTGTTTTTAATTGTATTATATAGGGTACTACTTTTTGAATTGTAATTTGCTCATTTATTTGTTTTAATCACAAGGGGCTAATACTTCCTTGCCAAGAGTAGGTTGTCAAAAAGAAAAGGCTGAATGAGCTATTTAATAATCAATGCTTTCGGTGCTGGACATGATAGTGTGGCAACAACTGAAGGTCAAAAGTCAAAAATATTTACAAGGAACAAAAACACCCCAACTGTAATCCTTGGCATGTAAGAATGAGATGCTTCTATACATTTTTATTAAAACCAACATGCCCACTTCTGGAAGACACTGACTAGATTTGGGTTACTGTTTTGGAGACCTGAAGTCAATGTTAACTTTCTTTCATTCTATCAAGAATGTCAGTAGTAACTAGAGGTATCAATGAGTTGATAATTTTGTAGTAAATAATGTACCATCATTTTTCCAATTTTAAATTCATTCAGTCATTAAACAAACATTTTATTTGAGCAAGGAACTGTGCTAAACATTTGAGAATAAAGTGATAATTGTGTTTGTGTATGTTGTGGATAGGGTGTGATTTTATAACCTTTTTAAAATGAGGGACTATTGTGTATGATACATGTAAACATGAGTATTTACAGATATTAATTTACAACAAATATACCTTACAGGAGGTGGTATATGTCAAGTACTGTGAATGATCCATGATTTTGCCTTACTTGCAAAATAATATGTTAGTCTGCATAGTTTTTGTTTTTTTGTTTGTTTGTTTTTGAGACGGAGTCTTGCTCTGTCGCCCAGGCTGGAGTGCAGTGGCCGGATCTCAGCTCACTGCAAGCTCCGCCTCCTGGGTTCACGCCATTCTCCTGCCTCAGCCTCCCGAGTATGGATGCTGACAGAAGATATGAAACTCTTGGTTCAGAGAGAAAGGACTTTATTACTAACAGTACAGCAGGTAGCATGAAGTTCATGTTTGTGTCAGCTCTCCACATCCTCTAAGACTCCCAAAGGTGACATAGGTAGCTATACATAAATGCTGTTGGTTAGACACGGTTGGTTTTTGGAACGGCTGAATCTGAGCTTACAAAAGCACATTTTTTTATAGTGGGCTGCAAGAAAATCTACCCAATCTTTGCCCTAGAGGGAGGCTGTATTAGTTTGTTCTCATGCTGCTAATAAAGACATACCTGAGGCTGGTAATGTATATAAAAAAGGAGATTTAATGGACTCACAGTTCCACATGGCTAGGGAGGCCTTACAATCATGGCAGCAGGCAAAGGAGGAGAAAGATACATCTTACACGGTAGCAGGCAAGAGAGCTTGTGCAGGAGAATTGCCCTTTGTAAAACCATCAAATCTCGTGAGACTTATTCACTACCACAAGAACAGTATGGGGGAAACCACCCCCATGATTCAATGATCTCCACCCAGCCCCGTCCTTGACATGTGGGGATTATTACAATTCAAGGTGAGATTTGAGTAGGGACACAGTCATACCATATTATTCTGTACCTGGCCGCTCCCAAATCTCATGTCCTCACATTTCAAAACCAATCATGCCTTCCCAACAGTCCCCCAAAGTCTTAACTTATTTCAGTATTAACTAAAAGGCCACAGCCCAGCCTCATCTTAGACAAGGCAAGTCCCTTCAGCCTATGAGCCTATAAAATTGAAAACAAGTTAGTTACTTCCTAGATACAATGGGGGTACAGGCATTGGGTAAATACAGTTATTCCAAATGGGAGAAATTGGCCAAAACAAAGGGGCTACGGGTGCCATGCAAGTATGAAATCTAACAGGGCAGTCATTAAATCTTAAAGTTCCAAAATGATCTCTTCTGACTCCGTGTCTTATATCCAGGTCATGCTGATGCAAGAGGTGGACTCCCATGACCTTGGGCAGCTCCACCCCTGTGGCTTTGCAGGGTACACCCTCCACATTCCCCCATCCCTGGCTGCTTTCACAGGCTGGCGTTGAGTGCCTGCAGCTTTTCCAGGTGTACGGTGCAAGCTGTCAGTGGATCAACCATTCTGGGGTCTGGAGGATGGTGGCCTTCTTCTCACAGCTCTACTAGGCAGTGTCTCAGTGGGGACTCTGTGTGGGGGCTCCAACATCATATTTCCCTTCTGCACTGCCCTAGTAAATGTTCTCCCTAAGTGCTCTATCCCTGTAGCACACCTCTGCCTGGACATCCAGGTGTTTCTATATGTCCTCTAAAATCTAGGGGGAGGTTTCCAAAACTTCCAATTTTGTCTTCTGCATATCCACAGAACCAGCACCACATAGAAGCTGCCAAGGGTTGAGGCTTGCACCCCCTGAAGCCATGGCATGACTCTATGTTGGCCCCTTTTAGGCATGGCTGGAGCAGCTGGGATGCAGAGCACCAAGTCTCAAGGCTGCATATAGCAGGGGTGCCCTGGACCCCCCAGCCCAGGAAACCATGTTTTCCTTCTAGGCCTCTGGACCTGTGATGGGAGGGCCTGCTGTGAAGGTCTCTGACACGTCCAGGAGACATTTTCCCCATTGTCTTGGTGATTAAAATTCAGCTCCTTGTTACTTACGCAAATTTATGCAGCTGGCTTGAATTTATCCCCAGAAAATGGGTTTTTCTTTTCTACTGCATCATCAGGCTGCAAATTTTTGAAATTTTTATGCTCTGCTTCCTCTCAAATGCTTTGCTGCTTAGAAATTTCTTCTGCCAGATACCCTAAATCATCTCTTAAGTTCAAAGTTCCACACATCTCTAGGGCAGGGGCAAAATGCTAGCAGTCACTTTGCATAGCAAGAGTCACCTTTACTCCAGTTCCCAACAAGTTCCTCATCTTCATCTGAGACTACTTCAGCCTGGACTTTATATTTCACATCACCATGAGCATTTTGGTGAAAGCCAATCAACAAGTCTCTAGGGAGTTCCAAGCTTTCCCACATCTTCCTGTCTTCTGAGTTCTCCAAGTCTGTAGGAAGTTCCAAACTTTCCCACATTTTCCTGTCTTCTTCTGAGCCCTCCAAACTGTTCCAAGCTCTGCCTGTTACTCCGTTCCAAATTCACTTCCACATTTTTGGGTATCTTTATAGCAGCACCCCACTCTACCAGTACCAATTTTCTTTATTAGTCTGTTCTCATGCTGCTATAAAGACATATATGAGACTGAGTAATTTATAAAGAACAAGGGGTTTAATGGACTCACAGTTCCATGTGGCTAGGGAGGCCTCAGAATCATGGCAGGATGCAAAGGAGGAGAAAGGCACACCTTACATGGTTGCAGGCAGGAGAGCTTCTGCAGGGAAACTGTCTCTTATAAAACCTTCAGATCTCAGGAGATGTATTCACTACCATGAGAACAGTATGGGGGAAACCACCCCCATGATTCAATTATCTCCACATGTCTCTGCCCTTGACAGATGGAATTATTACAATTCAAGGTTAGATTTGGGTGGGGACACAGCCAAACCATATTAGAGGTATTATTTTTATTATAATGGACAGCAAACAATTTTTGCTCTTTGTCTGGAGCATGACACTATATTTTCCAAGACTGCTATATAAACATCCTTGAAAAAGATAGTCTAGAAAAAAAAACTGTCAGCTCTTCTGCACTCAAGATGTGCAGAAACTCGAGGGATTCATGAAGAACTGTCTTCCAATAGTATAATGATAAAGGATACTGTTAACTTTGATATATAAAGAGGAGGACATTAAAAGGAAGAGTAATTTGAGAAAAGCAGATACCAAAAAATAAACACAGCTAAAATAAGAAATCCTAGGTCTCATTAAGCAAGAGCAGGAGCTAGAGAAATGCAGGTAGAACAGTTGACCTATGCTTAAATCATGGAGAGAAAATAACTCAAAAGCTTTCTGTGGGAAACAGAAAGTATAAGAAATTTTTTGGAGAATACAGAGGTTATCTGAAAGGGCATCTTCAGGTTGCAGTGGCAGCTTGAAAGGACGTTATTCCTTTTAAAATTATGTTTCTAAGAAATAATACCTAGCAAATCTGGGAATAAATTAGGGTAAAGGTAAAAAGAAAATCCAGGTTTATCTATGTGGCTGTTACAAAGATACAGTCTAAAGCTACTATTCTCTGCTTATAATGTGCTGACTTACAGAAAATGGGGGTGGTGGATGGTCACTACTGTCCAGCTTTTTGGAGAAATTTCAAACTGGATCCTTTTAATCCTACCCAGTTTGAGGAGCTTGGGACTTTCCCTTTCATGGCATCATAGCCCTTCAGTTTGAGGGGCTAAGGTATTGAAAGTGGGGAGGAATTATTATATGAAGGTAATTATAACAAATAACTCAAAAACCTTAAGGGCTTAAAGTTCATTTGTCATTCACAAAATCCATTTCGAATGCCCCTAGTCAGGTGATATTTTAGTCCATTTTGCTGCATTCGTAAAGAAACCCAAAATCCTAGTGACTTACAACAATAGTCCACATTATATAGTGGTGGTGGCTGCAGATGTTTTGTCTCTGCTCGATTCCATTTGGCTCTGCTCCAAGTGTCTTTTTATTCCTGGGTCCAGAATAAAGAAGAAATCTCTCTGTGGGATGTACCATTCTCATAGCAGGAGGCAGAAGCAAAAGAACTGGCAGAATTTCACAGTGCCTCCGAAAGCTTCTGGAAAGTGGTAGCATGTATCATGTATGCTCACATTGCATTAGCTCAAGCACATAGCACAGCTGAGCTTGACATCAATAGGTAGGGGTTCTTCCAGGGAAGTGAATATACCTGTGAGTGATAATATAACTTATGATGGATTTTTGTCTTGGAAAACATTTCTTCAAACTGTCACCCAGGGATCTTTCCTCCATCTTAGGGTAAAATCATTGTCTAGGGTCTCTCTGAGAAAAAGATACAAATAATGAGTAGGAAACCTTCTAGAAAACAATAGACATGAGCTGTGTGTATGGTGGGAAGGGAGGGTCCTAATCCAAAAGGAAGTTCAAAAAAATATATATGAAAGGAGGGAAGAGGTACCAGTCGAAACATGGCTTAGCAATTACTGACCATTACCATGGTGCCCTGAGGGTTGGGTCACTCAGGACACTCAGGGGAACTTTTCTAAATACTAGACAGGGAAGAGGCACCTGCAATATGTTTTGCAATATGTTTTTCTGTTTCTAACAGTTCACCAGCTATCCCAGGCAAGATTCAGTAGACAGAGTTCCTTTTCCTTGACTCAAGTTGTTCAGTGGGGATCTCTAGTTGAAACCCATCCTTCTGGTTCTCTCAACTTCACGGGAAGGTACACCTATTTCCTTTACTCTGTAATCCTGAGTAGTTCTGCTTTTAAATGAACTTTTCTCTTTATATTTATTAAATGGGCAGAGTTGCCACAGTAGAATTAGAAAAATAACAAAATGCAGTAAGCCAGAGAATCATCGTTTTTGAAGAAAGAATTTCTCCTTTATTTTTAGGTAGAAGCAATAGAAAAAGTTAGACTGACAGCAAGTGATAGGCAGAAGGTACCTGAGGAAGCCGTCAGTCTTTTAGAGGTTGCTCTTTCTCTGGACTGGAGTCCTACAACCTAACTCATCATATGGGTAAACAAGAGGAATGTGCAGCTAGATTAAGATTCAAATATGAAACAAGATCTTGAGGAAATTCTTTACTCACCAGAGTCCCAGTTTTATTTGTTCCCCAGTCTTTAACTAACTTTCAGTTTCCCACGATTATATTCCAAACATACAGAGGTTCATTATTAGTCTATTTATTTGTTTATTAACCTCATTTCAACATCCTGGCTTTAAATTGAGAGCCCAAAGCTGTTTAAATAGACCCATTATGCTAGTAAAATCCTAGTGTTTTCAGTAACATGCAATGGGACCTGGCACTTTAATTGAAATTACTTGTGTGCATCAATGAATAAAAGAACTCCATGGTGACTAAAAGCATTGCTCATCATGATCCCTCAATTCTTTATACCTTTTCTCCAAAAAAATTACTCTGTTGATTCTTTGACTATTTAAATGTCATTGTCATTCTAGCCACAAATGAGTTTTGACATTCTGAATAAACAGTTGGCTTGCATGCTCCAAATGGGAGGAGGAATGTCAAGAAGATGCTCCTGAGAGTGACAGAGAGCATGGGAGGACATGGTGCATGAGACCATCTGAGTCACTTTCGTGAAATGGTTGGAAGCAGCAGCTTTATCTGCACTGTAATGGATAAACTCCAGACCGCAGTGGCTTTATAGAAGGGCATAAAATCCAAATGGTTGCAGGGGAGGGACCCTCTTGTTTGGTAGACTACTTAAGTAGTTCATATAAGGGGACCTAGACTCTATATGTCTTGGGGCACTTTCCTTCTCTAGAGTCTCAGATTCCTCCCCATTCAGTCTATGGATAAGGAAAGAGACAGAAGGGGATCCTGAGTCAGGCCTGGAAAATTGCATCAATCACTTCTTCCCATATTCCATTGGCCACATCTCACTGCATGACCCCACCTAACTGGAGGCAGGGGATGGCTGGGAAACATAATTTAGGTGAATGCTCAAAATAAACAGGATAGGACTGTAATGAACAGGACAGTTTTTGCAACCAGTTAGTCCTAAAATTAAGAATGCAATGAAAGCATTCTTACTTTAGTTCTTCAGTGTTTACAAATTATCGCTAAACACCTTTTCCTCCATCTTTCTGGGTAAAGCTGCTGCCTGAGAAGATTCTACAGTGCTTACAGACCCCCGAAGGCCAGGTCTCTCCCCTACTCACTCACCCCTGTCCCAAGCCCCACATGGTAAAGGTATTGCTGATGACAGTAAAGTGCTTCTTTGAGTAGGTGTGGGGCAGTCAATCTACTATAAAATGTTGCTTGGGCCTCCGAATTTATAATAGTACCACTGTCCACTTTTCTAGCTTCATCCACTTCCATGGTATTCCAGAGCTAATTTCTTTCTGTTTTCTTAGCCTACAGTGTAAGCTTATTTTGAATACCAGTGCCCATCCTCAGGATTTCCTGACACTCTATGGGCAAGACTGCATGTCCATTTGAGGATATAAAATAGGTGTAAAAATAGTCTTTCTGTCCCCACCTATAACTTTTAAGAGAATAAATATAGGGATATTCTTGTGGGAGATAAAATTGATGCTTATCCCCTGCCCCAAGCTTCCCCCTCATTTTTAATTACTTCCTTCCTCCCACTGTTTTCCAGACTATCTGAATTGTATCAGTCCCAGGCATATGGGAAAGTGGGTACCACCGGATGGCTATTGTCAGTCAGGAAATAGCTACCATTCAAACACTGTTTGCTAATGATCATATTTGATGTGATAAAGTGGATGTGAATATTAAATTTGAACCATCTAGGCACCATCTCAGATTTTAAAAGCAGGCATGAGAACTGACAGCTTTGAATAAACCTCTTTCTTTCTATTTTCTGTGATTCTGACATATTCACATTCCACTAAATAAGAGTGAACACCACCACCCACCCACTCACCAGGCGTTCACTTTATATATAGCTATAGATATTCAATGCAAAACAAAGAATAAATGGATTCACGTAACACAGCATTTGTGGTGGGGTTTTGAGGAAAGCAGGGGCTTAAATATCTGTATTTAATTTTTGGTCTTGGTCTTGGTTCTACAAAGTTCTCTTAGTTAAGGCACTATACATGCTTGTATCTATTACTCATGCATTCAATATTTATTGTTTATTTTATGAGTACCTGAGACTATGCTAAAATTCTAGGGATACAAAGTGGAATGATCTTGTTTTTGCATAAGGAGCTTCATGGGTGCTATTACGGAAGCATACAATAGTAATTGTAATGTCTGGGGAAGGAGGAGAATGCTGAATGTTTGTAGCCCTGAATGGTCTTTAAAGATGTGGTATTTTCCAGACAGGAGACTTTATCCTACATACCTTTGTACTGAGTGCTCTTCCTGGTCTGGCTACATTGTTTGGGAAACTACAAATGTGATGAGACCTAAGACCACAGAGGTTGTTAGGCTTTCAATTTTAGAAGGCCTTATATATTGTGTAGGAATTCTGGCCTTCATATCTAAAGATTTTCTGAGTAGAGAATCACAGGATGGGTTTCTCAGAACTCCTTTCTTACTCGCTGTCATGGTGGGGAACACAAAAGAATTACATAGATTCAGAGGTTATGTCAGTATTTGGCAACTCTTTCATTTGTTCACTCTTGGGTCCTTAACTTCATAAAATGAGACATTTCACATAGTCAGGGTTATTCACTTCTATTTGTGTTCTCACCCTGAACACATTCCACATTTTAATTATGGTGAGCGAAAACATTACGCTTGGCTGAAAGTTCTATTCTTCATTTCTTTTCACTCCTTGGGTATTGTGAAGTCTCTGAAATCAAAGCTCTTGGTGCTTAATTTGAGACATCTGGGAAGTATAACCCCCTACAAAAGAGATAGGATGTCATGGCATGTGCCTTGGATTCTCTGCAGACATCAAAACGTAGAACATGAAAAGGGAAGGCGTGGAAGGCCTTCATTTTGCATGCTTCCAAGAGCATGGGCCTAGCATTCTAAACAGGTTACACTTAGTTCCAACCACAGTGGGACTCCCTGCTTGCTTTCAAGTTCTGGTTATAACCTATTGACTTCAACCACTGACCACCAACCACTCTCATCTCAAGAAATTCTGGCTCAATAGTCACCTAATTCTGGCCTAGGTAAGTTAGTCTTTAGGAAGCATATGTTTTCCACACAATGTCTGGAATATAGTGATTTGTTGTCACCCACTAAGAATGCCCACTGCCTTCTCCTTGCCCTTGCCCTTCTCTCCTTGCTACCTCTACTCAGAGGTCCCAGTAGTCCTGGAAAAAATTAAAGCTTACAAGACAGCCTAGCATGGACCTCTTTTCCTTGCTGTCCAGGAAAGGTCCATGATCTGCTCTCAAATCCCCAAGTCTTCCAGTGATATTGGGTCTGGAGGACCTCCCTTGTCACACTCCCTCTACAGGTGTTCTGAACCACGCCAGTGAGAACTGGCTGGGTTGGTTTCCTCTCAGAGGATATCAGAATCCACTGTCCTCAGCAGCTGTCTAACAGCCTGTAGCCAAGTACACCAGCAGCTGACTCCAAGAGAGCCTATATGTCTGTGTTCTAGGCCTTTTCAGCTCTTGTTGTATTTTCCTTTCACACCAATTCCTGTGGATAGGTGGGCAGAAGGAAATATTTTGCAGGAAATAGCCACACTTTATTCTTTTCTATTTCTTTGAGCAGTCTTCAACCATTTGGGGGACTGTTTAGTTTTCAACTGAGTTCGTTTAGAATGGAAAGTTCACTGAGAAATCCCAGCCCACGTTAATCCCAGGTAGAATAATTTACAATTCCTATGCTTAAAGCTAATTGCACCAGTATTCTCTGAGCCAGTTCTCCAGTGCAGGGTATATGAAGGTCACCTCCTACTAACCTCACAGACATTCCAGAGGGTGACTTACCCAGCTTTTCAGTTCTCTTCTTGTCCAAAGATTTGCTCAACAATGCTTAGGCATTAAGACCAAAGACCAAAATGTTAATTCAGTTTGGGAAAGTTGATGACCTCAACCCCTGAGAGTGGGAGGCTGATGGCTCTGAGACATGTCATTTGCCTTCAGCATTTCTTAAGCTCATGAATCTGGTATTTTTGAAGCATTATAATGCTATTCCCTAGTTAAGGTTTACATGCTTTCTCACCAGCACCAGAAAAGCACTCCTCCTCACCAAATCTTAACTTGCTACTTGCAATAATGTCCTTCTCCCTAACTATATTTGCTATGTCATCCAAGGTCCAGAGCTCTCCCTTCAAAAATAAGCTCATCCTTTTTTAAGATGGATGAAGAGGGATGAATTTGTGGATCATGTTTCATGGCCCGCTTAGAGAAATCAATTAGGGTCAATAGACTGGGGTACCTTATAAAAATTACATCAAAATCGCTATCCTTCTCATATAGTAGCCACAAGAAACGTATTTCTTGCATGATTTTAATTCTGACCTTATGATGCCTGTTATCTTCTAGTCTTAATCATAAATCGAAGATTACTCTGACATCCAAACACCTAGGAAGAGTTTCTTTCTGTCCTCCTAAACCATTCTGTTGACGATAGAGTCTTATATAGTATTAAGAGTGGTGTTGGAAAAAATACTTTGTTCTAGTCTATCTGTGCTAGTATGCCGTTGATGTAACTTAAGCCTCAGCCAGACTGACATGTTAATATTATCATGAATGATGGCTACATACAATAACAGTATCCATCCCCTACTGGCCCAGCTCAGTCTCTTCACGGCTATTCCCAAGCCAAAATTCCTTGCAAATTCCTTGATTGGTATCCAGGGGCTATTACCGGAATACGGCTGTCCCAGAAGACTCTGCAAAGAAAAGGGCTGGGTGCAGATGAAGAGACAGGTCCTCTCTTTTAAAGACCAGATAATTGAAGTACTCAAGTCCTAGATGAATGCAACCTGAAAGTCCCTCCTACAGGAAGACAGTCTTTTACTGGAAAGAATTCTAATTCAACAAGATTCCTTGGGGTTTCCACAGTGCCTTTCATAGCAACTCAGCAACTTCAAGGCTCTTCTATCCCTTTTTATCAATGTTTATGTATGTTCTCAACAAATAATGATTTAACACCCAGTATATGGAAGGAATAATTCTAGGCCAGTGGTTCTCAAACATTAACTTGCACCAGAATTGCCTGGGGGGCTTCTTAAAACACAAATTGCCAGAGTCTTGTTGCCAGAATCTCTAATTCAGTAGATGGGGGTGAGAACCAATAATCTGTGTTCCTGATGAGTTCCCAAATGATAAACATGCTGGTCTGGAGCACACCTTGAGAACCATTGTTCTAGCTACTATAAAGAAGGAAAAAAGATACAGACAAATTTCTATTCTCCTGAAAATGACATTCTTTTCTATTCTGTCACAATAGCTACCTTGATGGGTTAAAACTATAGTTAAACAGTCCAAACCATTAGCATGAGGAAAGTTGGCTTTCTTTCCTTCAGTGCATGATGGACTGTATCTTCAAAAAAACAAAACTGCTTGGCCTCCATTCCCTAGGAGATGAAATGGTTTCATCCTTTCCTACAGAATGGGTCAAATCACTTTTTATAGTGGTATAAAGCAAAAGAGAAAACAGGTTTAATCTTCACTTTAAAAACAAATAAACATTTCATTTCACATGAGTTTTGCAAAGAATTCTATTGTGAAGAGTGGATTGGAAGAAATAAGATGAAAGGTGTGAAAATCTAGGAGACAATTATAGTAAGCTTGATGAATAAAAGATCAAATTCTGAGATAATACAATAATAATGTAGATTGGTAATGGGAAAATCCTGGCATGGCTACTGAGAAATAAGGCTGAAAAGCAGGTTAGACATATCAGAACAGGTAGTTAGAGGATTCTGAAAAATATGTTTTCACAAAGAAAATATATTCTTTGTAACAAGCAGTATACATAGGAAATGTGAGGATAAAGTAAGTTTATATGAGTATTTTAACTACAATAAAAAGTAAAAACAACTAGAAGTTTTAAGAGAAGCATATGTGAGAGTATAAAAGTCATAGTACATATCTGAAGTAAATAAAAATGAGGCAGGATTTTGAGCAATTGATATTCCTCCAAAAGATATTCTTCTCCAGGAGGACTTTCTTTGGCTTTTGACCCAAAGAAAACATCACCTTCTTCATAGGTCATTCATCTTCAGCGAATAACGTTTACACAATTTATATAATTCTAATTTTTACAATAAATCACCTTCATAACCAAAGTATAGATATATAATAGACACTTACATTTTACCTTGCATGGTAAAGAGTCAAAAATAGTGTCTATAGTAGACCTACATAGGTAGGTAGGTATTAGATAGGCAGATGGGTAGATAATTTGATAAGTAATAGATAGATGATAGACAGATATGATAGATAGATAGATAGATAGATAGATAGATAGATAGATAGATAGATAGAATTGATATGGCTTTAAATCTACTGTTTAAAGTTATAAAGGTAACCAATGGAAGAGCTAAAAAAATTAAATTGTACATGAAGAGGGGAGGGAACAGGAAAGTGTCAAGGGGATAAATTCTTCATCTTTCATAGTTGATAGGTGAGATGTAACTGTTTAGAGTTGCTAAATAAAAGAGCAGAGATATATTATTTGTAGTAATGTAGCTTACCAACAGAAATCTAAAAACAAAAGTGTCCACAAGTGTCTTTGACGTAACACTATGGGAGAGGGAGAGAGTTTATTCTTATTTCATGCCTATATATGATTCTTGGATTTTTATTACCACTGCTTTTATGACTTAAGAAACCAGTCAAGATGGGCTAGAAAAGTGAAATTTTTTTTCTACATAGACTACGCCCAGTTTCCACAGTTGTAAGACGAGCCTAGATAACCAACGTGTGGATAATCCATAAGCCTCATTATATCCAGTAGCTTCCACATTCTCTCCACTGTCACAATAGTTTATTTTCTTATCCATTACCAGTAAAATAGACAGAATTGATTTTTACATCTTCTTTCCTGGCCACATACTGGGGGATTCTAATGAGCAGCAAAAAGACCAAAAGCAAAGCTACTGTAGAAAGGGAAAAAAAAATCTAAAGACCTCACTGATTCTCTGACTTGAAAATAAGTCCCTGAATAAGTGGGAACTGCATCAGGGAAGGCATGACTACCATAATTCAGAGCTCCTTCACACAAGGATGGATTCCTTTATGAATCCAGTAGGAAGTTAATATGGTCTATAGCATGATGAAGATATTTTAAGGTCAGGATTAGGGTAGATCTACTACAAAATTTTATTATCGTCTCTAATAAAATTCCAATGGCCAAGTCTGGGGCAAAACTTAGGAGGTGAGCTATGGGTGCATTTCATCATGGGTGGGGCTCAAATGTACTTTCATGACAGAGGTGGGAGATTGGTAAGTAAATTCACAAACACTGTTTTCAGCTGAACTTTGGGTAATCGCTGATTCAGATCTTTGTATTGAACAAGTACCAAATGCCTCTCACATTGTATCTAACGGTCTGGTGATCAACTGAATGGAGTGTTACGGGAAGGAACAAGAATTCCTACTGGCTAATGTACGAGTGCAGACAGGGAAAGTGTACCTTCCCATCTGCTGCCTCTGGCACTCATTAATCACGCTGGCATTTAAGAAATGGCAGGGCAGGTGCAAGAGCAAACGCTGGTGGGTAAGGGAAGCTATAATAAGGAAGAAAATGAAAGGAGGATTTGTTTTTCTGAAAACTGTCTTATGTACTATGAGAAAGGAATGAGGGAAAGTGTGCCTGGCCCAATGGTGAATACACCTGCAGCAAGAATGTATTGGTATTTACCAACTTCCTGCCTCCACCCCAGAACCAGGGAAGAAAAGTATGTGGAAATTTTAGAAAAATGTTTTTTATTCCTGCTTCTAGTTATTAATGATTCAGAAGTTTTGAGGTTTAATCTCAAAACAACCTACTATGGGATCAAGTAAATTTGTTGTTTAATGATTAAAGAATGGCTATTTATATCTGGTTTAAATTTTCTATTACTCCGAAAAATCCCCAAATATCAGACTATTAGAATTGATACCAGGCTCCGGAAAATCTTATTTCAGGCTAGAGTGGTGAAATTTTTCTATAATAATTATTGGAGTTTGTACAATTTAATACTATAGGGAAAGGAAAATTCTTTTGATGACAAAAGGAACAATAAGGATGAGCACTAAATTTAGAGCCAGGTGGCTTTTGCTTAATCTCAGTACTACGAGTCTCTATAATCATTATCTCTCTGAGTCTAAATTTTCTCATCCAATTTTATATTTAAAAAGATGGACTAGGCAGTGTCTTTCTTTACATACCTAAGAATACATAGTAGTGTGTGTGTGTGTGTGTGTGTGCGCTTTGAAGGATAATTTATTAAATCTTTTAATGCAGAGAGCTGAAATGTTGGAAGTGTGGATTCCACACATAGTAAAAGTGAATTCACTATAGAGTTATTTAATGAACAAAATAGAGAGGAAGACATAGTTGTGATTGCAGGTTTAGCTTGCAAAGCTAAGAAGATAGAATCAGTAATTGAATAATGCATAACTGTAACTTACGTAATCCAATTATAGTTTCAACCCTCATATTCCTTTGCAGTAAAGTGAAATAGTCATGCCCATTACAATAGCATACTGCAGGAAACAACACAAGATAGTGATGTTTGAAAAGATATAAAAAGGGGAAAGACCTTCAGTCTCGGTGTCACATTCTTTGGAGGAGAACTTAACACAGTACGGAAAGTAGTGGCAATAAAAACTTACACCAAGAATCCGGGAGATTTCTTTTTGGCAGAGTGAATGATGGCAAAAGCAGAACAGAAAGAGAAAGGGAAGCTGTTTCATCTTAATTTATTAATTAGAAAAAGAGAGCAAAGAGGATGGAAGATTTTGAGCTCAAAACCTTTGACTAGAAGAATCATTATCTACCTGGCCCCAACACCACTACTATAGCCTCATTGCTAATTATTTACTACAACACAGTACTTTAACATTAGACTTAACCTGCGATCCATAAACATTTTAGAAAGCTTCAGTTGAAATTTCTCTCTCTTCGTTTCCTATTTCTTCTCCTATATTAGTTACATTTCCCTGGCTCTTCTTGCCACATGAACCAAAAAAGATCTTACACCTGAGAGTCTAATGTTATAAATTATATTACAAAATTATAAATAATGTTACAATGTGTAAATTCTAATGTAATATAATAAACTCTATATTGTATGTCAAGGAATGCCCTATATAGAAATGTCACCAAAACCTCTACATTAAGGGAGACCTGAGTTGAATTATCAAAAAGGATGTGCTGCAGGTTTTAAATAATGTACAGACAACTCTCTTCCATATAACAATCTGTGGGGTAGATTGGATAGCTTCCTCTGAAAAGATCAGTTAGATTCGTTAATTGTTTTGGCAGTTAATATCATGCTGTTTTAGACCATCATTTTTCATAGTCTTTTTCACTATGATTTAAAGCTTTTTAGTTAAATATTACACGTTTATACCTCACTTCCCCTATCTAAGTTCACTGAGAGCAAAGGCCACTTACACTTTCTTGTATTGTACAAAGAGCTCCATACCTTGCAGTAATAGGTGCACAACCACTAAATGAGTGCTTCGATTGGCTGACCTATCAGTTATCTAACAACCCAGAAATTCTGATTTTATCACTCTGGTGATTCTTTGATTTGTTCACAATATTATGTCTGAATATCAAACTTATGAAACAGCTTTAATGAACAAATGAGACTCATTTCTATAAACATTTTCTGTTTATATGTCAACAGACATTAAGTAGCAAAGGCCTTGAAAATACTTTCTCTTATGTAACATTGTTTACTTTATCAAAGTGTTTAGCAAACATACTCTGGCAGATACTGTTAATAAAACCCTAAATTCCTAAATCCTTGTGTTCAAATTAATACATTATAAATTAGAAGTGTCAGAATTAACTACTTTTACTGAAATATAAACAATTGATCCCAAGTCCAGAGCATTATAAGAAACAAGACGTATACTCAACTTTTAACATAGACCAGAAATTTTCAAAGAGTTTTTGAGAGCAGTGGGAGCTTTTCCAAATAAAATGTATTCAAATCCTTTCAAGTAAAACTGACAAATGTATGTCATTAATGTGAAAGGATTTCATAGCATCAAATTCACATCACTAACTTATAAATTCCATTAATAAGACCAAGCCATTTTATGAAGACAAAAAATTAAAATTAGTAACCATAAAATCTTAGTCTCAACAATAGAGTTTACTTCCATACTTTATTTTGGGTATGTGGTAGTAGGAAAAATCTGACTCACAGGCTAAGAAGTAACAATGAACAATAAAATATTTTCTTAAGGATTGTTGCTTCTTCATCAGGATATTTCTCAATTAAACCCAGTAAGAAACTTGAAAAGGGAGCAGGTGAGAAGATCTTTTACGTAGGAATATAACACTAATATCAACCAAACAACAGGATTATTCTGAAATTATTTGAATGATCATTCACTCCTAATAATCCTACTATTGTAACAACTTTAAAAACCATTTGCTAAAATACAGGCACATATTGAGGGTGTAAGTCTGACTGAAACTGACCATCAGTGAGGAGGGCCCAATCAAACACAATTGAATTGAATGGTCCAAATCTGTAATGATTGAATCGAAAAATTAGTCTCTCAGAGGCAGTGAAAATCACTTGGCATTTTATGGAACAAAAGTCATTAACTGCTGGGGAGGAGATAGTGCTCTTATGCAACTAAAAGGTAGGCACAACAAGGAAAGCTCGAGCAAGAACAAGCACATGATGTGCTCTATCTGACCTTTTCCAAAGGGCGTTTACATCATCTTCTCTTTTTGTGTCTGCTGAAGGTATAAAAACAGATCTCAGTGTAAATGGTTTTGCTGTACTTCCATCTACAGACCAAGAATTTCTCAGCAAATAGAAGTTCCATTAAAAACTTATTTCATGGTACTTTTATGATGATTGAGGAAATGAATGGGCTTTGCAAATTCATACTTTGGGAAGAAAAATTGATTAACAAAAAATGCTATTATATTCCCATCATTAAATATTTAAGATATCGTATAGTTTTCTGTCTTCTCAAACATCCTAGATACTTGTGATGAATGTGAAAGGACAACAGTTGTTTCAATTGTTTTCTAAATAATTTACATGATTTGCCTACATTAAGTTACAGGTTTCTAAGACAAATATTCTTTTTAAACTCATTCATTTCTTATTATATCTTATATACTATATTACCTTATGAATTCAAAAGTTATTACCTGTGGCTCCTGGCTCTGGGAGCAGAAGTGTGTGTGTTTGTGTGTGTGTGCCCATAGGGATGTGGTTGTATAGAAAAGGTGTTACTTTATTGTCACCCTTGTAATCTGCCTTGGGTTTCACTGGCTGTGGAAGTTCAGTGCTGACTCCTAAAATCAGAAGTGTTATGGATTGTGCAGACACCCCCTCCTCTTAAGTACTGGGGAATCTTCTAGCTGAAGTTCCCTTGACAGTACAAATGTATCTGCCCAAGCTGGTCTCTTTTTTTGCCATTAACCCTAGGCCTATTGGCCGATGTCTCCTAGCTTTTACAAACAACCCTTGCAGGCAGCATTGGTGAGAACTCTAGGCAAATTTCCCTAGACCGTACGCACCAGTCTATGGAAAATAGCTGCATATCTTTGGCTCATCGAACTCAGCATGCAGTCTCTCCCAGACACAGCTACCTCTATTTGCCTCTTGTGAGAGCAAGAAGTTCCAGATGTGGCCTCTTGCTTGTGTCAAACACAAGTTCACTGTTCTTCAAACCACAGTTTTAAGCTGTTTGGTTGGTTCCATTGAAGTCTCTTGCACTTGTAATTGGGGGACAAAGCCCCATCTTCCACCTTCGGCAGGGTAGGGGTGGTGAATTGACACAACTTGAACAACTCTCTAGGGAAAACCTTTCTCAAGCTCCCAACTTCCCTTTTCTGTATTTTCTTTTATAAGCTAAAAGTATATAGTCAGCTAAGGATCATAAGACCAGTATTTTCAAGCTGCCTTTGCAAACCCTTCAAGTATGGTTCAACCTCTCACTTTGAGCTATGAATTTAGAATTTGGCAACTTTGTTTTGCTCCTGACCTTTCGAGGGTTCAGTGTAAACAATGAGTTTAAAAGAGATTCATTTTAACATATTGCTATATGTAAAGGTTTTTTCTATAATGATTTCTAAATACACAAATAGTATGTGATGTTTTCCATAATCACTAGTTTGTACCCATGTGACTTCTAAACCAGAAGTAGAGCCTGCACCGAAGCAATGTGCCTGAGCCTTGCTTGGCCTTTGAATGAGCTCTGTAGACATGGGCAGGAAAGATGTGCAGGTGTAGTTTTTTAAAAAAGGTTAATAAAATATTAGAGTTTTCTTAATCTGTGGCATGTTACGCAAAGCTCAAATGTATGCAGAGTAATGACAAAATCATCATTCTGAGGATTTGCATAAAATCCAGGTCATCTCATAACATAAATAATGGGTGCAGTGTCCAATACATTAATTTATATAACGTGTTTGTGTGTATTTGGTAGCATTTACTATATGATTACAGTTTTATAATTAAAAGTACATTTAAAAGATGAAAATATAATGAGACATTTTTAAAACAAGGTACAAAGGAGAAGACGATGGCTTCTGGTTATTTTTATTTAACTGTTATTTTAAAATTTGTTAAGTTCTTTTCTGCATTTTTATTATCACCATAAATAAAGAGTATTAACTAAATAGGTATGGTAGAGTCCCTACCATTACAAAAGTTGAGGTCTATAATTGTGTGAGTATATTAAAAGTAAAGAATTGATATAAATACAGGAAATTTTCATTTTTTGATTTGTGGTATACATATTGGATAGTGGGTCTACCCCTACAACTTGTCTTTAAGTCCCATGGAATACAGAAATATTTACAGGGGTCCCAACAGTGGGCATATCAAGCAAAGCTGACCCATTGTGAAGCTGGTTTATTAAAGGAAGAGTAGAGGTGGGGAGATGTCTGAACCTTGGGAAAAGGCTTTCCTCCCAGCATCTATCTTAAATCTAGACCATCAACTAATGTTTCACTTAGGTTAAAAAGTGCAAATAATTTCAGGAGTTGTTAAATCCCGGTTTTTAATAATTTAATGTGAATTAGCATAATTGAATACTTTCAAGAATGAACTGAACTGTATTCCGAATCTCCTTTTCCAATCTGTTACACCCCTACCCCACTGCATTAAAGTGAGAAGATAAAACAGCTTATTCAAAATAATTGAACAGTAGGCACCTGTTGTTATATTCCTTCATTTCCTGAGATAATTTGGCAGCCATTTATCCACTCAGTTTGGGAGTTTACTTTCAAATTTTCTCTCTACTAGGAGAAGAAAAAGATTAAGCTTCACCATTTGCAGCCATCATGAAGCTAGAAATTTAATGGATTATTGGAGCTTGTGGGGAGCTAGTATGTATTGTAAAATTAGCTTCCTTCAAAGCTGATTATAAAACCATTCCTGCTCCCATCTCACCTCCTGCCCTCCCCCGGCCACCCAACACATATACATAAATCACAACTTTTTCTTAAGCTTTCATCTAATCAATCATATTAGTAGCCTTGAAAATAAATTAACTTGCTGATTTACCAGGGGTATAAAATAAATCAAGTATGAAATAATCTTTTTGAATCTACGGATAGATGGGCAAATGTGTGTCTGAATGTGTCTGGGGCAGTGGGGATGAAGGGTGGAGTTCTGTATGTTTGTTGTATTTTTCATTTAATAGAAACATTAAGGGGATAGAGGAAAGTAAATTTGTCCTCTGGAAATGAAAGCAACCCTGAAAATTTGGAGTGAGACAAACGCAAATTTGATAAACAAAACAGATTTTTTCCAGGTTTAATTATTTTAGAGGACCATATAAAATGCTGATATGGCATTTTTGTCTTGCAAGCCCCCTTTAGGGCCTCTGCCTCCAAACAAATAATACAGGATAAACCTATCAAAAAAGAGGCTCAATTCCAGATTTCTACCTTAAAAGAATGGAAATGGCAGGATTGTCATTTCTATTTTAACTCATGGATATTATTTGCTGCTAAAGACTTATGCAAAAATAAAAAGAGAGTGAGTTAAGGGGTGAGAGGGAGAAAGGCCTCACTTGTTTTGAGTGCCTATAGTGAACCAGTTACTACATTGGTATTTTGCATGCATATTATCCTTTATCCTGGAATTACTAGGCTGATAAAGAGCATGAATGATTCAACAAACTATGTGTAGCAACAACAATCTAGAAGTGACATTAGCAATGAAAGCCTTTATGATTTTAACATTTAACATCCAGGGCAGGTCCTGTGTGGCTAATTAACAACTAAGGTCATTCTGACACTGTGTGGGCAAGTGCCTTCTCACAGCTCATCGGGATTATCCTAGGTCATATATGCTGTCTCACACCATGCATTAAATCTTTGCAAGAGCACATAATTTCCACCTTTGAAACCTTTACATTTATTTAAAATCAACACAGTAACAATGCTTCTCTCAAAGGTAGGCAATCTTAAACCAGCTTTTGTCTCACTCCCACATTTTCTACGATTTGGGTATAATTTCTACTCTCTTTTTGTCATGTGATATTAGGTGTCAGATTAAAAATACAATTACACATAGTTTAAAGTTTGGCTAGAACAGCAGAATTTATGTGAAGACACTGAGCACAGTGGAGCATTCTCAGAGGGATGGAAAATGGCCGACACGTGGAAGCTGAACATAGCAGAAATGGCAAGTAGGAAGTATTCACATGACTGAAATCAAGGAAGAGCCTTTAACCTGACAAACTAGGATTCTTTTCTCCAAAACAAAAGCGTGACCCAATTTTGTGTTGGGTTGTAGAGATCTGTGAGAAATTGTATTTCAACTTGATAACTTGGTAGATGGGAAAAGAAATTTGAGGAATTACGGGAATAAGGCAAGACTTCCTTTTAGTTCCTTTTAATGCCAATGTTGTCCTTAATTTTTTGATGTCAGTTCATGCTAAATGAAAAAAATTGTGGAAAAAAAAATGAGATTTGGGGATGCAGCTAAGACTAATCATAGTCCTGAGAGCTCGTAGCACTACTAATAACAGAAAGAAATGTATGCATTGGAAAGGTGGAAACAAAAGTCCAGCACTGCAAAGTGCAAAGTCATAATGGGTGGGGGTAGGAGAGGAGAAATGCGACCATCCTGAAGAGGTTAATTTGGTGGCTATGCTAGGGAAGTTTTATTTTATTTCATTTAATTTAGTTTTTAATTTAATTTCACTATTTTTGCTTAGACTTTGGAGAAGGAGATGAAAAGAAAATTTGAAAACATCCTTTCAGAATGATGCCCTCTGAGGGTTGGGAGGGATCTGGGAGGAGTCAGTCCTTTAGGCTGTGACACTGCAGCCTTGGCATTCTTTCTCCAGGACTGCTGACGAATGGACAGTTCCCACCTTGGCATTTCCAGGGACTGTCACATTGTTGTTGTTGTTGTTGTTGTTAGAAAACTCCTCCAGAAACGGAGTTACAATTTTTCCCTCTCACTTCCTATTATTGATCTTCACTCTGTCTTCTGGAGCTACACAGAACAATCACAATCCTTCTTTCCTTCTTTCCCAGGGGAACAACCCAAACAACCTTGGAGAGAAAAGTCAACGCAAAATAGCAAAGTGGTGGGACTGTCACTATTAAGGAAGGATTGTGAGGTCCTTTCTCAGGTAGATCTAACTTTGAAAGGAAGAGCTAGGAAAGATGCCTGATGGAGGGAGAGGGAGCGGAAGACTAAGTCAATTTCCAAATGAAGAGAAATTACAATAAAACACATGAGCAAAGTGGTATTCTTATAAATATAAATTGGAAGAAAGGAAGCTGTTCCTAGAATGAAGGATGCAGAAAATAATGCTTGGAATCTAATTGGAGAGATAGGAAAATATATAATCAGCATGCATAACAATACAATGCATTGAAGCTAAGATTAAACTACAGCAGGTCATTGTCATTAAATCATGATTCATGTGGCTACTGTTGTACTTTTAGGTTTTGGAGTCAAAAAGATGGTCTAAACTGCATTCAAGCTTCATTCTGTAGAAGGAAAGAAATGAGAACTTAGGCAGCACTATCAGCATCTCCAGGATAAGAGTAAACCCGTGTGGCCCCTGTGATCTCCACTTCATGGTAGTCATGTTTTTCTGTATGTAATCTCCTATTCCTTGAGTGTAGGTAAGACTGTGACTTTTTTTCTGATTGATAGAATACAGAAAAGGTAATGGGAACTATGTAATTATGTTACGTAAGATTAGTATGCCTGTCTTGCTGGAAGACTCACTTTACCCTTGCTTTCAAGAAGCAAACTACCATGTTGTAAGCAGCTCCCTGGGACCCTCAGCCTAGCAGTCCACAAGTCACTGAATGCTGTCCACAAATAAGCAAGCAAGTAAACCCTTCCTAGGTTGAGTCTCAGATATGAGACCACAGCCTGGCTGACACCTTGATGGCATCCTTCCATAGAATCCTGCTAAGCCATAGCTGGATTCCCAACCCACAGAATCTGTGAGATGATAAATGTACATTGCTTCAGCTTCAATGGGTGTAGATTGTTGTAATATTATCACATAACAATGGGTGATTAATATTGCCAGTTCAATACTCTTCAGGCAAAGGAGCCACAGGAAGAGTTGATAAGTATTGGCAACTAGACTGTGTTCCCAAGCAGAGAGTTGTACCTTATTCTGGACTACACTATTCTGAACTTCTACAGGAACCTTTAGACAGGACTTTTACTATTAATACCAAATATATGACTTATAAATGCATATCTTTGTGTTGATTTAGCATATGGAATTTTCCTACTTATAAATGTTCCTTCTGAGAATGGGGCTATATCATGGACAGTCTCTCTTTTATTAAATTTTGAAACCCAGCTGGTTGGGATGGTTTCTACTCTTTTTTTTTTTTTTTAACAAAGCTTCAAAGGACTGGAAAGGAAGTGGGCAGTAAAAATGAAATCTTTTCTTCCTGTATGGAGATTAGAAACAACGTGTCTATCACCTGTAGTTTTCTTAGAAGCTTCAGGGTAGAGAAAAATAAGTTAAAAAGAAATTGAGTTCCAGTGGCTTCTTATCTCACCCCCATGACCATGGAAGCCTCAAGAGAACTGAGGGATAAAGAGAATAACTCTTTATTAAAGCAATAATTTCAGGAAATTGAAATAAAAGATAGCAAACAATATTTAGATTTGTTCTCATTTGTCCTTAACCCACAGAAATTATTATTGGTAAAACGTCACCACTAACTCAGAAAGAAAAACTGTTATTAATTGAGCTTATAGTTTAGTGTTCGCTTGCATAATGATCTGCTTTAATGCATTTCTCTCTATGGTAGAAACCACTTAACTTTTGTCTGTAAATTCAGTTTTTTATGGGCATCCCACATCTGAATCTAAACATAAAAGCAGTCCCACCACAGCTCCCTCTCTTAATCTCAACCTAATTTCAATGAAATGAGGTTTACTAGTTCTACTGTGACCCAGGCCCTCCTTTGTATTCAAGGAACTTGTCCCCTTTCTTGCCTCACCCTCTTTACTGTTGAGTTCCCATCTTCAGTCTTCCAGGAAAGTAATAGTTCCTGTTAGGTACCAGAAGGCATTTGGGAGCCTGGAATCCTTACCCTAGACTCTAATGCAGGGTAAGTCCCTAGTCCTCACGGCTGGTTCTTTCCAGTGACTTCTGCTCTGCCTATGCCCTCTCCTTGCTGTCAGCTGTTAGACCACTAACCATCTGCCCCTAATGTTCTCTCCAGCTGAAGCTCTCCCTAGATTGCCCAGCCAAAAAATCACCAAGCTTCTAGGGTGTGTGGTCATTCATACATTGCAAATTATTCAGAGAAATAAAGCAATTCATTTCACAACACTATTGAAAACATATTAATCCCAAATACTTTCATTTTTACTAGAGAAATTATTTTAGGTAAAGAGTGCCTCACAGAACTTAAACCATTCTCCATTAAGAAGAAGCATGATGTAGTAGAAAATTCAATGACTTTGAAGTCAGAACTGGATTTCAATTTAGGCTTTCTCATTTACTACAGGATCTTGGCTTAATCATATTTTTTCCCTGAGCCTCATGGGGTAAGATAATAGTTTCTACCCCCTTTACCTAAAATGTGAAAATAAAATCAATTATACGTAAGTGCTGTGTGCAACAGACTATAAATTTTATGTAGAATAAATTAGTGTTACTAAGAGAGAGAAGTAATATGTTGAAATAGTGTGAGTCATTCTTTCCAGTCTTTTTCTTCAGTAGTTTAACTGAGATAGAATTTACATGTTGTAGAATTTTCCTATATAATTACAGGGTTATATAATTATCACCAAAATCTATACTTAGAACATTTTAATCACCCCCAGGACACTCCGTGCCCGTGAGCGGTAATGTTCTAGTCCCAACATCCTACTTCCAGCCCCAGGAGAGCACTAGTGTACTTTCTGTCTCTATATTTACCTATTCTGGACGTATTGTGGTTATGTCATTTTCTGTGACTGGCTTCTTTCATTTTAGAATAATGTTTTTTGTTTTTGTTGTTATTGTTTGTTTTTTTAAGTTTGTTTATATTGTAGCAGGTATCAGTACTTCTTTTTTTCAAATTATTTAAAAAATCGTAGTAAAATACCCATGACATAAACTTGAATGTTTTAGCCATATTTAAAAATACAGTTCAGTGGTATTAAGTACATCCATATTGTTGTGCAACCATTACCAACATATATCTCTAGAACTTTTTAATCTTGCAAATCTAAAACTTCATATCCATGAAATAATAAGTACCCATTTCTTTTTTCCCATAAGTCCCTGGTGATCACCATTCTATTTTCTGCCTCTACGAATTTGACCACTCTGTGTACCTCATGTAAGTGGAATTGTACAGTGTTTGCCTTTTCCCAAATGACTTACTTCACTTAGCATAATGTCCTCAAGATTATCCATGTTGCAGTGTACATCTGAATTTTCTCCTTTTAAAGGCTGAATAATATTCCAATGTGTGTTTATAGCATATTTTGCTTATTCATTCATCCATCAATGGGCACTTGAGTTGCTTCACATTTTAGCTATTGTGAATAATGCTGCTTTGCATATGGGTGTATGAATAACTCTTTGAGACCCTGTTTTCAATTCTTTTCAGTATATTCCCTGAAATGGAATTGCTGAATCATATGGTTTCTATTTTTTTTTTTACTTTTTGAGGAACTGCAAAACTGTTTTTCACAGTAGCTATACCATTTTATGGTTTTATCAACAATGCACTAGGGTCCCAATTTCTTTTGAACTGGGTTTTTGTTGTTGTTGTTGTTGTTGTGTCTTTTATGAGTTATCTGGTAGTTCATTCCTTTTATTGCAGAGTAGTATTCCATTGTATAGATTTATCACATTTTGTTCTCAATTTCTAGTCTTTTAAAATTAGAATGCCTTTTATAGTGTTACTGTTAACACAAAAAGATGGCCACTGAACATCCTCATGTGACCACTACTGCAAGAAAACCACTCATTCATTCAACAGACGTCTGTCAAATATCTATAATATGTCGAGAACTGTGCTAGTCATATAATTTTCATAAGGACATGGATTTTAGGCCATAATATACACAAACATTCAAATATCTCATGCTTCTCAGGACTTCATACCTGCAAGGATATAGTTTAAACACATCTTAGATTGATATTATCACAGACTCTTTGAGGAAAGCTTTTCTAAAATCTAGAGAAGAAAGTGACAAAGTCTGTACCAGAATCATCAATAAATTGCTGTATGCTATAGTACCTGCAAATGGATAGATGAAAGCATAAGAAAACGTCATTATAAACTTTGTGATATCTGCCAGAGTTTTTACCAAAAGGGTGAAATTATAAAAAATAAAACATTGCAATTGCAAAACATGTGAAATACTATAAAAGATAAAGAAAAGATATAAAATATAGTTTCCTGAGTAGATACGTCAGATAAAAGTAGACCATCATGAACAAAGCTTTCATAATAATCAGAATGTGCAACCATTTTTAATGATATGCAATTAAGTAGTTTAAGAAGACCTAAATATAATAAAACCCCAGAGTCAATACACTTGTAGATATTTTATATTTATATAATGTCTTCAATAAGACAGTGAAGTAAATTAATAAAACAAGGAGGCTTTCACTCTCATAAAATAAAAGGTTATTTACCAAAAACAAAAAAGCATAAAGTAGCAAAAACAAAATGGCTGAATAACTGATGAATAACCCCATTACACACACACACACACACACAAACTCTTTAGAAGTACATTAACATATTCAAAAACATTGAACATGCTTTCCTTTCTACCACCCTCTATACATATGTTGTGCTGAGTCCACCTCTAAATAGAAAATATTTCATCTTTCTATTTCTTTCTGTCTTTTTCTTTCCACCTTAGTCTGGGACGCCATCTATGCTCACCTGGATTACAGCAACAGCTGCTTACCCACCTCCTTGCATCCACTGTTGCCTCATATTCCATTTCACAGTAGCGAGAGTTTTTACGATTTTTTGTTTTGTTTTGTTTTTTGCTGTTGTTGTTGTTGTTTTAAGACAGGTCACTCTGTTGCCCAAGTTGGAGTGCAGTGGTGCAATCATAGCTCAGTACAGCCTTGATCTCTTGGGCTCAAGCCATCCTCCCACCTCAGCCTCCTGAGTAGCTGGGACTATAGGCATGCACCACCACACCTGGTTAATTAATTAATTAATTTTTAATAGAGACAAGGTCTCCCTTTGTTGCCCAGGCTGGTCTCAAATTCCTGAACCCAAGCGATCCTCCTGCCTCAGCCTCCCAAAGTGTTTACAGGCATAAGCCACCACACCCCGCCCAAGAGTATTCTTCTTAAAATGTAAGCCAGATCATGTAAAGTCTCTGCTTGAAATCTTTCTATGCTCTTGTACTTTACATCTTTTCTAAGGCTCTATGCCATCTGGTCCATGCTCCCAATCTCATCTTTTGCCTCTCTTGCCCCTCTCACTTTGCTCTCCAGACTCCAGCCGTGCTGGCCTTCTTTCAGTATCTCAACACCTTGGGTCGTTTGCACTTTCTGTTCTTCAGCCTGGACTGCTTGTTCCTCCCTACACTTTCTATGATTAGCTCTTTCAGATCTCACTTCCTAAGAGAGGTCTTTCAAACTACTCTATCTGAAGTAGCAACCCAGTACTCATTCATTTTTAATATTAACAAAATATTGCTCTCCTTTTTGACATTTATCCCAATTTGCAATTTTTGTCATTTATTTGTTAATTTCTTTGTCATATGTAATGTCCTACTAGACTATATGCCCCATAAGACTGTGTCTTTCTCATTTACCATTGAATTCCCAGAGCTTAGCACAACATGTGGCATATAGCAGACATCAATAATTATTTATTAAATGAATATTTAATGGTGACTATGTTATCTAGGTTTACCTTCCTTAATATTATAACCACATTTTTTATAACATCTAAATCAGACAGTGCATTATTCTCAGACATTTGTATTGACAAATCAAGATAAAACCAACTCATTTGGAGAATCTGTATCTCTGCTGACAACCAAATTATTTGTGTTTCATAAGATATTTACTCTCTATGATTCTATACTTGAAAGGAAAAACATATGGCTGAAAATGCATTTGTCTCAAGAATTAAAAATCCATAACATAAAACTATGGAGTATTAGAATTAGCTGAAAGGCAGTAGGTCATCTGCCCAGTATGTTACTCAGTTTAGGCAAGGATCATCTCTCTGTACATCTCTTGCAAAAACTATCAAGCTTCGACATTTGCTAGATTAAAGAGTGTATTAATTCACAAGACAGTCTGAGGTCCAATTCCTAGAAAATTCTTCATTTACTTGATGACGGTACCTACCACTAGTCCTTGTTCCATCTTCTGAAACATTACAGTAGATACTCTCTTTCACCTCATGGCATCTTGGTTTTTTGAAAATAGTTTTAAATTAAGTAATGACAGCACTAAGACTACCTTTACCTGGATTTCAGAAGAAATGGCATGTTCAGGACTTGTGATGCAAACACAGGGCACCTTCAAAGTACCGGTCTCTGCACAAAATAAACTCTGTCTCTTCTGCTCCTCATTTACCATAGAGTCTTCCATCTTAGTTAGGCCAGGGAAGAAACTGGTCTATTTTGTGATGATACCTGAAATTGAGAAAAATACGTTGAATGATTGAGGAAGGCTGACTTTTCTGAACTCAATAAGGCTATATAATAAAGATTGGACAGCAGCACCAACTAAAGAGAATGACCATCCCCAGAACGGGACTGACTGCTCTATACTTCATGGGTTTTAATTAATAAATTTAGGCATTTTGTTTTTATTTTTTTTTTCTAAGTCCTTTACTGTGAATTACTTACCACCCTACTAAGAGATGCTCATTAGCTTAGAAATTGTCACTTCATAATTCTATTTAATAATAAAAATGGGGCCGGGCGCGGTGGCTCAAGCCTGTAATCCCAGCACTTTGGGAGGCCGAGACGGGCGGATCATGAGGTCAGGAGATCGAGACCATCCTGGCTAACCCAGTGAAACCCCGTCTCTACTAAAAAATACAAAAAATTAGCCGGGCGAGGTAGCGGGCGCCTGTAGTCCCAGCTACTTGGGAGGCTGAGGCAGGAGAATGGCGTGAACCTGGGAGGCGGAGCTTGCAGTGAGCTGAGATCCGGCCACTGTACTCCAGCCTGGGCGACAGAGCCAGACTCCGTCTCAAAAAAAAAAAAAAAAAAAAAATAATAATAATAATAATAATAAAAATGGAAAACTAACAAAAATAGACTAAATTAGTGAGCTTGTAATTATAAAAAATAACTTTTTCTCTTAAAGTTAGGCTCAAAAATATTTTAGAAGCTATCGAGGGGGTGTACATTTAGATCTATATCTTATGTTCCTAAACAATTTAAATGACCTGTAAATGACAGTGAACAGAAGCCACAGAAGGAGTCTTGCATTCCATATTTCTCCATATTTCAATATTTCCCCAAAACTACACATATTTCATGACTCCAGGACTTTTATACTGATCTCTACTTATCGTTTTTAGCAATTGAGACTGAATTATGTCATGATCCTTCTTACTTTTCAACCAGTGAAGACTTCAAGTTTCCTCACACAAATTATAGAATGACTTCTAGATATATACTACAAGGAAGAGAAAGTCATCTTTTTTATTTAAAAAAAAAGACAGCAAAATCTTTCTGATTCAAAGTGTCTGGGGGGAAGAGAACACGAATTAGTATACATTGTTGAATTGCAGCATATAAAGAAACTAAGTTTTATTGATCTCAATTGTCCAGTGAATCTGTAATTTAGGAACATACTGCCAAGCACTGGCCCCACTGAGATGAATAAATTAAAATTGGAGAATGCTTTATGATGAAAATATCAAACCCCAGCACACACAGCTTTAGTTTCTCTTTATTTCTCAATTACATTCATTTATAAGTAAGCTGCCCTCTCAGTTCTCTTAAATGGGTAAATCATCTTTTCAGCTGAGTGTTTACTTTTGTCACTTTACTCCCCAGTTTACTCCCTTTATGAAGAAGAAAGACAAATTTTCCTAGCTGCAGTCCAGTTCATAGAGAGTGTGACTTAATGACTTCTAAGAGCCCTCCTAACGCTGAGACACTGAAGGTACGGGGCAGCAAATTAATGAATTTCTACTGGTACTCACAATCTGAGTTAAAACATTCTTCCGTATTTGCTATCACTAAACATTTCTTCAGCACCTATTTGTGCCCTTCAGAACAAAGGTTAGGAAACTTTTAAAATAAAAGTTGTTAAAGCAAACTAAATATGGCCTGAGAAGGACTCTGCTTGATGCCTTGTGGATGAACTGCAACCTAACTCAACGGGTAAACAAGATTGAAAACCTAACTTAGGAGTAAAGGTTGGAAACCTAACTTAGGAGTATGTGCCTGTAACAATAGCTGAGTCTTGGCCAATCACACCCGCGGTACTTCAACCACTGATAACACTGCTGAGTGTTCAAACTGTGTTCAAATAAGGCAAATGCCAACTTCTAACCAATCCAACTGTTCCTGTACCTCACTTCCGAGTTCTGTACGTCACCTCCCTTTTTTGTCCATAAATTTGTTCTGACCACAAGGCATCCCTGGAGTCTCTCTGAATCTGCTAACTCTGCGGGCTCCCTGATTCGCGAATCATTCATTGCTCAATTAAACTCCTTTAAATTTAATTGGGCTGAATTAATTTTTTTCTTTTGCAAGGTCCAGAGAGTAAATATTTTAGGCTTTGTGTGCCATACAGTCTCTGCAAAACTACTCAACTCTGGTTGGAGATCTGTTGCCCTTTTATATACTGTTCTTTACCTGGATAAAGGCACCAGTATAAGCTTGCTTCCACATTATTATTTTTTAAAATTAGGACTAGTTAGCAGTTTATAACAGTCCTTCCAGGGTTTGAAATCTGTTTTCTTGTTTTATTTTCAAAGTGCAAAGCAATTTTAAAAAGTTTTAGTTTCTTTGGGACATTCAAGGTTTCTTCTTAAATGTGATGAAATGGCCACATTGTAGAGACTGACTTTGGAATCTTAGTAATATCATTGTATGAGTAAACTGGACCTATTAGTTCATTAGAACTCAATCTACTGAGTTCTCCCCATATTTTCCATAACGTCAAAGTTCTCCTAACAGAAATGCCTGTGTCCTTTACTCTTTGTTCGTGATCATTTCCTTGAAGATGACGAGCCCCCGTAAAACCTGTATGTTACAATTCAGTGTAATCATACTAGAGTTGTTGCAAAGGAAGTCCATCTAGGGCAAATATTTTTATAAGTAATGAGAGTCTAAAATTATTTCCTAGAAGACAAAATAACAGCAGAGGGAGAGGCCACAACTGAGAAAACAGCCTTTAAAAAAAATTTTACCTTAGAATAATAGACAAGCATCTTCATCAATTAAGAATGTTTGCAATGCAATGTGGTAACTTCATTAGCCAAGAGTATACAGAACAAGACTGCTATGCTAGCCCTCAGTGGCCAAGAGAGAATGAAGCCATAAAGCATATATGTCTATATAAATATGTGCACTGTGCTGAGTAAATTATTACATATGTGCCAATTTTATTGGAAATTATTTCAGAAACATATAGTGTTAGATCAGCACTGTGCAGAGGTAAAAGGAACATATATATTATACTTTGTGAAACTTATCTAATAGAGAACAGAATCTTTATACTCATGGAAGGAACTTGTAATGCAGCAGCCTTTAAAAATGGGGATAACATATTCAAATATATAAACATATATTTAATACTTCAGCAATTTGTGGTCAGCCTGAATATAACCTTTTTTGAAAGAACCAACCATAGAACACGTAAGACTTGATTTGACAGGCCTTCTTTTCCATGGCTTTGCTTATGTTTGCTCTTGTTCAGCTCTTTGCACTGTTTTGGAAACATAATAGTTGTTCACTGAATATGTATTCAACATCTGTCTTGGTACTTCCCTCCACACCTCCTTTCTCTCTCTTTCTCCCTCTTCCTCATTTTCCCTTTCAATTTCTACTTTATTTCTGGGTTTTGTTTTGTTTTGTTTTGTTTTGTTGAGACTGGAGTGCAGTGGCATGATCATGACCCACTGCAGCCTTCACCTCCTGGGCTCAAGCAATTTTCCCACCTCAGCTGGGACTACAGCTGCTCATTTTTCCATCTCCCTTGCTCTTATCTGTATGTCTTTCTTTTTTTCCTAACTTTAAGGCTAAACAAAGAAACTAAACTATATTTCTAATTCCTTCTTACAGGTACTGAATTTACTGTGTGAACTCGGTTTCTAATTTTAAAGTAAATGATGATATTAGTGTGTGTGTATATACACATATATACATACCTACGGACAAAACCACATATATAGTCATTACCTATGTCACTTAATGTTATATGTGTTCACACTATATGTGTTGCTTAGCAACGGGGATACATTCTGAAGGATGCATCATTAGGTGATTTTGTCATTTTGTGAACATCATAGAGTGTACTTACAGAGACCTAGATGGCATACTCTACTATACACCTAGGCTATATGGTATAACCTATTGCTCCTAGTCTACAAAACATACACAGCATGTTACTGTGCTGAATACTGTAAGGAACTGTAATGCAGTTACAATTCTACATTTAGATACATAGAATCTAAACATAGAAAAGGTATAGGGAAAATACCGTACTGTAATCTTATGAGACCGCCATCATATGTGCAGTCTGTCATAGACTGAAGCATCATTATGCAGTGCACGACTGTGTATATAAAACGTTATGTTTTTCTCTAAAAACAAAGGCAACAAAATGGAGTTATTTTATGTATGGGGCATTCCTTTGTGTTTTTTTTTTTTTCATATTGTTTCTTCCTGTGGTCCCTCCCCTAACATAGTGTCTTAGCTATTCAGAAATAACACCTTGACCTATGAATCTTCTCCTGACCTTTCAAGGATCAATACATCTCTACATTAGCCACTTTTTATCCTTTGAAATGAATGGAAACTAATGCCAAACTTTTCCTTTGCAAACATAAGCATTTTGGAAAGGTGAGAGGAAAGAACTGTTCAGTCTTACATTTTACACAATTAAACAATCCGCCACCTTGGCACAGTACACCAGGAAAATATATCATACCTCTGAATAGTTCTTTTCTAATGTCATTATCTACTCCAGCCACACAGCATCCAAATACCTCCTCCGTCAGGAGAGCCCAGGGCCCTTCACGTAGTATAGAGCTCTATGACATTACAACACTTCTTATCTCACAACCTATTTCTGGGCTCATTTATATGCATGCAAAAGAGGGTTTCTGTCCTCTGGAGAGCTGGCAGGCACCCTGCGGTCTGATTCCTCTTGTCCCTGAACATTAGACACTCTGTTGCCAATGAAAAGCCGCCAGAGAAATCATGTAGATCGACAGTCTTAGAAATTCCACTTTTATCTCAGTCGATTAGCATGTTTTTTTTCTTCCTACTGTCAGCACGAAAAGATGACAAGTTAAGGAAAATGTAAAGTTAATGCTGATGGAAAGGCAACTTAGAAACAGAGAATTATACAGCTCAGTTTTCAGGAGCAAAAGGACACATTTCTACGCTAGTTTCTCTCCCACAGATTATAGGAGTTCCAGCAATATCTCACCTTTCTATTGTCTTTGATTATGAAATAGCTGGTGTGTTATACTACAACACTTTGATTTCTCTTTTCAGTGCCAAAGTTCTTAAGCTAGGGACCCATGTTAATTGCCCTCGCATTCCTGCCTGAATACTCCCTGCTGTGTTCTTACCCCTTTTGTGTTATTGAATTCTTTCTCAAGCGTCACCAATGACCTCCTATTTATCAGATGCAGTCTCTCCTCAGTTTTCATCCTCCTGACCTCTTTATGGTTTTTGACACTGTTGAGCACCTGCTCCTTCTTTCTTAGTCTTCTCTTGGTTTCCGTGACACTGCACTCCTTTGTCCTCCAACCTTGGCGAATAGTTCTTCCTTGTCTTTGTTGCTGGCTCTTCTCCCTCCTCCCACAACTATAGATTTCCTCCAAAGCTATGATTTTGGCTTTCTACTCTTCCTCATCAACAGTTATTCCATCTTCCCATCTTCAAAATCCATCCATATATATACATATATAGTGTGTGATGTTGGGCAAGTTAGTTAGCCTCTCTAGGCCTATATTATATATATATATAAAAATATAATAAACATAATATAATATAATATATAAATTACATTTATTATATTTATATATATATTGCACTCCAAGCACTGGAGTTGGGATTTTGTGTGTGTTTGTGTGTGTGTGTATATATATATGAGAGAGAGAGAGAGAGAGAAAGAGTGTGTGTGTGTGTGTGTGTGTGTATGTATATATACCCACACTGGAGTATATAGACCCCACCAATCACCAATTCCAGTGCTGCTCATCCGAACTACAATATCTTAATTCAAACTAACAGAGCATATTTACTTGGATATAGAGCCACTAACATCTTAAATTCAACTTAATGTCAATGTTCTTAAAGTTTCCCTGCTTATTTTTCCTTCTCTTCTCCCATTTGGTGCACTGTAATGTTTAATTTTATGTTTTACATTGACTGGGCTTAGGGACACCCAGAGAGCTAGTAAAATATTATTTTGCTGTATGTCTGTGAGAATGTTTCAGAAGAGATTATAATTTGAATCAGTACATTGAGTGAAGAAGATCAGCCTCACCAAATATGGGTGGGCATTGTCCAATCTGTTGAGGATCTGAGTAGAACAAAAAGGCAGAGGAAGAGTGACTTTGCTCTTTTCTGGAGCTAGGATATCTGTCTTCTCCTTCCCTGGGATATTGGTCTTCCTGGCAATTGGGCCTTAGGACTTGGACTCAGATTTGCCCTCTTGATTTCCCTGGTTCTCATGTCTTTGGGCTTGCTCTGGAACTATCCCCAGCTTTCCTGATCCTCCAGTTTCAGGCAGCAGATAGTAGGACTTCTCAGGCTCTATCATCACATAAGCCAATCTCTCATAATAAATCTCTTCCTGTATATATCTGTATCCCTTATTGGCTCTGCTTCTCTGGAGAACCCTGAGTGACACATGCACTCTATGTCTCTCCCAGACACCATTAGCCAAAGGCAACCTACCAAATAATCTTTACTACATCCTGCAAACTGCTGCCTTAGTTTAAGGAATTCTCTGACACTTTAATGCCAGCTTCATAAATTCAAACTCTTTAGGGTGACTTCTAAGGCTTTCCACATATGATGTTAATCTATCTAATCTTGATTTCCATGACTCTTCAATATGGGCCATCATTGTTGACCAAGAAAGTCTCTTCAATAAGCATATTGAAGAGACTTGGTAAGGCTACTCCACCAACCTCTAAATCAGTTCTGATTCTCCAGCTTTTCTTCTTTCCTTCTAGGTGAAACTACTTTGTCTAGTCAATATATCTATTGGCTGATTCTAATTTCTTATAAGACAGACAGTTGTGTGATAACCAAGTATCACCTGGCAATAATCAGTGGTTTTCTGGAGACGCATTGTTTACTAGCGTTAAGAACTTAGCCTTAAGAGTGAGTCAGGGTTGTGTTGGAACCCCTGTTCTGTTATTTACTTATGATGTGATGTTGGGCAAGTTACTTAACCTCTCTAGGCCCCTGTTTTCTCATTTGTAAAATGAGGATAATATACTACCTACCACACAGGTTATTGGGAGGAATACATGAAATAATGCATATATTTCTCTTAGAAATGACCCTTTAGCACAGGGCCCACCCCTCAATAAGTGCTAAATAAAGTTAGCAATTGTCATTTTTTTTACTTTAAGTTCCGGGGTACATGTGCAGAATGTGCAAGTTTGTTCTATAGGTATACATGTGCCATGGTGGTTTGCTGCACCCATCAACCCATGATCTACATTAGGTATTTCTCCTAATGCTCTCCCTCCCCTAGCCTGCCACCCCCTGACAGGCTCCCGTGTGTGATGTTCCCCTCCCTGCGTCCATGTGTTCTCGTTGATCAACTCCCACTTATGAGTGAGAACATGTGGTATTTGGTTTTCTGTTCTTGTATCAGTTTGCTAAGAATGATGGTTTCCAACGTCATCCATGTTCCTGCAAAGGACACAAACTCATTCTTTTTTATAGCAATTATCTTAAATGTATCTGTCTTCACCCTGCTTCACCCAATTTTATAATTTGTTTATTTAACAGATCAATTCTATGTGGGACTGAACATAACAATAAGCATTCTTGGAGACTGAAAATGTACAAACGCTGGATGTTAATGAGTTGCTGGAGACTGAAAGGTCATACAGGTGCAGGATGGTAGGCAGATGCTGGCACCATAACGGTACGCTCTGTCTCTGCTTTGTTGGTCATTGTATCTAAGGTGGGTACAGTGATTCAAAAATGTTTAGCTCCTCATACATATGTATTGAATGAACTACAAATAATCCCCAAATCTGAAATTTGAATTTAAAACTTAATGAATTCCTCAAGTTAGGGCTTCTAATTAAGGCATTTCTGCTAAGCCAAGGGAGCCCTTGAGAAAGTGGTCTAGAGTTCTTTCTCATTGTGGATCATAAAGAGCTTCTCCCATTGGGTGACTGAGAGGATGGGAGGAGTCACTGGGTTTATGTTCGGGATCTTCATTCACTAGCTTGGCTTCTGACTTCCGTTGCATATTGTTAAGAGGTACTGCTTGAAAATAGTCCAGCAGTAATGCTTCATAAATGATTACTAGTTTCAAGTAGTTTCTTAGGAAAGAACATGATGCAACCACAGAAATGTATGTAATAAATCTTAAACGATTCTGTAACAGTTCTTTCCATCAAAGTATCTTCAACATCAAAATTAAGATAACAAGATATTCTCATTGCTTTTCTAATTACATGGAAGCAGTACTTTCTTAGTATCCTCTACATATCTTTCTGGATGCTTCTTCCACATCTTAAAGGTAACTATTTTTTATCTGTTTCACTCTTAAACACAGTTCTCAGACTGACAAAAATAAAAGCCACACATGATATTGCCCTTGTCCAACGTTTTTAAGGGTTCAATATCACGCTTTCTTTTTTACTCTCCTATTCTTCCTTTGCTGACATCTCCCATGTTCAGCAAGAGCTGAACAAAAAGAGTTATCTGATTATGATAGTAAAAACTATTGAGGTATAAATGAGTGAGAGGCTCAGCACTCTCAGAGAGGCTTTTAAAATATGAGCCAATTAACACACTTGAATCTCTAACTTTTGAGTGGTTAGAATCTTAGATATTTCACGTAATCCTCAATAGTCAAATGACTCTTTGAAACTTTATTACAAGGAGGGAGTTTATCACTGACAATGCTATTAAGCGCAAGCTGATTAACTGTTCTCAGAGTCATTGTAGTGATCCATTTGTGATGGGTGGTCACTATCAGTAAGCTACCCCTCCTCCCACATGCCATCCTATTTTTGTCGGTTCAGTTTTCTAGGTGCTTCCATTTACAGAGACTTTTTCGAGGTACTGTCCTACATGATTACTAAAAATAGTAATAAGACAGAATCTCTTTTTTTCAGGAAAGATTAGTCAGTTTTCCATTCTAATTGTTCTAGGATGGGGATTAGAAAACACAATTTGAAAAGGTCCAGATTACAAATATTTCAGTCATTATTGGCCAAGAGGCAAAATCAAGGATATTATGTAGGTACTTACATAACAAGAGAGAAAACAAATTTTTGCACATATTTTATGCATGAAATTAAAAACTTTATTTATGAACACTGAAATGTGAATTTCAGTGATGATATTATGTGCCACAAAATATTCTTTTTTCCCAATCATATGAAAATGTAAAACCCATTCTTAGCTTGTGCACTGTAAAAAACAGACTGGAAAGGGTGAATGGGAGTGGGGCAGGGTGGTAGGAGTGGTGAATTTGGCCACAGTTTGTCAAAGTCTGCTTTAGGAAATGCTTTAGGTTGCCCAAATTTATTAATCCAGGTTCTGAAAGAAATACAATTTACCACCAAATATCTTAGAATTGGGCACCTGTGATATGCTAGGTTCAGTAAATAATTTACATGGTATATTGGTTAGGGTCCTCTTTACTGGTTGCAAATAACAAAATGCTAAATTAAATCAGCAGAAGCAAAAAAGGGAACGTATACTGGCTAAAATAAAAGGAGCCGTGGTGGAGCTGATGTTAGGGATGATTTCAAGTGAACCTGAGGCACTCATTGTCAGGATTTTCTATCCGTATCTCCTCTCAGCTTTTCTCTGAGTACAGATTTCATTCTCTGCCACTGCAAAAAGGTCTCCTCTACACAGTGGAGAAGACATCTACGGGCAACTTTAGGCTCACATTATGCAAACTCAACCCATCTCAAGAGGATGGTTTTTCCATCTCTGCTTCAGTAGATCAAGTCCCATGCAGGATAGCTGTAGCAAGAGCTGTCAGTACCTCACCTATACTTCCTCGAGGTTACGTCCATTTTCAATGCGCATGTCTCCCACTGAACCATCACTCCCAACAGCCAGCACCTGCATCACTTTGTTGGAGGACTTGCCCTCAGGCAGCTGGAACCAACTGAGCCTGCACATACAGATTGCTAGAAGTGCCTGAAAATCTATGACCCTGGCAGGTAGCCTTTAAACAATGACTGACAGTTAGGGAAACACATTCCACCTCCTGCATCCAAAGGTGAGGTATAATCTACACAGTTTTCAGAGCTTTCCTATGGCATTGAGCCAAAAGTACCTGCGCAGAAAAGAGTTAGCAAGGCTGAAAATGCTAGCCTTAGGAAGGTCTGCTTGCAAGGTTAGCCCTTGGCTGGCATCTGGGAACTTTTATTTCAGGAGGATTTCCACCATTCTCTGATAAAAGTCACTTTTCCTAAATTATTTGTACAAATAATGTGATTTATGCTAACACCTGCTTTCTTTTAGGGAGCTTGAAATTCTTGTACGTGCTTGGCAAAGCGGCCCCTATGTGACCTCGATAAAAGCCTTGACTCTCAACCTCTGATGAGCTTCCCTTTTTGGCAACATTTCATAAGTAGTCACAATTTGTTTACTGGAAAAATTAAGAGTGTCCTGTGTGACTCCACAGGAGGAGGGTCCTTGAAAGCTTATGCCTTGTTTCCTGTGAGCTTCACTCTATGCGCCCTTTCTCTTTGCTGATTTTGCTTTGTATCCTTTCACTTTAATAAATCATAGTTGTAAGTACAACTATATGCTGAATCCTGTGAGTCCTCCTAGTGAATCACTGAACCTAGGGGTAGTTTGAGGGGCTCCCCCAACACAGCACCCATCATAGGCCACTTCTTAACACTGCACCCTTTCACGGCTTTCCCAGGACCACTTCCTTCCTCCCCAACTTTTCTCTAGATTTTTCTTGAGAACTTTTCCTATTAAATCACTTTTACATGACTCCCCATCTTAACATCCACTTTCTGGGAACCACGTCTAAGATTAATTCTGATTGTCCCAAGTCTTAACTAATTACTGTGATCAGGAAAATGAGGTCCTATGACTGCCTGAATCTTTGCCATATGCTCATAATTGTAGCCAGGAAGAAAAGGACCTTTCACCAGAAGGTGGGGGAAGGAAGGGCAAGTGCTGGACTAACATAAATAATAGCTAAACCACAGGCAATATGGTCATGTTCCAAAATATAATGGCTTATTGGCTAACACAACATAATATTCTCAAGTGAACAGTCTCACATGATAATTAATACCTTTCTTCTCCCTTATTGGCTTCTTTTTCTTTTTCACAAAGTGGGATTGTATTATTTCACAAAGACTACAGTATATGAAATTTTTTTAAAAAAACTAAAGCCTTATTGAAATGAAATCAAGGCCTCTTGCAAACCTTGCTAATAGCTAAGTGACTTGCTTCCCATATACCAGCTTTTTAGCACCTAACTCAACTGGGAAAAATGATCAATTATTTGCATCACAAAATTTCAGTGAAAATTCTGAATGTTAAACCCATAAAATACAAATATTTAATTTATCAAGCTAAAATTTCATGATGAGTTTACTACTATTTGTGTTAGGAAAAAAAAAATCCTCAGGAGGTGGAGTTTCACACATGCCTCATGCATCCCAAATCCATAAGCATTTTCTCAGTAGGTGTTTCTCTCCTATCCTTCAACAATTCCCTCCTGGAGCATCTGCCTTTTGTTTTGCTTTTTCATAACTAGGATTTCTTTTATCCTTTTTTGAAAAAATCTAATTATAAAAAGAAATACATTCACATTGAAAACATTTCAAAAGATACAGATATGTGCAAATGAAAAACAAAAGTCATTCATAATCTCACCTGCCAGAGATAAGCATTGTTAAGGCTTTTTAATGAATATGTATTTGCTTAGAAAGAAAGGATCATACTACTAGCACCATCCTGTGATTCACTTTTTTACAGCTAAAAATATGTCACAAGTACCTGCCTATGTCATACTACTTACATAGAAATCCACCTCATTTATTTATGATGACCACATAGTATTCCAAGTTATGACCATCATCATCATTCATTTAATGACTTCTCAATTAATTGTGGCATGCAGGTTGTTTCAGATTTTTCACCATTCAAACAACCACGCAGTAAAACATCATGGTACATATTTATTTATAAATTTGTGAGAGGTTACTGTAGGGCAAATTTCTACAAGTTGATTGGCTAAATCAAAACATGTACTTTTAAATTTTTAAAAATAATTTTTAAATTGATTCAAAAGAGACCAGACCTATTTGAATCCCCTGAGTAGTATATCAGAGTACCAGTTTCCCTGTACTTTCATGAACATTAAACATATTTTAGGTCTCTAAAAACTTTTGTAACCATGTAAGAAAAATATAGTTCTAATTTGCATGTTTTGATAATTAGTGACTTTGAGCATCTTTTCAACTGTTTGTTGGTCATTAATATGTCTACCTTAATATGTTATTTTTCATGTAATTTTTCTATTTAAAATTATGCTGAAAACTTTTTTCTAATAGAAGAACTTTATACATTTTGGATATTAACCCTTTATTGTTCATATATGATATAACATTTTTCTATTTTTATTTCTCCTTTAGTGTTTTTAATGCAAAACATTTAAAGTTAAGACTCTAAAATGTCTCTGTTATCTAATTTGTTCATTTTACTCTTATGGCTTCTCATTTTGTTGCCATGTTAATAAAGTTCTATCCCATTTCCATATTACAAAAATATTTTCCTATTTTTATAATAAAACTGGTACAATACATGCATCTTTCTCTTTGTATTACCTTACTTCTTCTTTGAAGCTTCACCTTTAAAATATTGTCCCTTATCAAATTCCACTTAATTATCACTTAGTCTAGCTAAGTACATTTCTTTCCTTTCATCTTTACTCAAAGCCAACCCTCCATTCTCATAAATTCCTTATCTGAATGTCACCCAATTTACCTAATTGGTTCCTCTCTATCCATCTAAAGCTTAAGGGAGTCAGTGTGCTTTTCAAGTACAGATTCATTAGTTACAAGCAGAGGATAAGTTCTCCCATTTTTACATAATGCTTTCCTTTCCAACTAAATTAATGAGGACAATGTTCCCTGCTATATCACACAAAAATTTCAATTTGCACACATGTCTCTTATGCTTCCGTTTTAATGAATCAGTTATGCCAGAAATTGAAGCACTGTCTTCCATCTCTCCTCTTCTCTTCACATCAGTTGGGTTCCCACTCTTGGCTTCCTTACATTTATTGATGGCATTTAGTTGCCTAGTGTATTAGTTTCCTGAGTCTGCCATAACAAAGTATCATAAACTAGGTGGCTTAAACAATAGAAGTTTATTTTCTCATAGTTATAGAAGCTAGAATCCAAGATCAAGGTGTCAGTAGTGTTGGTTCCTTCTGAGGGCTATGAGGGAGAAACCTGTTCCATGCTTGTCTCCTGGCTCTTGGTGGATGGCTAACAGTCTGTAGTATTCCTACATCTTGGAAATGTATTGATCCTCCTAAATTACAAATTGTAAACTTTCAGTTACTCTTCATTACCTATAGATAAAATGAAAGTAGTTTACCTTGGTATTCAGACGTTGATTGGTCTTGGCTCCCCTGAAAAGAAAAGCCTGAGACAAGGACTAGAATTTATGTAAATTATTTTTGGAAGATATCTTAAAGAACATAACTGTGATCTAAGAAGGATGAAACCAGAAAGGAGGAAATGCCAATTCAAATTGTGTTATCGAGCAGGTTACTTACTGCTGTGGGCAACTGGGGCTTGATCCAGTCCTCTTGAGGACTCTGAGAACATCCATGGAGAACAGGCCCTAGAAATGTCTACCTTATAGGCAAAATAAATGAGCATTTATCCATAAGCTCCCAACTCTCCATTTCCTATTTGTCAAAGGTTGCCCCATATACTTGTGTCAGAATGGCTGAGCAGGTTCTGTAGAAGTCCTGTAAAGCCTAGGAACCCCAGATCAGGAAGTGACATAAATGCAGTGCAGCTAATTTAAGGTGTCTTCAGGTTGTAACTTTGTGCAGCTGGTTGCTGTAGCAATGACTAGAGTACACAGGTGGACCATTAAGATGTGAAGTAGGGGTATTAGGGGTATGCAGTACAAATGGGAAGAAATACAGGCTTTGCCTTGAAATCAGAGTTACGTATCTCTACAGCCCATGTTTGTAATCTGCACAAAGACCACAGATTAAGCCACCGGAGAGGTCCTTTCCAGCACAGAAAAATGATTTCCACTTTCCTGGGGCAAAATTTGAAAAGTTTTCTTGCCTAATGACAAAACGGAACAAACAGAACACAGAACATGTTCCGTATGTTCAGGTTTGTCAATAGGCAAGAGAATAAAAAATTTGATGTTCACATTATTGATGCTGGTGGGGTCCTGATAAAAAAAATAGGGAGCACAAAACAAGAAAGAGATATGGGTTATGAGAGGAGAAAAGATGATAAGTTCTGTTTGGGGACTGCTGAGTTAGAAGTGCCACAGAGAAGTTAAGATGGCAATGTTCATTAGACAGTTAGAAATAAAAGCTTAAGAGCTTAGGTGTGGCTTGGAACTGAAGATGAAAGGCCATTTGCAAAGATGTCTTAATTTTAAAAAGTCAGCATTATCATTGAGATTATCAATGAAATTAGAAGAAAAAGGAAGAAGCCAAATAAAATAATTTAAGGAATATTTATATTTAGAGTTTAGAAAGATGAAGGGAATGAGTCATATGATAGATGAAAGAACTAGGGGAATCAAAAGAGTATTTTGTCTCAGAAGTCAAGAAAAATAGGAAATTTTAAAGAAAAGGAAGAGGCCAATAATATCAAATGCTGCAGAGCTGCAAAAACACTAAAGGAATTGAATGTAAATAGTCTGCTGTTGTAGGTTTTTTATGCTAATACACCAAGAGTCATTGTTGGAGCAAACATCTGGATAATTTACAAAACATTTATTGAATGCCTACCAAGGACTCAGTATTGTGCTACTCATAACTTCATGTATCCTCTCAAAAAGTATACATTATGATTGGGACTGGAAGACAGAACCTATTATATCAGGTAACAACATAATCAAAATAAGCTCTGTCTACTTAACATTTTAGGGATTTAGAGAGAGAGTTGGCTATATAGTATCTCATGTATTAAAGCAATAATTTTTTTAAAGAAACCCTTTTCAATTTTGAGATAATTATGAATTCAAAGGCAGTTATAAAAAATAATTCAGAGAGATTCTGTGTGCTCTTTACCTGTTTTTTCCCAATGTTAACATATTGCAAAACTATAGTAAAATATTACAACCAAGGTATTGGCATTGATATGGTTAAGATACAGACATCTCAATTCTTTTTTATTGCTGAGTAGTATTCCATGATATGAATTTACCACAGTTTGTTTAACCATTCACTATCTGGGTTGTTTCCAATTTTGGCTATTATGAATAAAGCTACAATAAACATTGGTATACAGGTTTTTATATGAATATGTCTTCATTTCTCTAGGATACTCAGGTGGGCAATTGCTGGGTCATATTTAGTTGGATGTTTAGTTTTCTGACCATTCTTTCTTTAACTTCTTCATTAAAATGATCACTTTCTGCAATTACATTATATATTCACTTATTTGTTTTTTATTATTTGTATCTCCCAGTGGCCTATAAGGTCTGTAAAGGTAGGAACTTTGCCTTGTCTACTGCTGCATCCCTAGCACCTAGAACAGTACTGATATATAATACACATACAATAAATATTTGACAAGTGAAAGAGTAGTTAAAGGAGTCTTGTATGTAATGACATGGAAATATTTTGAAAAAAAATTATTCTTAAAATCTGATCTAGTTTTTACCTGTTGTAATTGTTTTCTAATTCAAATCACACAAAATAAGTTTTGAAAATAATAGAGAACTATAGTTAGTTCTTTTACATTTTCAATAGGTTATATATCTATAGGATACATGAGATACTTTGAGACAGGCATATAATGCATAATAATCACCTCAGGGTAAATGGGGTACCCATAACCTCAAGTATTTATCCTTTCTTTGTGTTATTTTATCCACTAACTTAAACATTCAACAAACCCTTGCTAACACCTGACACTGTGCTGAAGTCTTGGAGAGATACCAAATGGAGTAAAGCTCTGACACATAAGTAGCTTAGAAATTGTTACTTCTGTCCTTGCAACATGAGAAAAGCTGAAACAGCTGAAAATCAATAACTATTCTTGGGCAGGCCTATCAAAGAATTAAAGTGTAGGAGCCAAGACTTGGCCCTGTGAAGGGTGGTTGTACACTCAACTCATGAAAGTGGAGAAAAGGCATACAAATTTATTTAACGTGCATATGTGGGAGCCTTCAGAATGACAACCTAAAGATACAGGGGAAATTGTCCATTTTTATGCTTAGGTTCAACAAAGTATAGACAGCATGTAGAAATATGATTGGACAAAAAGGGTGTGCTGTAATGCTAATAGACTGAATGGGACACTCAGCAAGGCCTGACTATCCTGATTCTTCCTGGCCTCTCTGAGCTTGTGTTCCTTCCTTCTGGCTATGAGACAAGACCCTCTCTGGAATGAGGGTCTTAGACCTATAGTCAAATAAGGTAGGTCAGATAATTTCTTTATGACCAGTTTTTACAGAGAAAGGCAGAGGAAAAATTAGAGTAATACTTTTAGGTTTTATGGCTGGCCATAGGGAAAGGGGGTTCTGGTTTCTATGCTCTGTCTTGGAGAAGAGGATTCTAGTTTCTATGGCTAGCCTTGGAGGAGAATAGGGCCTAGAGACAACAGGACAGGAGAAGGTTAGAGAAAAATTTTTGCTTCTGAGGCCTTTATTATGGGGTATTATCTTCTGAGCCCCAACACAAGTCACTGGGCAAGCTGTCATCCTGAAATCTGGGGAGACAGGAAATTACAGAGAATTACAGCCAAGATTATTTTATCTGGAGTAGGAGTCACTGGAGCCATTCACTGGTAGAAATGCTTAAATTGTAATTTTGATGAATTGCTGGAGGCTGAGAGTAGACTATCCTGAAAATGAGAAATTCCTAGAAGCTTCAGTCTTAGGGAGGCTCCCATACTTTAATGGGCTTATACCTCAAGGGACCTTATCATGTTCTCATGGTGATGAGCCAAGAAAAAAAAATTACCATTTCTCTGGTAAGGGGAAGGGAAAAGGGCATTCTCCATCACAGAACCTACTTTGCAGTGAAAAAGACCTTATCAGAAGCCTATCTGCCGAAGGAGAGACTTTTCCCCAAAATTCAACTTCATCTATCCCTCTTGTCTTATGTAAAGGGTTGAGGGTGAAAAAATATATTTTTGAAGGTTACAGCCCATTGGCACAGACACCCTATAAGACTGAAATTTAATAAGATGTAGGATAATTCCTCTTCCTCACTCCTTACCACCTCATCAACAGGGCTCTAGTGTAATAAAATGGATTATAGCTGAAAGAGCTGCAAGGCTCAGACTATGTTTAAGAGGGAATTCCTAGGTAAATCTAAAGACAACACGGAAGAAAAAATAAGGACACTAGAAAAATTTGAAGCTCCTAGAACCTACAGCTATGGCAGATATTAAAACAGTCTACCTGCTGACCGAATTAACATAAAGCTTCACACTATAGGCCTATTTACCTCAGTTCCTGTGCTATTACCCCATATTTCATGTCTGCCTTTAAACAAAAAAATTATACAGCATACTAAAAACCAAGAAAAAGTACAGTCTGAAGAGAGAAAGGAAGCATCAGAACCAGACCCAGATTCATGCAGGTTTTGCAATTATCAGACAGTAAATTTAATATAAGCATGATTAATATGTTAAGGGCTTTAATGGAAAAAGTAGACAACAGGCAGAAACAGATTGATAATACCATAATGGAGATGGAAATTCTAAGAAAGTATCAAAAGGATACTAGAAATAATAATAATAATAGTAAGAAGAAGAAGGTGGAGTAGGAGGAGGGAGAAGAAGAAGAGGAGGAAGAGGAGGGGGAAGAAGAGGAGGAGGAGGAAGAGAAAGCTTTGTAACAAAAATGAAGAATGTCTTTGATGGGATTATTAGTAGCCTGGAATAGCCTGGTAACGAATCAGTGAACTTGAAAATATGTTGATAGAAACTTCTGAAGCTAAAATAAAAAAGGAAAAAGTAATTTTACAAAAATAGAACAGAAGATCCAAGAACCATGGGACAATTTCAAAAGATATCAAATTGCATAATTGGAATACCAGTGGAAAAGAGGAAATATTGAAGTAATAATTGCTTAGAACTTTAGCAAACTAATGACAGACATCAAACCACAGATCCAGGAAGCTCAAAGAACAACACAGAGAATGCATACCAAAAAGTCTACACCCAAACATATAGCAGACTGCAGACAAATCAAAGAAAAGAGGCTATCTTAAAAGCAACCAAGAGAATAGGGAGAACACCTTCCTTCTAGAGGGAAAGAAGTTAAATATTACATCAGACTTCTCATCAGAAACCATGCAAGCAAGAAGAGAGTAGAATAAATTTAAAGAGTTAAAATAATCAAACCAATAATTTAAAATTCTATATCCAGTAAAACTATCCCTTAAAAGTGAAAGAGAAATAAAGAGTTTCTCAAACAAATAAAAACTGAGGGAATTCACTGATAGCATACCTACCCTGAATGAAATGTTTAAAGAAGCTCTTCAGGGAGAAGGAAAATGATATAGGTCAGGAACCTGGATCAACATTAAAAAAAAAAAGCCTCAGAGAAGAAATAAAAGTAGATTAAAAGCTTTTATTTTTCTTATCTTTCATTAATCTAATGGATAACTGTTAAAAATAATAACAATGTATTGTCTAATTATAGTACATTGATAAGTAAAAATAATTGTAGTAATTTCATAAGGGATGGGAGAGAAGAATTGGGACTACTTCATTAAAAGGTACCTGCATAATCTGTGAAGCAGGATAGTGTTACTTTAAGGTTTATTTAGAGTAGTTGTAAATGCACATTACAAACTCTTGGGCAACACTAATTTTTTTTTTTTTTTTTTGAGACAGAGTCTCACTCTGTTGCACGCAGTGGTGTGATCTTGGCTCACTGCAACCACTCCCTCTCAGTTTCAGCCTCCTGAGTAGCTGGGATTAAAGGCATGCTCCACCACAGTCGGCCAATTATTTTCGTATATCTAGTAAAGACGGGGTTTCACCATGTTGGTCAGGCTGGTCTCAAACTCCTGGCCTCAGATGATCCACCGCCTTGGCCTCCCAAAGCGCTGGGATTACAGGCATGAGCCACTGCGCCTGGCCCTAAAATTTTTTGAAACAAATATAATTTGTATGCTAAGAGAAAGAGGAAAATGGAATAATATAAAATGCTTAATTAAAATGAGAGAAGGCGGAAAAAACAAAAGAAAAAAAGTGCAAACAACAGAGAATAGTAATAAACATGGCAAATATTAATCAATGGTCTAAGTATATCACTTAAAGACAGAGATTGTCAGAGTGGATAAAAAACAAGCTACAACTATACATGCTGTCTACAAGAAATTCACTTTAAATATAAACACACAAATACGTTAAAAATAAAGGGGTGGAGAAAGATATAAGACAATGAGATTACCTATATTAATTTTAGATGAAGCAGACTTCAGAAAAAGGAAAACTATCATAAAGAGAGGCATTACTTATGATAAAGGGGTCAATTCCCTAAGAAGACATACAATCTTTAATGTGTATATACCCAACAGAACATCAAAATACACAAGGAAAATACAGACCAAACTACAAGGAGAAATAGACAAATCCACTCTCATAGCTAGAGAGTCAACACTCCTCTTACAGTAATTAATAGATCAAGCAGGCAGAAAATCAGTAAAGACAAAGTTAACCCAAACAGCGCTATCAATCAACTTGATCTAACAGACATTTTTATAGAATTATCCATCCAACAACAGAATATGCATTCTTCTTAAGCTCACATAGAAAATTCACCAAGTAGACCACATTCTGAGCTATAAAACACACCTTAACAAATTAAAAAGAATTAGAAATCATACAAGTATGCTCTCAGACCTTAACTGAATTAACATAGAAATCAGTAATAGAAAGATAGCTGAAAAATCCCAACATATTTGGAAATTATATTATATACTTTTAAATAACACATAGATCAATGGAAAAAATCTCAAAAGAGACTTAGAAAACATTTTGAAGTAAATGAAAATAAAACATTAAAATGTGTGGGATGCAATGAAGGCAGTACATAGAGGAAAATGTATAGCATTAAATGAAAACATTTGAAAAGAAATAACAAATTAATAGTTTGAGTTTCCATTTTAAGAATAAAGAAAAAAGAGTATCTTAAGCCCAAAAAAATCAGAAGAAAAAAATTAGAGCAGAAATCAAGGAAATTGAAAACAGAAAAACAACAGACAAAATCAACAAAATAAAATTTGTTTTTTAACATCTAGTAAGGCTAACCAAGAAAAAAGGAGAGAAGACATAAATCATTACTGTCAGAAATTAAAGAGTGGCCATCAGTATTGATCTCATGGACATTAAAAGGATTGAAAATAAATACTATGAATTATTTTACAACCACACATTCGATACCTTAGATGAAATGGACCAATTCCTTGAAAGACACAAACTACAAAACTAAAAGAAGGAGAAACAGATTGTCATAATAGATATAAGAAGGTATCTATTAAAAATATTGAATCAATAAATAATAATCTTCCTAAACAGTAAGGACTAGGCCCAGATGTCTTCAGTGGTGGATTCTACCAAAGGTTTAAGGAAGAAATGATACCAAATCTCTACAATCTATTTCAGAAATTAGAAACAGAGGGAACACACCTATTTCATTCTATGAGGCAAACATTACATTAACACTCAAACCAGATAAAGACATGACACAAATAGAAAACTATAGAGCAATATAGATGCAAAAGTCCTCAACAAAATATTAGCAAATCAAATTCAGCAATGAATAAAAAACAATTTTCCACTATCACCAAGAGAAGTTTACTTTAGGTATGGAATGCTGATCAGCATCTGAAAATTGTATATTGATAAAATTACGTGGAAAATTAGTGTGATCTGCCACATCAACATGCTACAGAAAAAAACACATATGATCACATTGATTCACCTAGAAAAAGCATTTGACAAAAATTCAACATCTATTCATTATGCAAACTCTTAGCAAACTAGGAATAGATAAGAACTTCCTCAACTTGATACAGAACATCTACCAAAAATCTACAGGTAACGTCAAACTTAATGATGAGAAACTGAAGGCTTTCTCCCTTATTGGGAAAAGGCAAGGATGTTCCTTCTCACTACTCTCACTCAGCATTATACTGGAATTTCTAGACAGTCCAATAATACAAGAAAAGGAAACCAAAGGTATACAAATTGGGAAGAAATAATAATGTTATTGCCTCCAGATGACATGATTTTCAATGTAGAAAATCCCAAAGAATTTAAAAAAACAAACATACCTGGAACTAATAATAAGATCTTGCAATACAAATTTAATATACACAAATTTCCTATGTACTAGCAGTGAACAATTGTAATTTGAAATTAAGAACACAATACCATTTAAAATAGTAACAAAAGACTGAAATTCTTAGGTATAAATATAATGAAATATGTACAATATTTATATATAGGAAACTATACAATTCTGATGAAAGAAATCAAAGGAGCTTTAAACATATAGAGGGGTATTCCATGTTTGCATATTGAAAGACTCAATATTATTAAGATATCAATTCTTCCAACTCACCTACATATTCAGTGTGATCCCAATCAAATCTTAGCAAGCTATTTTGTAGATATTAACACACTGATTATTAAGTTTATGTGGAAAGGGAAAAGACCCACAATACCCAACAGAATCAGAAGGACAGAGTTGGAGGGCTGACACTAACCAATGTCAAGACTCAATATAAAAGTTACAGTGATTAATACAGTTTACACCATTGAAAGAATAGGGGCATAGATAAGTGGAAAAGAATAGAGATTACAGAATTAGACCCCCATAAATATAGTGAACTGAACTTTGACAAAGCCAGGAAACTATTTCAATTGACAAAATAAGGCCTATTCAACAAATGATGCTGAACAATTAAATGTCCATTTGCAAATATATATATAGTAATCTACACAGAGTTTATACCTTTCATAAAAATTAATTCAAAGTGGATCATACACCGAAATGTAAAATGCAGTCTTGTAAAACTTATAGAAGAAACATACAGACAATGTAGGTAACTCTGGGATTGGCGATGAATTTTTAGACACAATATCAAAAGCATGATCCACTAAAGAAAAACAAATAATAAGTTGGACTTCATTAAAACCAAAAACTTCTACTCCATGAAAAATACTGTTAAAAGAATGAAAAGACAATCCACTAGGAGAAAATGTTCATAAAACACATATCTGGAAAAGGCCTTATATCTGAAATAAAAATAAAAATATTAAAATTCAACAATAAAAAAACAAACAACCCAATTAAAAATGGGCAAAAGATCTGAACAGACACTTTACAAAAGAACAGATGTAGAGAGCAAATAAGCATGTAGAAAGATGTTCAACATCGTATATGAGGGAATTGCAAATTAAAACATTAATGAATCACTGCTACACACTTATTAGAATGGATACAATGACAAAACACTGACAACACCAAATGCTAGTGAGGATGTGCAGCAACAGGAACTTTTATTCATTGCTGATGGAAATGCAAAATGACACAGCCACTTTAAAAGATAGTTTGGCAGTTTCTTACAAAGTTTAACTTAATCTTACCATAAGATCCAACAATTGCACCCCTAGATATTTATTCAACTGATTTGAAAACTTATGGTCACACAGAAATCTGCCTGCAAATATGGCAACTTTATTCCTAAGTACCAAAACCCAGAAGTAACTAAGATGTCCTTCAATTGGTGAACGGACACAAAAACAAACTACTGTATATCTGTACAACAGAATATTATAGATTCAGCAGTAAAAAGGAGTGAGCTATCAAGATATAAAAAGACATGGGGAAACCGTAAATATATGGCTAAGTGAAGACAGCCAGTTTGAAAAGGTTACATATTTAAGATTCCAATTGTACAGCATTCTTGAAAAGGCAAAACCTTAGAGACAGTAAAAAGACCATTGGTTTTCAGGAGTTTGGGGAAAGGAGGAAAGGACTGAATAGATAAAGGAGAGGGGATTTTTACAGCGTGAAACTATTCTGTATGATGCCAGATATTCTCTTTTTTTTTTTTTTGAGACGGAGTCTCTCTCGGTCGCCCAGGCTGGAGTGCAGTGGCGCGATCTGGGCTCACTGCAAGCTCCGCCACCCGGGTTCACGCCATTCTCCTGCCTCAGTCTCCCGAGTAGCTGGGACTACAGGCGCCCGCCACCACGCCCGGCTAATTTTTTGTATATTTTAGTAGAGACGGGGTTTCACCGTGTTAGCCAGGATGGTCTCGATCTCCTGACCTCGTGATCCGCCCGTCTCGGCCTCCCAAAGTGCTGGGATTACAGGCTTGAGCCACTGCACCCGGCCGATGACAGATACTATCTTTCAAAACCTTTATAACTTTATAGCACAAAGAGTGAATGTTATGCAAATTAAACACTATTTACAAGGTCAGAAGATCTCATAAAGCAATGCAGACTGTGAAAAAGGACCTAACTGTACAAATGTATGAAAGTATCATACTGAAGGAGACAGGGTAGGGATGGGGGACTATAGGCAAAAGAAACTGCACATAAGCACTATACTCTAGTTAATTAAGTTGTGCCCACGGAGGTATGGGTTAATAATTCTGGAAACATTGTCTGTGTAAGTGGATGGTGGATGGTGACAACCAGGTTTCTTTTTGTTGTTTTCATTTTTCTTTTGTGACTCAACTGAAGTAGCAACCAGGTTTCATACTAATGAAGTGAGAATTTGCAAATAGATAAACAAGAGGAGGCTAGAATGATTCATGTGATAATGGGTCAGAGCTGGAGACATAAGTATGAACTCATGTTTTTGCTTAATAAAGATACAGATGGTTATGTAGAGAAATATTCATAGATATGTGTATATACATAAGATAATATATACATGTCTATATTTCTTTGCTATGTCAGCTGACAGGGCCTAGAAGCAGCAATATCCCGGTAACAATGAGTACATCTACCACCAAGATCTTGGATTCTAATACCATTTTTCAGTAACAGGAACCAGGACTCTTTGGAGAAAAGGCTGATTTTATCACTGGGACAGGAAACGTGTACGATGAGCCTGGAGCATTTTATAGTGCCAGGAAGTGAGGAAGTGCTTAAAAAACAAAACTAAACTTAAACAAACAAAAAATCCATACATTGATGAGGGTATGTCAAAGAGATAACTCAAGAGCCAACTGAAAGCTCCCAACAGCCAAAGCGGGAACAATTTGAAGAATAAAATAAAGTAATATTGGACTATAACACAAAGTGTAAAACAAATATCCGTAAGTCCTTAGTGGTATGAATAAATTATTGAATAACTTAATAAATAGGGGAGAAGGAGCAAATATCCCTTGTAAAAGAACTCAAAATTATTGATGTCAATACTCTGCCCTCAAGAAGGGGCCCCATAAATCCTCACTCCCTAAGTGTGGGCTGCACATGTGACTTCTTTCCAAATAGTACAGTATGGGAAAGAAGTAGGAGGCAACTTTACAGTAGACAAACCTGAAAAACACTACCTCAGCTAGGAGAACAAGGTCAATATCAACAACCATAAATCATACTGACTCTATTCACCTTTGATATGATGCAATGAAAATGGTACTTTTTCTCTGAGGTTTTTTCCCGAAGACCGGTAACCCCCGTCTAACCATTAATAAAACACCAGACAAATTCCAGTATGGGGGAATCCCATAAAACACTTACCCAGTTCTCAAAAACTGTCAATGTCAAAAAAAAAACAAAAAACAAAAACAAAAAACAAAAAACAAAACAAAACAAAAAAACCTAAGAAAATCTGGGAAACTGTTGCAGCCAAGAGGAGCCTGGAGAGACATGAAAACTGTGATATGGAATCGTGGATGCGATCCTGGAACAGAAAAAGACATTCGGTAAAAACTAAGGAAAGCTGAGTAAACTATGGACTTTAGGACTTTAGGCAATAACAATGTATCAGTACTGGTTTATTAATTGTGACAAAAGTGCCATACTAATCATGTGAAATGCTAATAGGAGAAATCTGAGTGCAGGATGCATGGGAAATCTTTGTACTATCTTCTTAATTTCTCTGTATATCTAAAACTGTTCTTCAAACTAAACTCTACTCTAAAAATCTGGTTTGAGAACTAAATCTATTCCAATATGGATGACATAGAATGGGGAAAAATGAGGAATAAAACATTTTGTTGGCAAAAAAAAAGGAAGAAATCTAGTTTTGCTAAAGATGTTTATAACCACTGAGAAAAAGATGTTGGACAATGATAGAACAAGATAGTTCTGTATATGGAGAGTCAAAAACAACACAAGAAGATGTGAAGAACGGAAGGGAATGAGCAGGAGAAAAGACATTTCAGATGGAATACAACACAGAAACCTGATCTGGAGACCAATTTGACTGAAAAATAGTGCTATACAATAAGGAAAAAGGAAATAAATTTGGACACAACTACACAAATCTTTGAGTAACTAATTTAGAAGTTGCTACTTTATCAAAAGGTACTGTATTTATACTACATATCAATGCTATTTGCGACTAATAGTTTAAATCATTTTATTTTTTACTCAAATTTGGGACTTACGTAAGAACTTACTGAGCAGAGAGTTACACCTTTGATTAGACAAGATAAATGAAATATTTTTGAATAATTTACAGAGATTTCTTCCATATCCATAGTTACAGGTAAAAATTTGCTTCTTAAGTTTTAGAGCTAAAAAATAAATTTTGCATGCTAATACAAAAGTGTGTAAGGTGTTTGGTTAGTAATATTTCTCTTATTTATGTCATTACTCTGTTGTAAGAGCATGATGCTTTTTCTAATGAAAAATCAAGCATAGCAAAGTGTTATCCAGATTTCTCTTACTCCAACAAAAATCAGAAAATAAAAAAGCAATCAATTTTAAAATGTTTACATAATATCTTTAAAAAGTTATCACAGAGGTAACTATACAGTGACTCAAAACAGGACATTCAAAATTACATTTGGATAAAACATTTATTTGGAGTCAAAAAGCGCTGAGTTTCAAACTTGGCCCTGTCAGCTACTACCTATGTGGCCTCAAGTGAGTTATGTCACATATTTGAACTCCATTTTCTCTTCTGTAAATTGGTAACAACAGCTTTTTCTCAGTTTTCTCATTACATTTAAATAAGAAAATAGGTATGTAACACATCTCAACCTCTTGCACATAGTAAGCCCCAATAAATGGAAGGTATTATTATTTTAAAATAATAATTAACAAGGCCCTTCATTAATGTTCTAAAATAGTATTTATCATTTTCCACCATATTCTTCTATACATAAGTATAAATAACCTTCTTGAAAATGGAATGGATAAAGACACGTTTAGGTCTTAAAAGCCTCACTTGGTAAAGCTCTACATTTCTTCTTTTTTTTTTTTTTTTATACTTTAAGTTCTAGGGTACATGTGCACAATGTGCAGGTTTGTTACATATGTATACATGTGCCATGTTGGTGTGCTGTACCCATTAACTTGTCATTTATATTAGGTATATCTCCTAATGCTAAATTTTTAAAGTCTTTATCCAGCATTCTTGGAAAACCTCACTTTCAGTTGGTCACTATGATAAATAAAAGCATACAAACACTATTCTTTCCCATCTCATCCTAAAACTAAGACGCTGCTGCTGCCTCTGAATTGCAGGATATTGGGTGGTGTGAAGTGCAATTAATGAAGGAAAGTTTAAATGAACATTGATTCCAAAAATATAGGGTGATAATTCAAGCCCAAACTTGTTTTCAAACTGTGGCACCTCAGAAATAATGAAATCATGAGCAGTGCAAATGAGAGGAATATCAGATCAGATGATCCCCACGGTCTTTGCCTTTTTAAAAAAATTTCCAGTGAAAGACCAAGTTTCCAGAACCTGTGAACAATAATGACTAACTAATAAGAGGAGCAGCTGTGAGACCAGAGGTTTATCTAAGCCCTCTCAACCTGCATGCCTTTTTTGGAGCATCTGAAATTCAGATTCTATTTATCAAAGACTCAGAAGACTTTTCTCCATCTAAAGCAATGACAACGCTTGTGTGAGCATCACTGGAAATGGACATTTAAATTTTTAGTTGCAGAGTACCAGTCATACATTAATCTTAGAAATTTATGAGATCATGGCTATACAGGTGATGATTCCAGAATACAAACATAGAAAAGGAAGAAAGCTTAAACATAATAGAAGAATGAGTCCCATGTTAACTAAAGGAATATTAGGAGGGAAAGAAATAAATAAAAAAATGAAAACATAAAATAATTATTTTTAGAGCCAATTTTTAAAATGCCACAATAAGAATATGTAACAGAAGGCTTGACATTGTCTGAGTGTATGATCCCATACATGTTGTGCTTGAGACATAAAATACCAGAGGGAAAAAAGAGAGAGTAAGAAAAGAGCATGCGTGAAGGGAGAATACATTTTTTAAATTGAAGCAATAAATTACCTGGGATTTCCCTAGAGACCTGTAAATAGGAAACTGAAAGCATTTCCTTCTATTTATTTTATAAGTACAATAAACTTTATCAGCTTTTAGTATTGGAAACTTGTGCAATATTTATAGGCTGCTTACATTCAATGTTATTCAGGAGATAGTATCAGGAGACTAATGAAAAAGAAAATCGGGGTAAGGTTAGGGGTCTTTTTCCCTCCTGTCTGACAATCAGGATTTATCATAAAGATTTATCATTTTGCTTCCTGGCCCATTCGCCAGGGCCAGCATAAAGGGCCCTGTCTAGCCTGTGATATAATTGGGCTAGCCACAGACATACAGCTTCCTGGCTCTATAGAAGGTCATTAGAGACAGATATCTTGCACCAACACAGTAACAGGTGTCCTCTATGTCTCCGAGGAAGAGAAATGAGGAAAGGAAAGACTGAACAGGCAAGAGACTTCAGGTGGCTCTGTGTCACACATAGCCAGATAAACAGAGAAAGGTTCTTTGTAAAGCCATTGTCTAACAGAAACCTTCAGTCGTCAATGACATCAGTTGATGCGGCACACACTGGACCTTAAGAGCAGGCAGGGTATACAGTTAGAAGTGGTTAAGGACAGTTCATCTAGGATTTAAATTTCTTTATATCATACAAATTTCAAGTTTGTTGATCAAGGTCCATAAACTTAAAACTTAGGCACTCTCAAACTTTACAAAATTATTTTCAGTGTCCTTCCATTTCTGATGTGTCAGAAATGTTCTTCCCATTTATGACTTTCATGGATTCCTCAGACCTTCCATGGGTTAAAGGGTGGTGGCTGCTTCCATTCCTGAATCTTTATAGAAGTTTGTACAGATTGGTCTGCTTTCATCTTTTCATCCATTGGCACTATCTTGCCATTGCCATCAATTTAGCAAATTATGCTCACAATTTTATCTCAAGCTGTTTCTAAATCTCTTTTAACATGTCTCTTTCTCATATTTTTATAGGTAAAGATTAATCTTTTCATAAATATAGAATATTAAGAACCAATAAAAGCAAACCTTGCTATAACATTTTATATAATTGCTAGGAATTTATAAAAATAATTCAAAATCGCAGGGTGCAGTGGCTCATGCTTGTAATCCCAGCATTTTGGGAGGCCGAGGTGGGCGGATCACTTGAGATCAGGAGTTCGAGACCAGCCTGGCCAACATGGTGAAACCCTGTCTCTACTAAAAACACAAAAATTAGTCGGGCATGGTGACAGGCACCTGTAATCCCAGCTGCTCTGGAGGCTGAGGCAGAAGAATCGCTTGAACCTAGAAAGCGGAGCTTGCAGTGAGCTGAGATGGAGCCACTGCATTCCAGCCTGGGTGACAAAGTGAGACTCTGTCTCAAAAAATAATAATAATTCAAAACCAACACTTTAAAATCTCAAATCCTTTGACAGTCTGCTTTGTAATATTAAAATAAAACATAAAGAAACTCTTATCAGCATAAGTAATGAATATTTTCTATGAATTCAAACCAGAGAAAATTACAGAGAGAAATCTAGACAGAAGTCTTACTTGATATTATTATACAAACATCTGACAAGGGCACCAAGTACAAAAAACCTACAAGCAATGATCAACTTTAGCCAGCTGATCTGTGTAGGGATAAAGATTGCACAAGAAAATTGCATAAGTCATTGTATTTCACACCCAAATCTCTTTATAATTTTCTAAATCTCACATCCCTAAGTAAAGAGGGGTTGTGCTGTCAGCCAAACTATAATAATAATTCCTAAGATCCTGCAAGGCAAGGACAAAGTCTGTACAATACGCTTGTATGGCACCTAGAACTGTAATGAGAAATAGATATTTAACGAAGTTTGTTTTGATTTCGTTTTTGCTTTTTTTGTTGTTTTTATTTTATTATTTCAGCTTGGATAAACAATTCCACGCATCCCTCAGGGCCCACTTCAACAACCTGAGTGACAGTGAGATGGGGAGACTATATTATATCTTCCACCCCTGTGGTCCCACTGAAAGATAAGATTTCCAATCTCTAGTCCATTCCAGATTTCCAACTCTCTAAGAAAATAGAATCTGAATTGGAATTTGGATCAGCTGTTTTTGCAGATTATTGAACCTGGTGGAGAATTTTGTTTAGGCCTCTGCAGGATGCTGTCAGTCCTGGGAAGTCCATGGAGTCTGATTTCATTCAAATTCCCACTAGGATGAATGCTCCAGGAGAGCAGGGAATTTTATACTTTGTCCAGTACTGTATTCCCCATGTCTTATGCTCAATCTATGTTTGTTCAACAAATGAATAAATCCTGTGAACTTTCTTAGAGTCTGCCAGAATATTTCACTACATCTCAGGTTTTCTGGGAATTCTGAAAAGGCCCCAACACCCTGCAGTGGCTGAATTGGAAAGGGAATGTTGGTGGGTGCAACACTAGTTATAGGGTCCGTTGCAGCCATTATTAAGAATACTGCACCAATATTACAGGTCCTTGGAAATAATAAGCTGTACATTTAATACATTATGAAATTGTAGTCCATATAACATTTCTGTTCTCTTTGTCTTTTAGCTAGGCCCAAGAACAAAGAGGGTAAAATTCAGCAAGTAATAAGGAAGAGCAAGGCATATGCAAATTAATTCAATTGTTTTTACTTGACAGACATTATCAAATATAAACAGTAGAGATGGTTTTAATGAAGCATTTGTTTTAGTGCTTGTCCAAACTTCCCCTGTAAAGAATATTTTTAGCCATTGTTAGAGACCACTTTTACTAAAATTGCGACAGGCTGGGTCAAATTCAAACAAAATCAAATGTCACTAACACAGAACATACAGCTGTGTAACTGAACGGAGAAAACTTTTTTGGGACTAATTTTCCAAATATAAACTATTATCATAGTTAGCCATTTTGTCTATCTGATGTTCTTTTTCTATTGAAATTTTTCTATTGTTCAGCTAGCCACTGAATTCTTCTCAAGGTTACCTTGTGGCTGTTCTCAACCTGAGAGGTTGTCATGTTTTCATCTGGAAACAGACACACTATTCCAATGACAACCTTTGATTGTCCATAAACCACATGTGAAGAACCTTAAAGCATCCTGAAAAAAAACTTTTGTGACCTAAAATATACCAGCCCATAGTAATCTAGCCAAGTGACACAAAAACACCGTGTTAAATCACTAGCAATCACACCTCATTTCAAGGAGAACTGATCTTCCAGACATTTGCTCTTTCAAGCATAACCTGTGGCTCATGAGGGTTCCATACTGCTGGGGACATCCTGGTGGAAAACGAACCCTCAGTAATATGTAGGTCTGCATGTGCTCTCTTGCGCCAGTTTCAAATGTCATGCCACAAACTGAATTGGTGGTAGTCTAAATGCTTTCTTGCTAAACCAATATGCACAAATTTCTTTGTCATCATTACTGATGGCCTGTACATCTAAGCTCTCTTTACTCTGTACAAATTACTATACATAAATAAGGAGTATATATAATAGAGTTATGGCTTTATGACCTTCAAAATCAACATAAAATATCATCAGATCTGAATATTATCTGATAATGTAATATGGAAACAAGAATTTTTTTAAAAATTCTATCACCTTCTATTTATATATTAAGTTGGTCAAAAAGTTTACATACAGGCCTGTTTAGGTTTACAAAGTTTAAGATAGCCAAATTTCCAGCAACAGAAAAAAAACAGATTAAGGAGGAGTCCTAATGTAAACAGTGTTTAATTGTAAAGAGGCTGATTAAATAAAACTGATAAATTCACTGAAAAAGTTAAATGTTTGTTTATTTGATGCCAAACAGCAATTTAGAAGCAACTAGATATTTGTCTAAATTTTTTCTGATAACTTAAAATTTGCATCTATGAATCCAAACATTTGGCTTCCTGACTGCATATTAGCATTTTAATAGCCATGGCTAGCTTTATGTGGAAATGGTCTAAGCAAGAGTGAAGACTCCAAAATTAAGGAACCATAACATTAAGGCCCAAGTGAATTCAGAGGAAACTGATTACAGGGTGTAGGTTTATCCTTGTTCAGCCCACCCGATGAGATCTCAGTACAGTTCCTCCCATCTAAGCTCCCAAGCCACATGTGACACTTTGTCATGAAACCTGTAGTGCTTTAAGCATTCTCATTTCAATCTCAGGGAAATAGATGAGATCCTATGGAGAGTTTGGGAATCTGAGGTCATTTTGACTGAGAAAAATTGCAAATGCAGCTCCTACATTGCGTTCTGGAAGAGAAAGCCCAAGGGCCAACTGTGTATGACTCAGTCCATTTTATTAAGCAAAATTTCCCTTTCATCTATATTTGATTAAATAAGAATCCAAACAGCTGTACCCTTCGTTGGCACAGATAAGGTGCCATATTTCTTTATACTCAATCTCCACAGTCCCAGGAAATCACTTTACCTAATCATTGATTCCATCTACTTTCATTCAGCCTTTTAAAAATGTTGGTTGGAACTGCCAAACTAACTTTTTCAATTGCTCTAAGAAGTATTTGCAATATTCTCTAGCAGAAGACAGATGTATTTTAGAAGCTGGTGAGTAGATCATGAAGACTCAGGCGTCATCACCATTTTTTATTTATTATTTGTGAAACATCTGGTGCCTAGTGCAGGGATAGACTTTTAAAAAGGTACAGATCTTAGTCAAGAAGCTAATAACCTATGTCAGACAGATAGAGCAATTCAGTCATAAAATACACCTGCAAAAAGATGGATCTTAAAACTTAGGATGGAATGGTGCCTTGGATTCTTTTCAATTTGTAAAGGGTAGCAGAGGAAACATTTTAATGATAAAGAATCAATGAGGCTATTTGCCAAGGAAGTGAGAAATTGAGTTCTCCAGAAAAATTGGAAATTATTTTATGACTTTATGCATTTATTTGATTTGAAGTATTTATGACATATGGTGATTATGTCATATCTCCCTACCCTGCTTCAAGGAAACACACATTATATGTGGATTTTCTTAAAATCAAGGACCAGTGCTTATTCCCATCAGAGTATATGGTACATAGCGTATGCTCAGTAAATTCTTGTTAAGTGAATAAATAAATGAAAGCTTAGTAAATTTGAGGATAATACATATTCAGAGAGACATAGCAAGTCCTGAAAAATTGAAAAACATTTTGGTAAGGAGATGAGTTTGAGCAAGAGGAGTTAGATAGCCTATGAAAAAAAAGCTAACAAACAGAGTCCCATAAAGCACAGTGTAAGAATATGTTGCCAACACCATTTAAAAAATAGGGAATCCTTTCCCATTGCTTGTTTTTGTCAGGTTTGTCAAAGATCAGATGGTTGTAGATGTGTGGCATTATTTCTGAGGCCTCTGTTCTGTTCCATTGGTCTATATATCTGTTTTGGTACCAGTACCATCCTGTTTGGGTTACTGTAGCCTAGTGGTATAGTTTGAAGTCAGGTAGCATGATGCCTCTAGCTTTGTTTTTTGTTTTGTTTTGTTTTGTTGTTTGTTTTTTTGTTTTGTTTTGTTTGTTTGTTTGTTTGTTTGTTTGTTTTTTGGCTTAGGATTGTCTTGGCTATACCGGCTCCTCTTCAGTTCCATATGAAATTTAAAGTAGTCTTTTCTAATTCTGTGAAGAAAGTCAATGGTAGCTTGATGGGAAAACTGGCTAGCCATATGCAGAAAACTGAAACCGGACCCCTTCTTTACACCTTATACAAAAATTAACTCAAGATTGATTAAAGACTTAATGTAAGACCTAAAACCATAAAAACCCTAGAAGAAAACCTAGGCAATACCTTTCAGGATATAGGGATGGGCAAATATTTCATGACTAAAACACCAAAAGCAATGACAACAAAAGCCAAAATTGACAAATGGGATCTCATTAAACTAAAGAGCTTCTGCACAGCCAAAGAAACTATCATCAGAGTGAACAGACAACCTACAGAATGGGAGAAAATTTTTGCAATCTATCCATCTGACAAAGGGCTAATATCCAGAATCTACAAAGAACTTTAAAAAATTACAAGAAAAAAACATCAAAAAGTGGATGAAGGATATGAAAAGACACTTCTCAAAAGAAGCCATTTATGTGGCCAACAAATATATGAAAAAAAGCTCATCATTACTGGTCATTAGAGAAATGCAAATCAAAACCACAATGAGATACCATCTCACACCAGTTAGAATGGCCATCATTAAAAAGTCTGGAAACAACAGATGCTGGAGAGGATGTGGAGAAATAGGAACACTTTTACACTGTTGGTGGGAGTGCAAATTAGTTCAACCATTGTGGAAGACAGTGTGGTGATTCCTCAAGGATCTAGAACCAGAAATACTATTTGGCCCAGGAATCCCATTACTGGATATATACCCAAAGGATTATAAATCATTCTACTATAAAGACACATGCACACGTATGTTTATTGCAGCACTGTTCACAATAGCAAAGACTTGGAACCAACCTAAATGCCTATCAATTATAGACTGGATAAAGAAAATGTGGCACATATACACCATGGGATACTATGCAGCCATAAAAAAGGATGAGTTCATGTCCTTTGCAGGGACATGGATGAAGCTGCAAACTCTCATTCTCAGCAAACTAACACAGGAACAGGAAACCAAACACTGCATATTCTCACTCATAAGTGAGAGTTGAACAGTGAGAACACATGGACACAGGGAGGGGTACATCACACACCGGGGTCTCCGAAGGGTGGAGGGCTAGGGAAGGGACAATATTAGGAAAAACACCTAATGTAGACGATGGGTTGATGGGTGCAGCAAACCACCATGGCACGTTTATACCTATGTAACAAACCTGCACATTCTGCAGATGTATCCCAGAACATAAAGTATAATAAAAAAAGACAATTACACTAGAAAAAGAATATGTCACTCTATGCCTTAAAATTGTAACTTCTCTTGCCATATTTTGAAAAATCTAAATTAATTTTTAGTAATTATGTTGACACTGGCTTTGAATTCCTTACACAAAGCTGACATTGGACATAAAACAGTTGTTTTATTTAGGTCAGACACATGCAAATTAATTGGCATTTTGCAATGTTCCTTATTTTAAAGATTATGTAAAGACACCTATATAGCTAAAATGTTTCCACATTTTCATACTTTGATAAGGATAGGACTGTATATGGTTAACCCTGGGAAGATTATGAGCAATAAGAGCCATAATGGAGATGAGTGAGAAGCAGAGGAACCGGGATGGAAGAAGGGACACACACTCACATGGTTTGGGTGTTTGTCCTTTACAATTCTCATGTTAAAATGTGATCCACAATGTTAGAGGTGGGGGCCTAGGGGGAGATGTTTGGGTAATGGAAGAGGGAGGTCCCACATGAATGGGTTGGAACCCACATCGCAGTGATGAGTGAGATCTTGTTCTCTTAGTTTAAGCAAGAGCTAATAGCTTAAAAGAGCTTGGCGGCCAGGTGCAGTGGCTCCCGCCGGTAATCCTAGCACTTTGGGAGACTGAGGTGAGAGAATCGCTTGGGCTTAGGAGTTTAAGACCAGCCTGAACAACATGGCAAAACCCCATTTCTACAAAATATACAAAAATTAGCTGGTGTTTTGGCACACACCAATGGACTACTTGTGTACTGTTACTCAGGAGGCTGAGATGGGAGGGTCTCTTGAGCCTGGGAGGCAGAGGTTGCAGTGAGCTGAGATCATGACACTGTACTTCAACCTGGGCAACAGAGCAAGACCCTATATCAAAAACAAAAACAGAAAATAATCTGGTACCTCTTCCTCTCTCTCTTCCTCCCTCTCTCACCCTGTGACATGGCCTGCTACACCTTTACCTTCTGCCATGAGCAAAAGCTTCCTGAGGCCTTACCAGAAGCCAAGAAGATGTTGGTGCCATACTTGTGCAGCCTGCAGAACTAAAAGCCAAATTAATCTCCTTTCTTTATAGTTTCTGCAGTCTCAGGTATTTCTTTACAGCGACACAAAATGGATACACACACACACACACTGAGACAAACATGGAAATAAATTTTCTGTCTTCTCAGTGGTTCTTCATGCTAGCTATGCATACAAAAATTGATCGTAAGGAACTCAGGCGTGTGTCTCCGTCATATGGTTAACTCCTTTGTGCTGTACTAACGCAGCCAGATCCCCCTGTACCCATTGAATGTCAACATTAGGCATACTTCATTTATTTTCTGGGGTGAACTCACAAATTAGTCTGTAGAGATACACTTGCCTATAATTTTATTCCTATCTCCAGAATAGAACAGAAAGAATGAGCAGCCTAAATAATCCAGTTTGATTGGATATAAAGAGGAGACCATGATGACAACTAGAATGCCCATTGGTACGAGGCAAGGTAAAGCCAGATTGATTTCCCTGGGACCACCACTGCTGAGCAAACCTGTTGGTAACTCATTTTGTCTATTTCAGGTAGCAACATTTTTCAGAACTCTGGAGTTGAACCCTAAATATGTCTTTTCCACCTCTCCAGCTAATTTGCTAAATGAGGCAGGAAGCTGATTTGTGAAAGTCCATATGTATCTTAATACTATGTCAAGGGAATCTTGACTTACTGAAATACCAAATTCAGGTTTCTCCTTAACAGGATTCTGACTAGAAATAACACTGTAACCATAGAAACACCCATTCAATGAATGGTCATGGGAGAAATGACAGCACAATGCCATTTTAAAAGGAAAAAAAAAGGAGCATTCCTGCCAAATTTGATATGGAGAAGGATTTTTTTCTCAACACAAAAGTACTACAAAGTGCTCAGAAAAGAAGATTTTGATGTTTTTTTCTAACTCTCTCTACAAGTACCCGTTTTCTCTCTTTTGTTCATTCATCAAATATTTTTTGAATGTCAGTCACATTCCAGGTACTGTTCTAGGCACTGCGGTAAACAAAGCAGACTGAGTTTCTGTCGTCTAATGGGGAAACACAAATAATAAAAACACCTAATATGTAAAAAAGTGTTAGATGTAAAGGAGAATAAAATGGGGAAAGGAGATAGAGCATGATGATAATAAATGTCAAGAGAATGAAATTTATTATGACCAAGAAAGACCTCCATGAAAAGGTGACAATTGTGCTGAGACCTGAAGGAAGTGAGGAAACAGAGCAGATTTCTCATACGGAACAAGGGACTAGCCTGTGCAAAGGCCCTGCAGTGGGAATATGTTTTGGGCGATGGAGCAAAAGTGAAGATTACTGAAATAGAGTAAAGGAGGGTGAGAGAGCTGGGTGACAAGTGTCGGGTAGTGGGCTCAGAACATGAAGGGATGCATGGTCTACAGAAGGACTTGTAGTTGGAATGATAAAGGAATCCTTTGGAGGTCTTCACCAGAGGAATAATGTGATTTGTCTTGAGTTTTAGAAGGATTACACAAGCTGCATTATGGACATGAAATTGTATTGGGGATTACATGAAAAGCAGGGAGACCAATTAAGGAGACTATTATGATAATTCAGAAAGGAGAAGATAATGACTTGGGCCAGGATGGAAATAATAAAAATAAAGAAGAAGGGCTGAAGGAAGGAAGGAAGGAAGGAAGGAAGGAAGGAAGGAAGGAAGGAAGGAAGGAAGGAAAGAAAGAAGGAAGGAAGGAAGGTTGGTTGCTTTCCAATATATTTTGAAGGCAGTCCTGACAGGATTTGCTGATGAGATGAATGAGAGTGGCTAGTATAGTGCATTATTGGCATATGAATAAGTAAATATTAATCAAATGAAACAATCAGTCAGATCCATTTTGCTTGTTTTTTTTTTCCAGAGAAATTTGCAATTTAGAGAAGTAAAGGTACTACTTCTTTTCCTAACAATGACAACATTTTGAATTTACATAGTAGCCCCTTCTGTGGTGGTTTTGTTGTTGGTTTGTTTCTTCATTTGTCTTTGTTTGCTTGTTGAGGCAAGGTCTTACTCTGTCACTCAGGCTGGGATGCAGTGGCACAATCACAGCTCACTGCAGCCTCAACCTTCCAGGCTCAAGCCATCCTCCCACCTTGACCTCCCAAAATGCTGGTATTATAGGCATGAGCTATCACACTTGGCTCTATGGTGTTTTTGATGATCTTTTGATACATCAACATGTCTAGGCTACAGTCTCCAGTTATTCTGTTAAGCAGTAATCTAAGTGTTGCTGTGAAGGTATCTTGCAGATGTGATTAAAGCCCATAATAAATTGACTTTAAATAAGGGAGATTATCCTAGGTAATTTGGGTAGGCCTGACTCTATTAGTTTTTGGTTTGCTTTTGGTTTGTTGGTTTGTTTTGAGACAAAGTCTAGCTCTCTCGCCCAGGCTGAAGTGCAATGGCATAATCTCCGCTCACTGCAACCTCTGCCTGCCAGGTTCAAGCAATTCTCATGCCTTAGCCTCATGAGTATCTGGGACTACAGGCACATGCCACCAAGCCCAGCTAATTTTTGTGTGTGTGTGTGGTTTTTTTTTTTTTTTTTGTAGAGACAGGGTTTTGCCATGTTGGATAGGCTGGTCTCTAACTCCTGACCTCAGGTGATCCATCTGCCTCGGCCTCCCAAAGTACTGGGCTTACAGGCATGAACCACTGCGCCTAGCCATGACTATTAGTTGAAAGGCCTCAAGAGCAGAGCTGAGCATCTTCCCTGATGAAGAAGGTATTCTGCCTGTGGACAGCAGCTTCAACACATACCTGAGGGTTCTCAGCCTGTTCTTCCTAATGTCCGGCCCTATAGATTTCAGACTTGCTGAGCCAGCCTCCCCAATCACATAAGCCAATTCTTTTTGAAATAAATCTCTTAATGTAATATCCTACTGGTTCTATTCCTCTGTTTGAACCCTGGCTGATGCAGAACTGAGTTAAATTCTTCCAGTTTAAGCTACCAAAAGGAAACAAGTTATTAGTCACCTGTTAGAGCTCTAATTCTTGTGGTCTACTCCTTTGTTTAGACATATATGAAACATACAGTTGGACAGAAAATTTAGCCCTACCCATACAAATAGGATGATTGGTAATATGTTTATTCAATAACAGAGTCACCATAGGATTAGAATACATTTTAAAAAACTAGCAATTAGTTAGTCTGGTTGTGTTTGCGACAGTCACCTTAATAATAGATGGCATATTTAGTATAGATTTTATGAACTATGTCTCATGGACCACTTGCCTCCCTCCTCCCACAATGTAGGCTGTCTGGGGAATATTGGTCAGGAAGTAGAGGAGGAGACCTATGCAGGTACAATGGCCACAGGATTCAGTAGAGAGAGCATTGATTGGGAGAAAGAAAACTTGGGTTCTTCCCCTTGCTTCTGTTTTAGTTACGTTCTCTTAATCACAAAGAACAATGTCTCATTCAGGTTATCTGAAGAAGAAGGAAGTTTGTTATAACAACCGAGACATTGATTGGAGCTGGAAGTGGAACTAGAAAGAGGGCAGCTTCAGGGAGCCTCCGCTTCATACCTGCTACCTTATCGTGGACTATACGAATCTCTTTCTCACTTGGCCTCCACTTCTTTGCCCATCCACTTCAACCTCCTCGCCAAGCCACCTGCATTTGTTGAACCTGAGTTTAAACTAACCTCTGCTTTCATTGCTTAGGCTCAACCTCATGCATGGTTGACTACATAGTCTCTTTCAACTCCTCTTCCACTGCTAACTCGGCCATTTTCACATTTCCTAAATCAAATTGTCAAGAAAAGGAAGAGAGAAAATCTGATTGTTCCAACTACAAAAAGAGTGGTTGTTAAAGGTTAATTGCGAAAGGTCATAACATAGGTTATTGGCCATCCACAAAGGCTGTGGTTGAAGTAGAGGAAGGAGGACAGCTAAAATGTGACACCCATAGTCAAAAGCTACTGTTATCTAACCTTTCTGTGCATCAGCACCTTGACATGCCTGCCTCTCTTGGTTCTGCAACATTTTAAGGGAACTTTTCTGATCTCCAGCCTATCTTTCCCTCTATCCTTGTAGCTACTTCTTTTCCCACCTACTCTTATGTATCAATATTCCAAGGGTTACATCCTGGTTTTTATTCTCTTTTAGAAACTCCTGGGAAGAACTCTGTAATCAAAAGAAGTCACTGGACTAGGTAAAGCTGAGGAGGATGGATGAGGATACTCCAAGTAGTCACCACGTTCAGAAGCCTGGAAGCAGGGAGAGTTTTCCTTTTACCTTAGGAGAAATCTGTTTAGAAAACAAACTCTGAGACAGATATTTGCATGCAGTTCATTTACTAGGAAGTTCCAGAACAACACCTATAAAGGAATGAGAGAAGCAGGACTGGGTAAAGACAGAAATTGACAGATTTATGAGGTCTCTGGAGCTCAGACCTATGCAAGGTCTGGAGCTGGGATACTCCTTCAGATTTGTGTACATCAAAACAAGAAGGCTTGACCTGTGTAGTCCTGCATCAACAAGTCATTGGATTGCACTATTCCTGGAAATAGGTGTAGACTTGGACAAGTTAGGTTCCTTCAACCAAGGATAATTTCCAATGACTACATTAGCTATAGACTGCCAGCAGCCAACAGTTTGGTAGCTGGGGGATGAATGCATTAGTTCTGAAGAGGAAATCCGAGTAGTATACCAGAGCATCCAATCAAATATAGGCCAATCATTGCATCCCTTGGATTCACATGATTCACACAGTAAGTTTATTCCATCTGGGAAGAGCTCCTTCAAGTTTCTGGTTGGTCTCTTTTTCTGGGAAACTTTACAAAAGAAAGATGAGTAGCATGAACTATATAGCTTTTGCCAATATAGCTGGTTTTACAGCTGAAACTGAAACTCATTTTCTTCCTCCTCTACAACCTATTCCAGATTGTTTTCACCCGAATTTAGCACTTCTGGTGGTCTAGATGGCTTACCTGGTGGGGTTACCCAGACAGTCATCCGTGAGTGCCTAGGCTTCTGGTAACCACACCATACTGTGGCTGCTATACTTGTCCATTTCTTGAAAAAATCAGGAAAATATCAAGAGATGATCCAGTAGATAATCTGACAACCAAACTTATGCTTTCCAGATCCCACTGTGTGCCCCTAGGAGGCCATTAGGAGGCCATCCTCCTAATGGCCAGGATCAATTACCTCTACCAATATTGTTTTCTTTTATTGCTTACTGGACTCTTGACATGAAGAAACTTAAATGACCCTACAGTAGCCATAGCTTAAAGTTTAATGGTACTCTTACTGGGTCCCCTGCTAAAACAATTTCCACTTTAGAATCCAGAACCTAGTTTAGAATCCACAGAACCAAAACACACATTGTTGAGGAAACATTTCTCAACTTAGTCATTCACTGGGAGTGATAAGTAGAGACATCCTGGACCCATTGGAGAATAGAACTGTAAAAGGGTCTTTGATTTAGGGCATATATTATATCCTGAAAGATAATGCCCTATCTGTGCAAGGTATCATCTGCAAGCCAGTATTTAAGTTGCTCCTTCAAAACTCAATTCCATCATCTTTCAGACCTGCAACTTCAAAGTGGTACAGAATGTAACAGACCCAATAGATACATGGTTATGTGTACACTGCTACAACATTGTTGTTTGGTCTGAGGCTATGTTACACCATATATGGTGTGGGTAGATATTCTGTAATATTTCTGTAAACCTTCCGATGTTGCTAGCTGAGGCCTTGTGGTAGGAAAAGGAAACTCATACCACAATATGTGACTTTTCCAGTCGAGATTAATCACTACCTTTTCCAGGATAGAAAGTTTCCAGTGTAATCAACTTGCCACTGAGTGGCTGGTTGGTTTCCCTGAGGGTTTTTGCTGCATCAGAGACTCAGTAATGCTCTCTTTTGCTAGCAAGTTGGGGAATCAGCAGCTAGATGGAGTTGGAGAACAATACCTAAATCAGCCTTGGTTAATGAGGACGAGTGCCACTGAGCCCATCCCTCAGCAATGATGAGTTTCTTCATGCATCCATCAGGCCAGCATTGTGGTGGCCAATGAAATGCTGATGACATCAACTGGCTGAGTCACATTGTCTACATGGCTGTTTAATGCCTCATTCTTGGTGAATGTTTCCTAGTGGGCAATGCCATGAGATGCAAAGATATTCAAACTTCCAATCTACAGCCACAGGCAGAGGCACATGCCTCTTTCCAAGATCTTTTTATCTATGATCTTTCCATCTCTCTTCTTCCAAGCCCCCATCCAATCAGCCAAAAAAGAGGTCACTTCCTGTAAGTTCCTATTTATTCTTACCTCCAGCCATAAAAATGGCTGTGACCATCTGACCTTCTAAAGATTGAGAGGGGTACTCCTCATTACTGTCTCTCAGGGACACCATCAGAAGGTTTACAGAAATATTATAGAACATCTACTCACACCAAAAGTGGAACTGTAGAGTAGCAGCAGTGCTTTCTCAGCTTGGACCCCCATAGACAGCCAACCCATTCATGAACCAGGCGTAACTTTTTCTTCCTTTGTCAGTCAGTCAAAAGGGACCTCTATGTGGCTATAGGGAAAGGCAACAGTGTAACAGTGAGCTTAGGGGAAGGTGACAGTATAACAGGGGTGAGCTTAGGGAAAGGTGACAGTTTAACAGGGGTGAACTTAGGGAAAGGTGATAGCATAACAGTGGTAGGTTATCTGGAGGTCCATGCCCTCTGAAACTTACTTGTATCTTTTGGCTCTGCCGATTCCCAATTCCAGATATATCACTTCAATCTTACAGTAGATTGCTATTGGTTTAGCTCAACCTTATGATTTCATGGAGGTTGGAAATACCTAAGTTAGGACAGGCAGTTCTGGCTACATGGTCAATTATTGTCATAATGGTGATCACCTAGTTAAATGCTACTACCTGACCTCTGTTATTCTGGCATCCTCTTTATTGCTATCAGGATTCTCAGTTCTTTTTTTTTTTTTTTTTTTTTTTTTTTGAGACAGAGTCTCGCTCTCTCACCCAGGCTGGAGTGCAGTGGCGCAATCTCAGCTCACTCCTAGGTTCACTCATCTCCTAGGTTCACTCATCTCCTAGGTTCACGCCATTCTTCTTCCTCAGCCTCCCAAGTAGCTGGGACTACAGGCACCTGCCACCACGCCTGGCTATTTTTTTTGTATTTTTAGTAGAGACAGGGTTTCACCGTGTTGACCAGGATGGTCTCGATCTCCTGACCTTGTGATCTGCCTGCCTCGGCCTCCCAAAGTGCTGGGATTACAGGCGTGAGCCACCGCGCCCGGCCCAGTTCTATAAAAGCATCTTCTACTGTCAGCTCTGGTCTACGGAGGATGGCCACCACTGAGTTTCTCACATATGCTGGTTCCCCTCTCAGCAGTACACTCTATTTTTTTTTCTTGAGACAGAGTCTCACTCTGTTACCCAGGCTGGAGTGCAGTGGTGCAATTATGGCTCACTGTAGTCTTGAACCCTTAGGCTAAAGTGATCCTCCTGCCTCAAACTCCCAAACTAGCTAGGACTATAGGCATGCACCACTATACCTGGCTAATTTTTATGTTTTTGGTTTTTATGTTTGTTTGTTTTTTGTTTTGTTTTGTTTTGTTTGTAGAGATGGGGTCTCCTTATGTTTCTAAGGCTGCTCTTAAACTCTTGGCCTCAAGTGATCCTCCTACCTCAGCCTCCAAAGCACTAGATTACAGGTGTGAACGACTGTGCGTGGCCTCATCTGTACATTCTTTATCACTCTGGTAAATGGAGTACCATGTGGACCCTTAAGTGAAATGTGGTTAGCAGATGGGTTTACTGTTTTACATAGTAGAGCTACTCTAGCATAACCATTCCCCTGAACATTTGGATCCTTTCTTTTACTGTGGGCTATGGACGTTCTGATAGTTTTAGTTGTGTGTAGTAAGTATGAGTCATATCTTTTTCCAAGCTTCTAAGAGTCACTCCAACAGCCTGTTAGCACTGTCCACTGGATCCTTGACAAGGTATTAAAATGCTCTGTCAATAGAGAGTTATCAAATAAATTTATTCTCCTTTATCGAAATTTATGTTGTAACCCCAGCCCGCCTTGATCTAGGACCTCAGGATCAATTCTTATATATTCTCTCCCAGTTTCTGCTGATACATGTCGGCTAGGTCCTGCAGCTTTAGGATGTAGCTCCTTTCCTCCCCTAGGAGACAAAAAAACACTTAGCCAATTATGTGGTGACTAGTTACTGGTTTGATAGCCAGGAGGAAAAGTGGAGATAGGTAGTGGGAAAAGGGAAACGTAGCATATGTTATCGTATAATATTGCAAGAAAGGGGGAAGAGATAGCTTTTAGCAAGAAAGAATAAGGTACTCCTGTGAGTTCAGAGGAAACTAGGGATTCAAGATTTTCAAGTGCACAAACCCAGTTGACCCCATCCCAAGTCTCAGAGCTTCACTCCTTTCCAATTAAGGTCCTGACCTTGATGAAGCAGATTTTTCAGGGTTGACATATCCTTCTTCTCTGGAGCTCTGCTATACTTTAAAATCTTTTCTGGGTTCGGTCCTCAGGGTTTCTACGCTCAGGCCTCTGGCTTTCATTCTTTGCTCTACATGGTAGATTAATCAATCTCAGTTCTTCATTGCTTTTCTCTAATGACATGACAGCACTCAGCCAAAGCCATCTGAATCCACAGTCTTTATAATTACTTCTTTCCTAGAATTTTTCAAATCTCTGAGGCAGTACACCCATCAGTACATTCCCTTTCAGTATTCCATCTCAGTTTGCTACTGATGAAAGATTTAACATTTGCTACAGCATTCCATGAGCTATCAAAATTCACCTACCACCAGTAATGAGGTCCTCACCGCCAGCCAGCCAAAGAGTAATATAGCTCCAAAATCTCATTTTAGAGTCACTGCCTAGCACCACTCTGGTACCAACTGTTTTAGGTCAGACTTCTCAGGAAACAGACTGTGGGGTATATATTTGAATGCATATTTATGGAGAGGGCTCTTGGAAAGAAAACCACTTGTCAGAGAGTGAAGGGAGCATGATAAGGTGGAGGAAGAAGTTAAAATCACAGCAGTGGAGTTCCAACAGAGGACTCAGCCACTTCTATGGGAGAAGCTCTTGACCTGTAGTAGCCTCAGAGTAGTCCCTCTTGGAAGAAAAATGACTGGGCCTTATACCCCTGCACCAATCAGTCATGTAATACAGGCTGCTCCCATGGGTTGAGGGTGTAACTTTGCGCCTGGTACCTCCTTCCAGTGGAGGGCAATTCTCCCAGAAATTCTCAGCTATAAGTGGACAACAACCAACAGTCCTGGCAGCTGTGGAAATGTATGCCTCGATCTCAAAGGATGGATATATGTGGGGTACTATGAGATCTATTACTGTATATGTTTTTGCTCAGCTGCCAGTAGTTCAGCAGAGCCCAAGTGTAGAGTGTGAAAAGGAGAGAGGTACAGGATAAGACCAGATGGGTAAGGCGAGATCAGGAAGGGGTTTTGCTTACAATGGCAACCTCCAAAGGGTGGTAATACCCAATAAGAACTTCAACATACAAATATGGAGTTAAAGAGAAGCACTTGATACAGAATTACCTTAGGCCTAAGACATAAAGTTGAGAGTCATTACGGAAAGCCAAGTCACCTGAGTTTGAATTCCAGCTCCACCCATACCAGAGATGGGACCATGCCAAACTACTTTGAGTTCTTTGAACCTCAGTTTCTTCATCTATAAAGCCCTGTAAAGGGCTGTTATGAGGAACAAATGAGATGATTCATACAATGCACTTAAATACAGCATGGCACATTGTAAGCATCCACTAAATGTTATGTATTATTATCACTGGTATAAAAATGGGGATTGAACAGCAAATGAAAGAATTATGGAGAATTTGTAAGAGAAAAAGGAAAAAGATGGCAGGGTGTCATTAGCAATATGTCAGGGAATAAGAGTGGACTAGAGATCTGGAAAAATGAATGGAAAATGAAAAACAACAACAAAAAAACGAGAGACAAGACTTCTTCCCAGTCTCCTGATCCCTTTTTATCCTTTTCCTGAATGCATCCACCTCGATGTCTAAGAGGCACCTGAACCTCATTCATCAAAAATCAGAATTCATTGCCTTTCCCCAGAAATGTATTACTTCCCTGGTATTCTCATGCTTGGTGAATGAACACACCACTACCCTCCTGGCACTCAGGCCAGCTCCAAACATACATTTAGTGCTTTCCCTAGAACCTAAGAATTATCTTATAAGTTACTTTTTTCTCTCTTGATTAACCACCAATGCATGTTATCCCACCTCCACAATACCTTACTCTCTGTCACCTTTAACATTGGGCATTAGCTAGTTTCTTTTCCTCCGCATTTCCACCTTTATCTTGTCCAATATTATATGTTTTTAAAAAACATACAAGTTATATATGTATGCATAATTGTGTCATGCCCATGCTCAAAGCCCTTCAGTGGCTTTCCATTGAGTCTAATTTCCTTGTGACTTGCAAAGTCCTTGATGATTTGCCACACACGTCTATGAAGCTTCATTCTTGCCATCACTCCATCACCAAATGTTCCAGACACATGGAACTACTGCAGGTCCCCAAACAAGTTACAGTTCCTCAATCTTGATCTCATCTCTAGCCTTGAAGAGGCTACATTCCCTATACGTGCAACACTCTTTTTACCCTCTTATCTATTTGGCAAAATCTTACTCATCTTTTCAATATCTGCTTCAACTTAACTTCCAAACAGACAGATAGACTTGCATTTCCCTTCTTATTACACACATAGTACATTTGTCACTTAATTTTTTCCTTTTCCAACAGTAGTTTTTAAAAAAACTGTTTGTTTTTCCTTATAACAAACGGAATAGGAGTTCATTGTAGAACATTTAGAACTTTCTGTCTAAACAATAGCCATTAGCCATTTGTGGCTACTAAGCTCTTAAAATGCAGCTACTCTGAATTGAAAATACACATCTGATTTTTTTTTTTTAATTTTACTCTAAGTTCTTGGATACATGTGCAGAACATGCAGGCTTGTTACACAGGTATACATGTCCCATGGTGGTTTGCTGCACCTATCAACCTGCCAGCTAGGTTTTAAGACCTGCATGCATTAGGTATTTGTCCTAATTCTCTCTCTCCCCTTGCCCCCCATCCCCCGACAGGCCCTGGTGCATGATGTTTCCATTCCTGTGTCCATGTGTTCTCATTGTTCAACTCCCACTTGTGAGGGAGAACATGTGGTGTTTGGTTTTCTGTTCCTGTGTTAGTTTGCTGAGAATGATGACTTCCAGCTTATCCATGTTTATGACTGCATAGTATTCCATGGTGTAGATGTGCCACATTTTCTTTATCCAGTCTATCACTGATGGGCATTTGGGTTGGTTCCAAGTCTTTGCTATTGTAAATAGTGTTGCAATGAACATACGTGTGCATGTGTCTTTATAGTAGAATGATTTATAATCCTTTGGGTATATGCTCAGTATTGGGATTGCTGGGTCAAATGGTATTTCTAGTTCTAGATCCTTGAGGAATCACCACACTGTCTGCCATAATGGTTGAACTACACTCCCACCAACAGTGTAAAAGCGTTCCTATTTCTCCACAGCCTTGCCAGCATCTATTGTTTCCTGACTTTTTAATAGTTGCCATTCTGACTGGCGTGAAATGGTGTCTCACTTATGAGATCATAAGTGATCTCACATGATCTCAAATGATCGTAACCATTGATTATGATTCATAAGTGGTACGGTATCTGATTTCAAAGACTTATGAACAAGAGGAATGTAAACACCTCATTACTAGAGTTTATATTGACTACATGTTTAAATAATATTTTTTGATATCCTGGGTTAAATAAAATATAAAAATTAATCTATTTTTACTTTTAAAATGTAGCTACTAGAAAATGTTAACTTATTTTACATAGCTTACATTATATTTCTATTGGGCAGTGCTGATCTACAAGATTAAAATATAGGATGAATATAATTTACAATTCTACTACTTAGGAGTAATTACTATTGAGATTGTGGTATATGTATTTCCAGTAGATTTTTGGTGGTTGTTATATTGTACAGACTGTTTAATACTTTTTTACTTCATACATGATCTAGTGTCTTTCTATGTCATTACAAAATCTTGGGTAACAATAGTACGTAACTGCATGCTTTGTATTTAACCAGTGACTATAGTTTCTAAAAATGTTTCCATGCGGCCACTTATTGTACTGTATATGCTTCATTTTCTATCTTCCTGACTAGACTATGAGCCCACTGGGCAGGAATTGTCTTGTTTACTTGTATATCTGAAGCATATTCCAATAAATGTACAATAAATGAAAGAATGAATTAACAAATCAATGACTACATTGCAAGAATATCACGTAATTACAATTTGATCATCTATGTTAAATACTATTATTATTATTATGAAAAGAGGCTTCCAATCCTGTGTATTGTGATTAAGACAAATTTTTATTTAAAGAATAATGTTTCCCTTAAGCATATTGCTGTACTGTGTAAGTATAGGTATCACAGTTATACCAATAATTGTCTGACAAACAGTAGAAGCTTATAGGAAAAGTAAATTGATAGGTGCTGAACTGGAAAACAATGTATATCATCTCTATTGGAGCTGAGCAACGGCATTAAATTAGGAGAAAAGTAATTTCATTGAGAGTTGAGTTTCTATGGAGAGGAACCCCACCCCCTCCCACCACCACCACCAAATAAAAAAGAGCTTGCAGCATATCTCAGGGAGAGCAAAGAGGTTTGGGTGATGAAAATAAGAGAGTTTCAATAACAAATCAAGAGCCTGTGCCTGGAACATTTCAAGGGCAATTTACTGGTGACTCAGCACTGTGACCCCAATGATTGCTAAGATCCCAAAACAGAGTGGGTGTGACATGAGTATGCATTGCTTGAATGAATAAATAAGTATACCATTAAGTGGATTTTAAGTCTCATGTGAGAGGGACCAAGTCCTCCTTGCTCAGCACAGGATCCCAGTACTTTGCACAGTTGCATAACACATTATAGGTGCTCAATATAATTGGTAAAAAAGTGAATGAATGAAGGAAACACGTGAAGATAAAGAGAGGAAGGGGTAAGAGAGAGGAAGGACATGAAAGAGAGGAAGAAAGAGAGATGGTTTTGGATTAAGCCATGATACCCTGGATTAAAGTTTGAGATATAAACCTGTAATTTAACTAGCTGTATTCTGTTTTTACCATGGCATTATCTCACTGTGGTGGAGTAACTTGCACTCTAAAAAAAGAGTTGAATGAGTGTGTGTGCAGGGTGAGCTTATCTGAGAAGGGTTGGTATAGTGGTGTAGAGGAATAATTACACAAGGTCAAACTTGTGCAGTCTGATAATCAGTCAATTTGTTCATCATACAAGGTGATTACTATGTTAGTAAATATTCTTTTCTAAAAAAGACTTCTTTTGAGCTGTTTTAGATTCACACATAAAATTGACAGGAAGATAAAGAGACATCCTGTTTGACCTCTGCCCCCATACACACATAACCTCCCACATTATTAACATGAATATTCTTTTTTTTTTTAATCTTAATATCTTTATTTTTATTTATTTATTTATTTATTTTTATTATTATTATACTTTAAGTTCTAGGGTACATGTGCATAACGTGCAGGTTTGTTACATATGTATACTTGTGCCATGTTGCTGTGCTGCACCCATCAACTCGTCAGCACCCATCAACTCGTCATTTACATCAGGTATAACTCCCAATGCAATCCCTCCCCCCTCCCCCCTCCCCATCATAGGCCCCGGTGTGTGATGTTCCCCTTCCCGAGTCCAAGTGATCTCATTGTTCAGTTCCCACCTATGAGTGAGAACATGCGGTGTTTGGTTTTCTATTTCTACGACAGTTTGCTAAGAATGATGGTTTCCAGCTGCATCCATGTCCCTACAAAGGACACAAACTCATGCTGTTTTATGGCTGCCTAGTATTCCATGGTGTATATGTGCCACAATTTCTTAATCCAGTCTGTCACTGATGGACATTTGGGTTGATTCCAAGTCCTTGCTATAGTGAATAGTGCCCCAGTAAACATACGTGTGCATGTGTCTTTATAGCAGCATGATTTATAATCCTTTGGGTATATACCCAGTAATGGGATGGCTGGGTCATATGGTACATCTAGTTCTAGATCCTTGAGGAATCACCACACTGTCTTCCACAATGGTTGAACTAATTTGCACTCCCACCAACAGTGTAAAAGTGTTCCTATTTCTCCACATCCTCTCCAGCACCTGTTGTTTCCTGACTTTTTAATGATCGCCATTCTAACTGGTGTGAGATGGTATCTCATTGTGGTTTTGATTTGCATTTCTCTGATGGCCAGTGATGATGAGCATTTTTTCATGTGTCTGTTGGCTGTATGAATGTCTTCTTTTGAGAAATGTCTGTTCATATCCTTTGCCCACTTTTCGATGGGGTTGTTTGTTTTTTTTCTTGTAAATTTGTTTGAGTTCTTTGTAGGTTCTGGATATTAGCCCTTTGTCAGATGAGTAGATTGCAAAAATGTTCTCCCATTCTGTAGGTTGCCTGTTCACTCTGATGGTAGTTTCTTTTGCTATGCAGAAGCTCTTTAGTTTAATTAGATCCCATTTGTCAATTTTGGCTTTTGCTGCCGTTGCTTTTGGTGTTTTAGACATGAAGTCTTTGCCCATGCCTATGTCCTGAATGGTACTACCTAGGTTTTCCTCTAGGGTTTTTATGGTATTAGGTCTAACATTTAAGTCTCTATTCCATCTTGAATTAATTTTCATATAAGGAGTAAGGAAGGGATCCAGTTTCAGCTTTCTACTTATGGCTAGCCAATTTTCCCAGCACCATTTATTAAACAGGGAATCCTTTCCCTATTTCTTGTTTCTCTCAGATTTGTCAAAGATCAGATGGCTGTAGATGTGGTAGATGTGTGGTATTATTTCTGAGGACTCTGTTCTGTTCCATTGGTCAATATCTGTGTTTTGGTACCAGTACCATGCTGTTTTGGTTACTGTAGGCTTGTAGTATAGTTTGAAGTCAGGTAGCGTGATGCCTCCAGCTTTGTTCTTTTGACGTAGGATTGTCTTGGAGATGCAGGCTCTTTTTTGGTTCCATATGAACTTTAAAGCAGTTTTTTCCCAATTCTGTGAAGAAACTCATTGGTAGCTTGATGGGGATGGCATTGAATCTATAAATAACCTTGGGCAGTATGGCCATTTTCACGATATTGATTCTTCCTATCCATGAGCATGGTATGTTCTTCCATTTGTTTGTGTCCTCTTTTATTTCACTGAGCAGTGGTTTGTAGTTCTCCTTGAAGAGGTCCTTTACATCCCTTGTAAGTTGGATTCCTAGGTATTTCATTCTCTTTGAAGCAATTGTGAATGGAAGTTCATTCCTGATTTGGCTCTCTGTTTGTCTGTTACTGGTGTATAAGAATGCTTGTGATTTTTGCACATTAATTTTGTATCCTGAGACTTTGCTGAAATTGCTTATCAGCTTAAGGAGATTTTGGGCTGAGACAAGGGGGTTTTCTAAATATACAATCATGTCATCTGCAAAGAGGGACAATTTGGCTTCTTCTTTTCCTAACTGAATACCCTTATTTGCCATTTTATTTGACATCAGTTAGGCTCACAGTTTCCTAACTATGTGGTGAGGTTCTCTGGGGGCATACTCATAAACTCATATCAGCACTGAGAGACATTTTATCTTTTCAACGATATCATTGCTTTGCAAAGCTAGGTGATAAAAAGCAAGGCCATGTAAAAATCAATGTGGAATAGGACATGAGGGTGTTCATGTCCAATATGAATGCCAGGATTGCAAAGCTGTGCAGTAGAATCACACATCCCATTGGTAAGTAATTGTGTTTACTTAAGAAATTAATTTTGAAAAACTTTTTATCAATTTGTGTGTATTAATTTTTAAGCAGCCATGAAGTTGCTAGGACATAAAGAGTTTTTAAGTTGTTTTGGTCCAATTAGTTAACAAACAAATTTTTATTGGCAAGGGGCATCATGAAAACCATTCTAATATTGGCAAGGGATATCATGAAAAACATAGTAAGACACAAGAGAGTTTGGGAACTCTGGGTTAAGCTCTTTCTCTGGTAACAGATTCAAAGGAGAGCTCTCCAACAAAAATGATATGGAAGCAATTTGAAAAAAATTTAAGAGAGACATACTTTGATTATTAAGCTATCTGTTAAAAAAAAAATGCGAAAGAAAAAGAGGAACTGTTTGATTGGGCACAGTGGTTCATGCCTGTAATCCCAGCACTTTGGAAGGCCAAGGCGGGTGGATCACTTGAAGCCGGGAGTTCAAGACCAGTCTGGCCAACATGGTGAAACCCCATCTCTACTAAAAATACATAAAATTAGCTGGGTGTGGTGGCGCATGCCTGTAATTCCAGCTACTTGCGAGGCTGAGGCACGAGAATCACTTGAATCCAGGAGGCAGAGGTTGCAGTGAGCTGAGATCACACCACTGTACTGCACTGCAGCCTGAGCAACAAGAGCGAGACTCTGTCTTCAAAAAAAAAAAAAAAAAAAAAAAAAGGAATTTTTATGCTACTCCATCACATGCATTCCCATCTTGGCATCCATCTTCTCCTTTCTTATAATTTTTCACTCCATATTTTATGTATTTTGGTGCCTGTATTGTTATTCTTGTGGATAGAGTTTTGCTTTATTCACCTGAGTATTCACTTGGCATTCAGTACTTAAGTCATGCTCACGGAATGGGAAAAGACCAAGGAATAACTTAATCATGGTCTCTGCCCTACGAGACAGACATTTATACCAGAAATCATGGCCAATTGTCTTTCATCTATTGTGAGGACAAACCAAGAAAACATGGGATTGCTTGAAGAATTTGGTTGGGATAAAACAATGTCCTCATTGCCCGAACAGTGTGCTTGAGAAGATTTTGTTTTGGACAGTTTCAGCAGGTGGTGAAAAGATCAGGTGCCCATTCTAAGGTCTCTGAAAAATCCTACACCTTTACATGGCATGCCAAACAATTCCAAGATTGTTATCCAGCCAACTAAAGGATTGGTCCAGACTGACAACATGAATATCCCTATTTATCTTTTAAATATGCCCATGAAATGTGTGTGTGTGTGTCTGGGTGTGAGCTTTTATGACATCACTATTTGTCTTTTATGGCTGGAAAATGGAAGGCTGCACTGTGAACTCCTCAACTGAAGTTCCACAGCAGGATAAGGCAGGGCATACAATTCAGATCCTTACACTGCTCATGCCACGGGGCTCTGTAGTCACCAAACTGATTACCTACTGGGAAAAGAAAAGCCCGCTGATGTATAATGATAATCCTGCAACAGACGAAAGTAACTTCAGGGACTCTTTCTGAGACCATCGCTCAGGGGTCAGGCCCCAGGTGTTGAGAAGAGCAGGCATTAAAAGGTTTATTGAGAAGAATATGTCAGGGATGCATTACCAGGTGACAGCATGATGAGGTGGAAGACAGGACTGCACCTGCCTCTGAGGTCAGCCTCAGGGTGAAGGAGGCAATATGTTTGACTCTGTGGTTGGGGTGGAGAACTCTCGGTCACTTCTCTTTGGAGTGAAGAGATGACAGCGAATCAGCTTCCAGTCTAAGGCAGCAGCCTTCCTTTCCCAGGTCTGATCAGTTCCTTAAGTTTCCTTTATTCTTGTAGCCTCTTTTTATACAAATGTTATTTCAGAAGAAAGGGTGGAGAAGCTGCACTGAAATTTCCAGCTTTGTTAGCCACATGCAAAATGAAGCTACATGCAGAACACAAATGAGAATTAGTGGACATCCCCCTAGTGCTGTGGGAGGAAGGAATACACTCACCAAAAAGAGGAGGATTGGCTGCAGGGGGAAGGGGAGAAGCAGGGAAGGAGGAGAGGTGTGACTGGCAGCAACTATCAAACAGAAAGATTTATCTGTTTGCTGAGAAGGGGGAAGGAGGTAAGGTAAACCAGAGCTTGCTAAATATAAATGTTAGCTGCAAACTTGAACTATAGAGTAGTGAAAATAGTCCCTAATAAAATTTGGTAAATGCTGTAAGTCAGGGTTCTCTTCCCTCCCCCAAGATCCAAGTGTTAAACATTTAGGAGCATACCACTGATAAAGAAACCTTTGGAGAGTTTATTGATTTGTGGGCCTATCTAAGATCCTATCAAAGATTCTAATCTAATAGGTCTGAAGTGAGATCTAGGACTACACATTTTCAACTGACTCCCTATGTGATACTATTGTGAGTGGTACCAGGATTGTACTTTGAGAAACACCGTTCGACATGGTCAGTGCTCATCCTAACTTTAATCTAGCACCCAGGGGCATCTTCAGGGCAAATATTAGGCTGATGCAAAAGTGATTGTGGTTTTTGCCATTACTTTCAATGCCAAAACCACAATCACTTTTGTACCAATTTAATAAGTAGCTGTTTGTTTGCGGATCCAAATAAGAAACTGAGATAAAAACAGTATTATCAGTATAGACACTCCTGTTCCCTTGAGAGTTTCTTCTAACCTAGGAATCTACAGAAGACAGCAAAAGAGTTATTTAAAAAGTGTTGCACATTGTAGAATTAAGTATATATAGCTTACTGCCTGTTAGGTATAAATGTCAGTCACAAATAATACATCAAATTCAACTACTATATGGTTTATGTGCTTACTACTCATATCCCACTCATTAAGAATACTTGCATCCTTAAAGAGAGGTGGTTGGAGCAGTATGCTCTGAAGGTTCTAGTATAAAATCTCTTTTAATCTTATGATATTTCTTTGTATGAAGTCTTATCTCTGACCTTGTTATTGAAGTCTGAAGCCAAGTGCTATACGAAGTATAAACTAAGGAGCCAGACTGACATGGTATTGAATTCTGCCTTCACGGCTTAATAATCATTAAGAATTTTAGGAAATTAATTTCCTAAAATTAGGAAAGCTACATACTGTCTTTTGGCTTTTGTTTCTTCTTAAGATGGTAACATTTTTAAAGAAATGATCTAAGGATAATAATTAATATTAAGTTATTGGCCCAGGCTATAAGCACTCAATAAATGCGGGTTATTATTCTGCTACCTAGTACCAGAGCTGATAGACTTTTTGCAGGCCACTTACTGTCTAGACACAATTTCTCAAAATCGAGTCCCTGATGTACACAATATCTGCCTCAATCATTCAAAGTGAAGTAATCCTTTCTATTGCACTTGCTATATCTATTTCTGTTTCTCATGCCTATTGTACAAATCCAAGCAATAGGGAAATTTCAAGAGGTACGACTCACACACCCAACCCCAACCCACCCCAACGAATGGATGCCTATTTCACGCTGTGGTGAGAGGGTTTTAAGTGGAAAATACTATCTTAGGAGCCACTGGTTCCTGGAAGAGTTATACTTATTATTGTAAAGCCTTTCTTTCTCTGATTGGCCCTATCTATAGATCCCTGTTCTGCTAAGCACCTGTCTGCTTTAGGTTCTGAATTCACCCTAACTGAAAATTATCTATCTCAATGTCTTAATAAGTATCAAGGGATTATACTCCTTTTTTCCATAGCCAGACATATTTATACTTATTTTAACAGAACTGTATTGAACATCTATTAGGTATAAAGAGAGCTTGCTAAATATAAATGTTAGCTGCAAGCTTGATAGCTTGTCTCTATCCACTGATAGAGACAGACATGAAGAGTGCTAGCATAAAGGAATAAACCAAATTTCAAGACAGAGAGAATCAGACTGAGTGTGGACTGAGAATGAAGTTGTTGACCTAAAGCCAGCCCTTACCTGGATTATTGCAAAAACTACGCAAGTGGTCTCCCGGCTTTGCTATTATTCTCTAGAGTCCATTTTCCACTCCTCAGCCAGAGTTATCCTTTTAAAATGTAAGTTAGATTATGTCAGTTCTGTCAAAAGCACTCTGAGAGCTTTCCATCTTATTCAGAGAAACATCCAAAGTCTTTGTGATGACCTAAAAAACTCCTTACCTTGCTGATTTCCTCTCCTACTAGCCTCCCCTTCACTCACTGTGCTCTTGGTCTTTTGGATTTGTTACTGAGGTTCCTCAAACGAAGCACTATGATTTGAATGCATGTGTTTCTCCAAAATTAATGTGCTGGAACTTAAACCCTGATATGATAGTATTAAGAGGTGGGGTCTTTAGCAGCTGATTAAGTCATGAGGGCTCTGCCCTCATGAATGAGATTAGTGCCCTTATATGAGGACCAGAGAGGATTAGCTAGGCCCCTTTGCCCTTCTGTCCATCCTACCATGTAAGACACAGCTGTCTTTCCCTCAGGAGGATGCAGCAACAAGGCACCATCTTAGGAGCAGAGACCAGACCCTCACCAGACACTGAACCTGCCAAAACCTTGATCTCGGACCTCCCAGACTCCAGCACTGCAAGAAGTAATTTTCTATTTATTTGTAATTTATACAGTTTATGATATTTTCTTATAGCAGCATGAATGAACTGAGACACACAATAATAGTGCCTCTCCTTTAGGGTCTTAGCAATTGCTGGTCTCTGTCTGAGATGCTCTCCATCAGATATCCACATAGCTTGCTCCCTCACTTCCTTCAGCGCTCCAATTAGAAATCACTCATTCAAGGGTCTTCCATACTCACCAATCACTCTCTATCCCTCATCCTCCTTTGTTATTTTCTTCTCTGTACTTATATCATGGAACATGCAATCTAATAAAGGAAGACATTTAATAAAATGAAATAATCAAACAAATAAATAATATATAAGGTGACAATAAGGGGCTTTTTCAAGTTTTGCATAGGAGCATGCCCAAATCATAATAGTACTCTATAATTAATAAAGAAATAAAGGAATGATAACTCCTCCACCCCACTCTATTGTCCTTCCACCCATAGCACAGCTGAGACCAAGTCTTGTAACTTTTAACAAGACTTGACTGAAGACCTGGGGATAATGAAGAGACTATAAACTTGCTACTGCAGTGTCTTAACGCCAGACACTCACACTGAACCTCAGGGTCCCTTCTGCCTAAGTCCTGGGTAATCTTTACGTTACATGGCCCAACTGACCACAGCGTAGGTATTTCCATCTTTCAAGCTCATGGCCAACTCCCTAGACTCAGAAATAGGAGAAAATTAGTTCATCATCCAATTCCAAGATTTCCTCTCTAAATCCATCTCTAGATTAGCTTTACCCCAAGATAAGTGAAAGAGTGCATATCCATTTCTCTCAGGGAAACATCTTCTTCTAAGTCTAGGGATAGAGTCCAACTTCATATTCCCCAAAAGAAAAAAAAATGCCTCAATAATCTGATAACATGTTTCTCGTCTGGATCATTTAGTATTAGATAAAATAATGCTAAGGCACTAATGCTATAATCCAGGGTTTATATGCCAATCACAATCCTATTCTTTCACAGTGTTTCCTTAGGGAGTGTGGAAGAAGTGATGGATAATTCAGGCCACATATCCCTCTAGTCCTCCTGTTCTAAGCAACTGCTGAAGGACAGACACATGCAATTCCATGAGAACATGTGATAATGCATAGGCATAGGGAACTTTAAGGAAAATTTCTGCAATTGAAATTATCTGGAGGAGTGACTTCTACTAAAAGATGTCCTCAGTTTACATTACTGTACAGAAATCTTATCATTTCAGATCTTCCCTTATTACACAAAATATTCACATTGACATAAACCAGAAATGCATGCTAAACGGCTCTTCTTGAAACAGAGGATAGTCTACTTCAAAGTTATACCCTGGAAGACAGAACTGCTGGTAACTTTTTTTAATGTGAGGTTTTATTTTTTTAACCTTCAAAAATACTACAATTTAGTCTATACCCTATTACAGGTGTAATACCAAATCCTAGCCCTAGACCACTTTTCTCACTTTCCAGAAGTATGTGGAATTGCCACACCCTTGAGCTCATTCTTGAATCAATTACCATGGTCAGAGGGAAGTTGCTCTGCTAATAAGCTGAGTCCTAGGTGCTCCACATCTAGAGGTCACGGCTGGGCACCCTCTAAACTAAGATTGGGAACAATGAGGTGACCATTGCCCAGAAAGTTAAAGTGACTTTTTTCTCATTGATTCATCATAACTCACTGAGCACTTACCATTTTCCTGGTGCTCTTGTAGGTGCTGAAAATACCATAGTAAACAACATGTACACAATCCCTTTCATTGTAACAAAAAAGCCCAGATTTAAAAGCCACATAATTAATTTATGACTCTATTTTGAGTAATATACCTGTCTTCTGGAAATAGGGGATGTACCCAGGTTGACTCCTTTTCATACTACAGAAGAAAAGAACCACTCAGCACAACTGCCAGTTCTCTTCATTTGTAAGTTTTGCATGATGTGACTCTTCTGCTTCAAAAAGCTACAATCACCCAGAATAATCATAACTATCCCCCTGAACTCAGAGGATGTCAGCTGCTGAAACTGTTTGTCTACGTCCCATATCCAAGCATATGCATGCATCAAAAGGAGATTGAAGGCAGAAGCATGGATGACGGGGTCATAGTTTCCCCCAGACACCAGAAAAACTCAGCTCATGCCCTTCTGACAGAAGAGTATTCACTGCATTTTAATATAGTGCTCTCTGCAGATATTTCATTTTCAGGCTACAGTAGACAAATAAAGCATCAGAAGAAAGAATGCTGACGGGGTTTTGGGGTTGATTAAAAGTAAGAGAAAGGTAGCTAATAAACATTTCCCTTCCAAGGCAATATAAAAACACCCACATTAAAGAGAAGTCACTTGCTTGAGAAAACATAAAGTCAAAATGAAGTATGAATAATTGATTTTTAGTAAGGCAAGAACTAACATTCCGCTTTTACCCCCACCCCATGCTCTCTAATTTCAACTATAATTTAATAGCCTCTTTCATGCCCATAAGTCTGCCCTTCAAATACCATCCAATACTTTCATTTTATCTTCCTTTCTTATTCTCATTCTCTCCCTTCTTCTTTTCTCTTCTTCTCTTTCATCTTTTCTCCCCTTCTGGTTCTCTTTCTTTCATTCTCTTGCTTCCTCTTTTTTCTCTCCATTTAGCTTTAGGCTGTATCCTAGCAACAACCATTTCAATTAAAAGAGGATGGGAAGGGCCACCAGTGTTGCCAAGGTTACCAGTATTTCCTGCTGCCACTAAAGGAAGTAACCTGTGAGTTGATCACAATGCAATCACATGCTATGAGAGACACTATCCTTAGCTACTTTTCTGCTCAGCATCAGGAGGTAATGAGCCTTTCACATCAAAAAGTTTTACTGAACTGTCTCATGGTGTCATAGAGTTATCATTAAGTGAGAAACAACTCTGTAGCCCAGATGCTTATAGAAAAATTAAGGGAAATATAAAATGGCAATCATGACAATAATTGGATGTTGACATCATTTCATTGGGCAGTGATTCTATTCATTTTGATATACTGTCAGATTACCAATCACAATAGATAAACAGCCATGTGGTTGACCAGCACAACCCGTACATACTATCATAATGACCCAATATCAGATACATTTGCCCTTTAAAAATACAACAGCCATAGAAATTTGTACTGTTACAGCAAACTAAATATGGCCTGAGAAGGGCTCCATACTTCTATATTTGAGTCCTTGTGGATGAACTACCACCTAACTTAATAGTCCGACAAGATTGAAAACCTAACTTAGAAATATGCCCCTGTAACAATAGCTGAGTCTTGGCCAATCCCAGCAGCTTTACTTGAACCACTTAGACACTACCAAATGTTCAAATTGTGTTCAAATAAGGCAAATGCCAAGCTGTAACCAATCCAGTTGTTTCTGTAGCTCACTTCTGATTTCTGTACGTCACTTCCCTTTTTTTGTCTATGAATTTCTTCAGACCGCAAGGCATCCCTGGAGTCTCTCCGAATCTGCTGTGATTATGGGAGTTGCCCAATCCACAAATCGTTCATTGCTCAGTTCGACTCCTTTAAGTTTAATTTGGCTGAAGTTTTTCTTTTAACAGTACCTATATGCCTTCATCACTTAGGTGGATGCCTAATTTAAAAGGTGAAAATATTTTATAAAGTTTCTCTACATTATTCTCATCACCATACAAAATTAAAACTTCATTTGGCAAGATCTTTTTTGTTCACCATAAAAATACAGCCATTAGTGTTCAGGAATTAATTCAAAGACTGCCTGACTGCAGGCTTGGAGCACACACATGGGGCCCAGAGGGCCTATGGCCAGCCTTCATGCATGGCCCTAGTTCTGCACTCATTCCCCAGACCAGTCAGGTTCAAAAGTTTACAGTTTTCCTAATATCCTAGAACTTGACATTGGCATAATACCTTAAAAACCCCTCATATCTCCTTATTTCGTCCCCACAATGGTTCTGTAAGAATGTATTTTCCACATTTTATAGGTGATCAAACTGAAACTCAGGGAATTTGAGTGACTTAGGTGGGACAGGACCTGGCTCCAGGCCTTCTGACTCCCAGTAATCCCTAGTTCATTGCACAGCACCTTCCTTTCACCAGGCACTGATGCAGTGGTACTCACCCATGGCTTCTTCCCCTTCCCTGTTTCCCCTACATCTTTACAAGTTTCTCCTGGGGACATTTTCTAAATAAACCACTTGCCCATGAGTCCTTCTCTCAGTTTGCTTCTGAAGAACCTGACTTAAGAAGGGATACAGCCTCAGGGTGCCCTTTCTTCCTCGCCCCAGCTTTCACTATTTCCTCCCCTTAACCCTTCTTGCCTGGGATTGGTAACAATTCCCACTGTTGCTCTTTTCCCATTGTGTTACTAGTCTTGACGGTTCCCTTTATCCCACTCACACTTACTTTGTAAGTAGTTCTTTAATTAAAGTCTCATGAGATACTTTAGTTGGTTTTTATTGCATGTAGATATCATGACTGAGAAGGCCCTCTAAATGGCATCCCCAATTTCACTCTTGCTTCCCATCAATCCGTTCGTCATAAGGTAGCAGGAGTGATATTTTTAAAATCTTAATTAGGTAACCTCACTCCCTACCTAAAATCCGTCAGTGAATTCCCATCATGCACAGATAATGTCCACATTCTCTACCATGAGATAGGTCTTTCATGCTACAGCTGGTATTTCAGTCTCAATTCTGACGACTTCCTTTCTGATATATTGCAGCAGTACCAAACTACATTTAATTCCCAACACAGACCAGACTGCATCTCACCGCTGTGCTTTAGCTCAACTCATGCTGCTGCCAAAGTGTGGTGCGCACAGTGCTCCTCCAAATGTCACTCACTGGTTCCTCCAGTGCAAGCGAGTGTCATCTCTCCGGGAAGCTTGTGAGCTCCTAGAGGATGGGAATTCCTCATTTCTTAATTGCTATACTTTCAGTTTCAGCAGACACAGAATATAAAAGTTGTTGAATGAATGGCCTTTCAAGGAGTGGAAATAGCTACTACTGTGCTAAAGCACCTTGACATATCCTTATTATTGAAGACATATTTGAAAAATGAACCCATAATGTTAACAACTGACATTTACTTGTGCCAACTCTTTACCAGACACTTGATACTTAATATATGTTATTATTTAATGTTCAGAACAAAAACAAGGTATTATACTGTTTTTAAAAGAGGGGAAAATAAGGTTCTAAAAAATAAGAAATATTCCTGGGTTACACAGTTAATAAGGAGTGGAATTCTGTCATGTCTGTCTTCATTCCAAGGACCGTGCTCTCTCCTTTATGGGGAAGCTGCTGTGTCATAATGGAAAACAGCATTTCTGATCTCATATGGGAAAAGCCCTCACTCAACTTCGATTTCCAGGCTCCTGGTTTCATATATCCACGTTTATATTACATTCACAAAAATTTAGCTACATAATCAATACTTTATGTGTGTACCCATTCCTATCTTTTTTTACAGGAGGAGGCATTTTGTTCTGGGGCACCTCATCTGAAAAGATGTTAAAACTAGAGAGAGCCAGGTATTTACACAGGAAAAATAAGTCCTTAATATATACTATATAAAATAAAATACTCATGGAACATTACTTCCCTGCAAGAGCTACTATTGCAGCCTGGATTCCTGTGAATGTGCTTCACCAGTTCTCTTTAGACTCAGCAAGACCCTGATCACATGCTGATCACACACACAGAGCCAGATTCACACAATTAAAGCTGTGATTTGCTTTTGCTAGCATCAGAACTTGGTAAGTCAATGGTAGCATTCGTTAATGTAGTATTTTATAAGCAACAGTGAATTACCCACAGTTAGTGACTAATAATAAATTAGCATGATTATACTCATCACAAAAAGAAGGTCTACAAATAGTAGATCATATTATAGCATGAAAAACAGAAAGTTTGAATCAGGTTACACAAAATCACTAAATGGACAACTCAAGAAGACACATTTGCCTTCCTTTGACCTATGCCCAGTTCTGAAGCTTGTTTCCAGAGTCTCTTTCACTACTGCAGGATGCGGCCTCCACCAAAGCAATATTGCTCTTCTCTGTACATTGACACCTCAATTAAGGAACCAACTTGTCTCTGTTTTACCCAGGACTTTGCTAGTTTTAGTACAGGAAGTCCCACATGGTAACTGTAATAGGCAGTTATGGTAACTGTAGTAGGCAGAACAATGGCTCCCCAAAGATGTCCATGTCCTAATCTCAGGACCAGCATACTTATTACCTTAAATGGCAAAAGAGACTTTGCAAACGCGATTATATTAAGAATCTTTAGATGGAAAGATTATCCTGGATTATCCTGGGTCCTATACAATCACACAGGTCCTTTTTTTTTTTTTTTTTTTTTTTTTTTGAGACGGAGTCTCGCGCTGTCGCCCAGGCTGGAGTGCAGTGGCCGGATCTCAGCTCACTCCAAGCTCCGCCTCCTGGGTTCACGCCATTCTCCGGCCTCAGCCTCCCGAGTAGCTGGGACTACAGGCGCTGCCACCTCGCCCGGCTATTTTTTGTATTTCTTAGTAGAGACGGGGTTTCACCGTGTTAGCCAGGATGGTCTCGATCTCCTGACCTCGTGATCCGCCCATCTCGGCCTCCCAAAGTGCTGGGATTACAGGCTTGAGCCACCGCGCCCGGCCAATCACACAGGTCCTTAAAATTGGAGAACATTTGGCTGGGCGTGGTGGTTCACGCCCGTAATCACAGCACTTTGGGAGGCCGAGGCGGGTGGATCACCTGAGGTCAGAAGTTTGAGACCAGCCTGACTTACATGGAGAGACCCCGTCTCTACTAAAAATACAAAAATTAGCTGGGTGTGGTGGTGCAAGCCTGTAATCCCAGCTACTGAGGAGGCTGAGGCGGGAGAATCACAGGAGATGGAGGCTGCAGTGAACCAAGGTAGTGCCACTGCACTCCAGCCTGGGCAACAGAGTGAGACTCCGTCTCAGAAAATATAATAATAAAAATAAAAACAGATTGTTGGGTCTATCCCCAGAGTTTCTCATGCAGGAGGTTAGGACTAAAGCATAAGAATGTGCATTTCTAACATGTCCTCAGGAGATGTTGATGTGCTGGTCTGGGGACCATACTTTTAAACCACTGTCCTAGAGACAAAAACCTCTGGGACAGCATTGAATAGAATTTCACCTGTTCATCTATATCCCAGACATAGGTAAAAATGAGAGGTTTGTGGCCAAATACCACTTATCAGACCTCAACCATACTGTGGTAAAGAACATACTCTGAAATCTCCCCCAACATCTGCTAGAACATTTGGTAAGGGTTCTAATCCCATTCCTGCCTTCTACAAGTTTTGGGCCCCTGGGCAAGTTACTACTGTGTCAAGTCTCAGAACTGGAACTAATCCATGTAAAGTACCTTGCATGGTATCTGGCATAGGATATATGCTCAATAAATGACAGCCATGCATGAAGCCAGGTCTTTTCAAAATATCACTCACACAGCTCTTACAATCTAATGAGAATATGGAAGAGAAAGGTGGATGTTTGCCTTTCAACCTTGATGTGAGGTTTTGCTCATAACATCCAAGCTCAGCAGTATCTCTGTAGATGCTAATTGTACCAATTTCGTGGATTCTCCCGACTTAAAAAATTCATAAACATGTTGGAAGCACCCCTTGTGTACAAATATGTCCAAGTGAAATGCCATGTTCTCTTTTAAATCTAGGATTCATTCACTTAATTATTTGTTTCACAAGTATGTATTAAGGACCTACACAGTGTGTCAGACATTATTGTAGATACTGGCATTGCAGCAGGTAAGAAAACAGAAAAGATGTCTGTTTTCACAAAATGTATGTTTCAGGAATATGAAATGGAAAGGAAGATATGTGGAGGGGAGAAAAGAGGAGAATGAAAATTTCAGTACTGACAATTACTGTTACAAAATAAAACTGGCAGGGGATTACTTTATATTAAACAGATGGCCAGGTGCAGCGGCACACACCTAGAATCAAAATCAGCACTTTGGGAGGCTGAAGCAGGAGAAGGATTGCTTAAGCCCAGAAGTTCAAGACCAGCCTGAGCAACATAATGAGACCCCCATCTCTACAAAAAAAAAAAAAAAAAAGGAAATATTAGCTAGGCATGGCAGTATACACCTGTAGTCCAAGCTACTCCAGAGGCTGAGGTGGCAGTGTTTCCTGGGCCTGGGAGACTGAGGCTACAGTGAGCTGTGATCATGCCAGTACACTCCAGCCTGGGCAACAGAACAAGACAGGTGTTCTCAAAAAATAAAAAACAAAAACAGGTGTTCAGAGAAGTCCTCTATAAGGAGGTGACATTTGAGTTGGGATCTGAATAACTGGGGAGAAATTATTGCAAACAGAGGAACAGCTCATATAAGCTAAGAAGGCATGAGCTTGGTACATAAAAAGAGTAGTCAAAGGAAGGACAATGGGGCTGGATCATAGACAGCAGTGAGGAGGATGTGAGACAGCAGGATTCTATGATCTATGATGGTATAAACTTGGGTTGGCTTGGTTCCTAGATTCTGACTGAGTGGAAAGCCTTATAAGGCAGAAAAAAAAAAACCTGATTTTAAGGTGCATTTCTCATGCATGGTTAGTTTCTTAAGTCTGTTATTCTGATATCCAATCTGGCTTCTGCTTATAGCAGACATTTGTTGTTATTGTGAGTCCAACATCCCCTTTTCCTTTTCTTCTAGAAGAGAAAAGAATGCTCTTCTGATTGTCACTATTTGGTCGACTGGAGTGAGGTTCTAATCAGTGCTCCTGTAGCCAAAGAGAGGATAAATAATCTAGGCAAAACCAATCAGAAACTCTTCCTGGGAATTTTCTAACTGAAATTTATAGGGAAAATCTCTTTTTCATTACAAGTGATGACACTTTAAAGATAAAGTTCTCTGTCATCGGAGCACTTTGGGAGGCCGAAGCAGGCAGATCACGAGGTCAGGAGATCGAGACCTGCCTGGCCAACATGGTAAAACCCCATCTCTACTGAAAAAACACACACACACACACACACACACAAATTAGTCAGGTGTGGTGGCGGGCTCCTGTAGTCCCATCTACTTGTGAGACTGAGGCAGGAGAATCACTTGAACCCAGGAGGCGGAGGTTGCGGTGAGCTGAGATCATACCACTGCGCTCCAGCCTGGGCAATAGAGTGAGATTCCATCTCAAAAATTTTTTTAAAAATAAAATATATAAAGTTAAAATTCTGAGGCAACTTGTAACCATGGGTTCAGGCTTATGGGGAGAGCAGGTCTCAAATAGTGAAAAAGAAAAAAGAAGCAGAGATAAAAGATTGGGAGATAGAGATGGACAAATAGACCTGAGGCTTTCATTTTCCTAGGTCAAGGCTGCGGGATCATCTCTGCTCCTACAGCTCTCACAGTTTGGTTCCCTAACCCCCCAAAATCCTCTATGGTTTAAGGTAGCTTGAGTCGGACTTCTGTCATTTCACCAAGTCCTCACTGTTACACAGTTCACGTCTCCATCTTAAACCCAAGTGCTTCCCAATTCCTGTCTTCCTCCCTGGTTCTTGCCTACAGTCTCCTCAGATACCTAGCATCTATCTACATACAGTTTCTCTTGGTTCTCGCAGTATTGGGAAGGGAAATGGCATAGTCATTAAGGACCTGAGTTTAAAGAAGCAGATTTATGGCCAAACTCCAGCTCACTTCAGTCTAACTACCAGCCTAAGCCAAATTACTTAGCCAGTCTGAATCCCTGTTTCTTCACCTGGAAAGAAATAGAAAAAGCAAGTGCCATCTGCCTAAGCTAGGGGAGCACTTAAATGAGATCATGAAAGTAAGGCACTCTGCACCATGCTTGGCACATAGTCAGTCTTCCATAAAACGCAGACTTCATTACAACTCTGTGTTTCAATATTGCCGTAACTTCCTTTTAGCATTTGTCTTCTGTGGCTGGCCAAATGAAATTAAATTGCTTCATTCTCCACCTCCCTTTCCATCCCAACTTTCACTGCTGCCCTACTGACTAGCTTCTTAATCCATCATAGATATATAAAAATCATCATACACACACACACACACACACACACACACAAATTGGGCTGTGTGCCCATGAAGATCTAAATAAAACTGAGGTGTGTGACCCCAGTGCAGGTGCTGTGTACTTCAGATCATCAATGCTGATTGCAGTATATTATGTCACTGCTACGACATGAGAAAGTGTGAGATTGGCTGAAATGGTTGTACAAGCTGATACGTTTTTGGAACTCAAATATGATGCTGTTCTAGTATTGGGAGTGTTGACAAGATAATATATGCAAAGCATTTGGTTTCCTTGGAAGACAGGTATGAGCAAAATACAAAGTAGGATTAATTATTGATTATCTGTGAGAATGAGAAATGGGGAAGTAAAGATACATACTTCTCTTTTGGCACATTTTACATTCTGCCTTCTACTGTAATTATTGCAATTATATTGCAAATGGACTATATGCTTCTCAAGAATAGGGACTTTGCCTTATTAATTGTTGTATCTCCTATAATTCCTGGAAAATAGGAGGTTTTCAACAAATGTTGCTTAAATGAATGTTGAATAAACAACTGGAATACATGGTTAATAAGAAGACATTAATTCACGTGTGGTATAATAAAGAATAAGCAAGAAACAAGGAAGTGTTATTCTGTGAAATGAGAACAGACTTTGGGTTTAAATATGAGCTTTCTCATTGATCAGTTTTAAAAACCTAGGTTGATACTTGATATAGTTAATCTTTTCCTTTTCACTGAAATAATAGGAACCTACTTGATACTTTGTGCAAAAATTAAACATAGCAATGCCTGGAACAGCTCAAAAAAAAATAAAATTATTAGTAGAATCCTAGTGCTTCTATTTATACCCATGGTGATTCTGTTTGTTTCCCTCCAGTGGACCAGGTTACCTCTCTGAACTGCCTTGACCAGATGCTTCCTTAAAATAGCCCATTTCCCTCAATTACAAGGGGAGAATGTTGCTTCTTAAAGCACTTTTTTCTCTTTTTAAAAATGTAATTAAATCAACATCACAGGCCAAGTAAGAAAAAAAGATTTCACACTTACTGTACTACAACTGGGCATATCTCCTCCTTTGGTCAGGCTTTCCAGATGGCTGCCGCATTCCCTTGGCTGTTCCTGTGCTTCAGGTTTTTCTGAAATTGAGGTTTTGTTTTTTGCTTTTTGTGAGATTGTTTTTTAAGAGGCACCAAAGACCCTTGATGCAACATGGCAGGTGTTCTTTAAAACGTTCTTTAAATTTATCACTTCGTTAAAAAATGCATAGGAGACAAATAAATCTGCTTGTGGGTACAACTCAAGAAGAAACTTGTTTCTTCTTACAATAACAAGAATTATAGCACAGAAAATTTACCCACAAATTGCTCACTAGGCCCAGCAAACTCCAAACTGTTCAACAGTTTTTTTGTTTTGACTTTTGAAGGTATACCAGTGTTGCCACTCCCACCCTCCATGATGAATACTCCATACAACCAACAAATCCTCTAGTTCTTTACTCAAGGCCAATTTCAGGGAATTTTTTTTATGACATCTGGATGGAAACTTCAGGGCATGTGTAGGTATGTAGGTAAGGGACATAGGGCTTCTAGCAGCCTGGACTCAGAGTATGGCTCATAAAACCCAATCATATACCAGTAGAAGATCAACCTTTTCAGCAAAATGTATTTTCTTCCTGTCATTATGATAAAAAAAAAAATTCACTTCCATCAGCCTTGAATTAGCACACAAAAGCCTCCTAACAATCTTAGTGCCCTAGGTACCAGGTAGGCTTCAAGGAAGAAAGGAGTCTGACTATTCTATAAACAAAGCACAGAACAGCAGACTCAATCTGGATGAAATGAGAAAGAAGATTGTGGATTCCACCTCTAGATCAATTCTTCAAAAGTCATTCTGTTATGGCAGAATTGGCCAACAATTGGCCAACAGACAAGCTAACAGAATACACTCGTTGCCTGGTTTTCATTTTGTCTTCATAACAATGTTTTATGAAATGTTCGAGTTGTCTCTAACCTAGTACCTTTCTGCTGTAGCTGGAGGCAGCAGAGAACAGAATTATCTGGAAGCCTTCATGGGCTGCTGCAGTGATGAAGGGCATTCTCAAACTATAGTGACCTGGTACAATGATCATGGGTACAACTAGTCCAATCTTAGCAATAAGTATATTTTTCCAGGAGGTTTGTGGGCAACACTGCCTTCTAGTTTGGTCACCTGCCCTTCTCAGGCTCTCAAGGCTGCTCTAATGTCCTCTGACTACCCAACACAGGTATCCACCTCCATTCAACCCTCCTGTTATACCTGTCCATTTTTCTAGGCCACTTCCACCATCCTTCTTTCTTTTTTCCATTCCCTGGAACCTCACTATCTGGTTTTCAAGGTAAAACTAGTTAAACTGACAAGCAAAAGGTATTTCTCCTCCCAGGATGTATACTCATATTTTTGTGAGTCGCTTATGGAAGAATAGCCTTTGAATACTAAAATAATAAATAGTTCCTACTTACTGTGCCTTTGCTACACAGCAGGCTCCAAGAAGCAGTTTATAATCATTATTTGTATTCCTTACCACAATCATACAAGGGATAGAGTATTTGCAATTTTGCACGATGAGGAAACTGAAGCAATCTTTCTAAGGTCCTAGATTCACTAATGGACAAAGCTAGAATATGATACTGGGCCTATCTGGTTGACTCTGATTGTGCATCTCTAATGCAGGACTAAGTCCTAAACATAATACAGAACAATCACAGAGCACTTTCAATACCATAACAGGAGAGCCATTTGTGTTTAAATGGGGCTATCAATGACCTTCATGTCACACCTAGTCATAGTTTCCTTTCTTCACCAATGCATATAGGCAGCTCTGCCCACCAGAAAGATCTTGATCATTTTACTGATCATCCATCCCAAAGTAAGCTTATCTAAAGAAGTCTTTTGATCTCAATTCTTGCAGGGCCTCTTTTCTTTCTGCTTTCTCCAGTTCAGAAGTGGGGATTTCTTTTTTCCTGAGATGGAGTTTTGCTCTTGTTGTGCAATGGCATGATCTCAGCTCACTGCAACTTCTGTCTCCCGGGTTCAAGTGATTCTACTGCCTCAGCCTACTGAGTAGCTAGGATTACAGGCTCCCACCACCACACCCAGCTAATTTTTGTATTTTTAGTAGATGTGGGGTTGCACCATGTTGGCCAGACTGGTCTTGAACTGCTGACCTCAGCTGATCCACAGAAGTGGGGATTTCAAAAGACAGTTCGTAAAACAGGAGCCTTTTAGGAGGGAGTTGAGAGGGAGAGTTCAATTGAAGCTAAAGACCACTGTTGGGTGAAAGGTGAAGCTTTCTGTGATCATGGCAGTGGCCATGGAACCCCAGAAAGCCCAGCTTGGTCTACTGAGAAAAGAAGGACAAGATAGGTAAGAATGTAGTCTCTGTGAATACTCAAGAAGAAAAAGATGTGGATCAAGAATAGCACAGCAGTGTATTCAGAAATGTTTAATCTTATCTGCAAAGCTGAAAAAGTTGGAAGTTCAGTCTGTTTAGGTTATCCCTTTATTGGTGAATCTAGACTCTCACATCTTTAGTAAAGCAGAGTTTATTGTATCCAAGACAATAAACATGAGAGTGGACAGTGTACTCTGTTGACAATGTACTCTGGTAAAAGTACAAGAGAAAGAAGAGGACTACAATAATTCAAGGTCTTTGAGTCCTTAATAGCTTTGCCTTTAGCTTTACCCCCATCTTCTCATCCTTCATACACACTCACTCCCTACATCCATCCCACCCTAGTCAACTGGAATTCATTGAGTACATTTTCAACATAAGGCTTTGTGCTTGGCAACTGTGAGGAATGCAAAGGTCCATGAGACAGCTTTAGCTCTTAGGAGGCTTACATTTTAGCAGTATTTCGTAGACTCAGAGAGTTACAGAGCTGAAAGTAAAGGCCTTTCAGTTGAATTGCATCAAAATTATTTTGAATTTTTGCAAGTCTTTCAAAGGCAATCTCTTTTCAAATATTCCACTGCAAAATCTATGCACCTAAAAATAGCAGGCACTAACATTCTGGGACCATTTGGTCCACATGTATTCTTTACCTTAACCCTTAGAGAGAGGCATTGTTACCCCTGTTTCAGAGATGAGTAAATTGAGCCCTCAAAAGATTAAATAAGCAGTGGCAAGGCTGGCACTCATAGTGAGGTCTGAATCCAAAGCCCATGTCAATACCTACTTCTCTCTACCATCTCCCACTTGCTACTAGAATGTGATGAAAGCTGGTATCTAGGATCACCTCTGCAATAATGGTGCAAAGCAGACACCCTGTTCTTCCTCTATAATCACAGTGGGTAGCAGGATAGGTGGGACAACCTGTTTCTCCATCACTCTCTTATCATCAACTAGGGGAAATGTTGGTCTTTAATATATCAAGTGAAATGCTAAGTAAGAGTATTGCCAAGAATTGCAAAGAGGATGAAAGTCTGTGTTCTACAGGAAATAGTAAAATAGATCCCTGAAGCAGGTAAGGTTGCCATCTGGAAAATAATATAGAATTTTAGATAGTTGTCACAGCACAGTGAAAGGCAGCAGAACACGGTTTATTGAGTTTCAAATCTGCCACTTACTAATCATGTGACCTTGGACAAGTCAACGTCTTTCAGAATCTGTCTTGTCATCTGTGAAATGGTCATCACAATGCCTGCCTCAAGGCCTGTTGTAGAACTCAATAGAATTACAAACGCAAATCAATTAAAAAACTGCAAATGCTCTTGCAAAATAGGCTATTCTAAGCTTTAAGTTATTTCCAATTCCATGGAGATTTCCTTTAAGTAAAATTACACATCCTATTCTGTATATCTCCCTGTCTTACACTGTGCCATTTTCTCAGAAAGCCACAGTTTTCAGTGTTTGAGAATCAAATATGATTTATTTGTGATAAATCATTCAAGAAAAGTTTCATGAAAAGGAGACCAGGATGCTCAAGTCAACAGCTCACGGCATGTGTGACTGACACTCAGAGCAGCACCTTCTCACTGTGGGCTTCAGGAATCCTGAGCTGGATGGCAGGCAAATCCTGCTGTTTCTTTCTGGTTTTCATCTCTGCAGGCTGGCATTAAGGAAAAGCAAACTCTTCTCCATTTGGCTGAGGGAGGAGATGCCTAATTACCATCTTTCTGATTTCCCTCTGGAAGGCTGGCGCCAGGGCCTGAACTCAGCTCTCCCCCAAGTCTCCAGGGACATATGCTCCTGGAAAGTCTAATCCATTGCCCTTCCCCTCGCCGCGCGCGCGCGCGCACACACACACACACACACACACACACACACCCCTGAGAACATGGACAGCCGCTGTCAGCATCAATCCCACCTAGCCCTGCACCACCACTCTGAGACCAGGATGGAGACAGGAAGCAGTGGATGACTGGCAACCACCCTGTAGTGCACAGAATACCTCATGGGGCTTTGACCGTGCCTGTTTTAAGTATTCCATTCACATGGATATTCCACCACTGCATTGACAGTTTTTCCTTTGCGAGCAGACCCTGATTTTCTTATGTCTTCTCCTTGTATTTAGAGAGCTTGCCTTGTAGGAAACAGTGCCCCTCCCCCACCCCGTATGGTATTACTAACTAAAGCTGTTTCCAACCTTCATTTTCTGCCCTCTCTTCTATTGCTTGGAAAAACTATACAGTGAAAACTCAGAAAATATTTCATGCCCCTTAGGAAAAAGCAATTTGAATGATTTAGCAGGGAAATCACTTCAAAAGCATCTGTTTCCACCCACCCTCTCCACCAGCCTGAGAAGCCAGAAAATGAAGCCATATTCTACAGTACAGACACCATCAAGGAGTAAATCAGCACCCCAGCGACTGCAGCAAGGGGCACTCTTTTGCCTAAATACCTAGCCACAGCCTGCTCAATGCAGCTGGTTTAACCACATCACAGGGCTTTCCTCTGGACTTCTAACCCCAAGGGCTGCCTTTATTCTCATTGCCAGTCTGCAGCATAATATCTGCCAATTTCATGTATATGGTTTCCTGTCCTCTTTCACAAAATGGATGATGTTGACCCTGCTATATAAGAGAGGTTCCAAACCGGTGTTGGGCACATGCTATTAGCATCATATACAGCTATAGCTTGGTTCTGACCACATACTACGTTGCCTATCTGGTATTCTTTTTCTGTTCCTTGTTGTTCTTTTATTCCTTTCTCCCTTCTTTGCCACCCTCCTTCTTTCTTTTCTTCCTTGGAAAAGGTGGAAGTTAGGAAGTGGTGGAAGAGATGAGAAAGTGTAACGACACTGTAGTTATGACTTGTTTCTTTCAGATCATTGGCTCCACTTAGCCTTTAAAGCAAAGGTCAATCTTGAGTTCCCTTTGTGAAAGGTTGTGCGTTTCTGTCCCTGGGAGAGTGGGAAACTGGTCCATGAGCCAACAGTATTGGCATCACCTGGGCACTTGCTTAAAATGAAGAATCTCAGGCCCCACCCTGGGCATATTGAACCAGGGTCTGCAGTTTAACAAGATTTCCGGGTGATTAAAATACAAGTTAAGATTTGAGAAGCACGGGCCTATGGTATGGTGAAACATTACATTCACCTGCCAAGACTTTTCCTGTTCATTAAGTCAGATGGAACAACCTCTGCTACTGTGTGTGTAAAATTACCAAGTTCAGGGGGTCCAGTGATGGTATATGCACAGGATTATGCACGGGCTTAGTGAGCTCCTGGAGGCTGAAATATAAAGAATTGAAACACTGGGAGAGACCATAGGCCCTCTGCCCCTAGAAGTCAGTGCTGTCTAATGACTCAGCTTCAGCTGAGAAAGGACTCTCCAGGAAGACAGGCTGCCTCAGGCCTGGATCTTCTTAGCTGCTCCAAGATAGCCCTTAAGCTCCTGCTGGCTCTGACATGATGGAAACATCCTGGACCAGAAAGCAACAGACCTGTACTCGAAGTCTACCTTTCATCTCATCCCGACTCCATGACTTTGGACGAGTTACTAAACTGACCCTCAGGCTCCTCATCTCTGCAGTAAGACTTAATATAAGCTTAGCCAAATGCATAAGCTAGTTGTGAGAATCAAACAAAATCACATTTAAAAACACTACACAAACCACAGTCAACAGTCTTCAACTGACATTTATTATTGTTAATTGGTAGAGCATTGTAGAATTGTGAAAGGAGAATAAAATCTTGGGAACCCAAACTCACTATGCCAATGGGAAAAGTTAAGCTTAGAAACTGAGTCATGCAAAAAATTGCCTTTCCTTTTGTACCTAAACAGACAGCTACAAGATAGAAGGCCACATGTCTTCCCAGGTGGCCTCCTTCACCCTGACAATGTAAATTAACAGCTTATCTTCACAGGTCTGGGACAAAGACAAGAAATCATCCTTCCACCTATCCAGGAAAAATGTTTAATTGACTGTTCTTCTACTCGCTCCTTTCACATGTAACATGTTGATTCAGTGAGTGCTAATCAAAGCCTCACAGGAATGTGACCACTTATCTCATAACCTACCCTCCCTTTTTTCCCTTTCCCTTTTCCCCTCCTGCCTAATCTTTACCCTTTAAATATTGAAGTCCTCAAAATCCTCTTTGTAAAAAACATGAGCCCCAGATACTACTGTGGCTTGTGTCTCTTTTTTCCAGGCGCATCCTCAATTTTAGCAAAATAAACTTCTAAATTGATTGAGACTTGCCTCAATCATTTTCTTTGGTTTATAGAATAGAGGTAGCTTCAGATTGGAAGGGAATTAATAAATTCATCTCCTTCCTTAACTAAGGATTCCTTTTTGCTAGGAAGAGAAATCACCAACTCAGTTCTATGATTGCCAAAAAGGAAAAAATGGTCATAAAAGAATGGATGGATGGAGCGATGGACAAATAAACATTTTATGGGCATGAACACTGTGTTGTTTTCACATACATTCCACTGATGCCCGATAGAGTATGACAGCACACAGACATCCTGTGGTAGAAGCCAATTATTATCCTTCAGGAATGAAGGATGTATTCTTCCAGCTGTTGGAAGTTATACTGAATAAAGCCGTCAATTGTCAGCCTCCATTGGAGATTCCTTAAGCTAAAGAGAGCCACTTCATTCCAGGCTTCATCCAATGACTGCTCCACAGAAAGGTATTAAAGCCCAGCCCACTTTCCCAGCTCAGGACACCGCTGAAGATTCATCTGTGTCTTCCACTGAGACTGTATCATAGCTTTACTTGTTCCTCTGCTCAATCCTGCTTCATTCCCTTCTATTTCATAGGGATTGATCCCAGAAGCACTTCCTAATACATTACCTGCTTGCTAATCTTCATCTCAGAACTTGCTTCCCAGGAAACCATCCTACGACATATCCTTATATGAATTTTTTGTGTGACATGCCTCTCTTGTCAACCACACGCATTCATTGAACACCCTCACAGTGACTCACAGAGGAGCAAAGACTATTGGGGCTGGAAGGGAACGAACTTAGGGAGCATTAACCACTTCATTTAATAGAAAATATTCTGAATTTAAGTAATTTACCCAAGATCACTTTCATAGTTAATGGCAGAGCAAAAACCAAACTCCAGATCTCCTGATTCATAATCCAGTATTTTTTCTATTACACAATGATAATTTCCCAGAAAAACAAAAGGTCTTTGTGCACACTTGAAGAAGAATGTAACACTCTACATCAACTTACAAAGTCAAAGAGCAAGAAATCATTCAATAAAAAGCAATCCTCCTACCATGGTTTTTGGTTTATTTTCAAAGGCAGACATGTCTAATATTTTGAAATATTGCTGGTTTTCTATTCTTCATTAATATAAATAAACAGATACATCAGCTTGGTTGGGCCAACGTCCATTTTTGATGATACATTTGAGTTGGAAAATATCTTAAGGAGCAGATTCAACAGGATCTGTGCTGGGATCCTGGAGGGCCTGCTGTAGTTAAACACAAACTTTAAAATGCTTCAAATAATTTCTATGAATTATCATCCTCATCCTAGGCAAAATGATCATAATTCAGATCCTGAGTTAAGACACAGAGCAGGCCAGGAAGATTAACAATGAAGGTTCCAAGGAGGAGATGAGGAATAGTGGAGACACTTACTGTTCTTCTTAGCTTATAAATAGGGCATGACAACTTTTCTTCTTGTAATAAATCTTATTATTCCCATAATACCTTGTATGGATCTTGATTTTCTGACCACATGGATTATGATTATCCTTTATCTCCCTCACTAAACTAAGAGTTCTTTGGAGTCAGCCACTGTGCTTAGTCACTCGTTATGGCTGGAAGAGATCGAGTTATCCCAAGTTACTGGCGGCATATTCGTCCAGGTCTGTAGCAAGTTCAGTCCTTGCCTCCTCAGAAGAAAGAATTCGGCTGAGAAAGCAGAAAAAGAGACTGAGACAAGTTTCAGAACAGGAATGGAAGTTTATTAAAAAGTCTTTAGAACAGGAAAGAAAGGAAAGAACCCTTGGAAGAGATCCAAGTGGGCACCCAAAGGTCAAAGATAGAAAAAGAAGCCAAAAAAAAAAAAAAAAAAAAAAAAAGTCGGGGGGCTTTAAGCTTGATCCTAGGACTTTATAGGCTCACCTCTTTCCCACGATTCTTCCCTTAGGGTGGTCTTCCTGCTGGCGCGGTGCTTTCCTTACCTTTTGGAACTGAGCACAGGTAGTGTGTTTAGAACGTTATACTCATGCTCACCTAAGGCTTTCTTCCCTTTTCTGGTGGTGTGTTCCAGGAACATCGTACCTTGCAACTTTTGTCTCTTAATGCGCATGCTCAGGAAGTTGCTTTTCCCTGGGGCCTGCATTCAATTAACATTTTGATGTTCACAGGTATGGACCATGAGGAAATGGCCTCTCCCTGTTGCTGCCAAATTTTAATTTTTAGAGAGGCAATGCTGTAATTGCTGAATCATCACCCGACATTCCCAGTGGGGTACAGGAGAGAGCCCCTTCCTGTAACAACTCGAGTGCCTAAGTCTGATTAGCTCTGACTGAATGTTTGTCAAATGCATGAATAGTTGAATGAATGACCAATGTTGTGGTCTCCTCCTCATTCTTTCCTCAAAATATCTTGCCCATAGAGGCCTTTATAGGGGGCCTGAGGACCTCATGGGAGTCAGGAGCAGAGAGGAATGTTAAGAATTATTTTATGTTATTGCAACACATTTTACCTATTAGGAAAAGAAGCCAGAGGACTGAAGAGATAGAAGGATTTTGACCTTATGCTATCAAAATAATTGTGTTTTGTGTGGGGTCAATGCTTCAGAGCTGCGAGCAGGATCTCAAAGTATGTGAGTCCACAGTTGTCTCACCTTCCCTAGGTAAGCATTCTCTGTTCTTATGTTTTAAACCTCTTCCTTTGAAACCTACAAATATTCCTTCAGGTCTAAACCTCAGGATAAACAGAGCCCCAAATCACATGCATAGTCCCCAATCTACAAAATAAGGGCCTTCAGCCACTGATCCTTCTATGTACGTGAAATGGGAGCGAGCACAGCTGGGATGCCTACCTCAAGTCTTATTAAACTGGGAGCTAATCTGATCAGAGACCCAGCTTAACTGAAGCCAACTATATTTCCTCAGGGTTTTTGCTGTCCCTGAGGAGGAGAGGAGTCAAGACGCAGATCAGAAATACAGCATAAGTGCTTTTACTGAGACATGCCTACATTTGCAATTCAATTCAGAAAGAGAAAAAAGAAGATGGAACGGCCTACCAGGCTAAAGCTAAATGCCGTGGGGTCACTGTGTTCCTTAGCAGGAGTGGCTGTTCAAAGGGATAGGGGGGATCTAGGGCAGGGTAAGAAGCATCAAATGTATTCTCCATCACTATGGAGAGAGAGGGGCCTCCTGGGAAATGGGAAAGATTGCATCACCGATTTGATTAGCAGAAAGAGCCAGGCCAGGAGTAGCTGGGGTAATCCTATGCGATTTTTTAAAAACACCTCTATCATCTACTGTTGTTGCTTCTGATGCTGCTTATTAAACAGGCTATCAAATCCAAGCAGGGAGGCACTGGATAATCAGAAATATCATCATTCTTGTTGTATTATTATTTTTGTATTGTTACTAGTTTCCAGAAATGTGCTTTGCATAAAAATATTTTTTATTGCTAGGATTAATGAGATACTTCTGAGGAGCTCAAAGCATAGAATTAGCAGCAGGTTACTGAAGGTAAAGCTCAGAACAAAGGCAGACTTAATGTACAGCAGAGGCCAGGCACCCCAAGGGAGCATGAGCCCTCAGAATTAGAAAAATTAGGAATTACTAAACTGGAAAATAAGTGAGAAGTAATAGAGAATTATCAACAAGCCTACTTTTGGATTAATTTAATGTGAGAAATGATTTAGAAGTGATTTGTACTCAGATTGTCATTTGATAAAGAATTAAGTGGCATAACTTGATTACCTGGTTATTAAATCCAAGAGATGAACATTATGCACACCAGGCCAAATGTGTATCTGATAATAAAACTGGAGAGACCAGTGTTAAAAATCCCTGTGCCTGGGATAGCCTAGAGCTGCAAAGTACACCTTAACTGTATTCACCTATGAAACCCAAATGTCATAAACTACAATAATTTCTACTTAGGCAGGATATGAAATGAGAAGTTTCCAGAACATACACCTAAATAATACAAAGCAAATATAATAAACAGTTATGCCTAGCGTCTCAGTGATCCTTTATATTCTTCAAAATGACTTTGTGAACTCCTTGATCTTGCAGTAACTAAGACAAGTATGGCAGTATTATTAGGTTCATTTTGCCATTTTACCTCTTTTCCCTTAATTGTCACATTAATTAGTGAGAAAAACTAGGTAAGTTTAGGAACAAGATGTGCCAATTTATTCTATGGAATTAGTTTCATGATAATGGAAAGTTCAGAATTATATTTTAGATATGTGCTTCTGGTATCCAAACTAGATTCTATGAACAATGGAGAGCCTGTCCACCATGACAGTTCATCCTGGGAAATAAGGAGTCTCAGGACATCTGTCTACTGTCACCATTGATCAGTTCAGGAAGATCACTGCAATAAAATACAGCCACAGGAGCCAAAGAGGATCACGAGTGTTCCAGTCCAGGAGTTACAATACAACCAAAGGAAATTCGTACCATGTTGAATCAGTCCAAAGGGAGCACATTAGCCTTCATCAGTGGGCTTTTGCAAAGTCAAATGACAGGTCCTGATGAAAAGATAAGGGAGCTTCAAAGGGAAGAAACAAAGGTGCCCTCACCCTATTTCTATTTTATGTGCCATTAAATAGAATGAATTTCTAGAACAATCAATTTAAAGGGTCATCAGCCTTTAGACCACCCAATATGACTCCTGTTACCTTTAGAAAGGTCTCTAAAACTTGCTGAGCATGGTGGCATATGCCGATAGTCCCAGATACTTAGAAGGCTGAGGCAGGAGAATCCCTTGAGAGTCCCAGATAATTAGAAGGCTGAGGCAGGAGAATCCCTTGAGCTCAGGAGTTTGAGTCCAGCCTGGGCAACATAGCAAGATCCCATCTCTTTTAAAAAGTCTTTGAAACTCTTCTGATAAATTTAATCAATATTAAATTTCTTTCTTTTTTTTTTTTGACAGTGTCTCACTCTGTCCCCAGGCTGGAGTGTAGTGGTGTGATCATGACTCACTGTAGCCTCAACCTCCTAGGCTCAAGCAGTCCTCCCACCTTGGCTTCTGGAAGCAGCTGGGACTACAGACATGAGCCACCACACCCAGGTAATTTTTCTTTTTTCTTTTTTCTTTTTTTTTTTTTTTTAAACTTTTTATAGAGATGGAATCTCACTGTGTTGCCCAGGCTGGTCACAAACTCCTAGGTTCAAGTAATCCTCCCACTTTGGACTCTTATATGAAATTTCTGATAAATTTAATCAATATAAAATTTCATAACTAGAGAGCATAGTTATGAGGGCACTTTAAAAAATATAATTACATGGTTCATAGTGTTTCCATTTTTAAAATTATGTATAATTTTATAATCAGAAAATATCAACAAAGCCTAAATAGAAAGAGAAAAACCATCTAAGTCCTGACACAGGATATTTTTGGTGCCACTTCACCAGCCAGAGACGCCTGTGATTGGTGGCGCCTCTGTTTCAGTTTCATTCATGTCCACTAGGCTTGCTTTCCCCACTCAGCCCAGCAGCCTGTACTTGGATTGTGCTACTAGTCTAGACGCCACACTCACCGTGGGATCCACACTCAGCCCACAGCTTCCACCTTGGGTGCCAGTGTCTAGACAAGGGGAATGTGGTCGTGCCTGAAAAATTCGAAGACATCAGAAACTGCAGAGCTTCAAAGGGGGAGTTACCATGGTTACAGCTCTAGCTCTGGGAGCCCTGAGGTCTGGGCCCCAGGAGGGTCACAGTTCATTTGTGTTATAGTTTGTTCCTGTTGTCAGCACACTTTGGCAAATGGGTGCATGTCCCAGCTCATTCAGTCCTGTTGCCCCACTCCAGCCCCACCACTGCTTTCCGTTGTGTGGGGTGCCAGCAGAAGGCAGAGGGCTACAGTGTTATAGCCTTTTTTGTACCTGCATTTGGCAGGCCCCAGGTTCTTGTGCCACATCCAAGAAGAATAAGGTTACATGGACAACTGAAGAGTAAGCATGGTGGAGAAGTTTATTCAGTAACAGAAGAGCTCTTGACAATGAGATGGGACCCAATGTGGGTAGCCCTCTGTGAGAGGAGGCCCAAAAGTGAATAGCCCAATGTGTGGCTGAGTTCGGGTTTTTTATGGGCTCAGAATGGGGGAGTGTGTGCTGATTGATTTGTGAGTACATAAAAAAGGTTAAAAAAAAGACACTACTCAAAGATGGACACTACAGTGTAAAAAACCAATTAGGGAAAGGTATGTATGTGTAAAATAGGTGAAGGGTGGGACTCAATCACAGGAAAGCTCACCAAACGCGAAGAGAGGCTCCCAATCCAGTCTGTGGATTTATCTAAGACTCGTAGCTTGGTTTTCAGGATTTAAGCTGTCTTTGGTTTGAAGACCAGGTTTCACTGGGGACTCACCCCTGTCTGCCTCCTGCTGCTATCAGTTCTAGGTTGATGCTAGCATTTTAGAATTAAAACTCAAAGTCAGAGGGATAATTTTGTTCAAGTAACATGGCTAATTTTTGGCAAACTTAAATTACCTACTTGATCGGAGTTACGGAAACTTTTCCTCAGTGTCCACATGGTTAGAGGCCGGCAGATAACTCTAAAGGCCCTTCCTGCTCTAATAGCTGGTTCTAAGAGTTGGAAGGTGCTTTGGAAATGTCATCCTTAATAGAGTAATCATGTTATTTATTAAAAAGCGTAAGACATGTCTGCAGATGACAGGGGAGTGCTATTGACAATGTCGACCTAAAGGAGGAAGCTGAGGCAAAATTAATTAAATAGCGAGTTTATATGGGCCAAATTTGAGGACTGCAACCAGGGATGATAGATTTAAGTTACTCTAAATATACACTCTGATTAGTTGCAGTTACAAGTGGATTTTTAAACAAAGAGTCAGTTTCTAAATTGTTTACCAAGAATTTAAATTAAAATAACATAATCTTTTGATTGGCTATGCATTGTTACTTGCATCACAAATTCCAGAAACCTAAGATAATGATGAGGAAACTAGGCAGAAACAAAGTGACTCTAAAAGTTGCCCCCAGGGACTGGGTGTGGTGGTTCATGCCTGTCATCCCAGCACTTTGAGAGGCCGAGGCAGGTGGATTGCTTGAGCCCAGGAATTTGAGACAAACCCATGTGACACAGTGAAAACCTGTTGATATGGTTCAGTTGTGTCCCCACCCAAATATCATCTTGAATTGTGGTTCCCATAGTCCCCACATGTCATGGGAGGGACCTGGTGGGAAATGATTGGATCATTCGGCGGTTCCCCGTTGCTGTTCTAGTGATAGTGAGTGAGTTCTCACAAGATCTGATGGTTTTATAAGTATCTGGCATTTCACCTGCTTGCACTCATTGTCTCCCCTGCTGCCTGTGAAGAGGTGCCTTCTGCCATGATTGTAAGTTTCCTGAGGACTCCCTAGTCATACAGAACTGTGAGTCAGTTAAACCTCTTTTCTTTATAAATAACCCAATCTCAGGTATTTCTCTGCAGCAGCGTGACAATGGACTAATACACCTGTCTCTATAGAAAATAAAATATTAGTTGGTCATGGCGGCACACATCTGTAGTCCCAGCTATTTGAAAGAATGAGGCAGGAGAATAGCTTGGGCCAAGGAGGCAAAAGTTGCAGTGAGCTGAAGTCGTACCACTGTGCTCCAGCCTGGGAGATAAAGCGAGACCCTTTTTCAAAATAACAATAATAATAATTTTTTAAATTGCCCCCAGGCATGGGAGGGCAATGACTGAAGTCCCATACTCAAGTCCTTCTGGGCCTACATACTCACATAGCTCAGACTGTTCTGAGTTATTTTTCTTTTCTCAAAATTATTTGCAGATGCCAGGTATCAAATGGAACCCTCTGTGCACACTGGGTTATATGGTAAGCCTCTCTTTAATAGATGATAGATTTCCACACCGTCATTGGGATTTTAGACTTTTAACTTTATATTCAAATGCCAATATTTCTGAGAGTAAAACAAAATAATATTAGCCTGTGAGTATCTTTTGTCTTTTCAACATTTTAAGAGATGTATGAAATAGAGGAACAAAATTTTAGCAGTTCACAATCTTTCTGTTAAATGACTAATTGAGGCAAGAATTGGAATAGAACATTAAATGAGCTCTAGGATATCATAAAATGCAGCAAAGTTGAAAGAAGCAAAAAACAGTGGTAGGGAAACATTTCAGGTGGAAGAGAGCAAGATGGAGAAGAACCAATCTATGATGGGTGAGCTGTCCAGTCACATGAGCCCCTCAAGAAGTAGTGTTTACACTAACAAAGTCACAGAAATAACAGCTCCGGCCCACAGATCAGAGGAATAACATTGATAAAGTATTGTCAAAGTCAACATCATTCTTCACTGTGGTAAGAGAAATGCTGAAGTATGAGGATGCTATGCAGATATTCCTTCTGTATTTCCTCACTTGAAGGCTGTAAAATTCCCAGCCATGATAATGCATATTAATGGGAGGTTGGAAGTTAAATAAACATAATTTGAGTAAGCCAATTCTCTGTGGTATGCTTTCTGTAATGGGTAAAAGCTAACTGAAAGGATTAGTCATTGTAGAAATAACGCATTGATCATATAATAATAATAAGACTTGGCTTCCAAACATCATTTATACAACATAAAGCACTATACAAAAGCAATCGAAGATATGTCAGTTGGTCCTCTTAGCAGCCCTGAAAGGCAAGAATTATATTATTGTCCTAATGTTGTACATGAGATGCCTGTGGCCCAGGGGAATTCAATAATTTGTTTATTGTTTTACCTCTACTGGAGAAATTGGAACTAGAATCCACGTCTCTTGATTCCCCACCGACACCTCTCTCTTAATCCAGTGTTAATTGTATTTTAATGCCTAGAAAAAGAATTGACCTTGAGAAAGTTGTGAGTTTAGTGACTTCTAAACATCAATTTTGGCCAAAGTCCATCTCTTTAGCTTTCATATCCCCTTAGGGGTAATCTATCTCACTCAGCCACTACCCCATTCACCATCTGACCTGCCATGCTCTCTGAAAATTGCAACTGTGTTTTACCTTTGGAGTAACCAAATTCAATTATAGTTTCTGCCTTTGTGTTTCCTCAGCCTTTTTTCCTGCACAAATTGATGGTGACAGCAGCGATACCAATTCAATTACATACCATCTTCTGGTTCCCAGTAATGTTTCTGAGTAGGTCAACAGAGACCAGCTAGGAACTAGAATGACCGTGAATTAAAAGGAACTGATAAGCCAAAGCCTGAATTAGAAACCCATTTTCACTTACTGGGAAAATTTAAGCCAACTCTTCTCATAAAATAAGCAGGGTAAATCATGGAAAGAGAAAGAAAAAGGGTAGGTTGGTCAATTTATGCAAGAAGATTTCTAGAAAGGATGAGAGAGCTTTACAATTATACTAGCTAGATGAGCAAAATAGGAGGGATGTCAAATAAAGTAGCATCCTACCAAACAACTGGGTCTTGTAACAAACATGTCATAGAAGAGTCAAATACATTTGGTATTTGAGTTTATTTAACAGATATTTATGTATTGCTCTCTTACCATGCAGCAAGCTGTTCTAGATTAGAGAGGGGATACTGCAAAGATCAAAATAACAAAGTCCCTGCCCTCATGGTAATTACATTCCAGGGAAGAAGATAGATGGGATTGTAAGTGCTACGAAGAAAAACAAAGAAATATAAAAAGACTGTTGCAATATGACAGGTACATGCTATTTAGGTAGAGTGGTCAATGAGGGCCTCTCTGAGAAGATGACATTTTTTAAAAAATGAATGAATTGAAGCACAAACATAGTAAACACTACCACATTCATTGAGGGCCAAACAGTAATGAAATTTAATTGTTTAGTTTTTGTGTATGTATATTACTAGCATAGACTTTAAAGTTGACTATTTTTACAACCCTCACTCACCCTGAAAATGACTCTCAAAGACTAAACAAATAATTATTGTCTCTCAAATGCTAGACTAAGTCCACTACAAAATGGAGAGAGTTTACCAAATTCAGTGATTTTTTTTTTTTTTTGCATCCATGACAATCCTTTAGAAAACCGAGTGCTAAATAATATTCCTCTCCCTCTTGCTCTACAACATGTTACCTGGTTGTCTGCTCTTCGTCAGCTACTTATCTTTTTGTTTTCAAAAGCTACTTTTTATGGATTTTCATATTATTTTACATAGAAAAAAACCTAAACAAGCAACAATTTTGCTATTTTTTTCTAAATCAGACTTGATTTGCATTTAATAAACCGGCTTGTACTACAGATTTAAGTCAATCCAAAAATACTTGTGGTAAGATACTACTAGCAAAATAATGTGTTAAGCACCAATGGGAGGAAAAGATTCACAAAACACTATCCTTGCACTTAAGACAACATGCAATGTAGCTCAGTAGATAAACACACAAATAACTACAATATGAGGAAGAACTGGGTTTTTCTCTCAAAGAAAAGAGAATTTCTTGAAGTTGAAAGAGGTGTAGATAAGGAACATAATTTCAAGGAGGAGGTGAAATTTGAGATGAGTCTTAAAAGCAGAGTAGGATTTCAAACTAGAAACGCAAACCAGAAGCCATTTCAGACCAAAGGAATATTATGAATATATTAATGAAGGGAGAAAGAGGTAAGGCATGTTTAAAAAAGGGCAAATACTCTGGTTTGGTTTAAATGTAGGTCATTAATAGGAAAGCAGTGCAGAATAAATAAGGTAGTGATAAATAGGCTAGGACATTATAGAGAACCTGCCATGCCGGAAGGCAGAGAAAGCCACCAAGGTGTTTTTCAGTGTGTCTTTAAGTGTGTCTACTCTGTACGGGAAAGAAGTAGACATGAGATGGGAGACCAGTTAGGAATGTATTTTGAAGGTCTGAGGAGAGGTAACAAAAGCCTGAAGTAGAAGGATGGTATTGGGATCAATAATTTTTGAAGAGAAAGACAAAGTCATGATGATTCAATTAATATATTTTGGCAACTAATTAAATGTAAGGCAAGATAGGAAGAAAAGAGTAAAAGGTTGTTTTGAGAAAATAATGGAATCTTTTGGAGGAAGTTATTAAGAAGAGGAAATGAAGAGTTCAGTTTTAGAAAGATGAAGTTATCTCTAGAAAATGCGGATGGAGATGAGCAGGTGGAAATCCGGCATTGGACCTTGGGGAACAGTTAGGTAGAAGAAGTCATTTCAGAGGTGAGAGTTGTGGCCTTGGGAGGGAATCAGAATGTTGAAAAAATTGTAGAAGAAAAGAGTAGAAAGGTGGGATTTAATCTCAGGGGGATATTTTTGTTAGGAGCAGCAGGAAAAAGAACCAGACAAGGAAAGAAATCAGAAGCAGTTAGAAGTGGCATAGCAACTTACGGAAACCAAGGGAGGTGGCACTTTCACACACGCACAAAAAGAGTGGTCACTAGTGTCAGATGTGACCTTGAGATCAATGAAGCCCAGAAATGAGAAAAGACAGTGGGACTTGCTACTTAGTGATGAAGAAAAGCTTTTTAGGGTATAGCATGTGCAGACACACATATACACAAAGCAAAAAAAACTTAGAGAGCTTACATAAAATGTGAAACCCAGGTAAGAATTCTTAACACAGCACCAAGGGAATGATAAAAACCAGTGCCTATTTTGTCACAACACTGTGCAAGATACATTTATGTCACATCACTTAGGTCTCATACTAACATTGTGAGAAAGGTATTATCATTTTGTATTAAAGAAGAAAATCTAAGGTGCAGGAAGGTTAAACAAGTTGCTCCAGGACATCTATGAGTCTGAAAAGAGCCTGAAATTCTAACACTTGGAAGGCTAGAGCGGAAGGCTATCTTTTCTCCATAACACCATGACACTACTGTGAGGTAGGAGGCCTTGGACTAGGTTCAACAGTTTCATCAGGGAGAAAAAAGAGTCCCTCTTCCTCAAAAGTGGAAACAAAGAAAAAGGGAGATGGTAAAATGCATAGTAAAGAAAGTCATCTGCTGAGAATAATTGACTGGAAAAGTAGAAGAAGAAAAATTAGAAGTGGCAAAAAGCACAGGAGGCAGGACATTCTATAATGACAGCTGTTGCATAATTGACACAGCCCATCATCCCTCATAGGCTGGAGAGGTAGGAAGGTGAGGCCAGAGCAGAGTTTATAGGCAAGAGAATGAGTTGAGGGCCTGGAGGTCGTAAGGACAAGGAATAGGTCATGCAAATGAAATGAAAGGAAAGGAAGCATCAGAGTTGGGAATCTGAAGCTCAAGATCACAAGTGTGTGACAATTTTGAGTGAAATAACAAGACTTGAAGAAATACAAGAAGTATGGTGTACAGTGCCAAGGCATATATTATAAAGTCCCAACCATATGAATGGCTAAGTCTTGCAAAGGACTAAATCATGAGAAATGTGCTAGACAAAAATAAAGAAATAGCAAGTGTGGTTCATGTATTGAACTTGGAGGTGAAAGGTTTCCTAGATATGAGTAGTTTTCTTAAAAGGAAAGAAAGAACATAATATAATCAAATGGAAGAACCTTAATGAAGAAGATGTTACTATGGGAGAGTGAACTGAAAGTAGCCACAGGGAAGCTAGGCTTGACTGATCTCTTCTCCTGGTCATAAGAGACAGGGAGTTTAAAACTGATGGGGTTCCATCTGGGAGAGTTGGAAGAGAAGGGGTATCCCTGAAGAAAATGCCAAATGGCTAACTAAATCTTTGAGGAAAGATTTGAAGACAAAGAGAAATTTATCCACATAAGACAGAGGGGAAGGAACTGGTTGAGGGGTGGATAGAATATATTTATTTTATTTTAAGAGACAGGGTCTCACTCTGTCTCCCAGGCTGGTGTGCGGTGGCACAATCACAGCTCACTGAAGCCTTGAACTCCTGGGCTAAGCAATCCTCCCACCTCAGCCTCCCAAGTACATGGGACCACAGGTGAGCACCACCATGCCCAGCTAATTTTTAAATATTTTGTAGAGACAGGGTCTCCCTATGTTGCCCAGGCTGGTCTTGAACTCCTGGGTTCAGGCGATTCTCCTACCTCGGCCTCCCAAAATGCTGGGGTTGTAAATATGAGCCACTGTGCCCGGCCTAAGAGGGCCTTTTAGATGCCCATTGCTGAACTGAATAGGGAAGCAGATATTAGGGAGGAGGATTTGCATACTGGCTTGGGGCAGAACAAAAATTAGAGGAACAGCGTTAGGAAGTTGGTGAGAGGAACTTCTTAGTAACAGAGCAGGATAAGTGCCAAGTAAGTAGTGATTAATGTAGGCAATTGTATAACTAAGTAGCCCCAGCTTTCTAATAAAAGAAGTGAAGCAATGGGGAAAGGGGAATTGATGTTTTATAAACCTGCCTCTCTAACTGGTTCATCACAATGATAGAAATTCACACTTCCTGCTGAGAGAGAAAGATTTTTTTTGAGACCGAGTCTCGCTCTGTCGCCCAGGCTGGAGTGCGGTGGCGCAATTGGTTCACTGCAAGCCCCGCCTCCCTGGTCCACACCATTCTCCTGCCTCAGCCTTCCAGTAGCTGGGGCTACAGGCGCCCGCCACCTCGCCCCGCTAATTTTTGTATTTTTAGTAGAGACGGGGTTTCACCGTGTTAGCCAGGATGGTCTCGATCTCCTGACCTCGTGATCCGCCCGCATTTTTTTTTTTTTTTAAAGAATCTGAGGAGAACCACACAGCTATTTGATGTCTCAAATGGCTATGTTAACAGGACAACTGTTCAGAGCCTCACCTTAGGTCTATTTCAAATTAGTTCACTATAATATTTTTCTTCACTGACCTTATCACATCTAGCATTTTATTTACATTTATTTTTTTTTCCCCCCACCTGTGTTTCCCCATCTCATCCACCCCACCCCCAACCAAAATATAAGCTAAGTGAGGTCAGGACCTTTGATTAATTCACTGCTGAATCCCAGCACCTAGAATGGTAAACAATAGTTGGTTGTGATACATAAATAAATTAGATATAGCCCCTGCCTAAAGGATCTTGTAAATTAGGAGAAGAAAGAGGTCAAAAAATATATATTACTATAGAGGCATAAAAGAGAACATAATCAATTCTGCCTCAGTAGGGATTATCTTAGAAGACATTGCAAGTTAGAGAAACTGGTCTACCAAATTTAGTGCTCTTACCCCAAGAGACACAAGCCAATCCATAGAAGTGAAAATAAAACTTGGAAACTTGTAGTTATTTTCTATTTCTATTTTTGTATAGATTTTATAATGTGTATATAAATGGTCTGTATAATAATACAAGTATATAACTTTGAATAAACAAATTAACATACCTAAATTTTGGTTGCATACTCTTAATTGTTGGCTCATGGGGTGCAGAACTGAAATGATTAGTCACCACTGGACTAAGGAACTAGAGCCTTAAACTGCATCTTAAAGGATAACTAAGACTATCCCTTCCAGGCAGATGTGTGATGGGACATCCTAGAGTGAAGGTAACGGCATGCATCTGTGAAAAATCCAAGGGAATACTGGGAAGCCTCATATGCCTATGCAGTACAATGAGCACAGGGATTAATAGGAAATAAGCTGAAGAGCAATTCTTTTGAAAAAGGGAAATTATCAATAGAGCTATAAGTAAAGGAATGGCAAGATGAGATTTTCATTTAGATTATTCACCTCAGTGGCAGATGAATTTGAGTGGTAAAGAACTGGAGATGTGAACACCAGTTAGGAATTATTTTAGCAATCTGAGTCAGAGATTAGAGGCTAAACAAAGCCTAGGTTAAAAGACATGGAGAAAAGGAGATAGATTTGGAACATAGTTTGAGGTAAAATCAGTAAGTCTTGATGATAATTAGATATGGGTTTTACATTGTTCAGGATAAGTTCAACTGTGAGAACAGAGGCCTGAAAAAAAATTAGTACACAAGAAGGAAGTGTACTTCTCTCCTACATAAAAGAAGTCAGTCTAGAACTGGCTCTTACTCTCGACAGGGACGCAGCTCTTTCCATCTCTTTGTTGTGTCTTCTCTGGCGTGGAGCTCACTCTTCACTATCAAAAATGGCTGCTGGAGTCTGAATAATTGCCTTCATGTTACAGGAAGAAGAAGGAAGGAAGGACAAAACTATGTGCCCCTTGTCTTTAGAGAAGACGTCCTAGAAGACTTCTGCCTGCATTTCAGTGGCCAAAACTGAGACACATAGTTAAGCCTAGTTGTGAGGTAGGCTAGGAAATATAGGCTTTATTCCAAGTACCCAAATAAACATTTTGGTTCTTTATTATAAAAAAGAGGAGAATAGCTATTGGATGGCAACTAGAATTCTTGATAGGGAGTAAAGACAAGTAAAAATCATAGATAAGTTCCAAGTTCCTAATTTGAGTGAGTGCATAGATGGTAGTGACACCAAGTGAATGAAAGACTGTAAAAGTAGGGAGTTTAGGGGAAATAATGATGTTTAATTTTTTGAATGTTGAGTTTGCAGCGAAAGACATGCAAGTAGAAATGTCTCACAAGCAATTACACAGCAGGCAATGACTTAGATTTAGATATTATTAATGCATGAGCTGGGATTACCAATAAAAAGTATACAGAATTAGAGCTGTGAGCTAAGGATAGAACCCTAGTTGATGGGCAGGGTGAGAAGAGGTTAGCAACATTTACAAGGAAATGAATCTATGAAGGAACCAAAGAAGCAATAATCAGAGTTTTTAGGAAAATAAGTTGTATGTATTCAAAGGAGAGAATGAGCAGCTCTGTGAAATGATGCAGAGAAGTACAATAAAATACAAGCACTGACAGAAAACTAGGCATACATTGTCACAGTTGGAAGTCACTGGGCAGTATTGAGAGAATTTTCACAGGAATGGAGCGGGCAGAAGCTAGATGGGGTGTAATCAGACCTGAGGAGGTGGGAATAATAACTAAAACCAGCACTTGCAAACTTCAGTGGGCATGCTAATTTCCTAGGGATCTGGTTTAAAATGCAGACTAAAAAGGGGACTCAAGATTCTTCATTTTTTAATCATTTTTAGTGATTCCCCTGACGCTGATCTGCAAACCATATTCTGGGTAGCAAGGTTGTGGGCCAGTGATTCTGTAACATTAATTTGAATCAAGATCACCTGGAGGACTTACTAAACCAGATTTCTGTATCCCCCTCCCAGAGTGTCTAGTTAAGTAGATCCATTGGTGTGGGACCTGGGAATTTGCATTTCTAAAAAGGTCCTAGGGGATGCGGCTGCTATTGGATGGGGGACCAGACATGGAGAACCACTGCTACAACTTCTTGTTTTGATAACAGATCAAAAAAGGCTGGACTACAGCTAGAGAGACATGGTATCAAGAGGGGAGGGGTTTGTTGATAGTTCTACCTTCATTTTATTGTTGGTGATAGCAGTGCCAATGCAGTCACACTCTCATTGGATGAAACACAAACATCCACTATAGGCTAGTCTGATACATATTCTCAAGTTTTCTCCCTCCATATTTTCTGTGTGTTAGCCTACATTATAGACGTACTGCAATTCAGCCAACCATCTGTACCCAGTTTCACAGTCTGTGAGTGAAATCAATATATAATACAAAGAAATTAAAATATTCTAGTATCTCTAGCCAGAGCAGCCTCCCCATCATAAAGGGATATTTTCTTCTCCGTTGGAAAAATCAGCCTACTCCACTCAGTCTCTTGTTTGTTTTCTATGTCAAAATTACTGGGTTACCTGCTGATTACCAGACCTGGCCAATTAGTCTGATTATCTCATCACATATTTTCAACTTCCCCAGCTGTGAGAGTTACTTTTTATGTTGACTCTTTCAATGAAGAACTCCCCAAGCTGAGAAAAATGACGAGTAAAGCGATAATCGCCCACCAGCAATTTAACCTGAATACTTACTTAGAGTAGCATAAGTGGTACAACTGAGCCATGGATTAGAATTCAGGGAATATATTGTGGTGCTGTACTTTGAGGCTCTGAGGAAGTCCACAGCTCCAGGCACATACAATTGGTGCTAGTTTCAAATTGAATCCTATTCCTGTTGTGGAATATATTCATATGACAATGGATGCAATTACTTTGGGAAAATGCTAAATGTTACCCCTAAATAAAGATTTATTGGTGTTTGGAAGTCTTTATTAGAGGGGTAGAAATAAGAACAGCAAGCTGGCAAGGAAGTAGGATACAAAAATGAATAAAATGAGCCTCCTGCACAAGAATGTATAAGCTAACACTGTCCTGTATTCCTCTTGCACAAGAATGTATAAGCTAACACTGTCCTGCAAATACACTAGGAAATTCAGATACCTCTGTAACCTCTCTTGGAAAGCAGGAATACAGGACAGTGTTAGCTTATACATTCTTGTGCAGGAGGCTCCTTAGGGAAAGAGAGTGACATAGATGAGCTGTTTGTGTTTTTCCATAGTTACCTTCTATACAGAGAGCAGCGGGGTAGATGATATGTCAAAGAAACCTCACAGTTCCAGTTTCTTCCATATGGTCTACTTGTCTTCAATGGACAAAGTAGTTATGTTCTGAAAAGCCACCAAAATAGAAAGAACTTAACCTGCTATCCCAAGTCTAAGATGGGCCACTTCTTTCAGCACGGCCCCTTCTAGCTATTCTTTGATTCTCAAAAAAAAAAAAAAGAAAAAAAAAGAAAAAAAGTCACCTTAGAAGTTCCAGGGGAAAAGAAGGCTACTCTTAGGATACATTGGAAAGCTCAAAGCGTCTTTATCACTAAGACCATGTCCCCATTAGCGAGATGGTTGGCAACTACCCTATGTCAAAACCTGCTCAAAACCTGCCTTCTCTCCAGGCTTCCAACCTGTTCCCTCCAGCTTGCTCTCTGATCAGTGAGATTCTCCATGTCTTTGTGTAAAGGTCATGAAATTCCAACAGCCGCAAAACATACCGAAGGGGGATTAACTGGCTTGATTCTAACCTACTGGCTCAAATTCATGACTCAGAATGAGAATCCCAGATTAATACTACAGATCATCATCCCAGACACTGGGAAATTCAGATACCTCTGTAACCTCTCTTGGAAAGCAGGCTATTAATATCATTTTTTTGAAGCTCTTGGGAAGAAAACAAAAAAACAATCATGAAGTATTCAAAAACTCCCTGATGGACATGTTCAGATTCAGTCATGAGAGTTGTAAAGACAATTGCAAGGACCAAAGTCCATTCAGTCACACAATGTATCTTACGTTTTAGAGATTACAGTTGAGATCCATGTAAGAAGAGACTGCATGTGGACCAACTACCCACTGCACCCCCGCCACCAACACACACACACAACAATTTGCTAAATTGACTGACTAATTGAAATAAACACATAAACCAAAGCTGGTTTCCAGTGGTTTGGACAAGTCTATGAGCAAGAGTGGAGCAGGCAAGTTGAAGTTTAGTGTAGACATGAAGAGTTTGAGAGCAGCAGCATGTTTATTTGTTCCTAAATAGAAACACAGATAGCTAGTCCAAGCAAGAACTTCCTCCACAGAAAGAAACTGCAAATAATCCAATCCCTGGCTGCCAACTAGAGCTTATTTTAGAAAGAGTAAGTGGGAACAGGCTGCCTGGCCAGTCCAGGAGAATTTAGAGGTGCTCCTCCTACACACCAAGCACTCATTAGCATGTCTACTCAGTTTCTTAACCATGTAACAGCTGCAAACAGACAATAGTGGGAAACTGTCACAGAGAAGGGAAAAAAATACTGGAAAACGCTGTTAATTAAGAAAAGATGGAGGGGGATGATTTCTTTAGAAATGAAGCTCTTGGACAGCAGAAAAGGTTTTACAGTAGAGTTTTGAGGGAAAATAACTCAAGGACAAGAATCATAGCAAAATATAATATCCTGCTCACAAAGTTAACACTATAGTCACTTGTTCCACAAGCATTTATTGAGCACTTACTGAGTACAGTGCACCATGCTGAGTTATATGGATGGGAATAGAAATATTATCAGAAAATTCCTACCCTTAGGCAATTGGCATTTAGTTGTGAGGAGAAAATATTTATATCAACCATGACTGTGCAAAATCATGAGTTGCAGTACATCAGGTTCAGAACTCTTGTCTTACCAGGCACATTTCTAGGTGAGCTTGAGAGGATGACAACTTAAAATGCCACCCTTGATTTTAAGGAAGGAAAGGAATGTAGACTATAGAGTCAGGATGATTGCCTTTTGTTCACTTTCCTCTCCTTAAAACCTAACAGCTAAGGAAAGCACCTCTAAATTTACTGGCAGCTCACTCCCACCATAAGCTATATGTTATTTACCCAGCAGAGAGAGAAGAGTTCACAGCCACTGTCTGCAATGGAGATATCAGAAACCTTAGGGGGTGGAAACTTGAAAACAGCCAAACAAGCCAGGTAAAAGCCAACTCAAAGCAAATAGAATCAAGAAAGCATGGCAAAGGTACCCAAGACACAAATGTGAAAGAAAAAGTTGTTTTAAAAAAGGGAGAGTCATCCGGGCATGTTAGCTCATGCCTGTAATCCCAGCACTTTGGGAGGCCGAGGCGGGCAGATCACGAGGTCAGGGGATGGAGATCATTCTGGCTAACACGGTGAAATCCCGTCTCTACTAAAAATACAAAAAATTAGCCGGGCATGGTGGCGGGTGCCTGTAGTCCAAGCTACTCGGGAGGCTGAGGCAGGAGAATGGCATGAACCCAGGAGGCGGAGTTTGCAGTGAGCGTAGATCGTGCTACTGCACTCCAGCCTGGGCGACAGAGCAAGGCTCCATCTCAAAAGAAAAAAAAAAAGGGAGAGTCAATACAGAAGTAAAAATAAGATTGCATTTGACGAGAAATGGAGACTAACCATTTACAGTTTAATCATTATTACTGCTCATCATGACCTTATGAGGTGCCAATAGTAGTTCCATTTAACAGAAGTAACTGAGACTTGAACAGGTTCATAAACTTACTATAGAGCAGAGAAAGAGCACATTGCACAGCCAGAGTTTAAACTTATCAGTCATTGAGCTAACCACTATGCAACATAGACTCCCACTATATGGAACCTGCAAATAACAGTAGTAGTGGGTTCCTGAGATGTCCATCCTATGTCCATGTTTCTTCTCCTACCAGGTTTCAGGTTTGGCCATGTGTATCAAGCTTCTACAGGCAATAAATAGCACAGAATCTAAGTGAATGGTATATTTAACCCACAACAGACAGCAACCCTGCTGTGTGCCATCATTTTCTCCCCACCCAATTCCATTAAGTTCCTCCTCTGGGGGTGTCATCTAGAGCCTTTGTTCTTCTAGGGAGGCCAGAATGACTTGAGGAAAATTAAACTCAGCAATCACAGGTGCAGAGACCAGACTCATACCTTCAAGAAGAACAAAGTCCTTTCTTCAGAGCTGCATCAGCTCATCCAGCCCATAGCTACCTGCCCCTTTTGTCTCTGCAGGAAAGAGATCAGGATCCAGGGCTCATGCAGGCCTTTGGTTCATGTGAATGGACATCCAGGAGGTTGGGGTGAGAAGTGCAACATTCAGATAGGGCACAATGGTCAATGGCTAACTTCAACCAGCTAAAGAAACAAGGTTAAGCACTGAATACAAAGCATAATGAAAAATATCCTAATTTCTCACATTTCTTATGGCCGGCTCTGAAGTGGAGCTGCTTAGTGTGTACATGTGCATATATGTTCATTGTCTGAAAGGAGCAAATCCAGGACCTGTGATTCAGCTTGCTATTCCATTGTTGCTTTTAATCTCCATGTTGAGTTTGCCTTCTAACACATCCAGGGAGTGTATCTAAGCAGGAGGCCAAGAAGGAGGGCGCCAATGGAGCAGAGATGTGCTTAATGCAGACGCCATTAATAAATCACTGATAGTTAAGATATAGATTGGCTGATGGGTGGCAGATGGGAAGGAGGTACATCAAATTGCTTTTCTCATATAGATTATTGGATTAACAAGGAAGCAGCAGGCAAGTGGCAAACTGGTGTAACAAATTACTATCATAAAAAAAAATTGAACTTATCCCAGGATGGTAATAAGGCTTTGTCAGCCATTAGCCCTCTGGAGAGGTGCTTGAAGCAGGAATATCCCTCTGAGATGGTAATACAGAGAACACTCTCCATTTTCCTCCTCCATTATTGTACCTAAGTACATCCTGGTGAGGGCTGGGGGATGGGAAGAAAGCCCAACTGCAGAGGCTAATTAATTAATTAATGTGCCTATTAGCAGGCTCTTGCCCAGCCCAGTAAGTGATAAGTGAAGATGTCTATCACACCATTCTGGCAACCAGTTCTGCTTGCAACCAATACTGCTCTATTTTTTGCACTCTCCTTTCTCCACCCAACTTTTTATTTTGAAAAATTTAAAACATACAGAAAAGTTGCACTAGTAATACCATAAATATATGACACTACTTACCTAGATTCACAAATTGTAAGTATTCTGTCACATTTTCTTTTTCTCATTTGGTGAACTATTAAGTGGCAGGCGTCATCTCCTGAGAACAAAGCCATTCTGCTACATATCCACAGCAGAACTGATCATTTTCAGGAAATTTTAACATTGATTTGTACCATGACATGTAATACACATTCCACATTCAAATTCCCCAAATTGTCCCAATAATGTCTATTGTAAATTTTAAAAATCCAAGATCAATCAAGAATTATGCATTGCATTCAGTTGTCATGTCTCTAGTAATTTCAAATCTAGAACTGTGCCTAGTATTTTTTAAAAAAAAAACTTTTAAGACATTGATGTTTTTGAGGAATCAATTTCTTTAGTTGACTAGTGTAGTTTATTTTGTTGTTTAAACAATTTCTTTAGCTTTTGTGTTCTCCATATTGTTTCCTTTCACAGATGTTTGTGTGTATGTATGTGTGTATTATTTCTTCTTCTTTCTTACAAAAATTGTACCTTACTATTTGTTTTGCAGACTGTTTCTCAATTTGGATTTATCTAACTGCTTCCTCACAACTAGAATGAAGTTAAACACTTTTGGCAGGATGTTATGTCCTTTCTAGTGCATCACATCAGGAGGCATATGTCACCAGTTTGTCGAACTTGGTGATAGTAACCATAATCATTTAGTTAAGGTTATGCTGCCAGATTTCTCCATTGTAAATACACCATGTCCCTTCTGAAATTAAGAAATCATTAATTAAATTATTATAAAGACCAATATTTAACACAATAGTTTTAGCATGCTTTGATGATTTTTGCTTGAATTATTACAACTGTGATTGACAGCCTTAGAAAATTATCATTTTACATTCTTTCTACATTTATAATTTGCTATGCTTCTATAGGGATGAACGTTCTTCTTTTCATTCACCCCCTTTGTTTTTGGTACCATGATGGACTTACAGTTATAAAAACAAATCTATTACTATGAATCACTGGATTCATTCCTGCCATTATTTGTTTTGATATTGCGGTTCTCTTAGATTTGACCAGTGGCAGTTCCTTCATCTGGCTTCTTTGTTTTTTGACATTTTCCTATCACTGTTTGAGCACGGCTTCACTTTTTGGTGCATCTCAATGCTCAGGCTCACCTTGTACTTCATTGCCCCAGACTTAACATCAAATAGTTTTCCAGGGGCCTCTGGTTCCTTTGGAAAATGGTAGTTAGAAACCAAGATCAGGATAATAGGTACATTCATTGCTACTGTGTGTGATTGCTTCTAAACTTTTTCATTGTACCAAGCAAGTAAATACGCTTTCGTAAAGTCATGAGTTCATATGCATACCTCCAATTCTCATCCAATACAACAGAGTTCTCCTTCTCCTTTCCATACTTGTTCCTTCACTCTCCTAAAATAAAAGCTCCATTCCCTCAAAACACAGCATACCTGCTCATTTGTTCACTTCCTACAATGCATACAAAATAATTTAAAACCATTTTACTATCAACGACAGTTTCTTTTTGTCTTTAGAAAATATCACACTGAGGGTGAAATGCAGTTATAGTACAATATATAAAATTTACTTGCATTAATTCTGGTTTTGCTTCTTTGTGTTCATATTATCAATTTGATTGGAAGTTTGATACATGTGTTTCTGTTTTTATTTAATTTTAGGAATTTATGCTTGCTAGATTAATTTTTAATATGTGAAATATTAATATAGTTTTAAAACAAAAGCTATATTGAAAGGTAAACTTGGAAAATTATCATTCCCTTTATTATTGCTTCTACTTTATATCTACTCATCCTCAATAATAAAACAATTTCTTTAGTGTCCGTGTTTGTGTATATGTATGTGTGTATTCTTATTTCTTCTTCTTTCTTACAAAAATTATACCATACGATTTGCACCTTGCTTTTTAAATCAGTAAGATATTTTGATAATAGAAGCTGCTTTCTGAATCCTCTAGTTCTATTTTATTCAACTTCTTAGGCAACCAAATCATATCTCATCTCTAGGTAAAATGAGTGGTCATTGCAAAAAAACGAAAAGGAGTTAAGAATATGAATAAGAGGTGGATTGCATTAGCTTTGTAACTGACACAGGGATTCATGTGCCAATATCTCAATTAATATATTTCTAAGTGTGTTTCAAATGAGCTTGACTCAGATAAAGATGCCATTAAAAATTATTATTTCAAGACCCCACTCCCAACCATGTAGATGTAGCTAGGGAATCTCCATTTTTAAAACTCAGATAATTCCATGGACCTTCAGAGGAGCTTGTTATAAGTAGAATAAGTGACTGGGAAAGCCATAACAGTAAGTTATTATCCATGATCAATTCTTTTAACCTGAGGAGCTGAGATACTTTTCCTCTGAGAGCATGGATTTTTGTTTTTTAATAAAAAGTTTGGATTTTTGATCATAAGTTTTGAGCCCATGTCCTCTGCTGGGGTAAGTCTGGTGGAAAAACTCTATCAGTCTAAGATATTTGAGATGAATCAAACAGCTACATGGCATATTAGACCCACGTGGTCCCTTCTCTATGTTCCAAATATCAGGGTAGAGTTTCCAAGGAACACAACAGTCTTCCAAATGTTCATAGTAGACCAATTGTTGCTACATTTTCACCAATGAAAACACATGCCATCTTGGGAAAATAGGCAGGAAGAGGTAACTTTAAGAATCATAAATTCCTAACGTTTCCATTGCTTCTACCATATTGCCTAACTCTTTCATATACTCCAAAGATATTGTGATTTGAAGATGCCCCAGGACATACTGCCCCATCTAAAATTAATTTCTTTATAATATCACACGAGATATTCTTGGTAGGATGGTAGGCAGAATAAATCATCTAGTTCACTTCGAAACTGTGAACATTAAGATGCAGAGAAACAGTAGGGATAAGAGGACAGCTGGCTGGATCAGCACCTTGACATTAGGAGGGCCCTTCACAGCAATATGAAGTAGGTAAATCTTGCCTTTAACAACCTCCTCATTTGCAGTAGCCAGTGTTTATCAAGTACCTAGTACAAGCAAGGACTTTACAATGTGCTTTACCTACTTTAGCTCATTTGATCTTTACAACAATTCCATGAAGCAGGTACTTTTACCATCTGTCTGTTATAAGTAAATAAACTGCAACTTAAAGATGTTGTTACTTGCCAAATTCACACAGCAAAGCAAGAGTCAAATCCATGTTGCTCTAACCAGAATCTGAGCCCTTAATTCCTGTGAAACCAAAAAAACTTTTTTTTTTTTTTTTTGAGTACCAACCTAGGTGCTCAGTGTCTTGGCCTGTCGACTGTCCACCCAATAATCTCCATGTAACACTCAACAGGATCTATCCCTTGAATTCCAAAGAGGCAAGGATTCAGGAAACTTGCTTATTATCTTAGCCACGCCACTGTATTTTCTGAGAGATCAGTATTCTCATTGTGCAAAAACAACAGAAATGGATAAAAACTTGCATACACACACATATATTTCCGAGGTCTCTGTCATTTCCTGATAGCCTATAATCCAAAAGCCAAATGCCTGATTCATATTTTCACACTGAGGCATTAAATATTTTTGTTTTCTCCCTCTTTATTGTTTTAATATTATAATGTGCCTTTTTAAATTCCCAGTAGCATTTGAAATCCAAAAGAGGGTAATGTATTAACCAAAGAAGTGAGTCTTTAAAGTGGAAATTTCCAGGCAGAGGAGCCAGTGATTGTTGGAAAGATGCTGTATTCTGATTATGTTTCTTTTCCCATGTAAGGATGATTGTGTTCAGAGAATGCTCTCTGAGATAAGGTTGGATAAAGTGGGAACCAGGCCCAGCTCTCTGAAACAGAGTTGGCAGAAATAAGGTGAGAAAACAGGGCCCACGAGCCAGCTGGCATGAATGGCAGAGGTCCCTCCCATGCGGCAGAGATTCGGGGGAACCATAGAAACCATATGGGAGAGAAACCCTGGCAGAAGAGGGATTGCATATCAGAATCCTCTGTGCATGGGGGTAAATCCCCAGAGCTGCAATGTGATGGTAGTTTCCAGAACTCCTGTCTTCCAGTACCGAGGGACAGAAACTCTTCTACACTACATCCCCCACAACCTGACTAATGAGGCAAGAACCACTACTCTTTCCCTCTACCTTACTCTGGGTAACCTCTCCTGGTTCAAGGGCCCCTCATTCGGCAGTGGACTGACTAGTAATGACTTGTATTTCTCTTCTTCCCAATTGTAAGCTGATGAGGACAGGATAAACTTTATTATATTTTGGTATTCTTCACAGCTTATCACTCTTCTACAGAGCAGGTACTGACTGCATGATGCATCAAAGGAAGAATAAAGAATGAAGCCAATTTGCCTCCCAAGTGAAGCGGGTCAATAAGTAGCCCTGGTTCTTTTTAATATTGTTTGCAATTCATTCAGTTATTCAACAGATATTTTTTGAGCACTTACTATGTAGCAGGCACCACACTGGCAGCTGGGGATACGGCACTTAACAAGACAGATACCAAATCCTTCCCTCTTGGAGTTGATTACATATTGTAGGAAGGCAGGAAATTAACATGCAAGCAAATAAATAAGAATCCTAGATAGTGATAATTGTTATGTATAAAATAAAACAGAGTAATTTGGTACACAATGATTAAGATGAGGCAGAGGAAAGTACTTAAAGCAGGGGAACCAAGGAAGGAGGATGAGGGAAGGCCTCTGAATAGGTGAAGAGGTAAGTAGAGGTAATTCTGAACGTGCTAGACATGACCTCTGACTAGGAGGGCCTCATTAATGCTTGGAAGCTATTTCTAAATCCATCAACTACTTTTGATAATAGTTATAAAGGCAATACATGCACTTACTAAAACATTTTGTATAGTTTGGTAGCATATAAAAGAGGTAATATCTACCTCTGAACTCTACTATTCAAGGCAATACTCAACCATTTTCTTATGTTTTCTTCTAAATATTTACTTTTATTTATTTTTGTTTTTTTTTAACTTTTATTTTAGATTCAGGGGTGTACATCTGCAGATTTTTTACATGGGTAAATAGCATATTGCTGAGGGGTTTAGGGTACAAATGATCTAAGAAGCAGCCCCTTCTATCACAGGCCCTGAGGTCTAGAGGGAAAGAATGTTTCCAGGGTTCAGGTCCTCCTACCCCACTGCCCTGTGCAGCCTCAGGATATTGCTCCCTGCATTCAGGCTGCTCCAGCTCCATCCTCAGTTCAAGGGCCCCAGATATAGCTTGGGCTGCTGCTTCAGAGGGTGCAAGTCATAAGCCTTGGTTGCTTTCACATGGTATTAAACCTGTGGACATGCAGAGTACAACAATGAAAGAGGCTTCACAGCTTCCACCTAGATTTCAGAAGATGTGTGAGAAAGCTTGAGTGCCCAGACAGAAGCCGCTGCTAGGGCAGAGCCCTCAGAGAGAATATTTACTAGGGTAGTGTGAGGGGAAAATGTATGTTGAAGCCTCCATACAGAGTCCCCAATGGGGCACTGCCTAGTAGAGCTATGGGAAACAGACCGCCGTCCTCCAGACCCAAGAATGGTAGATCCACCAGCAGCTTGCACTCTGTACCTGGAAAAGCTGCAGGCACTCAACTGCAACTCGCAAGACCAGCCATGGGGGCTACACTCTTCAAAGCCATAAGGGTGGAGCTGCCCAAGGCCTTAAGGGGCCCACCCCTTGCACCACTGTGCCCTGGATGTGGGACATGGAGTCAACAAAGATAATTCTGGAGCTTTAAAATTTAATGACTGCCCTGCTGGGGTTTTGTTATTGTTGTTGTTGTTTTGTGTTATTTTTGTCCGTTTGTTTGTTTTGTTTTTAAGATGGAGTATCTCTCTGTCACCCGGGCTGGAGTGCAATCATGGATCTCGACTCATTGCAACCTCCGCCTACCAGGCTCAAGCGATTCTCCTGCCTCAGCCTCCTGAATAGCTGGGATTACAGGTGCCCACCACTACGCCTGGCTGATTTTTGTATCCTGCTGGGTTTTAAACTTGCCTGGGGCCTGTACCCCCTTTCTTTCGGCCAATTACTGCTTTTGGAATGGGAATGTTTACCCAATTCCTGTACTCCCATTGTATCTTGGAAGTAAATAACTTATTTTGATTTTATAGCTCATACATAGAAGGAGATAAGTCTCAGATGAAACTTTGGACTTACACTTAAGACTTTCGAATTAATGCTAGAATGAGTTAAGACTTTAGGGGATTATTGTTTTGGGAAGGTGTAACTGTATTTTGCAATGTGAGAAAGACATGAAATTTGGAGGAGCAGGAATGGAAGGATATAGTTTGAATATTTGTCCCCACTTAAATCGCATGTTAAATTGTAATCCCCAGTTTTGGAGGTGGGGCCTGGTGGGAGATGATTGGATTGTGGGAGTGGATCCTTCCGGGTTTAGTGCTATCTGTGCAATAGTGAGTGAATTCTCACAAGATCTGGTTATTTAAAAATGTGTGGTGCCTCCCCTTACTCGCTCCTGCTCCCATCATGTGAAATGCCTGCTCCCCATTCACCTTCCACTATGACTGTAAACTTCCAGAGGCCTCTTATCATGAGCTTATTACACCTCTTATTATATATTATCCCATCTCAGGTATTTCTTTATAGAAATGCAAGAATGGACAAATACACATCTGTTTTTGTGGTGTTTTACTACAAAAAACAATGCAACAAGTAATATCTTTAAACATATATCTTTATAATAGAATGATTTCTATTCCTTTGGGTATATACCCAGTAATGGGATTGCTTGGTTGAATGGTATTTCTGTCCTTAGGTCTTTGAGAAATCACCACACTATCTTCCACATTAACTAAACTAATTTACACTTCCACCAACAGAGTATAAGTGTTCTTTTGCACACATATGTTCATTGCAGCACTATTCACAATAGCAAAGACATGGAATCAACATAAATGCCCATCAATGATAGACTGGATAAAGGAAAGGCGGTATATAGGCACCAGGGAATACTATACAGCCATAAAAAAGAATGAGATCATGTTCTTTGCAGGGACATGGATGTAGCTGGAGGCCATTTTCCATAGAAAACAAACACGGGAACAGGAAACCAAATACCACATGTTCTCACTCATAAGTGGGAGCAAAATGATGAGAACATATGGACACATAGAGAGAACAGCACAAATTGGGGCCTATTGGAGGCCAGAGGGTGGGAGAAAGGAGACGATCAGGAAAAATGATCGTTTAATACCTGGGTGATGAAATAATCTGTACAACAAACCCCCATGACATAAGTTTACCTATGTAACAAACCTGCACTTGTACCACTAAACTTAAAATAAGTTTAAAAAAAAAAAATGTCTCTTCATGTAAGAGTGAGCACTTGTTTTCTTGATCCAATACGTTCAATACCTAATTTGTAATCTATGTTAATCTGATCAAAGAAAATTGGCACTTCATTAAAAATTTTATATTGTAATTGCCTAATTACAAGTAGGTTCAGAATAATTTTGTATCTTTACTCACCACTTGTATTTATCTACAAACTTCCTGTTCGTATTCTTCACCATCTTACTACCAGGCATTTGGTCTTTTTTACTGATTTGCTGAAGGAAACAAACTCTTTTCAACAATTTTTGCAAGTATGTGTCTCTATTTGCAGTTTTGATTTAAAGAATTTAATAGTATTTTCCTATTTAATAGTTTTAATTTACATGTAGTCAAATTTATCTATATTTTCTAATAAAGCTTCTGGGTTTTGTGTCATGATTATGAAGTTTTCAGCTGTAAGGATTTTTTTTTTTTTATTTCAACTATTATTTTAGCTTGGTGGGATACATGTGAAAGTTTGTTACCTGGGTATATTGTATGATGATGAGGTTTGGGATACAAATGATCCCATCACCCAGATAGTCATAGTGTTTTCAAAGTAAGCCCTCATCTTATTCACAACTATAGTTCCTTTTTTCCTCCAATATTTGGGTTTCATCTGCAAATTTATTTTGATATATGTAGTAAGGGTAGGATATCAGGTTTTTTTTTCCCTGACCAAATTGTCCTCATCACTTTTGAATACGCTATCACTTCCCACTAACTTTGAATTTCCCTTTTATAAAAGACTAAAAACTCATACATCTATTTGACTCCATTTCCGGACTTCATAGTCTCTTCTACTGATCTATCTTGGTATTCTTCACTGATACCAAACTGTTTTATTATTTTGGATACATAATCTTTTAATAGCTACTAGGAACTAAACTCTCTAATTTTTTAAACTCTTTCAAAATTATTTTCTTTCTTTAGGATCTGATTGGTCACTCACTCATGTTTATTACTGTATTAGTCCATTTTTACACTGCTGATAAAGACATATACAAGACTGGGCAATTTACAAAAGAAAGAGATTTATTGAACTTAGAGTTCCACATGGCTGGGGAGGCCTCATAATCATGACAGAAGGTGAAGGGCATGTCTCACATGGTAGCAGGCAAGACAAGAGAGCTTGTCCAGGGAACATCCCCTTTCTAAAACCATCAGATCTCGTGAGACTTATTAACTATCATGAGAATAGCATGGGAAAGACCTGCCCCCATGATTTAATTACCTCCCACCGGGTCCCTCCCACAACATGTGGAAATTCAAGATGAGATTTGGGTGGAGACACAGACAAACCATATCAATTACCAATATTACTTTTTGTACATTATTTTCCACAGATATCCCTTGCTTGTGTGAGTAGCTAAAATTTGATTTTAAAAATTCAATTCAATTTTGCCTTTGATTTATTTTACTAGGTAAAATTCAGCATTATTTTAAACTCTCTCCCCAAATGTTTCCATTTAAAATGGGATAGAATCGGACTTCTAGAGTAAGCAAGTTTTTCATATTATACCATATCTTTATAAGATGTTATCACTGGGGTTAAAAAAAAAAAACTGGGTAAAAGGTACATGGGATCTCTCTGCATTTTTTTCCTACAGTTGCATATGAACCTACAATTAACTCAAAATTAAGTTTTCTATTTAAAAAAACCTAGTACAATGTCAGATACATAGTAGATGCTCAATAAGTATTCCTTTCCTGCTTTATTCTTTGTCTCCTTTCAACAAAATTTCTTACATGTATTCTTCAGTTTATGGGTAGGCATTCATAAATATGTCTGTAAAGTAAATAGAGTTTAGCTTTGAGCTAAATTGTAAAATTGGTGTTATGCTCCCACATCTCCAGGAGACTGATTTGAAAAATAGCAATAGCAATTAAAAGAATGTGCACTAAATCATAATAACCAACTTCTAGATCATGGGAACTTCCCCAGCAGGGTTCTTTTGATCTTTGCAGGAATTCTTATTTTTAATCTTCTTTCTCACTTTGTAATTTCTCTACAAACCACCAGCACCCCTTTCACTTCCCAAACTATTAAGAAAAACACTGCATATCTGAATGCCATGTAGCTTTTCTTCTATATTTTCCATGACCAGAAAATCTTCATGCTTAGCATTTTCTGGGAAAGACAGATTACCAACAGGGCTAGTCCCAAGAAAAACTGGGATGTAAATAAAACTTGCCTTGAATCCAAACCTCATCTTCCTTTCCAATACCGCTTCCTTCTCAGCTCCCAAGGAGTTGGGGCTGAGGGAGGTTGCCGTTCCTTTGTGCTTCTACATTTATTCCTGCCTAAAAAGACTTCAAGTTTTGAGCCGTTTTGCAACTGATATTTCTCATACTGGCCAACAATAAGTTCAAGTAGAGTACATTGCACTAGATATGAAAATATGAAATGTAAGCTTGTCCATCTCTGTCTTCTTTGAATCCCTTCTAACCATTCTCGGTTCATTCAAACCAGCTCTTGGACCATCGTGTTCAACATGTATTCCCCCACCTACCAAAGTGTCAAAACTTACTTTTCTTCTGTTTGAAAATCTTATTTCCAAAATTGTGTTTAATTTTCTTGTCCAAAATATTCCATGTAAGACATAAAGGCTTTGAGCCAGTATCAATGTGAAACCAGCTGCTGGTAGCAACAATCTGGTAGGTTAATGGCCTTTCTATTATTATATGTGTATCAACTTTTAAATGTTCTAACTAATAAAGGAGAAAGTTGTTGTTCTGTAATTCTAAAGGTTGAGAAGGGATAAGGAATAAATGTAGCAGAAATGTACATTGGGAAATCCCCTTAGCATTGACCAGATAGGAGATTTAGCCCGAAAAAGATCAATAGTTGTCCCTGCTCCATCTCACAAGGTGATTTGGTCTTTGGTCTGAAAGAGAGAGAGAACTGGACCCGGCGCGGTGGCTCACGCCTGTAATCCCAGCACTTTGGGAGGCCGAGGCGGGAGGATCACGAGGTCAGGAGATCGAGACCACGGTGAAACCCCATCGCTACTAAAAATACAAAAAAATTAGCCACGCGCGGTGGCGGGTGCCTGTACTCCCAGCTACTCGGGAGGCTGAGGCAGGAGAATGGCGTGAACCCGGAGGCGGAGCTTGCAGTGAGCCGAGATTGCACCTCAGCATTCCAGCCTGGGCGACAGAGTGAGACTCCATCTCAAAAAAAAAAAAAAAAAAAAAAGAACTGGAAAAGAAAAAAGGAAACAAACACCCAAGATCAGTGAGTGCACAATAAGGCCAATGGCTAATAGAAACAATTCTCTAACGCTGACAAAAAGTTTATCAAGAAGTATCTTAGAGATAGTGATAGAGAAGATAAAACTATAGGCCCCTAAAAGAAAAAGCCCCACCTACCTTTGACACTAAGCTAGTCAAAGCTAAATCTCAATCAAATTTCAACAGTAAGTTAGATTCAGATCCAGAAGAGCCATCAGATCAAAGCCTTCGCACTGGGTCAGGAGTAGATTAAACTACACTCAACAACAGTTAAGAGAGTGTAAGAAAGGCACTGTTTTGTTCTACTAGCATTTATTTCTATATAAAAAGACTTCAAGCTTCAAGTTGTTTTAAAGCTGTTATTTCTCATACTGCCCAATAAGAAGTTCAAGTGCTTATTAGAGCACATTGTACTAGATATGAAAATAGAAAGTACAAGATTGTGCATCTCTATCTCAATTAGCAAGGCCAAATCTTGAGCCCTAAGAAGACATGGCAAAATAAAATGGTCTTAGGAGTAAAAAACCTGGGTTTTAAATCACAGCTTAGTTACTAACTAGCTATGCAATCCTGGGCAATTTACTTAGACTATCATAGCCTATTTCTTAATTTGTAAAATAAATACTGTATTACTAAAAATAAGATTTTGGGGAAACTTAGAGATAATAGATGCAAAATAGCACCATGTCAGGCACACAGTAGGTATGTAATGAATGGTCATGGTTTTTATGATAATGGCACATTTCAGTCCCTGATGGCCAGAAATTTGTTTCTAAGTACAGCTTCTTTGAGTCATAAATAAACACATTTTCCAAATTAATTCTAAAGCTTAAATGATGATGTTACAGAAAATGCCACAATTTCTTTTCTTCAGCAATGATCATCTGCTTTGCAACCAAAAAGACTAAATTGCTGCTGACGTAGTCACGGCTTCGTGTGTTAGTCTGTCTTTGGTATTTTATCCAGCAATTCTAATTAATTCATTCAACAACCTACTATGGTTAAGGAATATACGAATTAATAAAATTATCCCTTAGTCCATTTTGTGTTGCTAAAACAGAATACCTGAGACTGGATCATTTATAAAGAAATAAGGTTTATTTGGCTCATAATACACCTAGTTGGAAAGTCTAAGATTGAGTAGCTGCATCTGGTAAGTACCTCATGCTGCTTCCACTCATGGCAAAGCAGAAGAGTCAGTGTGTGTGAAAAGATTTCATGGCAAGAGAGGAAGCAAGAGAGAAACCAAGGAAAGCAGACACTTTATAACAGGCTGCTCTCATAGAAACTAATCCATTGTCAAGAGAGAGTGAGAACTCACTCATCCCCAGGGAGGACATTAACATATTTAGGATGTAACCACCCACCACGGCCCAATCCCCTCCTCCTGGCTCCCAATCCTCAACATTGCCACATTAGGTACCAAATTTCAACAGGAGTTTTGGTGTGGACAAACCACATCCAACCCACAGCAATCCCGGTTTTCAAGTAGCTCATGAGAGTTTACAGTGATTTAACACAAAGAAAAACTTACTGACAGATATGAAGACATTTGCTTTCTATTAACATGTAAAAATAAACTTAAATAATTATATATGTATATATGTTTTAAAATAGATTAATATATCTCACACTATGACTCTAGTTAAGAAAATAAACACCATGCCAGTCATTTTAACAGAGACAATTTTATATAGGGATTTAGTTAAGCAGGTAGTGGAGGACTAGAAAAAGGAAAGAAAGAACACCGTGGTAACATAGAAGTAGCAACTGCAGAATTCAGCTACTGCCCCTAGGGCTGGGATAACAAAGAGAAATGACTGGGGTTATTAGAAAAAAGAGCTTGGAGAAAGAATGATCCCACAGAGCTGAGACCCAGAATTCTGAGGAAGAGATGTTGTCTGGCTGGTTCTGATGGCTCAGCAGCTCAAAGGAAAGTACCAGTGGAGCTGGTGCAGGCATCTGTGAGAAAGAAGACTTGAGTATCAGATTATGAAGAAAAAACTGGGAACTGAAATAAACGGTTACTGGAGCCAGTCACTGCTGCTGAGGCATAGAACCACTGCTGATAGTGATCATAACAGAAAACCAACAGAAAGGAGCATGACCCTGCCTTTCCTTCTGCCTTTCAGACTCTCTAGTATCCTCTATCAGCAGCTTTTCACGGAGCAGGCAAGCAAAGGAGCAATGTGGTCTACAGGGTCCCAGCCACAGCATCACAGAGCAGAGTATAGAACAGCAGGTTTGAAAAATAATAGCTTGATAACCAACTCACTACTTGTTTTTCATAAAATTTATTTACTCAGAAATTTTGCTCACAGAGGTCTTGGACTAGGAGAAGAGTTTTGCTCAACCTCAATAACGACGTCTATTCGTGTATCCATGGACCTATGTGACAAAGGAGACGTTTTAAAAAGACTGTCAAGAAACCTTGACTCTAGGGCTTTCTCTACAAGTATCTGGCATTACATTTTTTTAAGAAGTAAGTAATTTTTTAATTGTTTGGAAGGAATCATAAAGATTGTTTAATCTCATCCATTTGTTCTATAGAGCATTTTAGTAATTTTTATACAGTAGAAATTCTTTACTATTGATATCCAACCTGTTTTGTTTTCTATAAAATAGGAATGTTAGATCAAATGACCTTGACTCTGAGTCCAACCTATGGTTTGTCTATATCACCATTCTGCCAACATCTCCCCTCCCAGTTACAAGTAATCATTCAGTAAATATATCATTAAATGTTAGGCATTGTGCTAAGCCCTGGAAACAGAGTTTCTATCTTTAGGATTATTACAATTTAGATGGAATATTACAATTTAAATATTACAATTTAAACAGAAACAAAAAGACGCGTAGCAGATTATAAGACACTGTAAGGTGTTCTGAGGAAGGTATGCAAGGATATGAGACAAGCAGGAAAAGGGGCATTTAATTCAAACTAAATGTGGACCTTGAGTTGAATCTTGAAGAAAAATGAGAATTAGACAGCGAAAAAGAGGAGCAATCAGGAAGAAAAGGAAGAAATCAGGAGGCCATTTCAAGTACAAGGGATAATAATTGCAAATGTTAGGACATGAGAAGAAGTTGTTTTCCATCCCCATCAGGACAGGCCTAAAGCCAAGGAAGATTGCAATGTGTGTCTGAATGCTTTCAGCTGCAATAGAAATTCCTAGATAACATTTTTAAAGCACTATTACTTCTTATAACAAGAAACCTGAAAGGAGGCAATCCCACAATTATTTCATTAGGCAGTTTAGCAATTTCAGTGATCCTTCTTTGTGATTCTTTGCAGATGTCCCCTCTTTTGTGATTCTCTGGCCTCTTTTTTTCATAGTTTCAAGCATGATATCCTCAAGACAGTGTTCAAAAGTGACAAGAAAGGGCAGACCTTTCTCCTCGTACACCTCTCTCCTTTTAATCAGGTGGGATCATCTTTCCCAAAAGCCTTTGTGGTAGCCCGGGTTTCCCCAAAAAACAGAGCTTAGAGTAAGAACCTGCATGGAGGTATTTTGGGGAATGTGAGAAGGAGACTGGATTGAGGGAAACCAGAGAGAAGGAAAAGGCAATGCAGTATTAAGCTGGCTACTACCTTAGAGAACTGTGGCTTGGTCCCACACAGATCTTCTACAATAACATGCAGACTGGACTTCAGGGTTGGTTCAGACCAAGGAACAGAAGAAAGGAACATTTGTCTGCCAGTCCTGCCCTCCATTGGATAAGGTTGTCCTAGGGAAGTTAACTCTTGCACTTCCAGTATTATGGATGCATGATATGGCTGAGCACATTTCCAAAGGTGTCCTACAGAGAGCAGCAAAGATGGTCTAAACTACAAAGCAATAAATGCATGGAAACAAACTTTAGTGGGCTACACTTTGATACATATTTATTTGTTGTAGTAATGACAAAAGCAAAGAGAGGCTGAGAGAATAAGAAGCAAGTCTGTGATTTCTAACACATCCCAGAGCCAACTTTTAGTCAGGCTCCACTGGTAATGTCTACACCTTGGCCCATTACATAATTACAAAAGTGGTAGGGAGTAGGGACAAAAGAGAACCAATGACTTGCCATCCATAATGTTGGATCAATAGATAAGACATAAGACTAAAAAAAGTAATTAAAAAAGATTATTTAAGAAAAATATAGGTATGTTAAGATACAGAGATAAATTACAAAAGAAAGAGATAAAGGTATTGAAAAGAATTTGTCTTTGTAGAGCAGGAAGTGGGGATATGGATGTAGAACATTGTTAATTTTTTTATGTTGTAGACTTTGACTTCTCAAACAAAGTTCATTTTTTGATTTAAAAAATGAAATCTAAAACTTGTATATGGAAACTATCAGACACTATGAAACTTAAATAATTCATACACTTTATGCCTTCAGATGTCATGGGTGGCCCTTGAAATGTCTGCTCATTGATAGGAAGAGCAGAGTAAGGGAGCACTACTAGAGTGTAGTACCTCGTTTGTAGCAGAGTTAATAGATGCTTAAGAAAGAAATGGAAAGAGGGAAGGAAAGAAGAGAGAGCTGAGGAAAGACAACTCTTAGAATAGAAAACCCTGACTAGCACTGCTATAATGACTAACTCACCCTTATGGCTCAGTGGAAAGCTACCCAGACACAGCAAAATCATCCTGGAGCTTCCAGTTACGGGGCTTCACAGTGAAATATTTCCAACATGGTCACAACAAAGACAAGATAGAAAAACTTTGCCTGACTTAGTTGTATCATTCTGTTCTTGTTTGTAGGTGGATAAAATTAAATAATGGTATAATTTTAGAGTCTAAAATGTCAAGGTTGTACTAGGTACATAAAGAGTTCTACTGATAAATACTTGTTGTCCCAGACAATAGAATAGCAAACAATCATCCTTGCTAGATCTTAGTTATTTATTCCTCAAATGCTACTATATACACTCTTCAGCAAACATTAGATGAAAAGTGGAAAATATGACAATTCTCTCCAGTAAAAACAGTAAATGAATTCCTGAATTAAATATACTTGAATATAAACTCCTTTAATACAATATGTTAAATACCATCTTTGTGTCCCTAGTGCTTACTAGGATGTCTTGCATGTAGGAGGTACTTTATAAATTATTGTTGAAGTGAATTAAACTGCATTAAATAGTGGAATTTATTTGGCATGGTTCCCAGTTATTCTAACTCATATTTACCCTTGCCTTTATTTATCTCTTAAACTTGCAGGCATACTGGTGAGTTTTTTGAATCCCTTATTGCAAAACTCCGTGATGAGGGAGAAGAGAAAGAAGAAAAGGAAGGAGGAAGGTAGAGGGGAGAAAGAGAGGGAAAGGAGAATGTGAAAGGAAGAGGATGGAATAAAAGGGAATTGAAGATTTGAACTGTGTCTTTTAGAAAGACATGGCAGTAAGAGACAATGGAACAAGGGTGATTAAAATTGCTCTCTCAACATTTCTCAACCGGTGGATTGAACCACACTATTTCTTTTCACTCTTACAACTTTTCCTTTTTTAAAACAACTTCTCAACACCTTCAAATTTTCCCCACCACTCCATATTCATTTTGAAAACTTTTTTCATAGAAAGATTTTCACCTAAAACATTTTTCTCAAACCCAATTCTATTCTTTAAATTTCAATATGTCTATCTCCCAATTTTCTTCCTTATTTTTCTTATTGTTAACATAAAACTGCTATCAAAGAGGTTGGTGTATTAGTCAGTTTTTTCACTGCTATAAATAAATAGCTGAGACTGGGTAATTCATAAAGGAAAGAGGTTTAAATGACTCACTATTCCGCATGGCTGGAGAGGCCTCAGAAAACTTACAATCATGGTGGAAGGTGAGGAACCAGGCACTTTCCTCACAAGACAGCAGGAGGGACAGTGCTGTGAAGGGGTATCTTCCAAACCCTTATAAAACCATCAGCTCTCATGAGAACTCCTTCACTATCACAAGAACAGCATGCGGGAACGGCCCCCACGATCCAATCACTTCCCCATAGGTTCTTCCCTCAATACATGGAGATTATGGGGATTACAATTCAAGAAGAGATTTGGGTGGGGACACAGAGCCAAACCATATCAGTTGGTTTAGGTGCTACAGAAAACAAGGCTTTATTTTCCAAGACTGATTGACTAGATTAAAATGTCACAGGCTGGCATGGTGGCTCACACTTGTAATCCCAGCACTGTGAGAGGCCAAGACAGGCAGATCACTTGAAGTTAGGAGTTCAAGACCAGCCTGACCAGCATGGTGATATCCCATCTTTACTAAAAATATAAAGATTAGCCAGGTGCAGTGGTGTGTACCTGTAGTCCCAGCTAGTCGGGATGCTGAGGGGGGAGAATCACTTGAACTTGGGCAGCAGAAGTTATAGTGAGCTGAGATCATGCCACTGCACTCCAGCCTGAGCAACAGAGCAAGATTTTGTCTCAAAAAAAAAAGAAATATTATGGTCAGCAAAGCTAAACACAATTCAGCAGTAAATACTCTGAGCTAAAAAGGACTAGGTTTTAGATGATTGAAACATAGTACATTGAATTGATTTTAATGTTTTTTCTATTTTTAATATTTGTCAATCTGTAGTAAAGAACCATTCAAATTTTGATGCCACAAGTGGGATTGGGTCCTTGGAGAAATTCAAGTTGACAGAAACAAAAATGATTCCAAAATAGTGGAATGAGTACAAATATGACATTCCAAAGTAGCTGAAGTTATATGTGTTAAAAAAGAAAGTGGAAGAAACACATAGGAAAATTTTAGTCTTTCAGATTTTACTGGATAAGGTAGGACTGATGGTGGGTAATTATTTTTTGTTCCAATTAAGAAAATAACAAGTGGTAATAATCTTTAGTATCAAGCAAAACGATAAAAATTTGAAGGAATATCTTCACTCTTGATTTTTTTTTTTTTTTTTTTTTTTACTATATCAAAGCCATCAGGTCAGTCTCAAATAAAAGGATATGTTCTGGTGAAATTGTGTCACAAATGTGCAAGGAACTAAACTTACTTTTGAGTCACAATTTTACTTTCATATTCTGTAGCCTCTGAAAAAGTGTGCTAGCCTGTGGTTTTCTTATTTAGCCATGTTATATATAAATTCGCCTTCCTATAGACTGAGGAATGTCGTCTTGATAAAGTAATCTTGGTATCCAGCTAAGTCATTGCATCCAGCTGAAAAAGGCATAATTTTGGAACAGTGAATTTTATAAATCCAATTTCTGTCATTTTCAGGCTGGTTAGCCAATTCATATCCTAAGTTCTCAAGGATACTCTATCTTGCTAAGTTCCAGGCATAATTCCAGTCTGACAACTGGAATTACTGACAACTGAAGCTTGAGTGACATGTACCCCTGAGTTTTGTACCCAAGATATCTTTTAGCAAGCTTCCTTTCGGTCAGTTTTCTTACTTGAATCTTCCACCACAGTCATTATCTTCCTGCTCACACATAGAGATCATCATCATATCCATCTACTTTTGTTCTTTTGTGTCTTAATGCTGGATAGACTTATGAAATTGACATTCAGAAACCCAAATTTTATCAGCATGCTTTAGATAATTCAACAGAAAGGAGAACAACTTACAATCAATGGGAAAGTAGGAAAATTCATCAGAATGGTTGGCATTCTTCAAGTCTTCATCTTGGGTCCTCTTGTTTTCTATTTGTTTGTTTGTTACCAGATTTAATAACATATAATTTAATTGACAAAACAAAATTGCACACATTTGGGGTGTATGTACTACTTTAATACATGCCTATATTATGAAATGATTACCACATTCAAGTTATTTAATACATCCATCACCTCACATTTTTACCAATTTTATCTTTTGTATTGACAGCATTTAAGAGGTACTCTTCTAAATATTCAATTACACAATACAGCCTTATTAACTATAGTCACCATGCTGTGCATTAGCCTCCTGGAACTTATTCTCTTATAATTGACTATTTGTACATTTTGACTAACATCTCCTCATTTCTCTCACCCTCTAGACTCTGGCAACCACCATTCTACTCTCTCTTTTCTGAGTTTGCACTTTTTAGATTTCACATATAAGTGAGATCATACAGTATTTGTCTTGCTCTGGCTGACTTATTTCAGTTAGCATAAGGTGCTCCAGGTTCATCTGTGTTGTTGCAAATGGCAGGATTTCCTTCTATTTCATGCCTGAATAACATTACATTATACACACACACACACTATACATAGTATATATATAACACTACTACATATATTATGTTTATATTATATATAACATTATATTCTATATATAGTATATATAGTAATATTATATATAATGTTATATATAATAATACAATACTATATATGTGCGTACATATGTTTATAACATTTTCTTTATTCATCCATCCATCAATGGTTACTTTGGTTGTTTCCATGTCTTGGTTATTCTGAATAATGCTACAGTGAACATGGGAGTGAAGGTATCTTTTCAACATATGGATTTTGTTTCCTTCAGATATATGCCAAGAAATGAAATTGCTGGATCATATGGTAGTTATGTTTTTAATTATTGAAGGAAGTCCTACACTGTTATAAATAACATCAGTACCAACTTACACTCCCATCATCAATGCACAAAGATTCCCTTTTATCTACATCCTCCTAATAAATCTTATCTCTTACTTTTCAACAAGTGTGAGGTGCTATCTCATGATGGCTTTGATTCAAATGTTCCTGATGATTAGTGATGTTGAGCAACTGTTCACATACCTGTTGATCATTTGTACGTCTTCTTTGGAAAAATGTCTGCATAGGTCTTTTGCCCATTTCTAAATCAAATTATCATTACTATTATCACTATTGAGTTGTATGAGTTCCTTACATATTTTGGATATTAGTCTCTCATCACATATATGGTTTGCAAATATTTTCTCTCAATCCATAAGTTGCCTTTTCATTTTGGTTTTATTTGCTGTACAAAGTTTTTAAATTTTTTATTTTTTCATTGAGGTAAAATATACACATATAATTTACCATCTTTACCCTTTTAATTGTACAGTTCAGTGGTAATAAATATATTTATATTCCCTTTTTTCTCCCTTCATCCTCGACTCCCTTCTCTTTCTGGGCCTCTAGTAACCAGCAGTTTACTCTCTATCTTTATTAAATCCATTTTTTTAGGTCTGGCAGATAAGTGAGAACATGTGATATTCATCTTTCTGTACCTGACACATTTTTTCCACTTTTATGTTAGATTTAGGGAATACATAGGTAGGTTTGTTACAATGGTATATTGTGTCATGCTGAGGTTTGGGGTAGGATTGAACCTGTCACAGAGGTAGTGGACATAGTACCTAAAAATAGGTATTTTTGAACACTTGCCCCCCTCTCCCCTTTTCCCTCTTGTAGTCCTCAGTGTTTATTGCTCCCATCTTTATGTCCACATGTACCCAATGGTTAGCTCGCTCCCACTTATAAGTGAGAACATGTGGTATTTGGTTTTCTGTTTCTGTGGTAATTCACTTAGTATAATGGCCTCCAGCTGTATTCATGTTGCTGCAAAGGACATTATTTCATTCTTTTTTATGGCCATGTAGTATTCCATGGTGTATATATACAACCTTTTCTTTATCCAATCCACCATCTGTTTACTCTGTTGATAGTTTATTTTGCTGCGCAGAAGCTCTTTAGTTTAATTAGGTCCCACTTGCCAATTTTTGGTTTTGTTGAAATTACTTTTGAGGACTTAGCCATGAATTCTTTGCCAAGGCCAATGTCAAGACAACTATTTTCTTGGCTTTCTTCTAGGATGTTTTTTCTCTTCAACTTTTATTTTAAGTTCCAGGGTACATATGCAGGATTGCAGGTTTGTTACATAGGTAAACGTGCGCCACAGTGGTTTGCTGCACAGATCAACCATTCAGCCAGGTATTAAGCCCAACATCCATTAGCTATCCTTCCCGATGCTTTTCTTCCCTTAACCCCACCCCGTCAGGCCCCAGTGTGTGTACTTTCCCACCATTTGTCCATGTTTTCTCATCGTTCAGCTCCCACTTATAAGTGAGAACACGCAGTGTTTGATTCTCTGTCCCTGCACTAGTTTGCTGAAGATAATGGCTTCCAGTTTCATCCATGTCCCTGCAAAGGAGATGATTTTGTTCCTTTTATGGCTGTATAGTATTCCATCGTGTATGTGTACCACATTTTCTTTATCCATTTAGTCTATCATTGATGGGAATTTGAGTTGATTCCATGTCTTTGCTATTGTGAATAGTGTTGCAATGAACATATACATGCATGTATCTTTATAATAAAATAATGTATATCCCTTTGGGCATATACTCAGTGGTGGGATTGCTGGGCCAAATGGTATTTCTGCCGCTGGATCTTTGAAGAATCACTATGCTCTCTTCCACCATGGTTGAACTAATTTACACTCCCACCAACCATGTAAAAACATTCCCTTTTTTCCACAATCTCACCAGCCACTGTGGATTGAACTCTGTGTTTGAGCAATGCCATTGGCAGGGATGTGGTGCCACTGCCAAAATTTGTGTGCTGGTCAGAGCTTTACCCCTCTTTTGTGTTCATAATGGGCCTCGGGTGGTCTAGCCCTGCCAATTCTCTTCATGTTGCCCAGGAGGCAAGAAATAAATGAGCCTCCTGGAAGTGACGTGGAATGCTTGGGAAGCTGAATGTCTGCCTTAGGCTCTTTTTCCTAATGATGAAACAGTAGGCCCAAGGAAACCCTCTTGGTGTGGCATTGTGTCAGCTTGGAGGAGGAGCAACATGGTCAAAGTGAAACTCTCCTTTGCCCCTGTAATGTAGCTTTCCTCGGTGTCAGTGGGCCAATGGGATTCTTACGCCTCACCCTTGGCTGAGGGATTTTCACAAAGGCATTCTTGTCTGTGGATATTTGCCAGTTAGTATTTCGGTGAGGGATAGTAGAGGCAGCCATCTTGCTGATGTCACTCCCACTCAGATCTTCTTTTTATTCTACTCAAGTTACATGACTGACTTTATCTGCTCTGATGACCTGATTATTTATTCAGTGATGATTCTCCAATCTATATCTTCAACCCATACTTATTTCCTAAGTTCCTGTTTTGAACATTGAACTGTATATTTCTACCACATCTCAAATCCAACTTGTCCAAATTTAAATGATTTAGCTCCATCCTCTTCTCCGTTGTTTGCTTCACCTTCTGTGTCTTCTACCTAAAGAAATGTCCCAGCCTTCTCTATCTAGTAGCTTAATGTAAAAACTTGGTATTCATCTTGCATTCCTCATTTCCTTTATTCCCACCTATATAAAAAATCATCAAGACCTCTATCAACTATACCTCCTTAATTGCTTTCAAATACATTTTCTTCTCCCCATCCTCAGCATTATTAATTTAAATAATTATTGCAACAGTCATCACTAGGACTCTCTGCCTTCAGACATGCCTGTACCAATCCATTCGTGTCCTGACACCATTCATTTATTCAACATATAATTTCTAGGGGCCTGCTATGTGCCTAACTCTGCCCTTGACTCTGACCTTTACATTGAATTCAGTGTGATCATACTAAAATGCAAATTTAGTCAAATGATTGTCTTATTTCAAATACTTTCTTGTTTCTCCAGTGTCTAGAGTCTTAGAATAAAATTGAAGTTCCGTAATACAGTTTACTGGGCCTATGTATCATGGCCCCTGTCTATCTTGTCATTGTTATTTTTTTGACATTCCCCTTTATCCCTATTCTAACTCTGTTTTTCCACAATATTTAACCATTTGCAGTTACCCCACTGCTCCAAGGTTCTGCTCACCTCCTGGCATAAGTTCTGGCTGCTGCCCAGAGTGCCCATTTCTTCCGCTTCAATGTCTAATACACAATTGCCCTTCAATACTCACTGCTGATATGTTCTCCTCTGAAAATCTTTCTTTGACTCTATCCTACTGCCCTATCTGACTTAGGCACTTCTTGTCTACTTGCTTCCACATGTCCAGTAATTTTGTGGTAGTTGATCTCATGTGTCAACTTGACTGAGCTAAGGGATGCCAGATAGCTAGAAAAACACGATTTCTGGTTGTGTATTTAAGGGTATTTCAAGAAAAGATTAGCATTTAAATTGATAGACTGAGTAAAGAAGATCACGTTCACCAATGTTGGCAAGCATCATTCAATCCATTGAGGTCCCACCCAAATAGAACAAAAGTCTGAGAAAGGGCAAATTCTCTCTTTCTCTCTTCGTGATCTGGGTCATCCATTTTCTCCTGCTCTTGGATATTAGAGTTCCTGGTTCTAAGCCCTTTCAACTCAGATTTTCACCAGGAACCCCCACACCTCCTGGTTCTCAGGCTTTCAGTTCTCCTCATTCTCAGCCTTTCAGAGTCAGACTGAATTACACCACTGGTATTTTTGGCTCTAAAGCTTGCAGACAGCATATCATGGGAATTGTTGACTTCTATAATCACACGAGCCAATTTTCATAATAAATCTCCTCTTATATATCTGCATATATCTTGTTGGTTCTGTTTTTCTGGAGAACTCTGAGTAATACAATTTACCTCTGATATATCCCTTTTACCATGCTATTTGTTTTTGTCAGTTTGCATGCCTATCAATTCCCCTAGATAGCGAGCTCTATATGGGAGCATGTTTTATTTGTTTTAGCATCCCTGGTGCTTAGCACATGGTAGGTACTTAATAAATATTTATTTGTCAAATTGTTGGATAGTTGGAAGGATGTTTTTAAAGGAGATTGTGAACATAGCTCTTCTTTTTAAAAGGAAAAATGCTACTTTCGGGAATAGTTTGATATCAGTGGGAGATGTGAGCAAAAGTAGACAGAGAAAATGAAGTCATTTAAGATTTCTTATCTTTTTTAATTAGAAAGGAAGTCACAATGTTCTTGTGAAGGAGGAGGAAGGTCTGAAACAATCAGAAAATGCAAGGCATGGATGTCGTTATAGCCTGAGGGGGAGATGATATTGATGTTGTTATTGCTTCATATATATTGAGAATGAAAGCAAGTGATTAAGTTATGAGGGAGAGTCAATAACTTTACCCAATTTATGATAGGTGCCCCCCAGAAACCTGACTATAGTTTTCTGCTATATTAAGTTGGCATAGCTGTGCACAATGCACCTGTTTTTCACTTCCTGCCGTGACTAACGATTTGCTTTTTACATTCTGGAGACTGCCATTCCATAGAGGCACCTGATTAAGTGAGCAATAAACAAAATGAGATAATGATACAGCATGCAAATGAGTCACTAAGAATTCAACCAAACCACAGTTCAAACCTTAGGAAAATTATTTGTGACAACCCATATTTATGAGGAAATGGGGAGGGATAGGAAGAGTAATGTAATCAGTGCTCAATGTGTTTGTGTTAGACAGGAAAGTCTTACCGAGGATATCAGAAATTTCATTACATTCAGTATAATGTCAGTCTACCGTGTTGATTTTAGTCAGCTGATTCCATAAAGCTCTGAAACCATGGAGCTGAAATAAGCTCCTGAGATATCCTGATCCAGCTCTCATTTTACAGGTGAGGAAACCAAAGCCTAAAAATACTTAAAAAGTGTTTATTGAAAAATTATTTTGCATGCTCTCCTTCTGTGGTCTAGATTAGCAAAAAAATATTTTTTTACATTTCAAATAGTTCGATCGTAGTTTAGCCAGATAGGACATCCCAGTTTACAAAACCTCTCAACTCAGGAGTCATTGTTTTCTTTGGCAACACCACAAATGCTACATTTCCAAGCCACTATTTTCATTTAATAGCTATAACAACTTTATGTATATATATATATTTATCAGATTAAATAGTGAGGTGTTCCATGTGTATTCACACGTGTGTGTGTGTGCGCGCAAATCAGTATGTCTAATATATATGGTAATTTTTCTTGTCTTTGAGGGAGTCTTTTCCTTCAATGCCTTAACCTGGTTAGCTTTTTTTATTTGGAAGGAATGGCCAAAAAAAAAAAAAAGGAGTTTGCAGATAAACATATGAATCTGTGAGGGCCACAGTGAAATTAACTCTAGCAAAAAGTTTTCAGAAAACTAAGTTATAGCCTTTCTATAACTTGAAGAAACAGCTGCAATCTCAACAAAGGATATGTTGGGGTCAGCAATCAATGTATGTAGTTTTTAAAAATAATTTTAGTCATATTCTTCTTCTCTTGAACTGTGGCAATACACTTACAGGTAATTGAGAAGCAAATGCCCATTTTTAAGTTTTCTTCTTCTTTTTTAAAATGTAGGCTGAGGAGAAGAATCCAGGCTGACTTTTCCTAGATTAGAGAACCCAGGAAATCAAGTTCAGAGTTACTGGGATATACAAAGCTCATCCTGACTGGCAATGAGCTTCAGGAAGCTGCTCAAGCCAGGAAAGGCTATTTGAACTTCAGATTCTGCTGTCTGTCCATGTAGTTTCTTTTCTACTGAATCTAGAGAATTATTTCCAATTTTGGCAATCACAGTTTATAGTATGGACTTCTGCCCAGGAAAGCTGGATGGCTACCAACTCCTGCTTCACAGAGAGCCATCTACAGTTCTGAGAAGCTGTAGCTCAGTCATTGATATAGTTTGGATTCTTGGTCCCTCCTCATCTCATGTGGAAATGTGATCCCCAGTGTTGGGGGGTGAGGCCCAGTGGGAGGTGTTTAAGTCTTGGGGGAAGATCCCTCATAAATGGCTTGGTGATTTCCTCACAATAATGAGTGAGTTCTCACTGTAGTAGTTCCTATGAGATCTTATTGTGTAAAAGAGTTTGGGACCTCTTCCCTCTCACTTGCTTCATCTCTCACCATGTGACACTCCAGCTTTTCCTCCACTGTCCACCATGACTGTAAGCTCCCTGAGGCCCTCACTAGAAGCAGACGCTGGCACCACGTTTCCTGTACAGCCTGCAATACTGCACGCCAAAATAAACCTCTTTTCTTTATAAATTACCCAGCTGTATGCATTTCTTTATAGCAATGCAAAATGGCCTAATACAGTCATGAATCCCACAAAGTAAAGTTTGAAAGAAAGCTTCACATGAAGTAAAGTATTCCTGGAAAAAGTTACCAATGGCATGTCTAAAAAATATGGACTATCAGATGACTTTGACAAGCTGGGTCAATTCTAGAAAAGACAAGGTAGAGTGGTGCAGGGAGAGGTGAGGTTTGCTTTGATTCCCTCCTAGTTCTGCCATTTTGCCATTACTCATTTTTGATAATGTGATAAAATAATTTTTAAAAGTTTATTAAGCTGCAACTATATGCAAGGTGTGCTAGACACCTCATGTAACTCTAAAAAGGTATAAAAATAAATGCCACACTCAGAAGGCTTATTATATAGTTGGATAAAAAAGACAAGAAAGCAAGCAAAGAAGAATGTGATAAATACCAGATGAATTCTATAAAATAGAGGTAAGTGTTTTATCGGCTGAGATAATTTATGGAAGATTGAGCATTTCAGGAAGAGAACCATAGTACTTGAGCTAGAATTTAAAGATAGTGTGGTAAAGATGTTGGTTGCCACTCAATAACTGTTCTCTTCTTTTTCCTAAGAAAGCTCATTTCTCTCTCTCTCTCTCTCTCTCTCTCTGTGTCTCTCTCTCTCTGTCTCTGTCTCTCTCTATATAAATATGTATGTATGTATGTATATATATGTGTGTGTATGTGTGTATATATATGTACACATACACATAGTAGAGATGGAGTCTCCTTATGTTGCCCAGGCTGGTCTTGAACTGCTGAGCTCAAAGGATCCTCCTGCCTCAGCTTCCCAGTGTGCTGGGATGACAGGTGTGAGCCACTGCACCTGGCCACTCTGATTCTATTTGTATGGAAAACAAATTTTAAAATAACATTTCCCAATATGCCATACACCTAGTTATGGCCATATGATTAGGTTTTCACCAATAATATGTAAGCAAAAGTGTTGTGTGGACAACTAGAAAGCCTCCTTAAAAGGACATGAATCCGCAGGCAGAGGCACCAATTTTATACTTTCACCCTTTCTGGTTTTTTTGACCAGGAACTTTAATGTGATATCTGAGCTGTAGCGGCCATTTTTAATCAGATGGTAATCTGGAGGATAGAAATCACATCTAGGAGAGTGAAGAAAACTAAGAGCAGGCAAACTTTATGGCTATGGAAAGGTGAAAAGATCTACGAATATGCTTGCCCCTAAAGTACAAAATTCAATAAAATTGTCTAAAACAATCATTTTGGAGGCAATGGAAATTAGCCACTGACAAAAAATTAATTGAGAGTCATTTATTACAAAAAGTTTTAAAACTAATTTATTAAGGTAAAAAGAGTGATGATCTGCAGCTTTTGACTCTAGGCAAAATTCTCATTCCACCAACATTTGTACCCTCCTTCCCGCACCCTACCTCCTATTTTTTTCAACAAGAATGTTATTTTTACCCCTATGGAGCTGGCCAGAGAAACTATCAACCTTTCTGCCAAAGGAAACTGACTTCATTTAGGTCAGTGGGCAAAAATCCATGACAGCATTGACAGTAAGCAGCAAACTTGAAGGAAAACAAAGAAAACTCATAGCTCTGAAAACCTGAGGCTTCAATCCCATTTCACATAAGCAATGTCCAGCCAGAAACAAAATGAGGAGATTATGAACATGAGAGAGCCAGAGAAGGGCTAGATAAGCTCTCCACATCCCTGGTTGATTAAATACTATACACACACAAAGAGGAGATCTAAGGGAGTCAAGATGAAAGTGAAAGCCAAGATAAAATTGAGAGCTAGCTGAACTTTGCATGTTCATGTAATGCTCCCCCAAGCACACACAGAAGCTCAAGTTGTTTAAGAACAAATACTGTTGCAAACATTAGCTGAATGCAAAGCTGTGCAGACAATGGAACAAGCACTAAAATAGCCAGGTTTAATGCAACAACAATAAACAAACAAAAACAGCAAAGACATCAGCAGCAAAACACTAAACTTTAAGTCCTGAAAAACTACTTACTATAAAATGCTCAGGCCCAGCATGGTGGTAAGCAACTGTAGTCTTAGCTAGTGGGGAGGCTGAGGCAAGAGGACTGCTTGAGCCCAGGAATTTAAGTCTAGCCTGGGCAACATGGTGAGTCTCCATCTCTAAACATAAAAAAAAAAAAAAAAAAAAATCAATTAAAAAAGAATGCTCGGAAAAAAAAAAGTCAAAGTTGCTAGAAGGCCTTGTGTAAACATTTCAAATTTAAACAATAACAAAAATATACCAGCACATCTCCTTTTTTTTTTTTTTTTTTTGCGCTTAACTTTATTGCACTTGGCAGATATTCAATTTTTAAAAAATTGAAGGTCTGTGGCAACCTTAGTCAAACAAGTCTATTGGCCCATTTCTTCCATAGCATGTACTCTGTGTCTCTATGTCATATCCTGGTAATTCTCTCAATATTTCAAACTTTTTCTTTATTATCTTATCTGTTATGTTTATCTCTGATCAGCAGTCTTTGATGTTACCATTGTAATGTCTGAGGCATCACAAATCACACCCATATAAGACAAGGAACTTAATAAATGTTGTGTGCATTCTGACTGGTCCCCTATCTCTCTCCCTCTCCCCAAGCTTTCTTATTCCTTGAGATGTAACCATATTGAAATTAGGTCTATAACAATCCTACAATGACATGTAAGTTTTCAACCGAAATGAAGAGTTGCGCATCTCTCACTTTAAATAAAAAGCTGAAAATGATTAGGCTTAGTGAGGAAGGCATGTCAAAAGCTGAGACAAACCAAAAGCTAGGCCTCTCGCAACCATCAGCTAAGTTGTGAATGCAAAGGAAAAGCTCTTGAAGGAAATTAAAAGTGATACTCCAGTGAACACGTGAATGATAAGAAAGCAAAACGGGCTTGTTGCTGTTATGGAGAAGGTTTTAGCAGTCTGCATAGAAGATTAAACTAGCCACACTTCCTTAAGCCAAAGCCCACTTCAGAGTAAGGCCTTAACTCTCTTCAATTCGGTGAAGGCTAAAAGAGGTGAGGAAGCTGCAAAAGAAATGTTTCAAATTGTAGAGGTTGGGTTATGAGGTTTAAGGAAAGAAGCCACCCTATAACATAAAAGTACAAGAGGAAGCAGCAAATGCTGATGTAGAAACTGCAATATTAGTTACCCAGAATATCTACCTGAGATAACTTATAAAGGTAGTTACACTAAACGACACATTTTCATTGTAGATAAAACAGTCTGACACCGTATTTGAAGAAAGTGCTATCTAAGATTTTCATTACTAAAGATTTGCCCGACTTCAAAGCTTTAAAGGACAGGCTGACACTCTTGTTAGATGCGAATGCAGCTGGTGACTGTAACTTGCAGCTAATGTCCACTTACCATTCTGAACATCCTGCAGCCCTTAAGAGTAACGTTACATCTACTCTGTGCTCTATAAATGGAACAAAACCCAGATGACAGTACATCTGTTTACAGCATGGTTTGCTGAATATTTAAAAACCACTGTTGAGAACTATTATGTAGAAAAAAATTCCTTTCCAAATATTACTGCTCAATGAAAATGCACCTAGTCACCCAAGAGTCTGTTGGAGATTTACAGATGATTAATATTTCATGCCTGCTAACACAACATTCATTCCACATCCCTTGGATCGAAGAGTAATTTTGACTCTCAAGACATATTATTTAAGAAATACATTTTGTAAGGCCATAGCTACCATAGATAGTGATTCCTCTGACAGATCTGAGCAACATAAATTGAAAACTTTCTAAGAAGGATTCACCATTGTAGATACCATTAAGAACATTTGCAATTCATAAGAGAAGGTCAAAACATCAAAATTAAGAGAAGGTTGGGAGAAGTTGATTTTAGCTGTCATGAATGACTTTGAGGGATGTGAGACTTCATTGGAGGAAGTAACTGCAGATATAGTAGAAATAATAAGAAAACTAGAATTAGATATATGAAGCCTGAAGGTGTGTAACTGAATTGCTGCATTCTCATAATATTAATAAAGCTTGAACAGATGACTTGTTTCCTATGGAAGACTTGCTTCTTATGGATAAGCAACAGAAGTTAGTTTTTTTGCGATGAAATCTACTCCTGGTGAAGATACTATAAACATTTTTGAAATGACAACCAATGATTTAGAAGCTTACTAGGTTGGTGCAAAAGTAATTGCGGTTTGGCCATTATATTCAATGGCAAAACCCACAGTGACTTTTGCACCAATCTAATACACAAACTTTGTTGATAATGTAGTGGTAGTATTTAATCCAATTTTGATTAAAGTTCTATGGGTAAACTGCTATCATACAGCATTGCATGTTATATAGAAATCTTTTGTGAAAACAGGAGTCAATTGAGGAAGCAAACTTCATTGTTGTCTTATGGTAAGAAACTTCCACAGTCACTCCAACATTCAGCAACCACCTCGCTGATCAGTTAGCAGCCATTATCATCGAGACAAGACCCTCCACCAGCAAAAATATTATTAATCTCTGAAGGCTTAGATGACTATTAGTATTTTTAAGCAATAAAGCACTTTCAGTTAAAGTATGTGCATTCTTTTTTAAAGACATAATGCTATAGTACATTTAATAGACTACATTATAGTATAAACATAATTTTTAAAATTTTTTATCTTTAATTTTTGTGGGTACATAGTAGGCATACATCTTCAAGAGGTGAGGAAGCTGCAGAAGAAATGTTTCAAATTGTAGAGGTTGGTTTATGAGGTTTAAGGAAAGCTCAGATCAGCGACCTTTGATGTTACCATCAGGAGTGCAATATGAAATACAGGTGTGCAATATGAAATAAACACATCATGAAGAATGGGTTATCCATCCCTTCAAGTATTTATCCACTGATTTGCAAACAATACAATTGCACTTTCAAAGTTATTTTAAAATGTACAGTTATTATTAACTATAGTTCCCTGTTATGCTATCAAATGGTGGGTCTTAGTCATTCTTTCTATATTTTGTACCCTTTAACCATCTCCATATACTCCCCAACTCCCCACCACCCTTCCTAGACTCTAGTAGCTATCCTTCTACTCTCTATATCCATGAGTTCCAGTGTTTTGATTTTTAGATCCCACAAATAAGTGAGAAAACGCAATGTTTGTCTTTCTGCATCTGGCTTATTTCACTTAACATGATGATCTCAAGTTCCATCTGTACTGTTGCAAATGATGGGATCTCATTCTTTTTTATTGCTGGACAGTCCTCCATTGTTTATATGTACCACATTTCCTTTTCCATTCATTTGCTGATGGACACTTAGGTTGCTTCCAAATCTTAGCTATTGTGAACAGCATTGCAACAAACATAGGAGTGCAGCTATCTCTTCAATATACTGATTTCCTTTCTTTTGGATATATTCCCAGTAGTGGGATTGCTGGGTCATATGGTAGCTCAATTTTTACTTTTATGAGGAACTTCCAAACTGTTCTCCATAATGGTTGTACCAATTTACGTTCCCACCAACAGCGTACAAAGGTTCCTTTTTTTCCACAACCTCCCCAGCATTTGTTATTGCCTGTTTTTTAAATATAAGTCATTTTAACTGGGGTGAGATGATATTTCACTGTAGTTTTAATTTGCATTTTTCTGATGATCAGTGATGTTGATCACCTTTTCATATACCAGTTTTCCATTTGCATGTCTTCTTTTGAGAAATGTCTATTAAAATCTTTTGCCCATCTTTTGATCAGATTATTAGATTTTTTTCCTATAAAGTTGCTTGAGCTCCTTCTATATTCTAGTGATTAATCCTTTGTCATGTGGGTAGTTTGCAAATATTTTCTCCCATTCTGTGGGTTGTCTCTTCACTTTGTTGATTGTATCCATTGCTGTGCAGAAGCTTTGTAACTTGATGTGATCCTACTTTTCCATTCTTACTTTGGTTGCCTGTGCTTGTGGGGTGTTCCTCAAGACATTTTTGCCCAGACCAATGTCCTGGAGATTTTTCCAAACGTTTTCTTATAGTCCGTTCACGGCTTGCGGTCTTAGATTTAATTCTTCATTCATTTTGATTTGATTTTTGCATATGGCAAGAGGTAGGAGTCCAGTTTATTTCTTCTGCATATGGATATTCCGTTTTCCCAGCACTATTTATTTAAAAGAAGGTCTTTCCTTAAGAATATGTTCTTGTCACCTTTGTCAAAAATGAGTTCAATGTAGGTGTGTGGATTTCTTTCTGCATTCTCTATTCTGTTCCATCGGTCTATGTGTCTGCTTTTATGCTAGTACTATGCTGTTTTGGTTATTATATCTCTGTAGCATAATTTGAAGTCAGGAAATGTGATTTTTCCAGTCTTGTTCTTTTTGCTTAGGGTAGCTTTGGCTATTCTGGGTCATTTGTGGTTCCATATAAATTTTAAGATTGTTTCTTCTACATTTGTGAAGAATGTCATTGGTATTTTGACAGAAATTGCATTGAATCTGTAGATTGCTTTGGGTAGCATGGGTATTTTAACAATATTGGTTCTTCCAATTCATGAACATAGAATATTTTTCCATTTCTTAGTGTCTTCTTCAATTTCTTTCATCAGTGTTTTTATAGCGTTAATTATAGAGATCTTTCACTTCTTTGGTTAATTCCTAAGTATTTAATTTTATGTATGGCTATTGTAAATGGGATTACTTTTTTAAATTTCTTTTTTACATTGTTCACTGTTGGCATATAGAAATGTTACTGATTTTTGTATATTGATTTTGTATTCTGAAACTTTGCTGAATTTGTTTATCAGTTCTAATAGTTTTCTTGTAAAGTATTTAGGTTTTTCCAAATATAAAATCATGTTATCTGAAAAGAAGGATAATTTGACTTATTCCTTTCCAATTTGGATGCCCTTTGTATCATTCTCTGGTCTGATTACTCCAGCTAGAACTTCCATTACTCTGCTGAATAACGGTGCTGACAGTGTTGTGTTCCAGATCTTAGAGGAAAGGCTTTAGTTTTTCCCATTCATTATGATACTAGCTGTGGGTCTGCCATATATGGCTTTCATTAAAACATAACTTTTATATACACAGGCAAAAACTATTTGTATGATTCACTTTATTGTGATATTCCCTTTATTGTGGTGGTCTGGAACTGATCCTGTAATATCTGCAAGGTATATGCCTGTATATGATATTTTCAAAGTAGCAAAGCTTACTTCTCAAGGGGAAAAAGCAGTCAATGAAAAACTGACTCTAAGTAGACCTAGATATAGGATCTAGCATACAACACATTTCAAAAAGCTATTATAAATATATGCCAAGAATTAAAATGAACTATATTCAAAATATATGACAGTGACTTGACAAATAGAGAATTCAGTACAGAAACATAGTGTTGATACAAAAGAAGCAAGGACTGCTTGTGGACATGTAAAATGGTGTGGCCGTTTTAGAATCAGTCTGGGAGTTTCTTAAAACTCCTCAAAAGGTGAAATGAATTATCATATGACTAAGCATTTCTATTCTTAGATATAAATGCAACATAACTGAAAACACATGTCTACACGAAAACTTGTTTACAAATATTGTTAACAACATTATTCTTAATAGCTAAAAAGTAGAAACAATACAAATATTTATTAATTGATTAATGGATAAAAATGTGGTACATTTATACCATATAATATTTTTCAACAATAAAAAGAAATTAAGTACTGAAACATGCTGTAACATGGATGAACCTTGAAAACATTATGCTAAGTAAAAGAAGTCACCCATAAAAGAAACATGTTAATTCCATTTATAGAATGGAATGAACAGGATGAACAAATGATAAATGTCCAGAACAAACAATCTATAGAGACTGAAAGTAGATTTGTGGTTGTATAGGGTTTGGAAGAGCTGTTAGGAAATAATTGCTTAAAGATATTGGATTTTTTTTTTTTTGGTATAATAAAAATTTCTAAAATTGATTGCAGTAATGGCTGTCCAACACTGTGATTATATTAGATACCATAGAATTGTACTCTTTAAATGAGTGAGCTATGGTATGTGAATTATATTTCGATAAAACTTGCCAGCAAAGACTCAAATGGAAATTCTAAAATTGAAAAGTACAATAAGAAATGAAAACTGATTAGATGGGCTTAACAGAAAATCTGAGATGGCAAAAGAAACAGTGATTTTGAGGAGAAATTAATGGAAACTATCTAATATAAAAAACAGTGAATAAAAAATGAAAGGAAATGAACAGCATACAAAAATTTGTGGGATGACATCAATCATATCAATACACATGTGAACAGTCAATCCCAAAGGGGTAAAGGCAGAGAAATCTGCAACTTGAAATAACATGCTTAAACTTATGAGAGACTGAGAGAAAATATTAAAAGTAGTAAGAGGAAAAATTGTTTATTACATACAGGGGACAAGGACATAATGATCACTCTCTCATTGGAAAGAAGGCCAGAAAACAGTGGAATTGTATATTGAAAGGCTTAAGGTAAAACAAACAAAAACACTTGCTGGCAAGAATTCTATATCCAGCAAAACTATTCTTCAAATATAAATGCAAAATGAATACATTTCTAGATACTTGCTTTTTAAAAATAATTTGCTATTAGGAGATTTTTACTACAAGAAAAAAATTAAAATTGTTTTAGGCTGAAAGAAAATTGTACCAGTTACTTGAATCCACAGGACGAAATAAGAAGCATCAGATATAATATGTGGGCAAGTTTTTTTAAGTATAAAAATGTTTTTGTCTATTCTCTTACTTTCTCTCAAATGCATAACACTGAATAAAGAAATAAATATAAAATTGCTTATATAGATGTACAGCAATAACACAACAATCAAAGGGGAGAATAATATAGGACTATACTGGAACAAAACTATTATATTTTACCAGAATTGGCCTGAAATAGACTGTAATAATCTATTGTATTCCCTAGAACAATTACTAAGAAAATAACTTGTAAAACATAATTAATAATGAACAGAGGAATCTAATGGTACATACAAATAATATCTAACACATAAGAAGGCAGAAAATGAAGAATAGAGGGTTAAAAGAAACACGAGACATTTGGAATGAAAAGAAAAATGGTAGATGAAACACAACATTTCCATAGCTACATTAAATATGAATGAATGGAACACCCCAATCAAAAGGTGAAATTGTTAGGCTGGGTTAAAAAATCAAAACCAAAGTGAAAATTTTCTATAACAGGCACATTTAGATTTAAAGACAAAAGAGAAAAAGTTAAATGATGGAAAAACTTATACCATGCAAACCGTAAATATTATAAAGCTGCAATGGCTAAATTAATAACAGACAAAATAGAATTTAAGATAAGAAACATTACTCAAGGCAGACAAATAAGGAAATTTAATAATAATAAAAGAATCAATACTTCAGTAATACTTGAAATTATAAATGTACCTAACAAAAGAAGCTCATGATTACAAAGCAAAAACAACAGAATTAAATGAATAAATGGACAATTCAACAATTATATAGTTGGAGATTTCTACACTACTTTCAGTAATTCATAAAACAACTATAAATATAATCAATAAGGATATAGAAAACTTGAATAATAGTATCAGATTTCTTGACCCAACCTTTATAGACTCTGTATCCAACAACAGCAGTGCACACATTATTGTCCAGCCCACACAGAACACTCTCAGATCAAATGTTAGGCCATAAAAAAAAATCTCAATTAATTTAAAGGATTGAAATCACACAAAATATGTTCTTTACTGTAATAAATTTAAATTAGAAATTAGCAACATAAATACATTTAGAAAACCCCCAAATATTTGAAAATTAACACACTAAGTAGTCAGTAAGTCAAAGAAGAAATCATAAGGGAAATTAGGAAATCTCTTGAAGTGAATGGAAATAAAAACACAAATGACAAAACTTATGGAATTATTCTGTGCCAAGGGCTTAATTTTTAAAGATGACTAAGTACATGAAGAGATGAATGCCACTGAAAGAAAAGTTTAGTGTTACTCACAGTTCCCCTAGAAATGAGAGTCATGGCTTGCTACAAATGGCTACAGAAGGAACACCAACTTTTAGTAAGGAAGCAGAAGCAGAAATGAGGGGAAGGCATTAGGCCAGAGCCTTTGTTGGGGTTTCTGCAGGAAAGGCAAGGCAAGGCAAGGTGAATGATCAACTTTCAATAGTTTTGTGAACTCTTAACCATAGGTAGCTCCTGGTTGCCCAGTACCTGGCCTTGGGATGATTAAAGTAGAGAAATATTGTCTCCTGAGATGCAAGGGCAGCTAGAGGGCATATGGTTCCAGATTGGTTAGTTTGCATATTAAGGGCATACTCCAAGCTGAACCCTTGCTATCTCTAGAACTAAGTTATCCCTGTTGAGGAGTAGTATCTCCCCAACTACAAAGATTTTTTAAGATGTGAAAGCATCATAATATACAGAAAATCAAAAGTATATACTATACAGTCATGCAGCTAATTTTTTGCTTAAAGAAAAGTGTATAGTGTTAAAGCCTTATATTGGAAAGAAAGATTTTAACATTTCCCACTCTAAGAATATAGAAAAACAAGAGAAAAATTAAATCAAAATTAAGTAGAGTGTAGGAAATAATCGAGATCAGAAGAGAAACCAATTATGTAGGAAAAAAAAGGGAAGCAAACAATCAAACTATAATATTATTCTTTTATTAACAAAATTGATAATAAAACTTTAGCCACTCTGACAAGAAAAACAGAAAAAAGAAACAAAGGACCAAAATCAGGGGAAAAAAACAGGAAACAACACTAGGGAACCTATAGAAATTCAGAGGATGAGATGGGAATATTATAACTAGCTTCATGCTGACATGTATAAAGGCATGCCAATGCAAACACAGCTGGCATTACCTCACTTAATGCCTTTGGATTTCAGTTCTAATTTCTAAATTAAACAAGCAATGTGTCTTTAATATCACGTAAATACAATTTGAGGAATCTAAAGTTTTTTGGTCATGATTTCTCCTAGCAGGATCTCTGCCTCTTGCACTTTAAGTGATGGGAAGACTAAAGAGTAGAGCATCAGAGTCTTGTTTTCTTCTTGTTTTTGTTTTGTTTTGTTTTTTCCCTGTAAGTAAAGAAACAACCAGAGTCTCAAAAGCTATGAACAACACAGACCCTTTAAAATCCAAATCCAAGGATGTAACATTTCCTCTGACTCAGGTAACACCAATTCCAGGAAGAAGATCAAACTATCTCACACAAAAGAGTTCTCACTCATCAAAGACATTCACAATTTATGAACTCATTTTTTCCCTCATCTTACAGTCTCTATAAGGTAGACCTACAGATAAGCTAGAGCTTACTTCTCTGAGGTATCCTTACATATAAGATCCTAGTATATGAAAGAAGTACAAGAATAAGTAGAGAATCTGCAACTTTCAAGATTAAAAGGCTAGACCTGTAGTTTCCTAAACTGTGGTGTTAATCAATCACAAAAGACTTATCAAAATAGAGAACAAGTATTTATATGTTTTCAATATAAAGTTAGAATTTCCTCCTCCATCATCACCACTTCATATGAGAAACCATTTTAACATTAAAATAAGGCATAGTCTCATAATAATCATAAATTGATTCACTTTACAAAAAAAATTCACATATTATCCATATTTTTTACTTTGATACAGACCCAGCAACAATGCTTTCATAGATCAACAGAAGTTTACACATAAATGTTGGGATTGTTCCAGATTTTAGAAATTTTATTCTAGACCAATATTTCCTAAAAATGATTTTGAGTTGTACATGAAATGATCTTGGGTGGTGTCTTAGTTTATTTTGTGTTGCTACAAAGGAATATCTGAGGCTGGGTAATTTATAAAGAAAAAAATATATTTTTGGCTCATAATTCTGTAGCTAGAAAGTTCAAGATTGGAAATCTGCATCTGGTGAAGAGTTCCCAGACTGTTCCTCAGACTGTTCCCACTCATGGTATAAGGTAAAGGGGAGTCAATGTGTGCAGCGATCATACGGCAACAGAGGAAGCAAGAAAGAGCATGGAAAGTGCCAGACTTCTTTAAACCACCAACTGTAGCACGAAATAATAGAGTGAGAACTCACTCACCTCTGAGGGAGGGCATTGATCTATTCATCCATGAGGAATCCACACCCATGACCCAAACACTTCCCATTAGGCCCCACATCCAAAATTCCCTGCAGATTTCAGCATGAGAGTGGAAGGGAATCAGCATCCAAACCAGATGGTATGTGAAAAGTGTTCACATTATGGCTACACAAGTCAATAAATAACATTGAATCATATAATGAAAAAGTTGTATCTTTTTTCTATATTCTTTCAGCTCTTCTCATCGGAGAGGGAGACTCGATTTGGTAATAGTCTTTATCAATTATCCAACACTTAGGTAATATCCTATTTAATAAAGAGAAAGTGTACATCAAATATCAAAACCTGGCAAAAGTGTAAGAGTAATCAGTTACTCATTACTTTTAGTTATTAATAATTAGTAACTAATTATTAACATTGCCTAATAATTAGCAACTAATTATTAATAACATTGCCTTGTTTCCATTATACTTCTATTTATAGTTACCTTCCTTTTATAGTGAAAGATGTTCCATTTAAAATAGTATTAATAATACAAAGTTCCCTTTTAAGACTAATTTATTTATGGCTTTAAAAAGTCCATTGATACAAGAAAATATAAGTCGATTATATGATGGTACATGAATATACCAGAACTCATGAAGGTATTAAATAAATTACCTAGTAAATGGAAACCTACCTCTGTGAGGGCTATAAAGAGTGACTTGGTAGAGGGCTCTACCCTGGAAACCTGAGCAATCAGTCCAAATGAGACAATCTGGGGCAGCCAGAAGGATTCTCTTCAATATCTCTTTGGCTTACTTTTCCGGACTTCCCTTGCCCTAGTCTAGCTAATCTTGTCCAGTTTTTATCTGAAACACGAATTCATATTGCTGTGAAACCTCCACCACTCTGTTCTCCCTTATCCAACTCAGTCCCTCCAAATCCCGCACTGAAGCCAAAAACTGCTGCTGATCTAACTTCCTCTGTCTGGAGGGTGGATTATACTCATTAACGCCACCTTTGGTAACATTAACTCAGTTAACTCTACCTCCGTGACAAGATTTATTGTCAATTCAAGACCAACAACTATTATTAGACTTCCACTCCAATTCAAAAAGACAAATTTTAATATGCATTTTTCAGAAAAGCTGGAAAAAGCATGTTTGTTTCTATTTTCTATTTTCTCACTGAATCAATCCAGTTCAACTCAGCCTAATCATTAGCTGCATCATTCCACAAATTGGATCCTTTCCCCAAATACAGTATTTCTTATCAAAATATGTTTTCATTCCATGAAATAAAAGATCATTGCAGCTTCCAAAACCAAACCAAACCAAAAATCTCCTTTTTCTTTTGTTCTATCAAATCCATCAAAACTTCTTCAAAGATTTTAAACCAATTCCTTCTCCAAGTCAGTTTTCTTCCTTAAGAATACAGTTTTCTGACCCCGGAATCTCACATTTATTTTGCTAGCTTTTAGATAAATTTTGTGCAGGTATCAGGTTAAAGGGGTCTTTAAGGTTATCTAATTAACATGCCATGCAATGTTTGAATTCCTTCTGCCAAAAACTACATGGAAATGGCTTTCAGTTAAGAATGTGTTCTACTGCTTGAAAGCCTTACAGCATTTGTTGTTTCTCTAAAAGTGATGAAATTGCACTGGGAAATCTGCGTGCACGGGCTGAGGCCTCTTTCAGTCTATCTGAGAGATGGATGGGTTGGTGAGATGTGCTATCTGTGGCAATGTAACCATTTTTCTTATTGTAGAACTAACTGACCCATATAAAGATCAACTGATGACTTGGCCTCTTTATCACCCTGAACCAAAAGAGTCATCTGGACCAAATACTAAAAATTATGATAGTAAAACATTTATTTCGGGAGGATATATGTCCTGAAATTTTTTAAAGACTCAATAAGCAGAAAACATGTAATTTATCGTAAAATTGCAAAGTTGCACTTTAAGAAAACTATAGGTATTTCATTATATCTTTTGGTTTTTATTCAAAAGAGAATGGAAGAAAATTAACATTTAATAGGTGCCAGTATTCATTCTAGGCATTTTCATCTATTTTATTTTATTTAACCATGACAATTTATAGAGACTCAGATTGAGGCAATTTGTTCAACATCACACAGCTAGTAAGCAATTGATCTGTGATTTAAAAATTTAACTGTAATGGTGGATACGTGACATTATAGATTTTTCAAAACTCATGGAACTGTACAACACAAAGAATGTATCTTAACGTAAACTATGGCTTCAGTTAATAATAATTTATCAATGTTCATTTATCAGTTGTAATAAATGCAACACATTGATTCAGGTTGTTAACAATGGGGAAACTGTGGGAGGTGAGAACTGTATGTAAACTCTCTGCTCAATTTTTTGGTAAATCTAAAATTGCTACAAAAATAATCTAATTTAAAAACTGTTTAAATAAGAGTCACACAAAGACAAATTTAAATGTCCAATTACTCTCTTCCCATCTTCTTCCAAACTCACTCCAGTTTCATTTTCAAATCCCCAACTCTCTTATCAACATTGCCCTTATCAAGGACACCTAAGACCTCTGTCTTGTTACGTCTAATTCTCAATCCTCATCTTACCTGACTTACCGACAGCATTAGACACATTAATTCTATACTCCATTGCCTGTCTTCTACCCCAACACATTCACCTGATTTTTCTCCCTCTGCTCTGGCCCCTTCTGTTGAGCCTTTGCTGGTTCTTTTCTCTCTGACCTCTTAATGTTGGAGGGCCCCAGAGGTTAGGCTTTTTGACATCCCCTCTTCATACACCTCATTTCTTTAGTGATTTTATTTACTCTGATGACTTCAAATTTAAGTTATATGCTGGTGACTGTCAATTTTGTATCTTTAGATTCAGTCTAAACTCAGACTGAAGTAACTACTTAACATCTTCTATTAGTCTGGGCTCTCCAGAGAAACAACCAGTAGGAATAAATCACTTTGTATTGAAATTTGCAGGCCAGGCATGGTAGCTCACACCTGTAATCCCAGCTCTTTGGGAGACCAAGGCAGACGGATCACCTGAGGTCAGGAGTTCGAGACCAGCCTGGCCAACATGGCGAAACCCCATCTCTACGACAAATACAAAAAATTAGCTGGGCGTGGTGGCTCATGCCTGCAGTCCTGGCTACTTGGGAGGCTGAGACAGTAGAATCACTTGAACCTGGGAGGCAGAGGTTACAGTGAGCCAAGATCGTGCCACCGCACTTCAGCCTGGGTGACAGAGTGAGACTCCATCTCAAAAAAGCAACAGAAAGAGAGAGAGAGAGAGAGAAAGAGAGAGAGAGAGAGAAGGAAAGAAGGAGAGAAAGAAAGAAAGAAAGAGAGAAAGAGAGAAAAGAAAGAGAATGAAGCAGACCCAGGAGACCTGATGGCGCAACTGCAGTCTGCAGGAAGTCTTCTGGAGAATTAATGCCCCCTTTCTTGAGGAGGACAGTCTTTTAGTTCCATTCAGGCCTTCAACTGATGGGATGGGGCCACACATATTTGGAGGCCAATCTACTTTACCCAAGGTTCACAGATTTAAATGTTATTCTCATCCCAAAACACCCTCCAAGTTGCCATGGGAGATTAATCATCACACATCTCAAATATAATTTGACTATATATGTTCCACCTGTGTTTTTCCCTGATCTAGTTAATGAGAACTTTCCACTTGCTCAGTCCAAAAACCATGGAGTCATTCTTGGTTTGTCCTTTCTTTTACACCTCACATCCAGTTTTTCTTCTCACAACCACCACTGGTGCATGCTATTACTATCTCTTACTCAGAATATAGCAAATGCCTTTTATAGCAAATGCCTCTTTACTATCCCTGGCCTTTTTCTCTTATCCCTCTCTTCTATATATTACTGTTTGTCAAGTGGTATTATGCTGATAAATTACCTTGGGATCTTATTAGAGGCAAATTCTAATTTAGTAGATCTGACATGGGTCCTAAAGGTCTTTATTTCTAACATTGCTCTAGGAAATGTTGATACTCCTGGCTCACAGACAACACTCTGAATACAGAAGTCAGGGTGATATCTTTTATTTTGAGTTTGATTTCATCTTTAATTTTGTTAATTACCATCTTTTTAAAACTTGCTGTACAAAAATAGTTTCAAAAGAATTATCTCAGTTGTATGTGTTTGTTGGCAAATCTTTCTATATAAGTTGGCATTCTGAGCTCTCTAGAAGTAAAGGTGATACCTGTAAAACATAAATCAAATTATGTTTCCCCTCTGCTCAAAATAATTCAGTGGCACCCACTTCACTCAATGTAAAAGCCATACTTCTTGCAACAATCATAATGCTCCAAAAATGACAAGTGATCTAAACTCTCCCTTTATCTCTTTCACCTTCATCTTCTCCTATTCTCCCCTTCAGCCAAACTGGCCTTGCCAGGGTCCCTCACATAGGTCTTTATACTAGCTCCTCTCCCTACCTGGAAGGTTCTTTTCCAGAGAGCTCCCTCTCATTTGAGCCCTGGCTCAATTGTCACACCATCAGTGAGTCCTACCCTTGCCACCCTATTTAGAATTGTAAGCATTCTCCACCCAAGCACTTTCCATCCTCTTTGCCCAACCTTTTTTTTCTCTACAGTACCTTATCACCTTTACCATACTCCATAATTTACTTACTCATTAGCTGTGCTGTCTATCTCTCTCCTCAAAGTATATACTCCATGAGGGCATTAATTTTTGTCTGTATACTCACTGCCATATCCCTATTCACTTATAACAGTGTCTTGTACGTGGTAGATATTTAATAATCATGTACTAAATAAATGACTTAAAAGTAAATGAATTACAAATGCTATGCTTGTTTCAGGACATCAGACTATATCTCCAATAAGCAAAAATTTATCTTAACAAAGGTTCAGAAGAAACTGATTCAAAAGAAAGTCCTCATGTAAACTATATCTAAATTTAGAAATGAATTAATTTTGATTCAGAAAGATAAACCACCAATGTAGTGAAGTGCAATGCAATATAAACAGTGTGAGCTTGCTCTTATTAAAATATACACTGAACAGAAAAACAGAAAGGAAGAAATATTAAATGTTACCAGTGGTGACTTATGCGTAATGCACACTCCTATATTTTCCAACTTTTTAATAAAAACAAATAAGCGGTAAAAGTTCTAATCTTTGCCATATAATTGTATTTTTATACAATGTCAAATTTTAAACTCATAGTTTCATTGATGTGTGCTATAATGGAAATAAGCTGCTGCATTAACCCATATTTTTCGTTGCAAATCTCAGAACCCATCTATGTATTTCAAGCAGAAGATAAATTGGTTGAAGAGGAATATCATAGAATCCCCAAAAGCTCACAGCCAGAAAACCAGACTGAAGCTCAGCTCTGAAGTTGGTTTGCCCAGAATAAGAGCCAGGTCACTCTGTCACTTCCCTGAAGATGTGATCTACCCACCGCAGCGTGCACGGAGACAGCACAGTTCTCACAGCACAGGACACCCAGAAAGCCACCACAGGAGTAGCCCACCAATACCCCTGACTACCCTGCCCCTCCTTCATGTTCCACCCACCCTGCCAGGGAGGGAGATTTCAAGCAGCACCTTCTTCTTTGGTCCTATGCCTGTGTCTAGAGGCAAGGGAGCTAGTAGAAGAGATTTACAAGACTCTAATATAGGACTTACAAAATATTTAAAAGGTATTTAAGAGCTATTAAGCAACCACAATTATGACACAGTTCTGCTCTGTGTCAGACTCACTCCAAAGACCTTCAACGCTATTAGGTCTCTGGGGCTTAAAGCAGTGGTTTCCTAGAAAATGCTTAATGACTGTGTCTTTGGGTGGGGGGACACCTGTTTCCCAGCATTTGCCAGTTTCCATGTTGTAAGTAATCACACCACGGCTGATCTGTAGCTATCAACATGGCATCACTGAACACAGAGATGCACAGTAACCCATGTAGTATCTCCACCATACAGATAAGTATAAGTTTCCTTAAAAGCAGAGCAAATGGTAAAATCTTGTAAAACAAGTAGGAACTGATAAGTTTGAAGGATTCATCAACTTTTAGTACAATTTATTTAAAGTTGACAGTGATCTTCATCTGTTCAGACTGCTACAACAAAATACCAAAGACAGACTGGCTAATGAACAACAGAAATGTATCTCATAGTTTTGGGTGCTGGGAAATCCAAGATCAAGGTGTTGAAAGATTCTGTATCTGTTGAGGGCCTTCTTTCAGGTTAACAAGTGGGGCATTTAGCTGTGTCCTCACATGGCAGAAGGGACAAGGAAGTTTTCTGGAGTCTTTTTTTTTTTTGAGACGGAGTCTTGCTCAGTCGCCCAGGCTGGAGTGCGGTGGCGTGATCTCGGCTCACTGCAAGCTCCGCCTCCCGGGTTTACGCCATTCTCCTGCCTCAGCCTCTGGAGTAGCTGGGACTACAGGCGCCCACCACCTCGCCTGGCTAATTTTTTTGTATTTTTAGTAGAGACGGGGTTTCACCGGGTTAGCCAGGATGGTCTCGATCTCCTGACCTCGTGATCTGCACACCTTGGCCTCCCAAAGTGCTGGGATTACAGGCGTGAGCCACTGCGCCCCGGCCTCTGGAGTCTCTTTTATAAGGCCACAAATACTCTCACCTTTAAATACTCTCACATTGACAATTAGGTTTCAGTAAAGGAATTTGGGGAGTGAGGAACAAAAACATCAATCTATAGTAAAGGAATATGCAATTTAATTTTTAATAAGGAATGTTTAACAATCAGCTCTCAGGATTTTTGAGTGCTTAAGAACTGACTCTCACGAGCTGAACGGCGAACTCTAGCACACCACAGGCTCAAAGTAGATGATACTATTATCTTCTTACATAGCTGATATCTTTACAGTCTTGACATCAAAAACTACACAGGTTTGCTTTTTCTAAAATAATTAGATAATCTTGTCATTGAAGATAAATATTCCTAATGTACTGTTGAGGAAGGGAAATGGAATTCATATTCACTTCTTTGAATTCTCATTGTCATGGAGCATCTGCCTTTAGTTTTGAAGGCCTAATTTAGGGCCTCTTGTTAAATGTTCAGTTGTGGAAGCCTCACTCAATCACAGCTATCACTGAGAGTTTATTTTTGCCTGTTGAGGTCTCTCCCTAATCAGAGATACATATAAACCAGTTAGGTTTATACTTTTGGGTAACTGATCACTGTATTTAATCTCTCAAAGTAAGGCTGTGCATACCCGAGACCTCTATTGCTGGGTTAGGGTCTTTTGTCCCCCTTAGTATCCAGCTAATTCTTATCCGTGTCCCCATGCAGACATCACTCACTCAAAAAAAGACTTCTGAGCCTCTCATGTCCTAATGCAGCCCCGATTAGAAGTCCCTTCTCTGTGTTCCCACAGAAACCCACATTTACCTTTACCATAACACTGAGCAGGACACTGATCATAATTTTTTTTCTTTCTTTCTTTTTTTTTTTTTTTTTGGAGACACAGTTTCACTCTGTTGCCCAGGCTAGAGTATAGTGGTATGATCTTGGATCACTTGCAACCTCCACCTTTAGGGTTCAAGCAATTCTCCCACCTCAGCCCCCCAAGTAGCTGGGATTACAGGCATTCCCCACCATGCCTGGCTAATTTTTGTATTATTAGTAGAGACGAGGTTTTGGTATGTTGGCCAGGCTGGTCTCGAACTCCTGACCTCAAGTGATCTGCCTGCCTCGGCCTCCCAAAGTGCTGGAATTCCAGGCGGGAGCCATGGTACCTGGCCAACTTTTATTTTACTTGTCTGCTTTTACAACCACTTTAAGGGTAGGGATTCTGCTTTCCTGTCTTTAAATCCCCAGCTTGGTACAGTACTACAGATGCAATAGATACTCAGTTCATCCAATTATTCATTTACTTACTCCACACACATTGAGCATCTACTACATGTCAGACTGTTTTGGGTGTCAGAGATATAACAGTGAAACAAATCCTGCAATTACAGAGCCAATATTATAAGGAAAATATGAGTAACTTAAACAATGTTGGATGATAATAGGTGCTAAGAAAGAAAATTAAAGTTATAATTTTTAAAAGACAAAATAATGAGGGAAGGTTGGGGGGCAGTGGTGGTGGGTTTTAAGTAGGATTATCAAAGAAGATCTCATTAAAAAGTTGACACAAAGACAAGAAGGAGGTGAGGAGGCTAATATGAATAGCCAAATATTATTAGATCCCTTTCTATTTTCACAGGACAATGTAAAGTGGGATCTTTCTCAGCTGTTTCAGACATAGGCTTGTTGGATTCTAGCAGGCCTGCATCTCCAAGCATCTCCCAGGGCAGTTGCTATCTCCACACAGTGAAGTCTCCTTTCTCTTCCTCCTACTCCTCCATTCAAACCTCGGTTCCTCTCACTCCTGTCTGACTCATCCTGCTCTTTTTTTCTTGGTCACATTTCTGTGTTCTGACTCACCCAATTCTAATCAATGAGGATTTACTTCCTATTTGGCCAACACAATGCTAGGGGAGAGGAAAGATTTCAAAACAGCACAGGGCCCTTGAGAACCTTCTGTCTAACTCCAGACAAGAGACAAACAAGTCCCTTCCCTCCACAAATGCCTGTGATGATGTCTTACTATCTATGAAGTAATCTCTATTTAACAAAGTCAATGCATAAGATCAAATAAAAGGGAATGTACATGATAAACATTGAATCGGGAAAAGGTTTATTCATTATCAATACCTGCATCTTCTAATTATTTCCTAAATTTGGGTAAAAAGGACTTTTTTAGTAAACAGGTAGTAAATGGATATACATTATTCAGGTACTCAAAGCGTTTGTATTCATATTTTAGCAAAATACTCACCTCTCTTCCACATCACACTGTAACAATCATATGGCGGCTAAAACAACAACTGGGTTTTAGTTGTTGAGCAACAAAAAGTTTATTTTTATTGATTTTAAAAGAACATGCAGATTTGTTCAAATTGCATTTTTTATTTGTTCATGTGTTTCTAATTTAAAGAGGGCAGCATTTTGCAAACAGAGCTGTATGAGTGAGAAAGAACACTTCTAGCATCTTGGTTTGGTTATAAAGAAAGAAGGAAAAGAGGTGAGCAACTGAACCCATGCTTGATGCCAGGTACTGCAGCAGGTACTTTCTCATATATTACCTTATTCAACATATGCTGTCTCATAAAATGCACCCAAAAAAGGTGGAAGGAAGGTAGTATTACTAGCTTCCTTGAAATTTAGTTACTGAGAGTTTGAATAAGTGTTTTGATGAGACATAGCTTGTGAGTGGCAGACATGGGATTCTAATCAAGGTGTGTCTGACTCTGAGAGCCTTGGTTTTCCCACTTATCCATGCTTCTCTCAGATAAGAGCATTATGCTGATGAGGCCAAGTCCATAAGGCCAATCATCCCCTTGTGTTGGCTTTAATCCAGGCCATAGTCTGCTCCCTCCATTATAGATCTTTACAGATCAAAACTATCATCAAAAAATATATCAGAAGAGAATGTATAAACTGGATGGGTAGAAACTCATCCTGACCACTAGATCAACAAGGCTGAACGCATGTATTATTGATGATGGGCCATTAATGCCATCTCTGTTGTTTCCAAAGGCTCCAACAACCTGGCCTCTCTTCTCATAAATCTGTGTCACTCCCCATCCTTTAAACGACAGGGCGTTATCATTCACCATGTCAAGAAAGGGAGTTAAGGATTCCAGCTGCCTAGATCAGGAGAGAAAATGGCAGCATGCATTTTGACCAATCATAACATTCTTAGTGGAAGAATAACCAGCCAAAAATTACATGTCTGCTAATTCACTGCTTCCCTTTCACTGGGGAATCACAGTTATGACCTGAACTCCGGTCTTTAGCGTTGCTGCTTTAGCTGTAGAAATGATGTGCTGTGTGTGTTTATTCTGATACCTGGATGCACACATGGCAATGATTGGAGTTGTTAATTAATAACATAAATTGAAGGGGTTCTAGGGCCCCTTCAGGGGAGATAAAATGAGTCTGAAATCCAACAAACAATACATCAGTGGCCCTCAATCTGTGCTGTTGTTTTCTGGCTGCCAAATTTTGATCAATATGTAAAACTTATTTTTACAGCAACTGAGTAAACACATGGATTAGTAATATGTGTCAAATGGACTATTGAGCTGGGTAGATTTTAACACATTTTGGAAAAAGAGGTACATTTGATGCCAAATGAGAGATGAGAGATAAGAGATATATCATTAAGTCAAACCTGCTCCAAAGAGAGCATTTGTTTACTGGAATATCTAGAAACTCTATTTTGTGAGTGTGTAAGAGAGTTAAGATCAGTGACCTGCACTAACACCCAGTCAGGGGCTTTTAAAAAGATAGAGCTTAGGAGTGATAGGAATAAATCCAGAACCTACTTCTAGGGACTTAGCTCTGTTTATTTATTCATCCATTGAGTCTATCAACAAATGTTACTAAGTACTTACTAAATGTGGTAAACAGTTCTAGGGAACTATTTCAAAGGGCACCAGTCACAGATAGAAAAACACTGGCAGTCAATGACTACAGAGCTCAACCAGGGCCTTAATTCAAATGCGAAGAGCATCATAATGCAGTGCACTTCTCCAGCTCGATGTGTGTTTATCTCTCACCTATACAGGACCCACTGGGGACATGCAGCGTCTTGTAACTTTTAATTGCTGGTGAGCCTCTGGCAAGTGTGGCTTACCCTAATGGACTGAAGAAGTATCCGTTGCTTTCAGTTTTGTCCAGAAAAGTGCCCCAGTCAATGGCAAACCTCTTTAATTGGGCTTTTATCAGGTTCTTCCCTCGAAGCAGGGACGGCTATTGGAAAGAGAATCTGTGGGTTTTAGGGAGTGCTGACACATGTTTTTGAAAATGAATAGAGGGGGTGGCTTCTTTTGATATCATCGAAAATCACTTGCTAGAATGAATTTGATATGGATCAGCCACAAGGGTTATGTTATTGATGGATGACACAAATGAATTTGTAGCAGCATCGAAGTCTATTGATTCTATCTCCTGTACATTTTGAAAGTGCTATATGGCCAGTAGCCCAAGGCTTTGTCTCTGTACAGGGATTTGGGAGAAAACTGACTGCTGCAGAAAATGAATGTGCGTTTGCTCACTTTACTACTGCAAGTACATTAGTTTCCTACAGCTGCCACAGGAAAATATCACATGCAGGGTGGCTTAAATAACAGAAATCTCTTGTCTGGAGTTCTGGAGTCTAAAAGTCCAAGATCAGGGTGTTGTCAGGGTCCCTTCCTTCTGATGGCTATGAGGGAGAATCTGTTCCATGCCTCTTGCCCAGTGTCTGGTGGTTTGCTGCCTATCTTTGGTGTTCCTTGGCTTGTAGAAGCATCACCCGGATCTCCGATTTTACCTTCATATGGTGTTCTGTGTGCGTGTCTATGTCCACATTACTCATTTGTATAATGACTGGTTATTGCCTTGAGCCTACCCTACCACAGTCTAAACTTATGTTAACTAATGACATCTGCAAGGACTCTGTTCTCATTTGGTCACATTCTGAGGTACTGGGGGTTAGAACTTCAACATATGAATTTGGGGGAGATGTGATTCAACTCATAAAAATTGGGAAGGAATAGACAAGGCCTATATTCTGTTTCATGGAATGAACATATTATCTACTATAGAACAATCCCAGAAGCCAACCAATACTGATACTCCATAGAGAAGTCTCATAAAATTTGCAAAACTGAAAATGTGCTCCATTCCAGCTTTGTCAAATCTGTCTTGTGGCCATTTTATCCATCTAGGTCATCTATTTATTAAGTCTTACTTATAAAAATATTTAATGAAGTAGGTCACTGAGGTGGAGTACTTTGCTTTAATTAAAGTAAAATTTCTATTATACCCTGATTTTCACATTGGTTCTATTGTAATACCATAGGCATAAATAAAAAGTACAGAAAATATTTGTAAACATATTTCCCAGAAAAATTTGTATTAAAACAATAACAAAATCATCATAAAACTCTAGTAAATGTTTAAAAAGACACTAAAATGAAACTATAAAATAATATCTGATATCCTGTGAGCAAATTTATCTGTCCCACATGGACATCCCCTTAGCAATTTGGCTGAGATTGTTAACAGCTTTAATCTGTACCAACATTTCTTCCTCTGCATTCAAGATAAATATTCTATTTTTAAAAACTTTACTCCATAGTTTGAACTTAGTAGCTCTGCCTGGTAAGACCTGTATAGTTGTTAGAATAGTCCAGGCTGAGGAGATAATAAGATCAAATTTGGGAGTTGAAATGTTTGATCCTTGCTTATCGTTGGAGCTCAGCCTAAAATCTGCTGGAACATGTGGTTGTCTAGCAACCAACTAATGTCCTATAATGATCTACAAATTGATGCCTGTGCTGAATGAATGTTCTAGTCCAAACCCAAAGCTTTATATAGTTAATTAAAAGCTAATGTCCTCATTAGTAGCTGTTGGGGAGGCTCAACAAGTGCAGTCTGCATGTGCTAAGTGTTGAATATTTATTAGACATGATGTTAAATACAAAGTAGGAGGAACCGGACCATCTATCTGTTGACAACTATATGAATAAAACAGTGGTTTGGAACTGCCCAATCCATAAGTAAGTTCAGGACAGCTGATGCCTGCCATATCATTCACCTGAACTGCCTAAATCTACATTGCATCTTCCCAGTTCATGCATTTTTCTCTTTACTTGAGAAGAATCTCTGTTATTACCAAGTCCAGACTACTCCCAGTCCAGTAGGTAGAGCCCAGACTGCTTATTCTATTCTGTCAATTACCTTAGTTCATCATAAAGTTCGCAGGAAAAAAATGAACCTTTGATATCTATCAGACCCCTTTGTGACACTAAAGTAAGAGTAAGCTTAAAACACAGTAAAGGTTGAGAAAATTATCTTTGCTTTAATTTCTGCTCATACAACTACTCGCATACAGGGGTCATCCTGCCATCCTCCTTTGTTTTGTTTTTGTTTTTTTAAACTCTTTTTTAAAGATATGGCTATTTTGATAAAATCCTCTAAATATCTGTAACTAAAACAGATAAGTGATTGGTAAATTATTCAGTTGACATACTGACCATCTATTATGAATTTAGGAATTTGCTAGACAATGTGGGTAATAAAAGAGAAGTATTCCAAGCAATTCTTTTCCTTCATAACCAAGGAATCCAGTTTCTTCTTAGGTGTCACAAACACAGAAACTTTTTTTAAATGAAGTAGGATTCCCGGTTATGTTTCTTTTCTAACCAGTTTCCATAATAAGCCACACCTTTCACAGCATTCACACAGAACATGGTTCTATAATCAGCTCCGTAATAGCCTTATTTAATTCTGTCTGCTCTCATATGGTTTCTTAAGGTTAAGAGCAGTATCTTCTTGTTTGTGCCATGTGGACCTAGACTGAGTGAACATACTGCCCAGAACATAGTAGGTACTCAATGAATATTTAAGAATAAATAAATGAAGCTTTGACACTGTCTCTTCCAGTCACCAGGTCTATTAACATATGTCTGTGATGCCTCTAGACAAACTTAAGGACATCTCTTTGGCCACTAAGTAAAGATATTAATGGCCTAGGCTGATGTCAAAATTCTGCCTTATTAGTAACCTCAACCAACCAACCAACCAACCAACTTAGATATCTAAAAAGCCCATCAGCAAGAACAAGTATCTTTTTGGTAGCTTTATATATTGGCATTGTCCAGTAGAACTTTCTGTGATGATGTATGTGGTCTGCACTGTCCAGTACATATGTAGCTATATGTAGCTAGTACGACTGAGAAACTAAATGTTGAATTTTATTTAATCGCAGTTAATGTAAGTTTAAATAGCCACATGTGGCTAGAAATTACCATATTGCACAGCACAGTTCTATATGTTTCAGAATATGAATGTATATTAAACACCTCCAGTTTGTTACCATAGTTGGTAACACAACCTGGTTTCCTGATTTGTGATGTTTGGTCTATATTCTAGTATGTTTCTTTGCTCAATGACACAGAAGTACACAAAGAGTAAATCGAAGCCTGGCTTTATTATGGGAAATTTTCATTCTGTAACCAGAATTTAACATTAAATGTACCATACCAATTTACTTTCTTTCCAAATAGCACCCTTAATTTGAGAGCAGCTTTTCAAAAAAAAAGGGGGAGGGGGGAGAAAAAAGAAAGAAATTTTCTATTTTTTTCTATATGACATTTTAAATTTCAGAAACATGATATGAAAAAAATGTGCATCATAATTTTAAGATAGAAAATTACTCAGGCTTCTGATGTAGAAAAACTGACAATTCCACTTTTGTCTATTGTTGTATCTAAAAATATGAATTGCAACAGTTACTAAATTCCTGAATAGAGGCATGTGTTCCTTTCTGAAAAACAATAAAGTTTTTAAACTATATGTGTTTCAAATATATGGGCTTTTTAAGTTTTAAATTGTTCATTTTATTAAATGTGTTTGATTTTTCAAACTCAGAATTTTGGGAAGCACTGATGTTATTCTCTGCCTTGCTCTTCAACCTTTTAAATCTCTCATTCTCTCCTTTTACACCTGACTCCTTCACTAAGTCCCTAAATTTCCTCCATTTACACAAGTATATTTTTACAATTAACTGCATAATTTAATAAGAGCTTTGTTCTTTACTTCTAAGTTGATAATTCTTTCTTTCTCAAAATAATAGCTGAGCACAATGGTGCACACGAGTATCCCTTGAGCCTAGGAGTTCCAGGTTAGCCTGGGCAACACAGTGAGACTTCATCTCAAAATAAATAAATGACTAATTTAACTGCTTTTTAATCCACATCATTGCCAATTAATTTTGTATTTTTGTCTCAGTTGCCTGCACATTTTTTTAAAAAGTCTACCTTAAAAAGTTCTTTTATAGCAAAGTATTATAGTGTAAAAATTTATAGTTTGTAAATTTAGAAAGAAAACAATTTATTTCACTAAAGTAATAATTTTCCAAGGCAAAGAAGATAATTTGTGTCTAGGCATGGCAGAGTTCAAGGCCAAGAGTATCTTATGGTTATCTTAACCGATTCCTTGGTCTAAATAAAAGTTACATCTGGCAATGAAGTTGTGCTCTCCTAGATAAAGGAAATCATAACAATAGTAATAAAATAATAACATATCCGCCATGTCCCAGGAACTCTGCTAGAAATATGACATACACTATGTCATTTAATCTTAATATCCCTTTCATTCTCTCCCCCTCCCTCACACAACACACACAATGCACACACTGCCAAAAGATGGAAAAACCCCAAATGTCCATCAACTGATGAAAGGGTAAATAAAATGAGGGTATGTCTATACACTGGAATATCATTTAACAATGAAGACGAGTTAAATTCCAATACTAATGAACGTTGAACACGTCATGTTGAGTGAAAGAAGCCAGTCACAAGAGACATTTTGGCAACTATAAATAAAGCTGCCATGGACATACATATATGAGTTTTATATGAATATGTTTTTATTTCTCTTGGGTATATACCTGGGAGTAAAATTTCTCAGTCATATGGTAACTCTATGTTTAACACTTTGAGGACCATTGAAACTGTTTTCCTAATGCACCATTTTACATTTCCACATGTACAAGGGTTCCCATTTCTCCATATCCAGCAGAATCTCTTCTTCCATCTTACACATCTTCCAGCTTAGTAAAGGGGCATTTCACACAAACATAAAACCCAGGAAATGTTTTCCAAAGGTTAATTTGTGTTGCTGTTGAATTTTCTAGAATGTAAAAGGGAAAGGGAAAGAAGAGTTCGTTGTAGCTGGTATTTGGGCTGTCTGCATCCTGGTCTCTTGGCTTGGAGAATACCAATGTCAGGTTCTTTCTCAGTTCCAGAAGATAACCAACTAGAAGTGCCTATTTCAACGAATTTCATGCATCTATCAATACATCATATGGTTTCCTTTTGTATAGAGAAGGACATTAGTTCCGGTTCCCAGGCTAAGCGTGATCACAACAACCAAGTGTAGAGTGCTTCACTCAGGGACTGGCACATAGAAAATGTTCAAAATGTACATAATTATTACACTCATTAGTATTTTTTACTAATACACAAAATACACCAAAAACTGTTGATCATTTACAATGCTGGAAGGTTGCATTTCTTTCATTATGTAACCAAAAGATGGCCTTCCTATTTAAATTTTCTGAAATTCTGAAATTTCAAACAATGATCTATATGTTTTCCTACAAAAACAAACCAGCAAAAATCTCCAAAAACTGTGATATTTTTTGTATATTCTAAGGCTATGTAATCTCTAAAACTTTGACTTGAATTTTTTTAATTTAGGTGATACAGCATATTCCATGGAGCCTAGCAATATGCTAAATACACATTAGGAACTTAAGAATTACTTACTCAATGAAGGAAAAAGGGAATGAACAAAAAAGGAATGGAAAGGAAAGGAAAAAGGAGGAAGAGATAAAGGAAAGTTAATCAGAATATTTAAAAATGCTCCTTGGATATAGAAGAGTAGGTATTCATTAGAGTATAAGAATATGTAGAAAGCCAGGATCTGCATAAATTAAGTACCTACAAAGTATGTTGTGTAATATCATAATATGTAAGGCTTTGTGAATATTTGCCTACTTATGACTAGAGATTACTGTAGCTGAGCTTAAGTAAACTGGTAGATAGATGTCTCAATGACTAGACAGAAACTTGGATTCTAAAAGAATGATGTATTGTTGTTTGATCTACTGGGAAAACTTACAGAAGACTGGGCACCAAAATTAAACAGATGAGTATAAGAAGGTTGTTAATGCCAAATGGATTTAAAAAGACAACGTTCTGAAAATTGAAGCCCCTGATATTTGGTTGAAAAATATTACTTTGCCAACTAAATTAAAATTCCCAGAGATTAATCTGAGAGGTTTCAACAGCCATCACCTTCAGTCTTCAGAAAGCACTCACCATTAAGTTTAGGCTGTGTAAAGAGAAAAATACATAAAGGCACAATGAATAAGGGGTTAAGAGACATGAGAGTAGAAGCTGGTTATCTTAAACACTGAAACTACAAAGCAGATACCATGTGATAATGGGTGTGGCAGAGAAAGCTTTTCCCAAAAATACCAGATGCCCATACCTTTTTAGCCAGTCTTCTCTTCTACCAACTTTCCTTCATCTAGAGTTGAGACTGGAAACAGTTTATCAGCCAATCTGTATTAGGTGTTATATTTACCCCCAAGTGTATTTGCATTCTATTTAGGGCTAGAACCTTCTGGCCAAAATAAATGATGTTCTATTGTCATTGGCAGTCAGACAAGGAGATATATTTTGGGTAGATGGGGGAAGAAGCATGAAGGAGACAGAGAGGACCTCAATAGTACCTCAGAGCATACACCATAGTTAGTTACCTCCACCATCACTTTCTAAGTAATTCATACACATCTGATTAGGAAGGGAAAAAAGATACATATTAAGCTTATATTAAAGCTATCAATTCATTGTATTTTGGAGACATGGCCTACTTTTAAAGGACTAAGGAAAATTTAGGAAGAATAGAGTACAGATATATAGTCCAGAAGAATACATGATGTAAATTAGTTTCTGGAGATAGGCATAGAAAACATAGAATTGAGTCCAAATGTGCCACAAAGTTTGTATAATTCATTTTCTCTTCTTCTTTGTTTTATTATCTATAGTGTTAAAACTGTTTTAAAAGGAAAGATCATGTTATTCATGCATATATAAAATGAAAATGGGCTCAGAATTTTAATGAAGGAACCAATATGAACAACCAGTTGCACAGAGAGCTCAATGTGTTCCACATTGTAGTTAGATAAGGAACGCGGAATTTACCAATGCAAAACTAGTAAAATTGACCTATATCCAGAGTGATAATCCACTTTATTTTACTGGATGCATTTCTGTGAACAGGAATTATTATCAAAGACAAGAGCTAGTTAGGGCACTATTAGGAAAAACTCAAACCATTTTTCCCCTGCTCTCATACCAACAAAACAATAGTCAACACAGAAGACTTCTATGACCCCAAAATATTAAGGGATTTCTCCCCACCATCAAGGGAGCAATCATCTCTGTAGCAGACACCAACTGGGTGTCCTCCAATTTAATTTTGACACTATCTACCTGGTGATAGTGTCAGATCCCACAGGTTGAGGGCCCAGTCCCCAAGATTGTCTCCTCTCCCCGGCTTCAGACACCAGGTGCAAGTCCAGACCTCCAGAACTTCTGACCAACCAGCTTCAAGTAGAGGTTCCCATGACTCCCAGTTTGGGTTTGATTAATTTGCTACAGTGGCTCACAGAACTCAAGGAAACACTTACAGTTTATTATAAAATATTTTACAAAGAGTACAGATGAAGAGATGTATGTGAGTAGGGGCATGGAGCTTTCATGCCCTCCCCAGCCATGCCACTCTACAGGAACCCCCATTTTTGTCAGCTATCCAGAAGCCCTCTAAACTCAGTCCTCTTGGAGTTTTATGGAAGCTTTAGGCATGATTGATTAAACCACTGGCCATTGGTGATCAACTTAACTTTTACCCCCCTGCCCTGAAGGAGGAGTTGCAGAAAGCCCCAACTCTCTAATCCTGCCTTGGTCTTTCTGGGTACCAGCCCCTATTCTGAGGCTGCTAGGGACTGCCAGCCACCAGTGAATCATTAGTATACAAAAAGACATCACTTTGAAGATTCTAAGGATGTTAGAAGTTTTATGTCAGGAAACAGGATTGAAGAAAAATATGTATTTCACAATACCACAGGCATCCACCAATTTTTTGTCCTTCACAGTTTTTCTTTATAAAATATTGGATGATCTCTTAGTCTCCTTCCAACTCTTATATTCCATTAGTTTCCACAATCAATAAAGGGAAAAGCAGAAAGAAGAAAAAAGGATTAGAGATACAATTAATTGAAAAGTCTGAAAAAACCTTACACACTGGTAATCTAGTCTTGTCACCAATAACCTTCCTTCTGTCTCACATTCCAGAATTGTGTGCTTATTATTAATAGATACCATACCAGTTTAAACAGAATGAGGGAAAAACATAAATCACAAAAGACTCTAAATTTATTATACCCGTGGATAAATGGCAAAGCCTTCATTGTACATTCACTGGATGCCAATGAAATACCATGATCCTTGGTTGAAGTAAAATTTGTTCTTGGTTAGACTGACAAGGGTAATTAATGCTTCTATAGAAAAACCCTGATCCCAGTTACTTTATGTCATATGAAAGAAAATTCCCCTTTCCACTCCTCCCTCATCTGTGGTTAATATTGAGTTATGAATCACACAATGACAGCCCTGCAGAGACAGGCAAGGAGGGGGCTGAGCTAACCATGGAACACAAAACACACAGCCAGGACTACAGGAAATAGCACATTTACCTTCCCAGAGCAGAGCTAAGCAGGACTTCCTTCATAGGTTATGGCTCAAGAGAAGGATACTCAGGGCTCTTCTCAGGCTACTAGTTATATTAGTATCTACGCTATTTAGTCAGGTATATGCTCTCTCCTCCATGCACACACAACAACTTTTTTCACTCTCTCATGGGGAAAAGTAATTTAGAAGCAAGCCATACCACTAGCACTATGGCTGAAAAGAACAATCGTATGGAGCACACACAGGAGTCACTTAAATTAGCATTTTTAAATTTATTAACCTGTATTGAACACTTTTTCTATGTCAGACACATTACATTCATTATCTTACTTAATCCACCCAACAAGGCCATGAGGTAGGCTCTGATATTATTCCATCTTGTAGGTGAAGATGAATTAAGTAATTGGCCTAAAGTCCCATAGTTAAAAATAGCAAAGTCAGGACTTGAACCTGGATCTGTTTGATACCAGACTCCACACTGTTAAGCATTGTGTACATAGCCTCAACTCAACAGTCCTCCCAACTGACCCCTAATTATACTCTCAGGTGGTAAAGACTGGTTCTGCTTCCCTCAGAAAGATGAAAGATCGATTTTTTAATACTTCCCCATGCTGAGCATGACCAGACCCTCTCTCCAGGCTGTGGTAAGTTTAGATCCAAAGGATATATGAGTGCAGGGAGAAAACAAAAGACTTCAAGACTGCATAGAAGAGGTGCTTCTGTACCTCTAGCTCACTGTTACTTTGTTTTTTCCTCAATGAGCCCTCCCTAATGAAGTGAGGGAAGCAGGATTTGCTTATTACCAAAGTTCGTTCTGGGCAGTAGGGTTTCCTTGAACATAATAAGTGAACATGATCTGATCTGAGAGTTCTTTTCAAGATCTCTCAACCCTCATCTATTAGAGTTCCATAAATCCCATTATTAGAATTTCTCTCTATAAAAATTATTTTCTCAATGACAAGTATTACCAGGAAATGAAATTAGATCAGAATTGTGAGAAAGACAAATCTCACTAATGTCATTTACTAATTGGTTAAGTTCCTGACCTCCTTTGAGCCCACTTCCTCACCTGTGAAAGGATAACCTGGTGCTCAGGAACAGTTGGTTGATGAAACTTCAAGTTTTCAATGCAAACTCACCCCAAATCACCACCGTTTTATTGTGATTTTATTCACAAAATAATCTTTCTCTTCAATAGACCTTGGAAAAATGGTTGTGCTGGAAACAAAAGGAAAGAAAGGAAAGAAAAGAAGAAAGGAAGGAAGGAAAGAAGGAAGAAAGGAAGGAAGGAAGGAAGGAAGGAAGGAAGGAAGGAAGGAAGGAAGGAAGGAAGGAAGGAAGAAAGAAAGAAAGAAAGAAAGAAAGAAAGAAAGAAAGAAAGAAAGAAAGAAAGAAAGGAAGGAAGGAGAAAGCAAAGGAAGGAAGGAAGGAAGGAAGGAAGGAAGGAAGGACGGAAGGATGGAAGGATGGAAGGAAGGAAGGAAGGAAGGGCCAAAAACTAAAATACTAAGCACTAAAAAGAGGGCAAGAAAAGGACCAAAGATACAGTTTCACTAAATCACAAAATCATCTCAAGATGGGAATCCTTTTCTTTAAAATCTGCATCACAGGTGGTAAAGACAGAAGTATGGGAAAGGACATTAATACAAAGGATTTGACAATGTGGAAGGACACTAAAGCAATACATTTATCACCTGGGCAAAAATCTTTTCTCTGATGGTGCAATATTGCCTTAAGGCTTTATATACATATTAAACTCAATGGACTTTCAGGAGCACACAGAGTCCTAGGGCAACATTATGTTTAAGTAGTCTTTACTGTATCTATAAACTGTACAAAATGGAGATATTGCATTCATATTTCGTTTGTTTCTCACTCACAGAAAACAACCCCTGCCCCATCAACCAACTAGAAGAAGAACATGGCTGTGAGTCAACAGACTAACCACTAGCTCATAAGATTGTTTAAGGCTAAACAAGGACTATAGGAACAGTTATGTACCATTGACCTTTCCACCCCTCCTTGTCACCAACACCGCTCCCACACACACATACACATGTCCAGTATTTTTTGTTTAACTTAACAAAGGAGTAGAAGATATAACCAAACTATTTGTACAATTGTATACCATTTACTTCTCTGTTAATTAAGGCTGGTGTCTTGCATTGTAGGACCCCCAGGGATTCCCCCAAGGCCCAACCTGTCACTAGCTCTTCATCACTTCTCTTCTACTGCTCCGTATCTTTTTTCCCTAATGCCCATACTGGAAATAAATTTAAGAATAATTATAATGGATGAGTCTATTTTGGTTGTGCTTCAAAGTCTATGGAACAAAGCCCATAGAGAAAGAACATTACTAGGATGATCCACATTTAACTGAGAGATCTGTGGACTCCCAATTGAGAAAACTAGGCTAAACATCACAATGAATATTTATTTAGAGCTCACAGGTATGTTAATGTGGGCTTTTGTTATTTTCCTCAGCAGTCACACTTCAGACAGATACAAAGGCATCTCTCTCTTTTTTTTTTTTTGGTGAGGAAAAAGATGCAGGAGTAGAAGTCAAAAAGACAAGAATTCTGCTCCAGAATCTGATACATCCTGTTTGAACCTCCTTTGAGTTCCTTTCTCTGAACAAGGTTTACCCTAATGCTTCAAAGCATTATGGTGAGAATCAAGAGAGATCATGTATAGAAAAGTACATTATAACCTAACTATTACGTGAATGTTAAACTATACATAAAGGCATTATATTATAAAATAAATACATTCTGGGACTTTAATGAATCAAGGTTAACATCACTATTGCAACTAATTCCTCCTACCTTATAAAATCTGCAACAGCATTAAGTAACAATAACAGAAGTAAGGACGAAATGAACGTTTAAATAAAGCTTTCACAATCTGTGTGGTCAACTATGCTCACTCACCAACAGTGTCTCACCACTGCCCATCAACCTCTCAGTATACATGACTCAAATTCATGCTTCAGCAAAAGCACAACAAATATGATTTTTCAGTATTGTTTGTTAACATCAGAAACTAATGTCAAATCCCCCTGCGTCAAACAGCTAAAGTATGATGGCAGAGAGGGTGTTCCAATGACAGGTATAATTAACACAAAATGCCAAAACTTTTTCCAAATTACTTTCTCCTGGCCTATCAATTTTTGTCCATCTCACAAGTGTGGCATAGTATAAGAGTACTTGGAGAACAGGGAATATCTCCTACCCACATCCAAATTTCCAAGGTGGGAAGGGTAAATATTCTATTATTGGAAACATGTTAAATCTATTGAAAGTAAATAAAACTATATAGGTTGTGTGTAAATGTATTTAAATGGGGGTATTTGAAATGTAAAATAAAAATAAAATAGATACATTAATTAAAAATTTTAAGAAAGCTAGTGAAAATAGAAAAAAATAAAATCCAAAATTTTAGTATGTTAATTTAACAACTGACAATAATGCTTTAATGACTCCATTTCTACCTCTCTGATATTTCTCATGCTGTCTATATACAATTGTTGATACTTGCCAACATCACTTCATTTTGCCTCACATGTGACATAGAGTCATCTTAAGGTATCTGGACATTTCACAATAATAACAATTTCTCTGATAACTAGAACCAATATATAGGCATGGATCATAAGTTATGTCTATAGTCTAAGAGTCTTCCCTCAGTTGTATTTGTTTGATTGAAGGTGGATAACTATTCTTAAATTCTCTCCCAGAAAAAAATTATATTTTTGAACTGAGAGACACAAATTACTTTAAGCCAAGCATTGATGCTGTGGAAAAATGTTCTCTTAATTGATGTCTCTAGAGTTTCTCCAGAATTTACTCTTCCCAAAGGCTAGTTTTTCAATTCTTCCTGGGAATCTATAAGATAGTCTAGTGTATGTCCAATGAGTTCCTTTTTAACTTGTTATTTGTGATTGACCTAGCCACTTGCAATCAAAATAATTTTAATATGGCAATTCTTACACAAGTTTCTTTTTCCTTTGCTCATTGTAGTAGACAGAATTCTAAAATGACCCGCAAGATGCTACTCCTTAATGTGCACAACCTATATAATTCCTTCCCCTTGAGTGGAGGAAGAACCTGTGAATATAAAGGAGTATCACCTCTATGATTAGGTTACTAATCGGTTGACTTCAAATTAATAAAAACGAAGATTGTTTGGGTGGGCCTAACTCAATTAGGTGAGCTCCTAAAGATGACTAGATCCTTCTTGAAGTTATAAAGATTTGGAGAACCATGTGACAAGGAACTGTGGGCAGCCCCTATAATCTGAGAGTGGTCCCTGGCTAGGAGCCAGCAGGAATGTGGGGACCTCAGTCCTAAACTATAAGAACAGAGTTCTGCCAACAACCACCTGAGCTTCATAGAAGACTCCAGACTCTAGGAAGGAAAGCAATTCAGTTAACATATTGGTTTATACCTCATGAGACCCTGAAAAAAGACCCAGCTAACCTGTGCCTACATTCTTGACTTATGAAAACTATGATAACAAACTTGTGTTGTTTTAAGCCACCCAGTTTGTGGAAGTTTGTTATGCAGTGATGAAAAATTGATAGAGTTATCTAACATTTTGTCTGAGATTACTTATGACTTCCCCCCCATCTTTGCCATTATTTGCAAATTGTCATAGCTCTTAGTGGTTATTTCACTGGAAAAAATCTCTTACTCCCAGCTCCCTACCTTCTTTCCCTTTCTCCCATTTCTCCTATCAACATCTCTGCCCAAACCTGGTTCAGCATTCCAGAAAGTTTGGACAAATAGGCAAGGACAGGAGAACCAACCAACTCTAGTTCAGAACCTCGGACAGCAGTTCTCCCCATACTGCCTAGTGATCGCTCCCTCCACACTTGTGCTCTCCACCGTGACTATCTTGTCAACGCACCCTTGACGACATGAATTCAATTATTTTGTCTGTCATTATTCCTGTTTTGGGCTCTATTTCCTGAGTACCTAGAGTCAGTAACCAGTGGAGGAATAAAAATTCTACACAGGTCGATGTTTGCTTCTGTCCCTCATTTATATCCCCTTTTTCCAGGAAGTTATCTATACTATTCCAGACTGCCTAATTCCTCTAACATACAAGGTTTTACAGTATTTGTATATGCTTCACACAGCTCATACAGATTACCTAACTCCCCTCTTCCTATCTAATGTTCTTTCTTTCTAACATGATTATGATTAACTCCTTAAGTGAAGGAATTATATTTTGTACATTAGTACAGCAGTAAGTATGGATCAGTACATTTGTATTGGTTGAAGAGGCCATGCAAAATATCACCAACTTTAGTCTCGGAGAAAAATACTTTAAAAATTGATGAGAATAGATTTTCACCCTCTGGTGCATACTACCCATATAAGAATCATCTACCCCTGAATGTGAGCAGAACCTGGGAATACAATAAAAATTAAAACACCAAACTGATTTTATGGCAAATTCATTTATTAAATTTTATCTTAGACCAGGTCTAAAAAGATGAAGCCTAGATTTGAGGAAACAAGGGGATGAAACTCATGGACAGTAACCAGTTCTATGCCCCAGCTTTCTCAAAATCAAAATGATATGAGAACTATGGAGACAAAGGTTTATATCAGAGACAACAAAGCTACCTGAGGACCCTTTCTGTTTCTCAGGGGACAAAGCTCCTGAGGACCCTCCTATATTAGAGTAGTGTGTTGGCCAGCAGTCAGCATGGGGAAAGGAACCAACAGATCAAAGTATCCAAAACAAGAGTCTCCAAAGATTTTATCTACTGCCATGTAGGAAGGGCCACGTAAGTGCCTAGAAATAACCGATGCTTCCATGTAGGGCAGTAATTATGCTTCTTGGCAAGGAGCATTATACAGACTCATTGCAAGGGTTCTGGGCACCAAAAGTCTTGCTTATGAATTTCCTTTATTTCAGATTGTGCAGCTTTTAAAAAAACGTCTAAACTTGCACTGCAGGAACTAGGGATTTTCTATTTCCATCAATTTAGGGGTTTTTGACGGGCAGTGGTGACCACACTCTACCATACATTTAAAGAAGTCAATTCTTTTGTGACTGTATAATCTTCTGGGCATTGACCAAAAGAAAATAAATAGAAAATTGTCTTTGAAAGAAAGTGATATATGTAAACATATAATAACAATAAAACATGAGAAAGTGACACAATAAAAATATGAACAAATTGTTTTGGTGGAACAGAGAAAAGGGAACTAACTCTCCCTGGGGAAAGTTTTAAGTTGGAAGATAAATGCCAGAACAAATTGGAAAGTCATGCAAACAGAAGTTAAAACATTTAGATCATTGTACAAATAAAACAAAACAGAAAACAAAAACTAAAAATTTCTGAACTGAGACATTTAATGTGGGGGAAGAACTCAGAGTTCACGAAAAAGACTTTCTGTGCCAAGTAACTCATGAAGAACACTGAGGGTAAAGAGTCATTGTTACTGAGTTTGGAGTCACTTGGCATTGCCTCTTTTTCCCCAGATCTTTTTCTATGTTTTATGCTCTATGGGATCAACTTTGAGTGGTGCTTTGTTTACATGTTAGCTTCGGATAGCATTGATCCAAGCAGACACCAACACAGAATTATAGAGGGAGCCACACTGAGTCAGCACTGGGAAGCAAGGACCAACAAAGGCACAACGGAAGTCATCATGCGCAGGAAGTATATGGGCATAGGTGTGTGGTGAAATATATCAACATGGCGCATCAATGCCTGGGGACAGTATGGACACAGAGAAGGTGGGTATATGCACAGAGAAGACAGAGGAAAAGGGACCAGTGTGAAAATGAATGGAAGAGAGACAAACTGAAGTGCAGATGCTAAGTTACAGAATACAGAAGGAGAAAGAGCAATAAACAGAATTCAAGAAGTAGATGTTAGCAGAGGCTCAAAAACAGAGAAAGAGGTAAAGGATACCAGGCAGAGATTAACAGATTACTCACAATGCCAGCTCAGTAGAGTAGAACTTCACTGTTTGCCCTTGAGTTTCACAAGACTGTCCATTCAGTATATTCTACGGAATGCCATGCCCTAGAAATATTTTTTCAGGCAAAGAAAAAACTGCTATCTTTCCTTCTACCTCACCTTTCCAATGTGAGGCTTCAGCAATACTCCTCTGTATCTTGAAAGTATATACATAATAAGTAACCTATTATGATCATTCCAATATATTTTAAGAATTTCATGATTTTCTGACAAGGAAATTGAGAATTGTAGAGGAAAATACTTAGCCAATTATTTAAAGGCAACAAGCCAAATGGTAAGACAGGCACATTAATTATACTCCTGTGATCAAGCAATGATCCCTATTAAAATAGCCAAGAGCTGGGCAGGCAGTATCCGTGGCTACATTTAGCTAATAGCCCATTTCTACTTTACATTTCCAGCCCAGTCTCTAAAGCCAACAAGCAATGTAACAGTAGCAGCAGCAGGACTCCTGAAAGCTGCCACAGCATACTGCCGTGGTCAAACCTAAGAGTCCTTTCTGGTCTTTGAAGACCTGCCACCAGGGAGGTGGAGACCAAGCAGCATGCCTTCTTGCTAACAAGAAGAAACTTACTCCAGTATAAAGAGAGAGGGACAACAGAAAAATAACATTTTCCCCTTCTTATTGCGATTTCTGTAGTCACCTCCTCTCCCAAGCCCTTATTGGGAAAGTGTGTCTGCTTTCTCCAAATATTATAAAGTCATAGTCTTCCAGTTATATGAACCTATCTACAAGGGCAGTTTGGCCTCAGATCCTATGTACAGTGAAAGCTAATCAAATAGAAAAGAAAAATACGCCCATTGACATAAAGAAAAAAATGACATTCCTTCATTTGGTCATTAGATTTATGATAACATATATGCTAATTCTTCCAGATGAGTGGTTTTACTCTGGGCGAGTAAAACAGACCCAAGAGATCTCTGAAAAAAATCACATCCCATGGTGAAACTAAAGCTTACAGCCAAACAAAACCTTAATCTCAAGGAGGTAGGAAGAGAGGCATACATAAGAGAGGAAGCAACAGGAAAAAGAAAGTAGGGTCCATCCTAGGATACTTCCTGGGTACAAGAGGGGGATTCAGGGCCTTCCTGCAGAGCTCATCGTCCTCATCCACCTGAGCAGAGGGAGATCTAAGAGCAAGGCTATGTGGCACCACATCCCTGACTAGTAATTTTCTAGACATTGCTGAAGTTCTTACAATGGTCAAAACATCACAACTTTACTAGGCAACCCATTTCAGTGCTGGACATCTTCAGATACCAGGAAAGATGATCACAAGACCTGATTCAGGAAGTTCTACCTTCTCTCTGTCACTCCGCTAATCTTTCTGCCGCAGCAGACCTCACCTGTACTTTATATTCTTCTTCCTTTGGCCCAAGCCCTTTGTATTATTCTTGGTTTCACTTTTTTAAGTGCACTCCTGCTGGACTTTTGCTGTCCTTGACTCTTTTTCCAGGTGCCTGACATTCTTTTTATATTCATTTTTGATGCTCTTCTTGCTATCTTCAGTGTGGTTCTATTAAAAAACTGAGTTTTTGGGTTCTCCCTGTGCAGCCACTTTAGTTTCCAACTAGATCCCTATTTTCCTTCTTTTCTAATTGTGAATTGCATTTGGAATTATATTTATTTTTCAAATGTTCCAACTTTTTGAGCTACAGAATAGCATTTTATTAGAGTGTTTATTGTGGAAGCAAGGATAACATTATATCACAGTGAAAAGATACACTATAGATCCTGAGGTGCACAGAGGGAGTGGATTGATGGCCAAATGAGTACTACAATAGACATCCCCTTCTAGGTACCCCTTCAGGAGAGTTATTGCATAAAACAGGAGAACAACGGCACCACATGAGAAGCGGATGCGGAGCTGGGCCCACTCACTGGCTAAGTGGTTTGTTTCTGCTGACCAGGCTTTCAAGATGAGTGATTCTAATTATTGCTCAACAAAAATGACAAATCTCAATGAGTCACGGATATCTGGGTGGCTTTAGAGTACTTAAAATCACAGATGTCAAATTCACAAATGTTAAAAACCAACAGCAGGGATGAAAACACAAATGTTTATGGGAGCCAGGCAGGAAATGAGTAACTCAAGATGGATGCAAGACAATAGAGAGTTGTGAAGACTACATTTAATTGGGACGAGATAATTATCACTAGCAGAGCAAACATTGATATAGCACCTATTTTGTACCAGGCCTGGTTTGAGGAGATTTAGAGATATTTATTTATTTAATCCACACAAAAAAAGTATGACACAGTTCCCTTATTATCCTCTAATTTAAAAGTAGAAAAACTGAAACACAATGAATTCAAACTATGAGCATATCCCTCATATAAATGAGGCATCTACTACTCAAGTCCAACTAACTGTTGCCATTAAGATCAGGGATCCAATGTTGTCAAATCTTCTGATTTTACAGAGAAGCTAGGAATTCAAATTTGTGTTTTAAATCTTAGTTTAAGATTATGACTTGTAATCTTTAAATACATTAGCCATATGTAGTCAAACATTTCCTATACTAAGCCCAGGACACTAGTTTGTGTTTCTGGTATACAGTTCACTTTTATAGGGATCTTCCACAAGAATATCTTTGCAGTTAACACTTTCTGCATATCCTTTCTGGAAAACTCAGGAATAACAAGATAAAGGGTTCCTTAGGGATAAAAAAACAAATTAATGGAATTTCTGGCCCATAAGTCCTTTGAGTAGATGCACACACCCCACTGTTGCTATATGTGACCACAGTTTCTGAATTCCAGAATGGCAGAAAAAAACTATGTGTAGAGCAGGTAAAAGTAAATCAATAGATTAAAAGCATCCTCTACAACTAAGCTTTTCAAATTCCTTTCTGAATCACCTACAACCCAAGTCATTACAACCATCTCTACCTTCTTTCCCTCCTCTGATCAACTCCCAAATAAGTGGTGCTGAAGCCACAGAACTGCATTTGAAGGTACCTACAGTTCCAGTCCACTCAATTACCACACACCAAAAAACTCTCCAACTATCCCAGGATTACAGTTACACTCCAAAAACCCCTTCTGGATATCTCCACATTTCCAGAGAAGTGATTATTCCTCTTAGAAAGAGCATACAATGCAAGCACAGAAAAGGTCATAGAGTTCAGATCCTTTCTTTTAAGGTTAAGATAATTAAGGCTTAGTAAGATAAAGCAATTTGTGGAAGGGTTTATTCTACCAAGCAATCTGTGAGCCTCATTCCAGTGTTCTATCAGTTGACTAGTTGGTTTACTATTTTGGACACTTCAAAGAGAATTTTAGTGTACCACAAAGGCAAATAAATGCAAAATCCAGGTAGTTTTTAGTTTATTGACTCAATGCTTTTCTCCAATAGTGATTTCCTCCTTTTTTTTTTCTCCTGACTAACCACTACAGATTATTCAAAGACAAACCGCTGCTCCTTCCATGAAGCCTTGCAAGACACTCTTTCTTCACATTATGTTCAACTGAGATGTATTTCCTTTGTGCATTCTACACCTACTTTTATCATCTGTCTCATCATACTGTACTACAATGACCCTCTAGCTGTTGGCTCTGGTCCCCTCAACTCCTGCCTTTTAAAGACAATGAATGGACCTTCTTATTGTAACCTAGGGCCCAGCAAGTTACTGACAGATACATAGCAAGCTGTCATAAAAAAAAAAAAAAAGTTAGTTTAATGAATAAATGAGTACATCACTCTCTGTCCTATTTGGAAGACAGAAGAGACAGCTGATATCTCTAACAAGATGCAGAATATCTGAGACTGAACACTGCCACATAGGAAAGAAAGGTAAAAGTAATCAATAGATTAAAGAAGGTCACTTCCTAAGTGACCTTATTCTTTGAGGGTTGTAGAAAGTGACTCTCTGTTCCCAGACAATTTCTTTCTATGATGATAGACTCTCAATGGAAGTGCAATTGTTTTACCAAGAGTGGCTCATCAAACATCTGCAATACTCATTGTTTTTTATAGATAATCTCTTTTGTTTGGAGGTGAACTCTGGTACAAGAGGCGTAAGAGGAAAGAGAGAAAAAAAGAATTTCCTGGGTTTGACCCTTGTATAGGGTAGGCCCTTGTACTGGGCTTACTTGCCTGCTAAGAATTAGTTATTCTGACAGGGGGTCAGAAACTTGTAATATGTTTGACCAATAGTGTTTTGAGGCATTTTGTGCATGCTTTATTTTCTTATTTCTCTTTTGTTTTTCTCTAGGTTCTTTAGCAAAGTTTACTTTCTAAACTTCACCTGGTTTCAGCTTTATAAAGGGCAAAGAGAATAATTTCCCTAATACTTGTGTCATAAAGAAAGGGAGAGCAGCAGCACCAAAAGAAATAAAAATAAAAGAACCTCAAGGCCTGTATACCTATCCTTTGAAAACCAAGAAAAGACAGGTTAAAGAATATAGAAACAAGATGTATCACATACCTCCTCAATATGTTTTGTATTTGGTACTTTCTTTAAGTCTTCATGCTCACAACCTCAATTCAGAACCTTATCTTTTCCAATTTGAGTCATTTCATTATCTCCTCACTGGTCTCCCAGACTCCACGTCTCACCTGCATTTTCTAATCCATTCACCATGCTTTGGAATGATCTCGCTGAAAAATTATTTTACCGCTGACCAAGTTAAGCTTCAGCAGCATTGTCTTACTTAAAATACTTAATGTTAAAACAGCAACTCAAACACTATCAAAACAATCTTTTAACATTTTCTATGAGGCCAATATTACCCTGATATCAAAATCAGGCAAATATATCACAAGAAATGAAAGCACAGATCAATATCCCTTATAAATATAGATGCAAACATCACCTGTAACAAAATATTACTAGCCAACTGAGTCCAACAACATGTAAACAGGATTATACACCACAATATGGGTTTACCCCAGAAGAAAGGTTGCTTCCACATATAAAAAGCAATCAATACAGCACATGAATCAAATAATGGACAAAAACCATAAAGGCAAAGAGAATAATTTCCCTAATACTTGTGTCATAAAGAAAGGGAGAGCAGCAGCACCAAAAGAAATAAAAATAAAAGAACCTCAAGGACCTATATATCTATCCTTTGAAAGCCAAGAAAAGACAGGTTAAAGAAGATAGGAATAAGATGTGTCATATACCTCCTCAATATGTTTTGTACTTAGTACTTTCTTTAAGTCTTCACGCACAGTAGAGCATGTCTATTATCTCAATAGACAACAAAAAAGCATGTGTCAAAGTTCAACAACTTTGCATAATAAAAACACTTAAACTAGGAATAGAAGAGAACTTTAACTTGATAAAGGACACCTATGAAACACTCACAGCTAATATCATACCTGATGGTGAAAGACTGAATGTCTTACTCTAATATAAGGAAGACAGGGTTACGCACTCTTGCTACTCCTATTCAACATTGTATTGGAGATTTTAGCTAGGGAAACTAGGCATGAAAAGGAAGAGGCATCCAGATTGGAAAGAAAGAAGTTAAACCATGTTTTTAGATGACATGTTCTTATATATAGAACATTCTAAGGAATCCATCAAAAACTATATAAGATAAATATGTAAAAATTAAGTGTATATTCATACACTAGCAATGAGAAATCTGAAAAGAAATAAGAGAACCAGTTTTGAAATGGCATCAAAAAATAAAATACTTGGGAATAAATTTAACAAAAGAAGTACAGGACTTCTACACTGAAAACTACACAACATTGTGAAAAAAATTAAAGAAAAACTAAATATATGTGTAGATAGCCAATGGATCAAAAGACTTGATATTGTTAAAATGGCAATAAAGTTTCCAAACTGATCCACAGATTCAACATAATACCAATAAAAATTCAGCTGTCTTTTATGCATAAATTGACACATGGATCCTAAAATTCATATTGAAATGCAAGTAACAATTTTTAAAATGAACAATTAGAGGACTCACACTTCCAATTTCAAAACTTACTGTAAAGTTATAATAAACAAGACAATGTGCTATTGAAATAATGTGAGATATATAGATCAATGGAATTGAATTCAGATTTCATATTAGAAAGCCTTTAATTTATGGCCAAATGATTTTTTAATAAGGGTGCAAAGATCATTCAATAGCAGAAGAATAGCCTTCAACAAATAGTATTGGAACAACTGAATATCTAATTACAAAAGAATGAAGTTGAAACCCTACCTCGTTCCATCTACAAAATCAATTCAAAATGAGTGAAAGACCTAAATGTAAAATCTAAAACTACTCAGAAGAAAACATAGGAGTAACTCTTTGTGACCTTGGGTTAGGCAATGATTTCATGGATATGACACTTAAAGTACAAATGGTAAAAGAAAAAACAGATAAATTGGACTTCATCAGAATTTAAGTCTTTTCTGTTTCAAAGGACACCCTCAAGAAAGCAAAAGATCAACTCATGAAATGGGAGAAAATATTTGTAAATTCATACATCTGATAAGGGACTTGCATCCAGAATAAGTAATTATTCTACAACTCTGGAATTAAAATGACATATAAGCCAGGCATGGTGGCTCACGCCTGTAATCCCAGCACTTTGGGAGGTCAAGGTGGACAGAACGCGTGAGCTCAGGAATTTAAGAGCATCCTGGGCAATATAGAAAAACCCCATCTCTATAAAAAATACAAAATTAACTGGGTATGTGGTGGCTCACACCTGTAGTCCCAGCTACTTGGTAGACTGAGGTGGGAGGATTGTCTGAGCTCAGGGAGGTCAAGGCTGCAGTGAGCCATGATCACATCACTGCACTCCAGCCACTGCAGCCTGCGTGACAGAGTGAGACTTTGCCTCAAAAAAAAAAAAAAAAAAAAAAAAAAAAAGACATATAACTCCATTAAAAATTTTGTTATGGACCAAATTGTGTACCCCCCAATTTTATATTCGGAAGCCTTAATGTCTTATGTCATTTTATTTGGAGATATGTAGCATAATTAGATAATTAAGGGTAAATGATCTCACAAGGGTGGAGTCCTAATCCAATATGGTTTCCTTACAGGAAGAGTTTTGAGGTGCATGCACAGAGGCTAAATGAGGGCCCGTGGTGACACACAGTTATCCACAAGCCAAAGAGAAAGGTCTCAGGAGAAACAAAACCTGCCAACACCTCAATCTTGGACTTCCAGCATCCAGAACAGTGAGAAGATAAATTTCTGTTATTTAAGCCACCCAGTCTGTGTTTTTTTATGATGTATCTCGCTGACTAACACAAATGAATTTGAATAAACATACAAATGACATACAAATGACCAATAAGTATGTAAAAATCTCAAGATCAGTAATCAGGGGAGCACAAATCACAACCACAATAAAATACCACTTCACACTCACTGGGATGGTTGAAATAAAAAATAGACACTAACGTGTGTTTCTAAAAATATGGAGAAATTGGAACCCTCATGTATTGCTGGTGGAAACATAAAATAGTGCAGCCTCTTTGAAAACCAGTGTGGCAGTTCCTCAAAAATTAAACATAAAGTTATCCATAAAACCTAGTAATTCCTCTTCTAGCTATATACCCAAAAGAAATATAAACATAGGCTCACACAAAACTTGTACACAGATGTTCATAATAGCAGAATTCATAATAACCAAAAAGCCAAACTCAAATATCCAGCAATTGATAAAATTTAAAAGATGTAGTACATCCATAAAATGTAATATTATTCAGCCATAAAAGAAATGAAGTGCTGATACATGCTACAACATGGATGAACCTTGAAAACATTATGTTGAGTAAAAGAAGCTAGTCACAAAATCTCATATATTGTGAAATTCCATTTACATAAAACATAGTGAATATGTTCCATACAGATAGAAGTAGATTGGTGATGGCTAGGGGATGGGGAGGGGGTAAATGATTGGCAACTATTAATGGGTACAGAGTGTTTTGGGGGGGAATAATAAAAATATTCTGAAATCACATTATGGTGACCATTGCATAACTCTGTGAGTACAGTAAAAACCACTGAATGAGCACTGAAGATTAATTATTAATAAATCGCAATTTACTTTTAAAAGATGAAGCATCTCCCTTTTGCATGCAGAGTTAAGTCCAGGCTTCTTACTTGGATCTCTTCCTCACCACTTCGATATTCTCATCTATTTTCTTTTAATAGAAGGTACTCCTTTTCTTATCTTCCTGGAAGTTCATGCTCGTTCTTTCATACCAAGCTCAGGGGTCAATTCCTGTCGACTTCCCCAATCAGCACTTTTGATTATTCTCCAATTTGTGCGCCTGGTGTATATTTCACATATTTCTGAGCACTTACGTTATTTCTAAGAATACTAGGAAATGTTACCCGTGGTAGTAAAACAAATATTGGGATTAAAAAAAGTGTATTTGAAGTCCACCATTTAAAAACTAATGACGTGTTTAAAACGAAATGAAATGCCACAGTGTTTGGCATTTATTGATGGTGGCTACAGATGATCATTTCATGATACAATGGTACCTTACCTCCATAATAAGAACAGGGAGAATGAGCTTTAATGGAGGGATTGGACACAAATTTGTCAGAGACTACTTGATTTTATGAAAACATCATACACTCCATGGAGAAAGTGCATATGCCACTGAGCAGAGAGAACTGTGTATATGCTGAAAGAAGTGCTGGAAAGCTAGGACACAAAACACTGGCAAATGACATGTATTTTCAAAAGATTTGTTCCATCACTCTCTTTTGGTTCCTGCAGATGCTGATGGAACAACTCCTGATCACATGTTGCTCTGCCATAACCTTAAGTTCAAATAAATGGGTATTTCTATGCTTCCATATCATACAAAATTTAATGCACTTCTTTAGTGTTGCATTAAGCTTGCTGCATCTTTCAGGAAAAGAATGTACACTACATACATTTTTGACATGACAGCTGATAATGTAAAACTCATTGCTTTTGTGTCACTGCATTTTTATATTTATATGTCATTTTTTCCCAATTTTAGGTAAATGATGACGGATAACATATTAACACATATTTCAACTGACTTAAATGAAAATCTTTCAAGATATAAATAATAAAGTCTTCATGAGTGGTTGGGTATATGGAAAATAAGGTTTTGATTAATATAGGAGAAATCAAAATTAAGAATAGTAATGACCTTAATTTTTCTTGTTTTTATTTTAAAATAAGAATTTGATAATTGTTTTTTATACCAACTATTAAAAAGAATGGATATAAGGAAACTCAATTACTCCTTCTCTTCACAAGTCATTTCGGCAGTGGGAATATAACTAAGCCATGACAGGGACATTGTGAATTCTGTATACTAGGCCCAAAGGCAGGTACAATTTATAAGGTCTGATAATGTCAAGGTAAGCACTATGATGATAACACATTTATATTGAACTTGCAAGTTAAGAAGTCATTTTCACATACATTACCTCATTTCATTCTCATAACATTCTCTGGAGTAATGAAGTGAGGTTTTATCCCCACTCTACAGGTGAAAAAGCTAAAACCAGAGAGATTAGATAAATTTTACAAGATTAAAAACTCACTCACAGAACCGGAACTCAAGTTTCCTCACTCTTTCCTTGGAGCTTTTTTTAGTTTTTCTTTTCCATTGTTAAGCTGCAGAACTGTGTAAAATGGAAGGGACGCCAAACTGCTCAGAACATTAGGATTGAAAAACAAAACCTAGAGATTACATTCAGGTACAGGATATAGAGTCCCTGTGATTCATTAGGCTCTGTGCTGGGTGCTAGGAAAACCACAAAAATATGCTTTTAGATTTTCTTATACAACTTAATATGTGTTATGACAGAAGTAAGGAGGCCGTGGACTCAATGACAAGTGGCATTAACATATACAGAATATTCAAAGAGTAGTTAAGAAACAAAAGATAAGCCAATGAAATATGTGTAGAAAGACTATTTTTGTGCAAGACAGAGAGAGATAAAGTACCTTACACCTAACCCCTTTGTGGAAGGACAGAATTTCCATTCCTGACCTACCACTACAAAAAGAACTGTAAAATTTAAACTCTATTGACGTTCTACCTACTAACAACGTATGACTTTGTTTTTCATGGTCTACTATTAAACTTGCTTCTTTTTAATTCGAACTCTGCTTTCTTGGACTTTTGAGTTTTATAATATTGCTACACTTTCTATGACATATTAGAAGCTATTATTTATTTAAATTTACCATTTTAAGTTTAAAAGATACTGTCTTAGTCTGCAAGGGTTGTCATAACAAAATACCACAGACAGGATGGCTTAAACAACAGAAATTTATTTTCTCATAGTTCTGGAGGCTAGAAGTCCATGGTCAAGAGTCCAGCAAATTCAGCGGCTGGTGGTGGTGCTTTTCCTGGTTTGAAAAAGCTAGGTAGCTTTTCTCTTTGTCCTCACATGGTCTTTCCTTGGTTCATGCATTGAGGGAGAGAGGGAGGGATGACAGAGTGCATGGGAGAGCACACTCTGGTGTCTCCTCTTATAAGGATACTAATCCTGTCAGATCAAGGCCCCACCCTTATAACCTCTTTTAACCTTAATTATTTCCTTAGAGGCCCCATCTCCAAATACAGCCACCCTGGGAGTTAGGGCTTCAAGACATGGATTTTGGTGGGACACAAACATTCAGCTCATAACACACATTTCCTCTTAAAATATTAAATCTTGGAGAGAAAGTATATGTACATCTACTTCTGTTCTTCAAATTTTAAAGCCTTTTATCTTATTTCAGATTTATCATCTTTCCAAGTAGAAGTCCCAAGATTTATCATCATCCCAAGTCCTTTTCATCAATTCAGCATCCCATCTCTAGACTTAGAGTTTTTTAAAGTCAACTTCATTAAGATACAATTTGCATATAATAAAATGCATCTATTTTAAGTGTCTAGTCATGAATGTCATCAAATACAACAACCACCACAATCAAGAAATAGAACACTTCTATGACCCAGAAAATTCCTTGTGCCCTTTAATGTGAATTACCACACTCATGGTACCAGAGAGCCATTGATCTGCTTTCGCTATGAATGAGATATGCCTACTCTAAGTTATCCCACAAATGAAATAATACAGTATGTGCTTTTCTACCCAACCTCTTTCATGAAATGTTTTTGAGATTGACCCACATTGGTGTGTACATCAGTAGCTCCATCCATTTCGTTACTGCATAGTAGTGTTCCATTGTTTGTGTGCATATGTGTACCATTAACTTATCTATTGACATCTTCATAAATGTTGAATTGTTTCCAGCTTTGTGCCATTACAAATAAGGCTACTCTGTGTATAAATCTGTGCGAATGTTTGTATATAAATCTTTGTGTGGACATATGTTTTCATTCTCTTGGGTAAACATCTAGGAGTAGAATTGCTAAGTTGCATTGTAAATGTATCCACAAATTTATAAGAAACTAGCACATTGTTTTTGCAAGTTGGTTGTAGCATTTTATATTCCCACTAACATCAATTTGAGTTCCAATTGCTACATTCCCCACAGCACTTGTTACTGCCACTCTTAAAATTTTTGGCCATGCTAATGTATGTGTAGTGGTTTCAATTTGCGTTTCCTGATGGCAAATGATATTAAACATTTCACATGTTTAAAGATTCACATATCTTCTTCTGTGAAATATCTGTGGAACTCATTCTTAATATATATTATGCACATTTAATTTATGTAAATATTTTCTGCCACTCTGTGGCTTGACTCTAATTTTTTATTAAAAGCAGGAATTTTTAATTTTGGTTATGTCCAATTATCACTCTTTTGGTTCATGCTGTCATGCCCTAAGAAGTCTTTGTACACTGTCATGTCATGAAGATTTTCTTTTATATTTTAGTAGTGTTACAGATTTATGTGTTCTAGAAGTTTTATGGGTTTGTCTTTATATTTAGATCCCTGATCAATTTGTATTATTTTTTGTATATTGTCTGAGGTGAGAATCAATTTTATTTCCAAATGAATATCCAGTTTTTCCAGCACAATCTGTTTAGAAGTGTCCTTTCTTCAAGTGAACTGCTTCACCATCTTTGTGGAAAATCTATTGAGCATATATATGTGAGTCTATTTCTAGTCTTCTAATCTGTATATTTAGCTGCACACAATACCACACAGTGTTAATTACTGTTGCTTGATCTTAAGTTTTTTATTGAAATCAAAAAGGAAAGCCCTGTCACTGTGTCTCTTTTTTTTAAGACTTTTTCCCAGTTTAATTAGGGTTTTTAAAAAACCATGTCTACATGTTGAATTTTTTCAGATTATTTTTCTGTAACTATTATAAAAATGTGTTTTTCTAATTTATTTAGTTTATAGGGTGAATTACATTGATGGATTTTTCAAATGCTAAACAAATTTGCATTCCTGAGATAAACTCTCTCTGGTCATCAAGTATATTATACTTGCATATGTGACATTTTCTGCATCTGCAATCATGAGAAATATTGTCATGTAATTATTTTCTTATAATATGATGATGGTGTCAGAAAAGTGTTCTCTATTTTCTGAATTTTATTTTGGAATTGGCATTATTTCTTTCTTAAATTTTTGGTAGAATGTACCAGCAAATCCATTTGGATTTGTGTTTTCTGTATGGGAAGGTTTTTAACTATAAATTCAATTTATGTAAAAGACATATCTTGATTTAGTTCATTTATTCTTGAGTGAGTTTTCACAGCTTGTATCTTACATGGAATTTGTCTACTTCATCTAAAATGTAGAATTTTTGGCATAAATTTGTTCATATTATTCCCTTGTTATTGTTTTACTCTCTAAAGAATCCAAGTGATATTCCTTCACTCATTCTCAATACTGGTGGTTTTGCTTCAGTCTGACTCAAAGTTAATTAATTTTTTTTTTTTTTTTCAGATGGAGTCTCGCTCTGTCGCCCAGGCTGGAGTGCAGTGGCACAATCTGGGCTCACTGCAAGCTCTGTCTCCCAGGTTCACACCATTCTCCTGCCTCAGCCTCCCAAGTAGCTGGGACTACAGGAGCCCACCACCACGCCCGGCTAATTTTTTGTATTTTCAGTAGAGACAGGGTTTCACTATGTTAGCCAGGATGGTCTCGATCTCCTGACCTCATGATCTGCCTGCCTCAGCCTCCTAGAGTGCTGGGATTACCGTGTCTGGCCTCAAAGTTTATTAATTTTTAAATAGTTTCAAGGAATAAGCTTTTGGTCTCATTGATTTTCAACTGTCTTCCATTTTATTTATTTCTTTATCGTTTATTATTGTCTTCCTTCTGCTTGCTTTGGGCTTAATTTGTTCTCTTTTTTCTTGTACCTAAAGGTGGAGCTTTAGATGACTGATTTAAAACATTTCTTCTAATACAAATATTTCATACTCTAAGTACCTCAATAAATTCTCTTTACTTGCCTTTCACACATTTTTTCGTTCAGAGACAGTCTCTCTTTGTCACTCAGGCTGGAATGCAGTGGTGTTATCACTGCTCACTGCAATCTCCAACTCCTGGGCTCAAGCAGTCCTCCACCTCAACCTCCCAAGCTACTGGTGTACACCACCACTCCTGGCTAATTTTTTTTTTTTTTAGAGATGGGGTCTTGCTATGTTGCCCAGATTCTAGATCTCAAGTGATCCTCTTACCTTGGCCTTCCAAAGTTCTGGGATTAGAGGAGTCAGCCACCATGATCCACCCCATTCACACATTTCTATTTGCTGTTTTAATTTTTATTTCTTTAAAATTAGTTTCTAATTCGCCTTAAGGTTTATTGTATAACCCACAGATTATTTAGAAAACGATTGCTTAATTTCCAAGTATTTGAGAATTTTCTAGGTACCTTCCTGTTGTCGAATGTTATGGTCCAGAAATATGTCTTGTATAATGTGAAGCCTTTTAAATTTGTTCAGATTTGTTTTACGGCCTCAAATATGATTTATCTTGGCAAATGTTCCAGGTGCACATGAAAACATTGTGATTCTGCTACTGTTATTCCATAAATGTCATTTAGTTCAAATTGGTTGACAGTGTTGTCCTGGTCTTTCACATCCTTATTGATTTTCTGTCTACATGCTCTATCGTTGTGAATTTATACATTTCTTCTTTCAGTTCTATCAGTTTTCCCCTGAAGCATTTTGAAGCATGGTTGCTTATACATACACATTTAGAATCGTTTTTATGAATTAATTACTTTATTATTGTGGAGTGTCCATTTTTATCCCTGGTAATATTTCTTGTTCCAAAGTGCACTTTGTTTTTTATTAATACAGCCACTCCACCCTCTTTTCATTAGGGTTTCCATGGTATATATTTTTTCATCTTTTTACTTTTAACCTAATCATGGCTGTATATTTAAAGCAGATTCTTTGCATACAACCTATAATAGTGTCTTGCTTTTTTATTGGAGTTTTTAAACCATTTTCATTTAATGTAATTATTGATATGTTGTATTTGAATCTATAATCTTTCTGTTTTCCACTTGTTCCATCTACTCCTCCTTTCTTTATTCCTCTTTCATTGCCTTCTTTTGGATCAATTATGTATTCTTTTTATAGCATATTATCTCCTCTATTGACTTATCTTTTGACCAACCTGCAGAAATATGATGGACACCCAACCAAAAGTTGTTTCAGATGTCAAGACTAACAGTGGCACACAGACACCAAAAAGGTAAGAAAAGATTATTATTCATATTTAAGGCTATCTGCAGAGAGCAGGGAAGCTCCCCCAGAAAGTCTGAAAGTGGCATTAAAGAGCAGAGAAAGGAGATTAGCTTGGAGTTTTTGTGGTGGTTAGGTGGTGGTGTTGGGGTAATGGTTCCTGCACAGTGGGCAGGGCTTGTGTGGTTTGAACTTCGCAAAGTGCCAAAGGAAGGAGCACCTAGAATTTCTTATTAGCTTGCCCAAAGGTGGGCAGAAGAGGAAGATGAGGGAATGAGGCTTAAAATCTGTCAACAAATATTTTAAAATGGAGTTAGATGCTTTATTTCAGCTTAACTTCTCTGTTAACCTTTTGTGGTTGCTCTAAGATTTACATAACACTTCTTTTATTTATCATAATCTACTTTCAAATACTATGATAACATTTCATGTATAGAGTAAGAAACTTAAAACAATATAACTCCATTTCCTCTCCTCCAGACTTTATATTATTGCTGTCATTCAATTCATTTCTACATCATAGAAGCCTCAGAATACATTGTTACTATTTTTATTTAGACATTCATCTTTTAAAGTTCTTACAAACTAAGGAACATTTTCTTTTGTTTATTATCAGCTTTACAATTTCCAGGGCTCTTCTATTTTTGTACAGATTCAGCTTTCCATCTCGTATCATACTTTTTCTGTATAAAGAAATTTCTCTAATATTTCTTGGTGCACAGGTCTGCTGACAATAAATTTTCACTTTTTTTTTGTTTTTACTCTAAACATATTTTTATTTAACATTATTTTTTAAACATGTATTCTCTGGGGCCAGGCACAGTGACTAACGCCTGTAATCTCAACACTTTGAGAGGCCAAGGTAGGAGGAGCCTGGGCAACATGGCAAGACCCTGCCTCTACAAAAAATTTAAAAATTGGCCAGGCACAGTGGCACACACCTGTAGTCCCAGCTACTGATGTGGGTGAGGTGGGAGGATCGCCGCAGCCCAGTCTGCAGTGAGCTGTGATCATGCCACTGCATTCCAGCCTGGGCAACAGAGTGAAACCTCAACTCAAAAAAAAAAAATTTTTTTTCCCTCTGGACATAGAACTCTATTGATCAGTTTTTTCCTTTTGGTACTTCTATTATACCTCTCCATTGTCTTTTGGTTTGCATATTTGTTATGAGAAGTGTGTTGAAATTCTTGTCTTTGTTCCTCTGAATGCACTGTTAGTGGCTTCTCTGCCTGTCTTTAAGATTTCTCTTTATGTTTCATTCTCATTATTTTTACTGTGATGAGTCTAGGTGTAGGGGTGTGTGTGTGTGTGTGTGAGAGAGAGAGAGAGAGAGAGAGAGAGAGAAAGAAAGATTTGTTGTTGTATTTATCCTTATTGGTATTCACTGAGCCCCTTCATCTGTAATATATTGCGTTTCATTATTTTGGGAAAATTCTCAGCCATTATTATTTTCTCCTTCTTTACTCTTTCTCTCCTCTCTGTGGAAATCAGATCACATGAACATTAGACCATTTGATATTATCTAATTCTTGGATAATCTATTCTTTCTTTTCACATTTTTTTCTGTTTATGCTTCACTTCAGATAATTTTAGTTGTCCTATTTTTAAGTTTACCAGTTACTTTATCTTCTGTGTCAACTCTTTTGATAAACTTCTGTAATAAAGAATGTTGGGCCAGGAGCAGTGGCTCACACCTGTAATCCCAGCACCTTGGGAAGCTGAGGCAGGTGGATTGCTTGAGCCCAGGAGTGCAAGACCAGCCTGGGCAAAAGAAAAATTAATAATTAATCAGGCATGGTGGTACTTGCCTGTAGTCCCAGGTACTCGGGAGGCTGAGGTAGGAAGATCATCTGAGCCTGGGAGGCCAAGGCTGCAATGAGCCATGATCACATCACTGTACTCCAGTGTGAGTGACAGAGAGAGACCCCCATCTCGAAAACAAAAACAAAAACAACATACTCTATTTTTTTGATGTTTGATTGTTGACAACTTTTGAGCTTCATACCTTCCTTTTCCTTCTGCCCCACATCTGTGCAGGCTGAGAGGAAAGCACAAGCGCTCTTTCCTTCGGTGCTGATGGGAGGTTCATGTATAACACACAAAGCACAGCCCAAGGGCAGAAACCATCACGTTGCTCCTGCCACTTATCCAACATAAAATAAACTTATTGTTACAAAGTAAAAACTACTATAAAATAAAATCCATCAGGAAAACTTACTCACCATAAATCCTTCTCATTGTGTAAGTAATAAACATTTTATGCTCTCTTTGCATGTGCATCGTATCATCATCAGTCAGGACATCCAAACAAAATTTTGGATAGAGATCCATGGGCCTCTAATACTAATCCTTTTTATCTGATTTTTTTTTTTTTTATTTCAAGCATCTTATTTAACTCCTTTTAGTACTTTCTGTCTCTCTGCTGAAATTCCCCATCATGCATGTTGCTTACCTTTTCTACTATATCTTTTAATATATTAGTTATAGTTATTTAAGTTGCTATATAATAACAGAAACATCTGAGCCATCTCTGAGTCTGGTTCTGTTGATTGCCTTATGTATTGACAGTTGTGTTTATTTCATAATTTGAATGGCATCCATGACATGTAGGAGAAAAACAGACTGCGTAAATTAGTATTTAACCTGGAAATGGGCGTGTCTCTTTTTTGTCAGGCATTTAGTCTGGGGTTAATCAGGCACTGGGCTGAACTTTCAATTCTTTCTCATTGTTGGAGACACCTTCAGTAAAACACAGACTTCAAATTCCTCCAACAAAGAGTGATATTACTTAGTGCTTAATGTGGGATCTAAGGTGCTCAAGGGTTTTTCTCAGTGTTCCTGCTTCATATCAACTTTTGGTAGTCCCAGTTCACCTGAACAACACAGGGGTCTCTTTCAAAGCCCTTGCTTCAACCCCAGAATTAGAAACCTATTGCTCATTACTCAGTATTGGGCTTGTATTAAAGGCAGGATTTTTTTTCTCCATTATCAGAGTCCAGACTATGTCTTAGGCAGGCTTTGTTTGCCTGGGACTATGATGTCAAACTTTCTCTGCTATCTTCATGCAAACTCTAATTTGTATCTTTAAGAGTGTGTTCTATTGATCCCCCTGTGGTATCAGTGTAGAATCATGTGGCTAGGAAATTTTGTTCCTATGCCTCCTTCACAAGCAGTGTCTCTTTACCTGAGTCCAGGGTGAAAGAATTTTCTACCCTCCCCCAGAGCAGGCAGTCTTGTCATTTACACTCCCCACCAGAAACAGTGGATCTTTACCTGGTCCCTTGGAGAAGGGCAGTTTTCTGCTCCTCACCAAGCAGCCTTTGCTTCATAAAAGAGAAAGGTCCAGGCAAATGGGTGGGTTTTATACATAAAGGATCTCTCTCTGCTCACCTGCCTTGCTCCCAGTGTTTTCCATGAGAATCCAGTGCAGGCCCATGGGAAAGAGCTTGTAAATGTGTATAGACTTCTCTTGTATCTGTGGCTTTCAGTTAATCGAAATTATCATTCTAGCCCAGATTTGACCTTTAATTTTTTTTATTTCAGCATCTTTTTTCTAAATGGTGTGTATGTCCTTTTTTCACCCCCCAATTGTCTGTTTGATTACAGTGTGAGGGCAAGTCTGAAATCAGTTTCTCTGGCATGGCACAGACAGGTGTTTCTTCAATTTGCTATTAATTTTTAAATGTACATAGAGTAATGTGGCATTGACTGATTAATATGGTGAGATGGAACGTCCTTATTAAAAGTCATTCTTTTCTAGATTATACCCAGAACACTTTTGAAATCACTGCCAGATTTAGAAAATCATGAAAATTTCTTCAAGAAACTGTAGTTCGTATTTTACTTTTTAAAGCTAGAATTTATTTCAAATTCTTCACGAAATGGAATGATCCAAAAGGGGTTAAACTGTGACTTTCTTACAATGGGTAAGGAGAAAAAAAAAAAACTTCAAAAATCACTTGTAAAGTCTCCCTTTGAAGGATAAAGCATCTTTGACTCTCTGACAATGGCCACCTTCAGAACCATTGCTATGTTTTGAATGTTTTTCCTCTCCAAAACTCAGGTTGAAACTTAATCTTCAACATGGCAGTAGTGAGATGTAGGGCCTTTAAGAGATGACGAAGTGGTGTGAGGGCTCTGCCCTCATGAATGGATTAATCAGTTCATGGATTAATGGGTTAATGAATTAATGGGTTACCTTAGAGTGGGCTGGTAGCTTTATAAAACGTGGAAGATAGACCTGAGCTAGCATACTCAATCCTTTCACCATGTGATGCCCTATCCCACTTCAAGACTCTCCAGAGTTCCTCCCCGCAAGAAGGACCTCACCAAACGCAGCCACTCAACCTTGGACTTCTCAGCCTATATAACTATAAGAAACACATTTGTTTTCTTTACAAATTATTAGTTTCAGGTATTTTATTATAAGCAACAGCAAAAGGACTAAGACAACCATAGAGTCATTAAGAATAGCCTCACTGAGGACGGTTAAATAACCGTGCCATCAAGTGGAAAATTGATATAAAATCACTTAATTTGAAATATTTAGAAAGAAAAGCATTCTGATCCACTGGTAAGGAACAGAAAGGGAATTCCAGCACCAGGCAATCCCTGGAATATAACTTTAAGCTGAGTGCTAAGGCTGAAGCCTCAGACCCTCAAGCATGGGACTCCCTATTCTGAGCATTGGATAAGTATAGCCAGACAGCCTTCATCTGTGCCTCGATTTAGCAGCAAGAACCCACAATAGATATAAATTAACCGGACTCCAATTCTCTTTCCACAGGAGAATGCTACGCAAATCCCTCTGTGGGACTGTGTAACTAAATTATAACAGTAAGTCTTGTGATTTTTCAGGAAGTCTTGATTTGCTGCTAATAACAGAAGTAGAGGCTCCAGTGGTTAATTCAAAATATTAAAATTATATGGCCATATTTGTGTACCACAACTACAGCACATATCATATTACCTATAGACTTGAGTAGTTTTAATGAGGATGTCATAAGGAAAGAGTTTCTCTAGTGTATTTTTATCTACTTAAAAAAAAAATCACCTGACCGCAGTGGCTCATGCCTGTAATCCCAGCACTTTGGGAGACCAAGGCAGGATGATTGCTTAAAACCAGGAGTTTGAGACATGCCTGGGCAGCATGGCAAGTTAATACAAAAAAATTAGCTGGGCATGATGGTGCAGGCCTGTAGTCCCAGCTGTGGGAGGCTGAAGCAGGAGGACCTCTTAAGGTCAAGAGTTCGAGGCTGCAGTGAGCTAGGGTCATGCCATGGCAATCCAGCCTCAGTGACAGAGTTAGACCTTGCCTCAAAAAAAAAAAAAAAAAAAAATCATTCAGTTAACACACAAATTCTATACTATCTTTAGTAGTTCACTACAGAAAGTTATTAAGAGCTAGCTTTCTGAAATATCTAACTTTCTAAAGTAAAAAATATATATAATTACATGCAGTACAATGATGCTTATCATGGTATTCTATTTTTTAATTTCTGTGGTTATTTTAGCAATGGGTCTGTCTGTACTCCCCGCTCATTTTTTCTTTAAAAACGCTGCTAAAACTTAATGCTCAGATCCCTGTCAACTTTAGTGAGAAAAAGCTACCTAGCGTGGATAGATTTTCTCACATTTCACTTGTGTGTAAATGACTTCATTGAGCATCACAGTTTTTAAAAGATGAATGGAAAAAGGGATTCAATGATGTTTTGTATAATCTTAATTTGGCAAAAGAGTGTTGCAAAAATGGCACAGAACAGTAATACTGTTTTAAAATAAGGCTCTGATCAATAAAATTAGCATCAGTATATTAGATACTCAGAAGAAAAATGTAAATCAGATTTCCAGCATTTACCCTGTTTCAACTCTGTGCGTATTATTTTCAAATGTTTGTCTCCTGTCTCGATATCTTCCCTGAGTTTCAAATTTATATGTTCATATGCCTACTTGGTATGAGTACTTAGGTATCTAACAGAGACCCTGAATTTAACGTGTCCAAAATGAAACTCTCAGTTTCTACTCCTGCTCACACTAACTCAATTGGTTTCTCCAACAGTCTCCTCTATGGCCCCTACTTGCCCAAGCTAAAAATCTAAGAGTAATCTCTCAACTTTATAGCGGACACAATTTAACATAAAACTATTCTCTGCATCATGCTTGGCACTCAGTTGCCTCATTGTTAACCCTAAAAATGTTTTTTAAATCCAATTTGAATTCTTTATTGAATTGGGTAACAACAGAGTGAGTCCTCTTCTAATAACGAGGAGATGATTTCCCATTTTCAAGACCACAGTCAGGTTTAAAGGCTCTTGTCCCCCATTAATTCTATTAAACTCCCTTAGCTAAGTCAAGGCATTACTTTAGTAGCACAAACTTGGTAGCTTAAACAATAGAAATTTACTATTTCACAATTGTATAGCCCAGAAGTCTAAAATAAGTTTTACTCGGCCAAAATCCACATGTCAGCAAGGCCACCCTCTCTTCAGATCCTCTAGCAGGAAACCTGTTTCTTGCCTCCTCCAGCTTCTGGGAGTTGCAGGTGCTCTTTGGCCTGTAAACGCTTCACATTTGGAGTGAATGCTTCACTGTAGTCTCTGCCTCTATTGTTACCATTGCTTTCCCCTCATCTGTCTGTGTCAAATCTCCCACTGGATGGAAGTGTTTCTTTATGCCCTTTTATAAGGATACTTGTGATTGCATCTAGTGCCCACTCAGATAATCCAAAACAATCTCTGCATCTCAAAATCCTTACTTTAATCACACCCACAAAATGCCATATAATGTAACACTTATCTGTTCCAGGTATTAGAATGTGGACATCTTCAGCCTACCAAAATCACAAGTATGTATTTCAGACAATGACTTTAAATGTATCACTGATTGGATGAAGAGACATAGGATCTGATTACAAATCCAACTCCAGTCATTTATTTGCACATCTAGAAGTTGAACTGATGCCATCTTCTCCTAAATAGTAAATAAGAATAAAATCCTTACAATTTTTTTCCCAACCTGTCATCACTATTTATTACTACCTACAAGACAGTTACAAATAATTAGTGGCTATATTAATACCTACAAATAATTTATTCCTTCTGGATTATTCCAAAACTTGGATTATTCCAAGACTTGTCAGCTGCTTGTCACTGAAGGCATGCATTTGACAGTTTCACCCAATGAGTTAAAAATCATATTTGTCTTTTCAAAGGAATGTCTCACAGTTGATCTTTTTTGTTGACTTGTACTCCAGATATGGTTTCTTATACCACCTTTCTTTTATGATATTCAGGGAACTATAGTGATTTATTTTTATTTCTAGTCATTTTGTGACCAGATTTTTCAGATGCCCATATTTGAAAGACAACAGTTGAAAAGAGTCTCTTTTTAAGACCTGATCATTAGGTTTAATGTCATGGATTGAGAAAGTTCAGTTTAGTGAGAAGATCCCAAAATTTGTAATTATAGAACCAGGATTTCTGTTCCGACTCTGCCATTCCCTCAGCTCAAGGCCTTTATCTGCAAAATGGGAGTTGTTATAATAAAACCCACAAAACAAAGTTGTTAATACAATTAAAGTAAATAAGTATATTTTTGGAACTGTAAAATACCATTCAAGTTATAATTACGGCCATCTGAGATGCTCCTCATAGATTTTTTGAAACAGGGTGTTATTTCAAATGTCTCTGTTTATTAATTTATACTTAATCATTCATTTAACATCTACAGAGTAGCTACTAGATATCAGATGCTTTTCTTTGCACTAGGGTAACACAATAATGAATAAAGCAACTAAGTCATTGCCTTAATGGCACCTATATTCTAGTACAGACCATTAAGTGCTAAAGTCCTATCTTTAGAGGCTATTGCTAAGAAACTTACCCTTTCAGATGTCTGTTCTATTCTGGTTTATGGGGAAGTCCTACATGCACTCATTTGTTTAATTCACTCAACAAATCATTGTGCATCTACAATGTGTCAGGATTGTTATAAATGCATTTATCGAAATGACATTCCCTTAAATGGTTTAATCCAGCAGGTGAAACAATAAACTGGCGATGATACCAGAAAGAGAACAGAAAGAGTCCAGCATTCTATAGGAGCTCCTCAAGACAGCATCCAGCCCAAGGCAGGAAGTCTTGTCTTCTCAGAGTTAATAACATCTAAGCTGAGTCTTAATAACTAACAAGATTTGTGAGGGAGAGGTCAGAGAGACATTAGGGCAGATAACTATCAAGATCAGCAGTTAATGTGGGCTTCGGGGCAGTCCCAGGTGAGAACACTGTGGCTTGTGTCTATCAATTGCAGGGCATTCAAATAATATCTGCTACAAATTTTAAAAGGATCCTCTTGCCCATCCTCCCTGACAATAAAAAGTACAATTGTCCCCTCAGTATCCACGGGGTTCCAGGACCCCTGCAGATACCAAATCTGTGGATGCTCATCTTATGTCAAATATATTTGCGTAAAATCTATGCCATTTTCCCATATACTTCAAATTATCTCTAGATTGCTTATAATACCTAATACAATGCCTACACTTCACTTCATTTGCTTGGATTCAAAGTAGTTCTTCACGCACGGCAAATTCAAATTTTGGTTTTTGGAAATTTGTGGAATTTTAAAAAATATTTTTGATACCCAGTTGGTTGAATCCACAGATGCAGAACCCATATCTACAGAGGGCTGACTGTGCTTAGTGGTCTCTTTTTTACATTCCATATTATCAGTATTTGATCACTGTTTGTTGGCATGCTAAGGAAATGCCCTCTTTATATTCTAATTGGAGCACTGAATGAGGAGTAAAAAAAAAAATCTCAATTGGCTAGGTTGGAAAGGCCTTTTTGAAACTATCTTTGCTTGGTAAGATCAGGCAAGTTTTTCACTACAGAACTGGCTTTGACATTTGTCTTGATACATGCTTCTAAGTAACTGGCCTATAGTTTCTTATAATTCCCTTGACTAATAATAGAAACCTAACTAGGGAAGAGCTAAGAATGCTGATGGAGACTAAATAGATTCAGCCATGAGTTTTGGCAGCCATAGGGACTAGGCCTCAAACTGGCTAATTCTGATGCTGTTGGCTGATCAGGTATTTTTTATTTCCAATTTAGCCACTTCATCCTATTACTTGGAAAGCTGCTGACTGGGCTTGTATCCTTGGTGCTATTAATTGAGCTGAATATTTATTTGGGTAAAATATTAATACTACTTTTGTATCTTTGCCCCAAACTTATTTTTGAATACTTTGAAAAAACGATTGGATGATTCTTCAACTTAAACTAGACATACCTTTCATGCTGCAAAAAGCCAGACATTGTTGTAAAATTGTCTGTACAGTGACTAAATTTCTATATAACCAAAGTTTATTTTGCATTATGTCTGGGTTTTATGTTATATGGTGGTCTTCCAAATTAAATATTTTTTTTATGATGGTGTGTGGTTCTATCGCCCTTTCATGAGCAGTTTATGTTGTATTGAGAATTCTCGAGAGTGTGGTGTTGGTAGAAATCTGACAGTTTTATTGCCTTGCTCACAAAGAGGGCATTATCTCCTTTTTTATGGGAATATGGGTGGTGATTACCCACTGGCTTGCTGTCTGAATGTAAAACATGCCTTTATTATGACTTCTGCCTTTTGTGAAGGTGTCATCTTTTGATTCAAACTCGAAGGGCTGGACCAAGGTAGTTAAACTTGACAATGAATTTTTGAATAAATTACTAACCACATAAAGTATTCAATGATGGAGGTGGTTCTACAACAGGACACCCCCCTTTTTTTCTCTGTGGAGATGACTGTTATCCCTTCATTTGAAGTATTAAAAATGGCCTTGGTTGTTTGGGTGATTTATCGTGAAAAGAATTGGTTCTTAGTGTTCCTTCCATTACCTCTCCTCTATCATCCACTGGCTCGACACATCACATTTTACTGGTAAAATTTTCCCCATCCAGACTTACCCTGAAATCACTCTAATTGGGTTTCTTTTTCAACTGAGTGCCTTATTTTCCCAAGGGGATTTAAAATTTTCCTCCTATTGACATAGCGCACCAAGAACTATGGTGCCAGAGCACAGGGCTCTTAGCACAATTTTTTAAAATGTAGAACGTATTTGTACTGGGGAGACAGAGAGCTACAAAACCCTATAGGTAGTTCTAGCATTTGGAGGAAACAAATCCTTTGGCAAAAACCATCTGATGAAATGCCAACACTGAAAAGCTCTATTTCCACCAAGTAAAATTTAGCATAGTGCCAGTAATAAGGGCACTGACGCAAGAATCAGCTATGCCATGGTAGAACAAAACGGAACAAGAGCAACATAAGATATGTAGAGGTGGGTTTAAGCTAGAAGACAGTGCTTTTAGCCCCACTAGTTAATGGTTATCACCTGTTCCCCTCTGAGGAGAAACTGGAAATTTATATCAGCTCTTACCATATGTCCTTTAGTTTTTTGTATATGGGTATGTTCATTTCCATTTGATGCTGTCATAAATTACCACAAGCTGGATTGCTTAAAACAACATAACTTTGTTGTGGAACAGCTCTGGAGATTGAAAGTCCATGGCTTTGTTCCTTCTAGAAACTGTGGGAAGGACTCTCCTTCCTGTTCAATTGCAGCTTCTGGAGGCTGCCCACATTCCCCCAACCTCTGTTTCACTCTCCACATCTTCCTGTCTGATTACGACTCTCCTGGGTCTCTCTTATAAGAATGCTTGAGATTACACTGGGTACACCCAGATAGTGCAGGATAATTTCCCCATCTCAAGGTGCTTAACGTAGTCACATCTGCAAAGTGCCTTTTCCATGTAAGGTAACAAACTCACAGGTTCCAAGGATTCAGATGTAGACATCTTTGAGGGGCTGTTATTCAGCCTAACATGGGGTTAAACTCTCAGCAGTTCTTTTCACCAATTGAGTGTTAGGAATAGTCCACAAATCCTTCATGTCCTCTTTATAGTTTAGTGTGTCTCTACCTGACTCAGACTCATCTGTGGCACCCAGGAGTCAAATCTGAGTAAGCAACATCCTACACAAAATTGTCTAAGGGGGATTTTGTTTTATATATAACCCATGTGAGCTATGTAGTACACAATATATTCCTTCATTCAAGTCACTAGTATAAATTTCGAACTGGATAATGTCAAAGACACAGCCATTTCCTAGTCAAATGAAGACTTCCCTCCTTAAATATTGAATAGCAACTGTTAGACTACAGCTTATTAATTCACTTACTAATCTATGAAGTGTTTTACCATTATACTCTAAATAACATCAAAAAATTATCAAACCCTTCGCTGAAATCAAGAGGTGCTAAGGCAATTACTCTTTTCTGAATTACCACCAGTCAATCATTATTTTAAAGTGATATGAAATCAATATGGCTTCACTAGTTCTTGGTGAATGTATATTGATTGCTAGTGATCATCGCATTCTTTTCCAAAGGTTCACAAGCCTTCTATTTAAAAAATCCAATCCCAAATGCTGATAAGAATTAAAATTGTTTAGTTCACATTTTCTGGCATTACCATCATCTCCCTTAAAGGACTGAAAATATAATCTGTAAGTCTTGTGTTTTCCTGCACCTTTCTTAGAAGCCATAAACCTACAATTTCTTCTTATTCTACATAGTTAAAATAATCATTTTTGTCATCCTTTTTTTTTCTCTATAGCTTACCTCATTCGCCTCACTTGTGCTTTAATCTTCTTGGTGTTTTTCTCATATTCCTGTCACATTTTTATATTTTTCTTTCATTATATGTCGCTCTTTATATCTTTTGTAAAAGTCTTTTATGAACCTGGACTTAGAATGAAATACCTATGCAACCACATTATTTTCTTTAGATGTCTTTCTTTTGCCCTTCTCATTGAACTATTAAAAATGTTTGTACAGTCAGATATATACTTACAGAACTTTCCACCCTTCATCATCTATTTCCCTTCTAGAGTCTCAGGGAAAGTTTTTAGCAACTGACTGCCAAAGTCTATGGCACAAGAATAAACAAACCAGCATTCCCTTTCTTTATATTAGACATTTACTGTTTCCTTAATAATCAGTTTTTCCTTCTTAGTTAAAATCGAGTCCAGGATGGTATTTGCATATGGGGAAATGTTACAAGAAAGAAGGAAACCAACACATTGATTCCAACTATGTGAAATGAATACATATAAATTAACAGCCATTAGAAGATCATTTGGAGAAAGTAAATAGTTGTATCTTCAATAGCAGTTTGAGGTATCAAGAAATCAAGATATTAAAACTGCGACTAAGTAACTAAGTAGTCCTTATTATATTTACATACGTACACAGAGACAACTTTATCCAATTGAAGTCTACTTCAGTGTCATCATTAGCTCAGCCAGATGTAATAGCTGAATCCCTGAGACTCATGTAAAGCAGACTAAGATTAAAGGAAAGGAAAAAGATAATTCATGTGCTATTTTTAGTCTCATCAATATATATCCAGAAATATCAAATATTTTAATTGGGGGTTTTATGAGCTCCTACATTTCTCAAAATGCAACTAAAACTAATCTGCACCTAGCATTTTTGTTAAATATGCATTTTTCTCATCCTCACAAAAGCTTATTCCAATTACAAGAACTAAAGCCTGAAGCCTGACACTCTAAAGGAATCCTAAATTTTAAGAACTATGGCGGGTTGGGCATGGTGACTCAGGCCTGTAATCCCAACATTTTGGGAGGCTGAGGCAGGCGGATCACCCGAGGTCAGGAGTTCGAGACCAGCTTGGCCAACATGGTGAAACCCAGTCTCCACTAAAAATACAAAAATTAGCCGGGCATTGTGGTGCGCCCCTATAGACCTAGCTACTCAGGAGGTTGAGGCAGGAGAATCACTTGAACCTGGGAGGCGGAGGCTGCAGTGAGCCAAGATAGCGCCATTGCACTCCAGGCTGGGTGACAAGAGCAAGACTCCATCTCAGAAAAAAAAAAAAAAAAGAAGAAGAAGAACTATAGCATTCTTATGAAATACTTTAAGAGATCCATGAATCCCCAAATCCTGAATTTATGAGAGTTTTTCTGGGAAAAGCATTCATGGCTGTCATGAGATTCTTCATGGGTTCATGACTCCCAAAAAGTCAATGGAACCAGAAATTTTAAATGGTTCTCCCATGAACATACTTTCCCACCATTGATATAGACAATACAGTAAGTTTTGAATCATCCAACATGCTTTGGTTTATTTGGTTAAAAACTAAACCCCTCTTCTTAACTTTTCTTGAATAGCTAGCTAGCTTTTTAATAGCTAGCTTTCAATGTATACTTAGCAAACAATTCTTTTTTAATTTTTGGCTCAAATAAGATTTATTCATGGAATAAGCTATCTGAAAGAGCTAATTGCCACACCAATTGATCAAATTCACAATTTTATTTGACATTAGCAGGCCTGGGATTTTCTATAATGTAAGCCCTGGGATGTTTAATAATGTAAGATGTGAGTTGTGCCTATAGTCTTTTTACAGCAGATCTAAAAATGTTTCCTTGATAGGTATCTTCAAATATAAAAGTCACCCAGAAAAATCAGTCATACTCTATACAGAAACTAGGCAGTAACTTTTGTCACTGAGGACATCAGAAGAGTTTGTATCTTAAGAATGGCAATTCTTAGATGGCAGATGTCTTTGGTACAACCATATCTATAGCAAAGGGAACAATCAAGTTCTATTCTAAGCTACATTGAGATTGTGGACTTTAAACTTGATCATTGTGCTGTAATGGGAGTAACTCTGCAGCTGGGTGAGAGGACATATTTTGCATTTGAAAACCAGAGAACAGATGGTGATAGACTGAAAAAATTGAACCACAATATTTTACAGTTCTTACCATTAAGTGATAGTTTATTTTCCCCTACCCCTTGGATCTTAGTAGTCTAATAATCTGCTTTGACTGACAGAATGTAGCCAATTCTGGAGTCTGGGCCACAGTTTCCAGATTTATCACCTCTTGGAACACTACTGCTGCCATGTAAAAAAGCAGCTAAACTACTGAATAAGAGGTAACATGGAGAGATAGAGAGAGACCAGGTCAACGGCCAGCATTAAGGACCAAGACATGTAAATAAGGCCATCTTAGACTCTCGATCCATGACTAAGAGGGAGCAGGACTACAACCATATGAATGGTCTCTGGCAAGACCAACAGAAGAATTACTCAGTTGATTGCAGTCAACACAGAAAATCATGAGAAATACTAAATTATTACCACTGTAAGACACTAAATGTTGGAGTGTTTTATTATATAGCAATAAGTAATGCATGTTGAAACTTGGCCAGAGATTTTATAGAAGTAGGAATAAAGACATAGAAATCACTAGACTATATTTTGTAGATAACATCTTATTGTGGTAGACAAGAAGATGTGCTACCTAGACCTCCTTCAAGGAATGACTTGCTTGCCCAGCTATGGAGAATGCAGCTAACACACAGCCTCAACTGTTAGCTCCTTTAGGTTTTATATCTCGGGTGCCAAGAATTGCCTCTCCCAAGATCGTGCCATATTTAGTGACTAAGTGAGGTGAGGATAGAGAGTCCCAGCAATTTCAGTCCAAATGGTGACATGCTTATGTGCAATTCTTGCTCAAGAGCTCTCCACTAGGTTGGTCAAGCCTTCTTAATAAATTAATAGAAATGGTTGTGCTAGGGACAGTTTCCTTGGGGTTGTAGGTTACAATGGGAAGCATTAGCCCATGTAAATAAGCTGTCCTAGGCAATCTTCTAGGTTCATTCTGATGAAGATTCCCATCATTATGTTTCCTGAAGACTGTTACTGTCAGTTATGGGGAAGTAATGAGCTATGTCTGTTATCAGTAGTGACTCTACCATGTTCCTGATGGTCAAGCTAAGTCTGTGCTCACCACTTACCTAGCCTCTCTGGACTTTTTAACTTCTTATAAAAGTACAGGATAGACATAACAAATCAGACCCTGTCTTGACACTTCCATTGATTTGTTTTAAAAACTAGGTTAGTTCATCTTATTATTATAATGATATTAAACTACATACCCAATGTTTTTCAAATAATGTAATGTTCACAATGACTCATCAAGATGAATATAATATCCCAGGTTAAAAAAAAAAAAGCTGAAGTTTAGTTACTCAAGGTCATATAGGTAGTAAATGGATGATTTAATCCTAAATCTTGATGACTCTTAAGTTCATGTTTTTTCTGCGGGTTCACCGTCTCTTATGGAGCTAAGCATTGATTGAAATAGAATGGAATAAAACACAACTGTTTGAAGGGTCATGGTCTAAATTCCTACCATGCATAATTTTGTTTGATGTAACTAAGTAAGAAACAGAGTATGCCAGAAATTAAAGGGAAAAAAAAGAAATAATTAAAATAATCAACTCCACGGAGGAAGAAGGAAGGAGTGGTGACCACATAAAAGGCTGGATAGAAGCCCAGGAAGTCATAAAATTTGAAGAGAATGAACATGAGGTTCTCAAAACTCCGACATGTAAGAATTTGCCTCCACCTCCTGAAACTTCAAAGAGGTTAATTTTAAGAATAAGAATTTTAAAAATAAGAAGTATGATTTTCACAGTATTGAGTGGATTTAAAGAATTCATTATCCCATAGAGATAGTACTCGCTAAAAACACAAAGGGTTATAAGAAATTTGTAAATTGGCCGGGCGCGGTGGCTCAAGCCTGTAATCCCAGCACTTTGGGAGGCCGAGGCGGGCGGATCACAAGGTCAGGAGATCGAGACCATCCTGGCTAACACGGTGAAACCCCGTCTCTACTAAAAACACAAAAAACTAGCCGGGCGAGGTGGCGGGCGCCTGTAGTCCCAGCTACTCCGGAGGCTGAGGCAGGAGAATGGCGTAAACCCAGGAGGCGGAGCTTGCAGTGAGCCGAGATCGCGCCATTGCACTCCAGCCTGGGGGACAGAGCAAGACTCCGTCTCAAAAAAAAAAATTTGTAAATTGTTTCATCAGCACCAGACCCTTAATGGTTTGGTAAGAAAACCAAGAAAATTTGGGATTGGGGTGGAAAGAATAACCCATGATGCTGAGATCCCAAAGCCCTTCTGTGGTCCTCTGCCAGGCGCAGAGTTCTAGGTGGGCTCTCATCCTACCCTAGTTTAACACTTCTTATATGCATTTGCTTGCTTCTCAGAGAAAGAAGATGCTGTGCTGGCAAAATCTGTCTATACAAGGCTTTGGATTCAGTTTCCCAAAACTGAACATAATCCACCTTATTTCTCCCTTAACGACAAAGCTTGTGTCTTTGTCTTGAGGTCACCTGAATGGTGTGGAGTGGGGTAGTGGTATGCCAGGGGCAGCTGAGCCCCTTGTCTCCTGGAGCAGATTTGCTGTAAACCCAGAGGTGCCTCTTACTTGGGCCTAACCCCCAGATTTCTTGAATACAAACCTCATCTCTGCCCCTAAATTGTTCCTGTGGTAAAGAGGGTTAAATTTTTCATTTCCCTCTATCATCGGTAGTTCAATACATTTTTACTCTCTCTTCATCTCCTGCCCGTTCCCTCTAGGGCTAAAGGCTTGAAGTTTAAGTCTCTCTTGAAGAAACGGCCATGCTTCATTTAATCCTGCTGCAGCCAGACTGCTGTGGATGTCATGCTTCTGATGAGACATTAAATCAAGGTAAACATTAATCCCCCAGGCTGGAGCATCTATGAAGAGAAGAAAAATGTGTCTTCACCTCATAGGAAACACTGCAGCCAATCTAGGCCCTCTATGTTGCCTCCAGACCTCACACACTTGGAGTTAATTAGAAAACTCTCCCTCTGGAATATATTATAAGCTGTGTTTAATTTGGTGGAGAAAATATTCTCACAAATCTTGCTGAATAAAAATGCTTCTGAGGAGTAAAAAATAAGAAAACATAAATAAATTTGTGCATCAAAGCAAAGTACTTCTGCTGTCAACAAAGGAGGCAAATATAATCTATATTTCTGCATGACCTAGGTGCAATACATTAAGATGCAGATTACATGAGCAATAATGTAATCCAGTTAAATCACCCCAAAAGAGCAAAGTAATTTGAGAAAAGGTCAAGAAGGCACCAGCTCAGTATCTCCATTTCAGATTATATGCCCCTAAATGTTTTCTTTTTTTTCATTTTTCAGACTTAAATCTAATTCACCTGAAATTTTGATGTTAGGTAAGGATATAATTTCATTTTCTTTTAAACTAATTTTACCAACAAAATTTATTGCATAATTCTTTTTTTAAACACATATATAAAACATATATGTTACCTGCATCTAGGCTGTTCTCGTTGATCCCTGCATCAGGACCACACTGATTTGATTATTGTAGGTTACTTTATGTTTTAATATCTTACAGGACCAGTGTTTTTATTCCTATTAGTTTTTAAAATATTCATGTTATTCTTTCCCATATATTATTCCAGTTACAAATTCACTTTGTTAAGTTCAAGCAAATAAATCACAATGAGGTTTCCATTGAAATTAAATTAACTTGGGGAGGAATTGACATACCCTTTAGAAATACATCTACACTAGGCAGTCCTTTCTTAAAATGTTTCTCATTCAACATATGTGAAGGACTCCATCTATATAAGTCAAAACTCATTGGTTACCAGTAACAGAAACTCAATTTAAATGATCTTTAAAAGAGGGAAGCACTGTGTACAAGAATTAACTCCAAATTGATCATGATTCTACATGTGAAATCTAAAACTATAAAGAAAAAAATTCTAACTCTATGTCCTTGAATTTAGTAAAGATTTTTTAGACAGACAGGATACAAAAACCAAAACCTATAAAATAAGATAAATAGGACTTCAAAATTAAAAACTTCTGCTCTTTGAAAGACACTGCTAAGAAAATGAAAAGACAAGTCACGGACTAAGAGCAAATATTTGCAAAACATAAATTTTATAAAAGACTTGTGTCCAGAATATGTAAAGTATTCTCACAATGTAATAATGGGAAAGAAAACACACAATAAAAAACTAGCAAAAGATTTGATCAGACACATCAGTAAAGATATGTGGATGGCAAATAAGCATATGAAAAGATGTTTAACACCACTTTTCACTGAAACCAAAATAAGATATCATTGCATACCTATTAGAATTATTCATTTTTTAAAAACACGAAACCACCAAATACTGGTGAGAAAGAAGAGCAATGGGAATTACTGCTGGCAGAAATGCAAAACGGTACAGCCACTTTGGGATACAGTTTGGAAGTTTCTTATAACATTAAAAGTATGTTAACTGTATAACCCAGCAATCCTACTCTTAGATATTTACCCAAGGGAAATGGAAATGTGATCACACAAAAATCTGTATGCAATTATTTACTGTGGTTTTCTTCATAACTACCAAAATCTGGAAACAATACAAATGCCCATGAACTGGTGAATGCATAAACACACTGTGGTATAGCCACGCAATGAAATATGACTTAGCAATAAAAAGGAACAAAATACTGATACTAGTAACAACACAGATAGATCTCAGATGCATTATGCTAAGTGATAAAAGTGATATACTCCAAAGGGTATATACTTTGTGTTTCCATTTACAGGACATTCAGTAAAAGGCAAAATTACAGGAACAGAAAAACAGATTAGTGTTTGCCAGTGTATAGAGCAGGAGAAGGGGATAAATAACAGAGGGGCATGAGGGAACTTTCTGGGATGACAGAAGTAACCCATGTCTTGATTAAGGTAGTAGTTACTCAACCTTTATGCACTGATCAAAATTCACAGGACTAGTCACCTTAATGGAGTAAATTTTACTGCATGTAAATAGATCTCAAAAAAAAAAAAAAAAAAAAAAAACCCATCCTACAAGGGGCAGAGGTATATATTGGCTCATCTGTTTGAAAACTTTGGGTATTTTCTGGTTTCAGGCACATCTGAGGCCGAGTGCATAAACACATTCTTAGTCACGTGTTCTACTCTTGCCCTTTTATCCTTCATGTTGGCTTATTCTTTCCAGGTAATGGTGTCCATCATTACTTCCTGCTTGCAATGAGCTCTACAGTTCATAAACTCAGAAAAAGATCCTCTCTTTCTTCATGCAACAATAGCAGTTTCCCTCAAAGGGCATTGATAAACCCTGCTTAGATCTCATACCTCCCTCTACACAATCAATATCCGGGCCCTGGAGAAAGAGATACTCTGACTGGACACCTTGAGTCTTTTGCCCACGCCAGTGGCAGGAGGGACGGCCACATCGGAATCACTTGGTGCAGCAGAGAAGCAAATTCCAAAAGGAAGGAGAGCCAAGCAGACAAAATAACAGATGTCCTGACATCCTCATTCTTGATTACTGCATATCATGGTCTGTCTGCTGCTCTTGTTGCTCAACAATACCCAGCCAGGGCTCTTCCTTCAAGCTGTGTTCCAAGGAATCTTTACAGCATGTTTTCCAGATTTCCATCTTGCAATTTTACGCTTTCACTTAAATATAGCAGCTTCTATGGATACTTCTCTTAACCTCCTGTTTTTTCCACAGGAGCCCAACCCAGTGTGTTTGGGGTGAATCCACTCTCCCATGCTGAGAGACTGGAATGCATTTGACTCTTCAGTGGATGATTTCATCTGCCTCTTTGGTGATACTAGTCCTAGGAAGTAACACTGCTGCCCACATTTGCCTGGTTCTTAGTTGACTCCCTCAGCAGGTGCCCTGACACAGCAGCAAGAGGACAGGACAAACAAGGGAGCTGGACTGACTTGAATTATTAATCTCTACTTACCAGCCTAACCCATGTGCAATGTTGCTATAGCTCTCATTGAATTGCAGAGACTGATCACACTGTCTGAATTTTTTAGTCCCCTCAGGAAGCAAACACTTGTATTTTTTAGATGAATCCTAAGAACCTATCTAGTAAACAGTTTAATTTTACAAATAAAATAACAGAAGCCCTGAGAGCTTTTGGCCCAAGAGCTGAAACTAAAACCTTAGCCTCTTATCTACTTACTGGTGCCCTTGACACTGTTTTCTGATGCTTCTCTTTTTCTCAGATTTCCTTCTGGTTAGTGATTTGTCTATAAATATTTCTACCACTAATGAGTATAAGTGTTTTTGGAATGCAAGTAAGTCAAGGTCACCATCTATTTGGTAGTAGATTGTTGTCAGAGACTATAGAGAGCTTAGTGAGGTTTGGATTCAGAAAGGTTCAAATTTGAGTCCTGGTTTCAAAAGTATTAGCTGGGTGACCTTGGCAACTTACTCAGAATTTCCTCACCTATTAAATGTGGATAATAATAGTATCTCTTTCAGAGGGATATTGTGCAGAATAAATCAGATTTCAAAAACATTTAGCAAAATAGCTAGTAGTCTTTACTCAGCAAAGACAGCTAGTAGTCTTGTCTTAGCTGTTTTATTAGGTTGCCTCTTTGGTCTATACTTTTGCAGTCGTCAAAAGAAAGGATTTAGGAAAGGAAACCAGAACAGAGAACTTTGCAAACAGAAGAACCAGCAGTATTGAAAGAGGGATTTCATTTAATGCTGCTTAAGAAAATATATATATTTTTTTTATGAAAATACCCCATATCGCTGTAAAGGACTTTAAGAACAAGGAAAGGAGGATGGTAGTTTCAGGATAATAAAAGCAACCTTCGAGATTTTGCAAGCTAATGTTGAAATTTGCATCAGTATCTTGATCTCTTAAAACGCTGTGTGGAAAGGAGGTTGAGTTAGATTTGGGGCAGCAAAAGGATAGGGTAGAACAGGAAAGACTAATTAAAATGAGACTGTAGTAGAAGGAATATAAATATACTTAGATAAGGTAAGAAATAGGAATTGTGAAAGCATCCTGGGTTCAGGCAGGGAAAGGATCAAGTTTAGGAGATCAGCTGGGCAGTTGATATAGTTCAAGACAATGGAGGATCCAGTTGCAATAACAAGTAGTAAGGATCAGGAAATACTTTAAGAATCTGAATCCCACTCTAAGGAGATGCGACAATAAGACATTGGATCATAAATGGGAATTACTGGCAAGGGGCTTATCTTCTAAGAAATGAATTCACCATTGCCACTGAGGCAAGGATTTCACACATTTCCTGTACAGGACTAGGACTGAAGCCAGAGTACTGCAAAGTATACAGCAGGACCGTGCGGGGAGATTTTAGGCCAGAATGAGGAAACAGCACCCTGTTTGTGAAGGAGGCTCTTCACAGTATTTACAGGCTTTCACAATCTATATAACTTGAAACATACATAAAAAAAAAAAAGGGAAACATGAATGCAGAATTTACAGAGGTATTTTGGTACATGTGCCCAGAGGCATTTAAAAATCCAGCCTTGGTTTTCAAAATCAAGAAAATAAACAGAATACATTAAAGATAAAGATGGTATCATATTGAAAACCTAGCTGATATATTTGTAATTTTTTTCAAGATTACTCTAATGCCCCTTAGTTGCAGGTTTCATCAAATAGGAAGTATATTTTCAAGTAACTTCAGTTATTCTATGGAATTTAGAGCTAGAAAGTTCTACAGTCAAATACTGTGGAAATTTCAAATTTGTAAGGATGAAAAAGTCTTCTGAAAGGGATGTCTTGGTTTCTTGATACAGCAGAGCATCCATGTGGCGGGCAGGGAGTGGGGAGTAGGGTAGAAGCATGTAGACAATGTTAGGGTGTGGGAACAACTAAAGGAATATTGAGGGACCAAGTTTAATCAGTAAGGCCCATCAGTAGTTACAGAAATCATCTAGTGGTTTCCTAACTGTGATTTATACAGATCCCCAAAACTCTGGAGTCCAAGAAAGCTTAGTCAGAAGCCTCTATATTCATTTCAACCAAAGTGACTCTGCATTTCTTCTCTCTCTCTTTTTTTTTTTTAAATTTAGCACCGTTTATTGAGCAATCTCAGCTGTTGTTGTAGCTGCTCTGTGTCAGCCTGTTCTTAAAACATAAAATGCTCTTTTAATTATCTTGTCCAGGACAGAAGGATCTTCCAGGTAGCACACCAACAGCACAAGAGACTCTAATGACACCAGCTTCAAGGATAGTGCCATCCGGAGAGGGAGAGGGTCATGGCACTTTCAACCACACCTTCCAGAGGCTTTGAAAAGGAGCCCTTCGGGGCCCAGTCTGCCTGGCATTTTGATGCTGTCAGTGTGAGTTTTGTATTTCACAATGGTGTTGGGAGATAGGTTAAGCACTCGCCAAAGTGTATTCCAGATTTGGGCTGTGGTTGCTTGGTCACTGGCAGTCTTTTCCATATTGAAATAATGTCCTCTTGAAAGTGAAGAGAGACCACAGCCCCACACATCTCCTCCCCAACCATGAACTGTTCCCCTATCATGGCCAAATGAGATTCTCCCAGCAATGGGAGATCAAGCCCTCGGCAGCCAAATAATCCTCTTGTCACCATTTTTATTTGCATTATCCTCCCACGTGGGTTTAATTCCTTCTTTGAAGAGATGGAAGTCACTGTGGCCTGTCAGATCCTTTGGACATATCATGTGGCTATAAAACCTCCAGAACTGCTCCACAGAGGCAAAGGCACCAATCTGTTTGATAATTCTGTTCATAACTCTGTGAGCTGGTGGGACAGCCAGAGGTTCTCCTGGAGTACCAGAAAGTGTAGTTGTACTGGAGGGGATGCTCTGCCTGTCCAGGGACAACAGCCTTCCTCTTGTTACTGCTCTTATTCTTGTCCCATTCTGTTTTTTTTCTTTCTCAGTATCTTTCTGTGTGCTGCTTTCTTCATTCTGATCATGGTCCTCATTGTCATCATCTTTCAAAGCATCAAACTTGTTGTTCATCCTCTTGCCACTACTATCGCCACTGCCTCACTTCTGCTTTTCCTACAGGCTATAAATTGAGTTTCCATAGAACATTCTGTTTGAGACAAAGGACTCCAATATTTATGTCAGAAAAACCGAAAAGGATATTGAAATGGACAAAAATAGACTACTTGCCATTCTGTAAAGCACCTCTTTCCATTTATTTCATTCAGAGAAGTCCACACCTTTTATTGCCTTTAAGGTATTTTACAACTCTGTAAGTAATGCAAATGATTCTTGCCCATAGAAAAGCAAATGATTTTTACTTCTGGTAAAATGTTGCCTAATGGATATTGACCAGTTTGCATGTGTCCGTAAACTTACTTCTTATTACCTAGATATGTGTGGTGTTTAAATCATTTTGGGAACTGGTTGTCACATCTTACTGATTTTCTCATTTATTAATTAGTTAAATAAAAGCCTTTTCCAAAAGAATGAAACCGCACACTTATCTCTTGCTATATACAAAGAATGGTGTAGAGACTTAAATCTAAGACCTCAAACTATTAAACTACTAAAAGTAAACACTGGGGAAACTCTCTAGGATATTGCAGTGGGCAAAGATTTCTTGAGTAATACCCTATGATCACAGGCAACCAATGCAAAAGTGGACAAATGGGATCACATCAAGTTAAAAAGCTTCTGCACAGCAAATGAAACAATCAAAGTGAAGAGACAATCTACAGAATGGGGGAAATGGAAGTAAAGAGAAAAGTCACAGAATGGGAGAAAATATTTGCAAACTACCCATCTGACAAGGGATTAATAGCCAGAATATATAAGGACCTCAAACAACTCTATAGGAAAAACAACTAATAATCTGATTTAAAGGGGGCAAAAGACTTGAATAGACATTTGTCAAAAGAAGACAAACAAATGGCAAACAGGTACATGAAAATGTGTTCCATATCAGTGTTCATCAGAGAAATGCAAATTAAAACTACAATGAAGTATCATCTCACTCAAGTTAAAACGGTTTTTATCCAAAAGTCAGGCAATGACAAATGCTGGCGAGGATGTGGAGAAAAGTGAACACTTGTACATTGTTGGTGGGAATATAAATTAATACAGCCACTATGGAGAACAGTTTGGAGGTTCTACAGAAAATTATAAATAGAACTACTATAAGACCCAGCAATCTCACTCCTAGGTATGTACCCAAAAGAAAGAAAATCAGTATATCAAAGAGATATCTGCACTCCCACATTTATTGAAGGACTACTCACAATAGCCAAGATTTAGAAGCAATCTAAATGTCTATCAACAGATGAATGTCTAAAGAAAACGTGGTACATATGCACAATGGAGTACTATTTAGCCATCAAAAAGAATGAGATCCTGTCATTTGCAACAACCTGGATGAAACTGCAGGTCACTATGTTAAGTGAAATAAACCAGGCATAGAAAGACAAACGTTGCATGTTCTCATTTATTTGTGGTAGCTAAAAGTTAAAATAATTGAACTCATGGAGACAACAGGTAGAAAGATGGTTACCAGAGGCTGGGAAGGGTAGTGGGGGTGGGGAGATAGTGGGGATGCTTAATGGGTACAAAAAAATAGAAAGAGTGAATAAGACCTAGTATTTGCTGGCACAACAGGATGACTACAGTCAAAAATAATTTAATTGTCCATTTAAAAATAATTATAAGTGTATAACTGGATTATTTATAACACAAAAGATAAACACTTGAGGGGATGAATACCCCATTTACCCTGATGTGCTTATTATGTATTACATGCCTGTATCAAAATACCTTATGTACCCCATAAATATATACAACTACTAGGTACCAACAAAAATTAAAAATTAAAGCCTGCCTCACAGCCCTTAGAACCAACCCTGCTGACTCTGTGATCTTGAATATCTATAGCCTTCAGAACTATGAGACAATAAATTTCTGCTGTTTATACCTCCCAGTTTGTGGTACTTTGTTACAGCAGCCTTATGAAACAAATATAATTCTGAGGCAGTTGCAGTTGTCCTCAAGGAGATGGGCCCATGTCTGTGTATCAGGTAAGATGGCTCTCTCTGCTAAGAGCCTAAATATTGAAGAGAATTAGGGGTTACAGGGCCAGCATGGAATCAGTAGCTAGACAGCAACGGCCAATTAGTGTCAATTCAATGGAAAAGAAAGGAGGATAATCAGATATTTTATTACGTATATCCAAAGCACATTAAAATAATAAGAGGGTTGCCAACTGCTTCTAGGGTTCAGAATTATATTTCTGACAGTGGGAGGTCATTCAAGGTGGAATATGAGATAAGCCCTAAAAATCAGGCTCATCCAGCAGCCTTGTTCTCTTTAAGTCTAAAATGCTGTCAATAATGTGAGTTCCTGAAGTTTGAATGGTAATTCTCTGTGTACAAGAAAACAAAATTAAAATGCATGTTTTTTTTTAACTGTTCACTCTGAAAATGTGATCAAGTTTAGCTAAGTTTTCACGTGTAATGAAGAGTTACCATGTTTGCTCTCACAGAACCAATGTCCTTTATACACCCATATATGAGTCCTCCTCACACACCTTTCAAACAGAAAGAAGAGACAATGGAATTATTGAAATTATAGATTTTTTAAAAAATCAAGCGTGTATAAAAGTCCATGACATACAAAGAGCATACAATGATTTCTAAAGCTAGAAAATATTAAAAATAAGACAGGAAGACTTCAGATTGAAGCAATGAAAAATGTATTCAATCATCAAAAGTGTATGTATCGAGAAAGTACAAGAACCCTTTTATACATGTGAATAAAATGAATTGGGAAATGTTCCATCAGATTGTTAGCCAGATTGACTACACTGAACTATTATATTGTTATGTGAAAACTTCACACCATCCCTCTGGTCATCCCAGAATCTTGCTTTCCCATAGCAGTTCTCTACTATCAATAAGATGTGGCTACAACTGCCTTACATCAACCATGGTTAGTAGCACTGTGAAGGCAGCCATAAGGAGCATGCTATTCTGCCTTGTAAGTGAATATGAGGTGACTTTCTTGACTGTCCATTGCCATAACTGTGATTGCCAAATCTGTGTCACAATTCTACTATGTGGCATTCTTTTTTCCTTAAAAAAAAAAAAAAGAAGACACTCTAATGTTAACATCCTTTATCCATAGCTGAATAAATAATTGAGGTAGATATGTCTTTTGAAGGCAGGGGGACAAGTTTCTTCTCGGTATCTTTAAACATTCATAGTCCTACCCCCATCTTTAAAAAAATAATTAAACATATTTACTTGCCCATTTCTACCTCCTTTATCTTCCCTTATTCTTACTACTCAGTCAATAATGTTGTCAAAAGAGCATGAGACTGGGAATCAAAAACTCTAGATATAAGTCCAAACTCTTAAATTTTCTTGCTATTTGGAAGGCAAGTCTAAGAAAATTCTTTAACATTTTAGCATTCTTGCCTATGAAATGGAATGATTATCATCAACCCTGACTACCATACAAAGTTATTATGATAGGAGATTGCCAGAAAAAATACCTGATTGGACTTCAGTTAGAAAAACAAATGTATGATTGAGACATTAAATGTTTTACAATCCTGCCTGAGAGGAGTCTGTGAACAGGAGATAGGTGAACTGAATCTATCTAAAAGGATCAGAAGCAGTCCAGGTAAGATTATAATGAGCAGAAAGTGCTGTCAGATTTTGAAATGTTAACATTTATGAGAATAAGATTGTGAGAATAAGATTGTAAGAATAAGATTATCTGAGGATAGTTTGAGGAGCATGCCATTTGCTCAGAACAAATAAAAGCTTTTGCCTATGCCCCTGTCCCTTTCTATTTCCCCAAGTCTCTCCTATTGAGCCAAACTCTATAGCTCTCTCTGATAATTTCAGACAAAACGACCTCACCTTTTCCCAACTGCCCAGAGCACAAACAACCTTATATAGTCCCCTAATTAACAGGTAATCGCATACTGTCTTGATTTCTATGCATTTTTATGTGTTAATGTTCAACGGCTTCTTAGTTAAAGGTGATTTATTCAAATCCATAGAGATAGGCACAGTGTTAGACATGTTAAGTGTTATTTCATCCATCTGCCTTTGCAGCTTATCCTACAATCCTTTCAGATTTACGCTCTTTCCTAAAGGTAGTCTTGTATTTTCTAAGAAAAGTCAATTTCCAGCCAGGCACAGTGGCTCACACCTGTAATCCCAGCACTTTGGGAGCCCAAGGTGGGCAGATCACAAGGTCAGGAGTTCGAGACCAGACTGACCAACATGGTGAAACACCATCTCTACTAAAAATACAAAAATTAGCCAGGCATGGTGGCATGTGCCTGTAATCCCAGCTACTCAGGAGGCTGAGGCAAGAGAATCGCTTGAACCCAGGAGGTGGAGGTTACAGTGAACCGAGATTGTGCCATTGCACTCCAGCCTGGGCAACAGATTGAGACTCTGTCTTTAAAAAAAAAAAAAAAAAAAAAAAAGTCAGTTTTCTAAAATTTTCTTCTGAATGTTACTAAATTATTTTCAAAGGTATGCCTGTCTTTTCTTTTAAGACTTCAAAGTATTGTCATTTCCTTTGTGCTGAATATTCCTTCAGAGTCACCATGTTGCCTCCCACTTCCTGTACTTAAGCACTGGCTGAATCCTCTTCTCAAATATACAACTGATTTGGCTTGATGTCTGCAACTGTTTTACTTGGATTTCTATGAACTTCTACTGTGCTAAAATGGCCCATTCCCGGCTTTCTGACACTCTGAACAGATGGAATTCATATATACTATAGCCAGCACTCTACTCACACTGCCTCTTTTCTCAACCACACTTCACTTGTAGAGACTACACGTACAATTCCCATTCCCACCGCCTCATTACTTCCACCTTCTTTTCTTGTGTTACAAGTTTTTAACCAGGTATAAGTGGAAGCTGAACAACGAGAACACATGGACACAGGGAGAGAAACAATACACACTGGGGCCTGTATGGGGTGGGGTGCGGAGGGAGAGCATTAGGAAAAATAGCTCATGCATGCTGGGCTTAATACCTAGGTGATGGGTTGATAGGTTCAGGAAACTACCATGACACACGTTTACCTCCTTAACAAACCTGCACATCCTGCACATGTACCCCAGAACTTAAAAATAAAAATTAGCACTTTGGGAGGCCGAGGCGGGTAGATCACGAGGTCAGGAGATCGAGACCATCCTGGCTAACATGGTGAAACCCCGTCTCTACTAAAAATACAAAAAACTAGCCGGGCGTGGTGGCGGGCGCCTGTAGTCCCAGCTACTCGGAGGCTGAGGCAGGAGAATGGCGTGAACCTGGGAGGCGGAGCTTGCAGTGAGCCGAGATCGCGCCACTGCACTCCAGCCTGGGTGACACAGCGCGAGACTCCGTCTCAAAAAAAAATAAAAATAAAAATAAAAATAAAAATTAGAAAAAAAGAGAGAAGTCTTCACAACAATGTGAATATACTTAACGCTACTAAAATGTACACTTAAAAGTGTTTGAGATGGTAAATTTACGTGTTTTAAATGACAATTTTTAAAAAAAATATTTTTCAAAAAGAGACTGGTATTGATTGGGAAAAAGGAAAGAGAAAAGAGAAGACAGAATGATGGCTACCATAAAAAAGCAACAAATAGGTGTTGAAGGGGTCACCCAATTTTTTATCTGAAACAGAGCTAGCTTTTATGAATCAAGGGACAGACCATGAGAACTGAAAGTAAAGAAAAGGAAGATCTTCCTGGCCGGGCACGGTGGCTCATGCCTGTAATCCCAGCACTTTGGGAGGCCGAGGCGGGCAGATCACGAGGTCAGGAGATCGAGACCATCCTGGCTGACATGGTGAAACCCCGTCTCTACTAAAAATACAAAAAAATTAGCCGGGCATGGTGGCGGGCGCCTGTAGTCCCAGCTACTTGGGAGGCTGAGGCAGGAGAATGGAGTGAACCCGGGAGGTGGACCTTGCAGTGAGCTGAGATCGCGCCACTGCACTCCAGCCTGGGCGACAGAGCGAGACTCCGTCTCAAAAAAAAAAAAGAAAAAATAAAAAAAAAGAGAAAGAACTGGGTATATATGTAAAATGGTATACAAGCATTCAATCTAGATGACCAAACTCCAACCATTCCAAAAGGACCTTCAAAATGCTTTGTCAGCCATGTGCCTTGTCCTTATAGGGATGCATTAAAGCTAAAACTGTCTACATCTCAATGATTTGGGCCTATTCAGTCATTGACCTTTAGTTTTTTTTGTATTGGCAGTGACATTAAGGATTCTTCAAGATATTCACTTGAGGCTACCTGTGTTATTAGAAACCATCACAGTCAGAAAATTAGAATTCATTATCAGGAAGATAATGTGCTTGCTACTATGATATATGGGACTATATTTATCCTGTACAGTGTAACATATCTGTTTCATCAGTGCAGGAACAGGATGATCTTTCATCCGGATGAAATAGCCTTGAAAGCTTCGTCACCGCAGTGCAGCAAGAAGCTACTAAAATGGTTCTTCCTAGCCTCTTTCTGCTGATTAAAAAAAAAAAAAAAAAAAAAAAAAAAAAAAAGACCGCACCACCTCCCAAGGGCTTCAATGCAGTTGCTATGGCAACACTATATCTGAGTCAGAACTATTAACAATCACCATGGCAACAAGTGTCTCACTTGCCATTTCCAGAAACTCATTGCGTTTGGACTAGAATCATCACACCATGAAAAAAGAGGTGGAGTTTTCCTCTCACTAGGAAACAGAAATACTTTCTCGAAATAACTTATCCCAAAAATGTTCTAAATAAAATTAAATTAAAGGACTTCTAAAGGAATCATGCTGTCATAAGTTGATTAATCCTTTTTCCTGAAATATTAAGTTTGATGAAAAAAATGACACAATGTTAATTGATATGGTAGATTTATTTTTTCCCAATATGATAAAATCTTTGGTATGAATAACATTATCTCCTATTTTATAAATTCCAATAACTGTATGTTTTATCTGTCTTGCCTGGCCCTTTTTTTTCCTCTGCTTAATTTTCCTTCTTTCACTCTGTCAGACACCGTCCTGAATATTTAGCAGAATGGAATTCTTTAGAGATTTGCGAATCACACTTGTCAAGTTAGATGCAACGAAAAGCATCACACATATTTCTGGAATTGTACTAATAATGGGGTGTGTGGTGCTCTGTGGGAAGTAGTCATGGTGGAGCTTGAGGGCCCGTTTTATTTCCCTTCTTCCTTAAATACAAGATGGTAGAAATGGACAGTGTCGATTTTCATCCAGATTGTGACTTCCCCAAAGGACTGTACACTGGAGCAGAATTAAGACACTGCACCACCAGTCTCTAAGACCTACCGGCTCATCTTTGCTCTTGTGTCATCCTCCCTCCCTAGATGTTCCAAAGCACCTCTGCACCCCTTGATTCTAGCGCCCTCATCATACCATGTCTTGTCACACAGTGACATTTTCTTGTGATTTTTCTCCTGGATCAGAGTTTCTAGGACCAAGTAAGTTTGCCTAATAGTTTTCAGAATAGGTTCTCACATGCATTGACAATAAAAAGGTGCAAAAAGAAAACAAACCTTCATGGAACAAAAGCCAAATTAAATCAAACTACAGATTTATCTCTTTTTCTTTTCTTAGTATCTTGTTAGTGAAAACCAAGATTCTGTGTTCTTTAATGTCCTTTCTTCTGCCAGAGCTCACCCCTAGCAGCATGAAGGCAGGCTCCAGAACAAGCAAACTTCAGTGCAGAGAACACCACTTCAGCAGTAATGGGAAAAGGGAAACATAGATGACCTTTCATTTCACTGTGAACCTAGGTTATTGGACTCTTCCTGTTTAGTATTTATTTCAAATAGAAGTAGGTGATGGGGAGAAGTGGACACAAGTAATGTGTCTCACTGATCCAGTGTAAAAAGAAGTCCTTACAGAAAGGCTCTCCAACTTGCTATTGACAGACAAAAATGATTCCAATGTCAGGATGGTATTATACAGAGATCTGGGGGCTCTCCTGTAGGCCAAGGCAAACAGTCATTCAGAAAAAAAGAAAACATGGGAGGGGTCTCATTTTATAAAGAAGCCAAGTCTGAGTCTCCCACAGTGCTGCCCTGTCCCTGAACTACCCAAGAAAATGTGAACTACATTTTCTCCAGAAGCTGGAAGTGACATTGAAATGCTCACATGTACAAAGTTTTCTCTGAAATTCTATAATTTATCTACAAGCTGCTTACTTGTTGACTTTTCAGTAAATGTTTTTCCATGTCTTGAATGAAATCAAACGGATGGATTTCATTTTTCCAGAGGTCCCTCTGGGGAGAAGAAAAACTGGGGGCTTCATGACATGATGTGGATACTCCAGGTAAAGTGTATACCTACTTAGTAACCAGTGTAAAGCACTTCAGCTGAGACCCTCATGCTCTGATGGGCATTTGCCATGGCTATTTGTGTACCAAACTGTAAGTAAATAGCAGCAGCATTAGGTTTGGATTCAAATCCTTCTCCCTCCCTTTACTAGCTGTGAGACAATAAGTAAGTGACTTGATCACACTGTACCACATATTTTCATCTGTGAGATATCACTAACAATAATACTTAGTTCATAGACTTATTTTGATGATTACATCAACTAGTATATATGAAGCACCTAGAACAGTGCCTGACACTCAAAAAACACTATTATTACATTACTGTTGGATTCAATTTGGCTATACGCTTCTTACTTGCAACTCAGAGAAATATAAAAATTTTTTTGTTTTAATGATTGCGTGTTAATTTTATATGTTCATCTCTTCACTCATTTGGCAAACATTTAACTCTGAAAAGCAGAGACAAGGCATAGTCCTTGCCTTGTAGCAGTTATAATTTACTAATGTTAAAAGGACTAGCAAAGAAGGGAAAGCATTGCAAATGATATTTCAGTTTGAAAACCAAAAAAGGGATTTTTCTCAAATGGGTTCAGTGACCAGGCATTTATTTTCTAGCGTGATCTGCTCTCCTTCTCTACCACCACTTTTAATAGGTAAATATACCCAGAGGCTTTTGTATTCCATTTGTGAAGCAATAGTATAGATTGTCCCAATACTGCCATTAAAATTGCCCAGTATAAAGTGTGTGTTACTCTTGGCTATAAAAATAAAAGTTCCCTATAGACTGGAACTCGGCAAACATTGTTTGATTAAGTTGGGCTTTTTATTTTATGCTCAGAGGAAGGCAACATGCCCTAGTGAATCAAGCTGTTTTGAAGCTGGATGAGACTTCCCATTCCAACTCTGACTTTAAGAGATATATGTGGAAGTTTCGTTGGTTTCTCCCCATTTGAAAACAAAGGAGAGTAGTTTGTCTCCTATATTTTATTATGATGAAGGTAGTAAAAGGTTTAAATGTTATCATGAACCCTACCTTTTTCATTTTTTGCTTTCATTTTATTTTTTATTTCCAACTTTGATTTTAAGTGCATGTGCAGGGTGTGCAGGTTTGTTATATAGAAAAATGTGTGTTATGATGGTATGCTGCACAGATCATCCCATCACCTAGGTATTAAGCCCAGCATCCATTAGCTATTCTTCCTGATCCTCTCCTTCCTCCCACACCCCTGACAGTTCCCAGTGTGTGTTGCTCCCCCTCATGTGTCCATGTGTTTGCATCATTTAGCTCCCACTTTTAAGTGAGAATATGCTGTGTTTGGTTTGCTGTTTCTGCATTAGTTTGCTGAGGATAATGGCCTCCAGCTCCATGTTCCCGCAAAGAACATGATCTCCTTCCTTTTTATGGCTGCATAATATTCCATGGTGTATTTGTACCACATTTTTTTAATCCAGTCTGTCATTGATGGGCATTTAGGTTGATACCATGTATTTGCTATTGTGAATAGTGCTGCAATGAACCATACATGTGCATGTGTCTTTATAATAGAATGATATATATTTCTTTGCATATATACCTAGTAATGGGATTTCTGGGTCAAATGGTATTTCTGTCTCTAGGTCTTTGAGAAATCACCACACTGTCTTCCACAATGATTGAACTAATATATACTTCCACTAACAGGGTGAAGGCTTTCCTTGTTCTCCACAACCTTGCCAGCATCTGGAATTTTTTGACTTTTTAATAATTGCCGTTCTGACTTGTGTGACATGGTATCTCACACTGGTTTTATTTCTCTAATGATCAGTAATGTTGAGCTTTTCTCATATATTTCTTGGCCATATGTATGTCTTCTTTTGAGAAATGTCTGTTCATGTCCTTTGTCCACTTTTTAATGTTTTTTTCTTGTAAATGCATTTAAGTTCCTTATAGATGTTGGATATTAGACCTTTGTCAGATGCATAGATTGCAAAAACTTTCTCCCATTCTATATGTTGTCTGTTTACTCTGTTGATAGTTTCTTTTGCTGTGCAGAAGCTTTTTAGTTTAATTAGATCCCATTTGTCAACTTTTACTTTTGTTGCATTTGCTTTCAGCATCTTCATCATGAAATCTTTGCCATGCCTATGTCCTGAATGGTACTGCCTGGATTTCCTTCCAGTGTTTTTACAGTTTTGGGTTTTAAATTTAAGTCTTTGATCTACCTTGAGTTAATTTTTGTATACAGTGTCAGGGAGGGGTCCAGTTTCAGTTTTCTGTGAATGGCTAGCCAGTTCTCCTAGCATCATTTATTAAACAAGGAATCTTTCCCCATTGCTTTTGTCAGGTTTGTTGAAAATCAGATGGTTGTAGGTGTACAGTCTTATTTCTGGGTTCTCTATTCTGAATCCTAATTCTTTCTCATGCTGTCTCAGAATGTTAACCTGGAAAAATACCGGTTTTACTGCTTTCTTATTCCACAGAATAAAAGCAAGCAAATATAATTAATTTAGCTGATTTAGCCACGTGCAGATAGATCTAGTAAATATCAGAGATTAGACTTTTCAGCAAGTGGCCCTTCTAAAAGGATTCAGACATGCTTGGCCACAAGAAAGAACAAGTGAATAGAGAGGAGTGCTCTTCTCCTGAGCTCCAGTTCAAACATTTTGTTTTGTTATTTGTATATCACTATCAATTTTTCACAAATTTCCTCCTCACGGCAATTTACAACTTTAGGAAGGAAATTGCTTTGTGATACACTTGACTTCCATTGCTGCTTTCAAGGAAACTAATAGAAAACAGCACACAGATGTTTCTCTTCTCTTTGCCACTTGCCTGCATGCGCGCGCGCGCACGCACACACACACACACACACACACACACACACACACACACACACACACACCCCTATGGCTAAAGTCAGCCCAAGTCCTCTTTGGCAGAGGCCATCCTGGATAAAATCAGCTGGACCACTGGCCTTAAGAAGCAGTGACACCATCTAGGTCTACCCTGAGCTGTGAAATCAGCTGGTTACTGAAAGTGAAGAGTAATTCTCAAAGAAAACAATTCTATTTTCTCTACAAAGTCTTCTCATCCATCTTCTTTTCTTTTTTTTTTTTTTTAAGAGGATGTCTCGCTCTGTTGCTGAGGCAAGGGTGCAGTGGCACAATCTTGGCTTACTACAGCCTCAACTTCCTGTGCTCAAGTGATCTCCCCACCTCAGCCTCCCAGGTAGCTGGGAGATAGCACTGTGAGCTATCCACAAGCATGTTCCACCATACCAGGAAATTTTTTGTAGAGATGGGTCTTGCTATGTTGCCCAGGCTGGTACCGAACTCCTAGGCTCAAGTGACCCTCTCACCTTGGCCTCCCAAAGTGCTGGATTACAGGCATGAGCCACCACATCCAGCCCCCATCTTCTTTCTCATAGAACTTTCTAGTTAGTCTGGCAATCTCTTCAAAGAAGTTATGTGCTTCTGTAGGCAGAAACAGTACCTTATGTTTGATTCCCTATAGCAGCTAAGACAAAAAATTTGTAAACCTAATTAAGAAATATTTTGATATTAGAGTTCTGGAAAGACAAAAAAAATTTAAAAACACAATTACTTTTGCACCAGCCTAACTCCCTGGTTGCTGCTTGGATATTGACAAGGAAAACCATTCTCCCTGGGCACAGTAGGTGCAGTTTTCTTTGCAAACTTCCCTGATTATACATTACATTTTGGGTATACATTAAATCAAGATTCCATTAGTGAGTTTATCTTATGTATTGGACCTTGTTTAGGCCAAAAAGTACAGATGGTTCAACTCCATCCTAATTAATCAAACTGTGAGAAGATGAAGTAGAGAAAGACCTAGAAACATGGGCAGAAACTATTTTGAGATCTTAAGATTACCCATATAACTTACACAGTCTGAATATTATAATTCTATATTCCAATTGACCTTCTTACCACCAAAGATCTACCCCAAACATGGTGGTTTCTCTGACCCTCTGCTCTGGTGATAAGTAGTTATTTGCAGCATTTTAGGTAGAAGTTAAAAACTGTATTAATTAAGGTTCTTTGGTTGCTAGCAACAGAAGCAAGCCTACTTAATTTGAGCAAGAATCATATTATTAGGAAGCTACGGGACAATGTACATGATCATAGAGAAGACTGAAGAAACCATCAAAAACCAGGTAGCTTCCAAAGTCTCAGCAGTATCTCCATGGACATCCTCTTTTAGAATGATTGGACTCTGCCTTTTGTTTTGTTTGTTTTTTAGGAGAGTGATTAGCTAAGTTTAGGGCACATGCTCATTGCTTGCCTGTCATGGAGCAGTAAGAAAGATAATCTGACGGAAAGAAACTCAGGGAAGCCCATACTTCCAAAGAGATGAGACAGGTACCTGAATTTGCCAAAACCAAGACTGTACTCAATGCAGGGAGAAGATCCACTCCCTCCTACCCACAAAATAGCAAAAAGCTTCAAGAAATTTGGAAAAGGATATTGAGTGCCTACAAAAAATAAATATTTACTACCACCATCACTCTCCTTTACCTTCTACTATAGAGGCATTATTGATTTATTCTCTCCAAGTCTGTTAAGCCTTAATTTTAAAAGTGGGGAAATTATGTGTGTCTGCTGTTTAGAATCTTGCTAATAAACTTATCGCATCAGTTAGCCTAATTTTCCCAGGATATTGCACCCATAAAAGTTTCTAAAATAAAATTTCTGCCTATTCTTCTCTGTCTCTGTGCAGCACAGCATGTAGTCCAGGTACTCAGTTTAGCAACATTTTGCAACATTGATACTATCCCCACCTGATTTGCTGAGAAGATGAATATAAGCAAAATGACATTGGTGGCTTTTCATATTTTCCCAGCTTAACAAAGGAAGGATTCTGTAAAATTAACATACAGTTGGATTGGAATAAGCAGCTAAAGCAACTGGCTGTGCAAGGTTTATAATGTCTGAACTCCCACCAAGCTGCTTCATCTCTCCATATGTCTCCTGGTCATTGGGAGCCAAATTTAGGATTTATAAAAACTCAGGGCAATGCCTTTTCTGGTCATGGTACCTGTAAGTGAGCAAATGATTAAGATGACCTACTACTTACTAAATCAACATGTTTAGTAGCTGTCATCCAGAAAACATGCCAGAGCCAAGATAGTACTTGTGTTCATACAAGGCCTTAAAAGAAAGATTCTGCATGTCCATGTTCTGCTATTCCTCTCCAATATTTACACATTATACTATGACAACATAATGTATATTTACTCTGATTACTAGGTCATTTTCACTTCCCAGCTATTTGGCTGATAATTGCTATTCACTGTGTTCCTAAATGCTAAATGACGAACACGCTGGTGCTGATGGAAGTTGTATGTGCCATTTTAGCACTGTGCCAGGAAAAGAAGCTGGGCATAGGGTGCCAACTGCAAAGCCTTACATTGTACTGACCAAAGCATAGGCCCTCATTTATCCATTCAACATTTCAGAAGTTGTAGCTGCAGTTATCTATTTAAGTCATTGAAATAATAATTTTTGTGATTTATTATACTGTTGGTTAGCCAATAAAGTCCAAAAGATACTGAATTATCTATGTTTTAATTGCTCCCCTACAATGAATATGGAATCCTGATCATTGCCCACTCCTTCTTCTTGGTTTTAAATTTATAAGCCAAAAATGTGGTTATCATTCATGTTGGTTTTAAATTACTTCAGATGTCTGTACCAGCTATAGGAACACACTGCTACCCTTTAGGATATGGCATTTCCTGCCCAGTAAAAACCCTTTGAAAAACTATGCCTCCTAAACTCCAATTTTAGATGCATCCTATCTGCAACTTTCAGGCCTAAGCAAAAAAAGGAAGAACATAAAAGCTGAGGATATCATGCCTGGCTTTGTTTCCTGAGGTTTGAGGTGAAGATCAGTAAGAGCGCTGGCATTACCTAATGAGTTTCATCCGTTCCGGTTTCAGGAGAATGTAAGTTCAGACATAGGTTTGCAGAGTCATGTGGAATAAAGAAGTCAGAGACTAAGGAGTTGAAGCAGAGAGATGAAATCAGGTTCTCTGTTAATAAGGCTCTATGCTCACTTGGTTTGCTATAGCCTTAATTTCCATTCAGAGTGTTTTATGGACAAGAGGACCAGCACATAAAGGCAGGCAGGAGAGAGAGGACCACAGCCAGGCTTGGTGTTCTGAAAGTTTGTTCAAAGTAGGCTACAGAATGAAAAATTAGACCCAGAGCTTGTCCCAGGGGTTTATAATTTAAATTAGGCAATCATTGCTGGGAGTTAATTACAGGTGTCCCATCAAAACCTACAGCAAAGTTTGGGAGTTTCTGATTACGGATATAGAGACACCTTGGAAGCAAGGAAAATATAAAATTTTTTAAAGGCACAAGAGAAATGAGAGACAGTAAATAATTGTTTTAAAAGAATGTGACGAATTCAAGAATAAGTGTTATGTTACCCATATATTTCGAAAAGTCAAAAAACAAGGAATGCCACTACTAGTGACAACAACAACAAAAGCTATTGTATAGCACCATTTTTTACAACTTCCTCATTTTGCCCATGCTTTCCACTTTCAAGTTAATTCTTTCAACAGGATTGTCTTATTTTGACATACAGATTACAATTACAAGATAGCATCCACCACCATTCACTCTGTTTTGGACTCCAAATATTTCTGGTGAGTTTGAGTTTAACCCTTTGTTCATCTTTCTTGTTATTGGTTTGACAGTTTAAAACATCGTGGAGAGATAACTGGGCTTGAGTAAGTACACAGGATTTCCACTCTTTTCTTAAAAACTAAGCGTGACATTAACCCCCTTGGGCCTTAGCATCTTCATTTGTAGGATAACATCCACCATACCTAGTTTAGGATTATTTCAGGAATCAAAATAGATGAATATCAAATATACTTTTGCAAAGCATAGGTTCAATGGGAGTTGATACTTTTTAATATATTTTTCTGATTTTATACAATTTGGACTGGCAGCTGTAAGTCATGGCTAAAAAGCCCAATTCCTCATTTCTGTGTAGCTGTTTGCTTGAGACAACTTCCCTCCACTAAGGTGCCAGCACCTCCCACATTCTTCTCTTGATTTATGATTTCCTAAATCTAGAAAATACATGGGAAATCGCTGAGTATATTCCTAGCATATACTGCTACCAAGATTCTTTCTATCTTCCTATAAGGATTACATTTTCCAAGATGGAATGTGCCACATTAGTCTATAGACACAAATACTTCCTATTCTGAAGTTTCATTGATTTCTCGATGCTATCTCAGAATAGCTGTGGAAGGACTGCTAAGAAATTGTGACGTCAATCAAAACACCACAAAAAGCAGCATGCTGTCATGGATACAATACCTTTGATGTATGGCAGGCACAGATTCTGGTAATTGATAAGTATTTTTCTTCAGGACTTCTCTTGTCTGGTTCAGCCATCATGCTGTTCGTTGGTTGGTTGGTTGGTTGGTTGGTTGGTTGGTTGGTTTTTCTCAATCTGGCTCCATCTGCATTATAAGTCATAGAGAGTGTTCCCAGACATAAGCATTAGTTTATTAGTCTCAGTGTGTGTTTGTGTCTTCATCCTTTCCTGTGCACTCAGTATTTTATCATCAAATTAGGAGATGTGATATTTTAATTAACAAGCAAAAGTCTTGCGTATTGACCCAGAAGTGTATTTTATCCATTGATTTTCATTCTAACATAATTGGATCTGTAATGCCACAGCCTCTTTGTCCATGAACATCCTACATGATACCTGGACAGTATAGCTAAAGACACACTTGGAGTGGTAGATAAAAGAGTAGAACAAACATGGGATTCTTAGCAACTGCCCAAAAACCCCTAATGCAGCAACCTGTGCTAAACTCCTGGCTCATATTCCAGAATGAGCCAGTCAGAGTGCCCTCTGACTGTAATACCTGGCTCCATTTTTCACATGTATCTCATCTACCAGATTTTCTGGTTTGAAAGAGGAATTTCAGAGTAATAAAAGCAGTGAATGGTGAAAGGCCTAATAATTATGGAGAAGACAGGATGGATGGTGGCAGAGAGCCAGCACAGGATGAGCCCTTGTGAGCACTTCTATCTTTCCTTGAGTAGCGGAAAGAGTTCAATCGCATTCATCAAAGATTAAAGTGCTTTGAGCTGCCCCTCCAGAGCACTTGGAAAGAGTCGTTGCCTTCTTCTCTCTCATCTAGAAACAGATTAAGTTTTTCCATCCATCTATTAATTTTCTACATCTGGTACAGTTTTTACAACTTTCCACCAGAGTTTCCTCTTCAAAAAGCATTGGTCATTCTGAGACAACCATTTCTCTTTCTCTGAAGAAGCTTTGGGAGGCTTTAGGGTGAGAAAGAGGAGAGGATAGAGTCCATGTGTGAAAAATGTGAAGATAAGTTTTGTTTTCATAATCCCTATTTCCTGTTCATATATCTGTAGAACTGTTCTGAAAATTAAATAGAATGAGTTGTGGGAGCAAACCTGAGTCATTCAACCCTGAGAGAAAGTGTGAGTCTGGATCAAGTTCAACTCAATTCAACAACTATTGATTGACTGCCCATGATGTGCTATCACAGGGTTATCAGGCTGAAAAGCAGAAAACCTACAGAGAGGAAACTGATAAAGCCTTTTTTGTCTGTTGTACTTGGTGTTAGCTGTTATACCTGAATCTTGACTAACAACTTAACTCATGAATTAGAGGAAGTTTTTGTGAGTTTTACTTTACAGTATGCATTCCCCCATCCCTTCTAATAGGATACTGCTTTTCCTCAAGAAACATCCCCTCACGTTCCATCCATGACATCCAGATAAAATGGATTCCATCTCCAGTAACAAAGGAAGGTGTGTACCCAGGCTAAGGTGATCAATGTAACATCCTCCTCTCGCTACAGTGAATGGTTCCAGGAAGAACACATAATGATACTAGAGTTGATCTAAGCTAATCCTGAGAATACATTCCAGAGTCACCACAAGAGAGACACGCAGTCTATGCTAGAGTTTCTGAAAGTATAGATTAAGGGCCTGAAGCTGCTGGCAACCATATTGACACCAAAAGGAAGAGTCTCCCTGAGAAAAGACTTACTGCAGAGACAAGCAAAGTCAAGTACCAAAAGACAAAATTGTAAAGACAGTTTTAGCCCCCAACTTTTCTTTTTGTATTTTTTTTTTTTGGAAGGCAGAAAGAGGCTTTTAAAAATTATTTATTTATTTATTTATTTATTTAATGTTACTTTAAGTTCCAGGATACATATGCAGAATGTGCAGGTTGGTTACATAGGTATGTGTGTGCCATGGTGTTTTGTTGCATCTATTGACCCATCCTCTAAGTTCCCTCCCCTCACCACCTCACCTCCAACAGGCCCTGGAGTGTGTTATTCCCCTTCCCGTGTCCATGTGTTCTCATTGTTCAACTCCCAATTATGAGTGAGAACATGCAGTATTTGGTTTTCTGTTCCTTTGTTAGTTTGTTGAGAATGATGGCTTCCAGCTTCATCCATGTCCCTGCAAAGGACATGATCTCATTCCTTTTTATGACTGTATAGCATTCCATGGTATCTATGTACCACATTTTCTTTATCCAGTCTATCACTGATGGGCATTTGGGTTGGTTCAATTACTTTGCTGTTATAAATAGTGTTGCAGTAGACATATGTATGCATGTGTCTTTATAATAGAATGATTTATATTCATTTGGGTATATAGCCAGTAATGGAATTGCTGGGTCAAATGGTATTTCTGGTTCTAGATCCTTGAGGAATTACCACACTGTCTTCCACAATGGTTGAACTAATTTACATTCCCACCAACAGTGTAAAAGCATTCATATTTCTACACAGCCTTGCCAGCATCTATTGTTTCTTGACTTTTTAATAATTGCCATTCTGACTGGCATGAGATGGTATCTCATTGTTATTTTGATTTGCATTTCTCTAATGATCAGTAATGTTGAGCTTTTTTTCATATGTTTGTTGGTCACATGTAAGTTTTCTTTTGAGAAGTGTCTGTTCATATCCTTCACCCACTTTTTGATGGGGTTGCTTTTTTCTTGTAAATTTGTTTAAGGTCCTTGTAAATTCTGGATATCAGACCTTTGTCAGATGGGTAGATTGCAAAAAGTTTCTCCCATTCTGTAGGTTGCCTGTTCACTCTGATGATAGTTTCTTTTGCTGTGCAGAAGCTCTTTAGTTTAATTAGCTCCCATTTCTCAATTTTGTCTATCATTGCAATTACTTTTGGCATTTTCTTCATGAAGTCTTTGCCCATGCCTGTGTCCTGAATGGTATTCTCTAGGTTTTCTTCTAGGGTTTTTATGGTTTTAGGTTTCACATTTAAGTTTTTATTCCACCTTGAGTTACTTTTGCATAAGATGTAAGGAAAGGGTCCAGTTTCAGTTTTCTGCATATTGCTAGTCAGTTTTCCCAGCACCATGTGTTAAATAGGAGATCCATTCCCCACTGCTTGTTTTTGTCAGGTTTGTCAAATATCAGATGGTTGTGGATGGTGCTGTTATTTTTGAGATCTCTGTTCTGTTCCATTGGTCTATATGTCTGTTTTGGTACCAGTAACATGCTGCTTTTGCTACTGTAGCCTTGTAGTGTAGTTTGAAGTCAGGTAGCATGATGCCTCCAGTTTTGTTCTTTTTGCTTAGGAGTGTCTTGGCTATCCAGGGTCTTCTTTGATTCCATATGAAATTTAAAGTAGTTATTTTCTAATTCCGTGAAGAATATCAATGGTAACTTGATGGAAATAGCATTGAATCTATAAATTACTTTGGGCAGTATGGCCATTTTCACGATATTGATTCTTCGTACCCATGAGGATGGAATGTTTTTCCATTTGTTTGTGTCCTCTCTTATTTCCTTGAGCAGTGATTTGTAATTCTCCTTGAAGAGGTCCTTCACATCCCTTGTTAGCTGTATTTCTAGGTATTTTATTCTCTTTATAGCAATTGTGAATGGGAGTTCATTCATGATTTGGCTCTCTGCTTGTCTATTGTTGGTGTAAAGGAATGCTTGTGATTTTTGCACATTGACTTTGTATCCTGAGACTTTGCTGAAGTTGCTTATCAGCTTAAGATGTTTTGGGGCTGAGATGATGGAATTTTCTAAATATAAAATCATGTCATCGGCAAACAGAGGCAATTTAATTTCCTCTTTTCCTATTTGAATACCCTTTATTTCTTTCTCAGGCCTGATTGCCTTGGACAGAACTTCCAATACTATGTTAAACAGGAGTGGTTAAAGGGCATTCTTGTCTTGTACTGGTTTACTAGGGGAATGTTTCTGCCTTTTGCCCATTCAATATGATACTGGCTATGGGTTTGTCATAAATAGCTCCTATTATTTTGAGATATGTTCCAGCAATACTTAGTTTATTGAGAGGGTTTGTTTTCTGTTTGTTTGTTTTTTGAAATGGAGTATCATTCTGTGGCCCAGGCTGGAGTACAGTGGCGCAATCTCAGCTCACTGCAGCCTCCACCTCCTGGGTTCAAGCAATTCTCCTGCCTCAGCTCCAGAGTAGCTGGGGTTACAGGCGTGCACCACCACACCTAGATAATTTTTGTATTTTTAGTAGAGACAGGGTTTCACTACATTTGCCAAGCTGGTGTCAAAATCCTGACCTCAAGTTATCCACCAGTTTCAGCCTCCCAAAGTGCTGTAATTACAGGTGTGAGCCACCACACCTGCCCAATTGAGAGTTTTTAACATGAAGCGATGTTGAATTTTATCAAAGGCCTTTTCTGCATCTATTGAGATAATCACGTGGTTTTTGTCTTTGGTTCTATTTATGTGATTGATTACATTTATTGATTTGCGTATGTTGAACCAGCCTTGTATCACAGGGATGAAGCCGACTCGATTGTGCTGGATAAGTTTTTTTGCTGTGCTGCTGGATTCGGTTTGCCAGTATTTTATTGAAGATTTTTGCATTGATGTTCATCAGGGATACTGGCCTGAAGATTTCTTTTTTTGTTATGTCTCTGCCCAGTTGTGGTATCAGGATAATGTCGGCTTCATAAAATAAGCTAGGGATGAGACCCTCCTCTTCATTTGTTTGGAACAGTTTCAGAGGAAGGAACTCCTCTTTGTACCTCTGTAGAATCTGGCTGTCCATCCATCTGGTCCTGGACTTTTTTTGGTTGGAATTTATCCATTTCTTCTAGATTTTCTAGTTTATTTGCATAGAGGTATTTACAGTATTCTCTGATGGTAGTTTGTATTTCATTGGGGTCAGTGGTGATATCCCATTTATCATTTCTGATTGCATCTATTTGAATCTTCTCTCTTTTCTTCTTTATTAGTCTAGCTAGTGGTATGTTTATTCTGTTAAGTTTTTCAAAAAACCAGCTCTTGGATTCACTGATTTTTTGGAGGGGTTTTTGTGTCTCTACCTCCTTCAGTTCTGCTCTGATCTTAGTTATATCTTGTCTTCTGCTAGTTTTTGGATTAGTTTGCTCTTGCCTGTCTAGCTCTTTTAATTGTGATGTTAGGTTGTCAATTTGAGATCTTTCTAGCTTTCTGGTGTGGGCATTTAGTGCTGTAAATTTCCCTTTTAACATTGCTTTAGCTGTGTCCCAGAAATTCTGGTACATTGTGTATTTGTTCTCATTGGTTTCAAAGAACTTCTTGATTTCTGCCTTAATTTCATTATTTACCTCGGAGTCATTCAGGAGCAGGTTGTTCAAGTTTCATGTAATTGTGTGGTTTTGAGTGAGTTTCTTAATCCTGAGTACTAATTTGATTGCACTGTAGTCTAAGAGACTGTTTGTTATGATTTCAGTTTTTTTGCATTTGCTGAGGAGTGTTTTACTTCCAATTATGTGGTCAATTTTAGAATAAATGCCAGATGGCACTGAGAAGAATGTATATTCTGTTGATTTAGGGTGGAGAGTTCTGTAGATGTTTATCAGGTCCATTTGATCCAGAGCTGAGTTCAAGTTCTGAATGTCCTTGTTAATTTTCTGTCTCATTGATTTGTCTAATATTGACAGTGAGGTGTTAAAGTCTTCCACTATATTATTGTGTGAGAGTTTAAGTCTCCTTGTAGGTCTCTAAGAACTTGTCTTATGAATCTGGGTGCTCCTGTATTGGGTGCATATATATTTAGAATAGTTAATTCTTTTTGTTGCATTGATGCCTTTACCATTATGTAATGCCCTTCTTTGTCTTTATGATCTCTGTTGGTTTAAAGTCTGTTTTGTCAGAGACTAGGATTGCAACTCCTGCTTTTTTTTTTCTTTGCATTTGCTTGGTAAATATTTTATTTTGAGCCTATGTGTGTCTTTGCAGGTTATATGGGTCTCCTGAATACAGCCCACTGATGGGTCTTGACTCTGTCCAATTAGCCAGACTGCATCTTTTAATTGAGACATTTAGTCCATATACATTTAAGGTCAGTATTGTTATGTGTGAATTTGATCCTGTCATCATGATGGTAGCTGGTTATTTTGCACACTAGTTGATGCAGTTTCTTCATAGTGTCATTGGTCTTTACATTTTGGTGTATTTTTGCAGTGGCTGGTACTGTTGTTTTTGTTTGGTTTTGTTTATTCGGTTTTGTTTTTTTGTTTTTTTGTTTTCTATATTTAGTGCTTCCTTCAGGAGCTCTTACAAGGCAGGTCTGGTGGTAACAAAATCCCTCAGCATTTGCTTGTCTGGAAATAATTTTATTTCTCCTTTGCTAATGAAGCTTAGTTTAGCTGGATATGAAACCCTGGGTTGAAAATTATTTTCTTTAAGAATGCTGAATATTGGCCCCCAATCTCTTCTGGCATGTAGATTTTCTGCTGAGAGGTCCTCTGTTAGTCTGATGGGCTTCCCTTTGTAGGTGACCAGGCCTTTCTCTCCGGCTGCCCTTAACATTTTTTTCCTTCATTTGGACCTTGGAGAATCTGAAAATTATGTGTCTTGGGGTCAATCTTCTTGTGGAGTATCTTAGTGGTGGTCTCTGTATTTCCTGAATTTGCACGTTGGCCTGTCTTGATAGGTTGGAGAAGTTCTCCTGGATAATATCCTGAAGTGTGGTTTTCAGCTTGTTTCTATTCTCCCCACCTCCTTCAGTTACTCCAGTCAATCACAGATTCAGTCTTTTTATGAAGTCCCATATTTCTTTGAGGATTTGTTCGTTCCTTTTCATTCCTTTGTCTCTAATCTTGTCTGCGTGCCTTATTTCAGAAAGGTGGTCTTCAAACTCTGACATCCTTTCTCCTGCTTGGTCTATTTGGCTGTTGATAGTTGTGTGCGCTTCACAAAGTTTTTGTACTGTGTTTTTCAGCACCATCAGTTTATTCATGTTCCTCTCTAAGCTGGTTATTCTAGTTAGCAGCTTCTCTAACCTTTTATCAAGGTTCTTAGCTTCTTTGCTGAACATGCTCCTTTAGCTCAGCAGTTTTTTATTGCCCATCTTCCGAAGACTACTTCTGTCAGTTTGTCCATCTCATCCTCCGTCCAGTTCTGCGCCCTTGCTGGCGAGGCGTTGGGATCATTTGGAGGAGAAGAGGCATTCTGGCCTTTTGGGTTTTCCGCATTTTTTCGTTGATTCTTTCTCATCTTTGTGAGTTTGTCTAATTTCGATCTTTGAGCCTGCTGACCCTTAGACGGAGTTTTTGGGAGCATTTTTTTTGTTGTTGATGCTGTTGCTGTTGTTGCTTTCTGTTTCTTTGTTTGTTTTCCTTTCAATGGTCAGGTCCCTCTTCTGTAGGGCTGCTGAGGTTTGCCGAGGGTTCACTTCAGGCCTTATTCATCTGTTTTGCTCCTGAGCCTGGAGATGTCAGTAAAGGAGGCTGGAGAACGGCAAAGATGGGTAGTGTGGTCCTTTTTCTCGGACCTGTGACCTCGAGGGGCACCAACCTGATGCCAGTATAATCGCTCCTGTATAGCGTGTCTGACAACCCCTGTGGGAGAGGAGAGTCTCACCGAGTTGGGTGGCATGGGGAATGGGACCTTTTTAAGGAAGTACTTTGTCCCTTGATGGAGGGGGTGTGCTTCACTGGGGGGAAACCCACTCATCTGGTCTGCCCTGATTCCTCAGAACTGCCAAGAGGAAAGGCTAAGTCTGCTGGTCTGCAGAGACTATGGCCACTCCTCCCCCTAGAGGCTCTGGCCCAGGGAGATCTGCATCCTGTCCCTGAGCCTCTGGCTGGAGTTGCTGGAGTTCCTGCAGGGAAGCCCCACCCAGGGAGGAAGGATGTGTCAGGGTCAGGCCTGAAGAGGCGCTCTGCCCCTCTGCAGCAGTCTGCCACAGCCAGCGTGTTGAGCTGTGGAGGACACCTCTTGGGGACCAAGTAGTCCAGCCTCCCTGGCTCCAGCAGGGGAAAAGCGCAGCCTGGAACCATAGAGATGGATACCGCCCCTCCCCACCAATCCCCCTGCGTGTTAGGCAGTTATGAGTTCCAGTGCTGGCTGCTGCCCCTCCCACAAGGAGCTCAAAGAGTTTATACAGCAGGCAGCTGCAGCTGTGGTACTGGTCGCCCCCCGCCCTGGGGGCTCCGCAGAGTTAGGCAGATTCTAGCTGAGAGGCTGTTGAGAATCTGCACGGCTCTGGGGTTGGGACCCCAGGCCCCGGTGGCATGGGTTCGCGAGTGGGATCTTTCGCTCTGTGGGTTGCACCGCTCCCTGGAAAAAGCACGGTTTCCCCTGCTGGGTAGCACGCCTACCTTGGCTGGGGGGTGGGGACTCCTCTACCCCGTGTGGCTCTCAGGAGGGCCGCCACATCACATTGCTCTTCCTTTCTCTCCATGGATCACGTCACCCGCCTAGTCGGTTCTGACGAGAGAACCTGGATACCTTGTTGCAGGTGAAGGATTCAGATGCTAATTATGGTTCTTTTCGATTCCCACTGACCACTGCTGTTTCTAGTTGGCCATCTTGGCCCCACCCCTCCAGATCCAGCTTTTCCTGAAGTCATTTCCCTTGGAATTCCCAGTTGAGCCAGTAAGTTCCCCATTCTGAAACTGAATTTATTGTCTCTTGCAACTCAAAGATTCCTGGAAAACTTATCCTATTTGGTGAATTATCCCAAAGGATACTAACTTTCCTTTTTAACCTTAACTGACAGAAATTGTAATAATTAAGAAATCACATTTATGACTTTTATATGTGATTTTATGAGCATATAATTTATCTCAATAAGCTTTACTATTGGGAAGAAACCCACAAGTAGATAATGTGTGGATTCATTTGTTAATTTAGAGTGAAAGGAACACTATATGTAAAACTGTTGATAAGAGTTCATGGAGAATAAGAATGAACATTAAGGTGTGTTTATTAATTAGCACATTTGCCAATGGTTTTTTTCAACCCCTTTTACCTGACATCTCCTTAGAATACAAACACATGTGAGTACTCACCTCCCCCCAGGTGTATGCAGTAAGGGATTAATCAGATTCCAAAGGAGATCAGTAATTCTACTCATCTGGTCTAAAAGATCCTGGGACACTATCAATCTCCTTTTGTAGTAGCATAAAGCCCACCATCTCAATAAATCTACTGTTCATTACAGAGTGTTTTCTATGTGCCAGCCACTATGCTGAGAGCTTGATATGCCAAACATTTCATTGAAACCTCACAAGACCCTATTATGAATCTTATTTATTACAGGTTAGGCAACTGAGCTTCCTGCAAATTAAGCATTTCGCCAAGGTCAGCTAGAAATAGAGACCTGGATTTTTAATCATGCCCGTATGACTTCAAAATCCGTGACCTTAGCCACTATATTATTTTTCAGTTCATCATTTTCTCACAATCCCATCCCTTGTCCACCATCATGATTACCAATTGAGCTCAACAGACTTTGGAGCCAACTAACTCAATTCAATTTCCTGAGGTTCTGGCCCTGTTCTTCCCCACACTGCCCTCTTTCCTCACCTCAGTGCCAGGATTCCCCAACTTCCCAGGTCTCCAGGATTCATCTCAGGAAGCAACTACCCAGGGAGATTAAACCTCAGTGCGGGAAAAGGAAAAGAGAGCATACAAGGAATCCTCAAGTTCTTTTTAAATGATATGTCCTAAAACACATTCTTTAAACCATCTTCCTCTTTAAACCAACTTCTCCTCCAAAATAGGTAGCGAATCTCAAGTTACTGGGACAGCTTCCTCAAATGTGGTATCCAATGAATTGCTAACTTCTTCAGATTCCTCCTGCAAGATTATTCCTTTCTAATTCTACTTACAATATTTATTGTATTACCTTCTCTCCTTATTGTAAGTTCTTCCTACCCTGTTTCTCTGTATCTGATTTCTCACTCTCTGATTCCCCTTGGAGAGTAAGCTCAAAGCTCCTTTTTATCCCATTACTTACCAGCTCAGAAATTTTATCTGCTCCTATTATTTGCTGAGTAGGCTCAAAAATTTTAACATAGCTTATAAGGACTTGCATAAACTGGTCTCTGCCTACATTTCCCTCCCTTTATCCTTCCACTTTCTACATGTGCTATTCTAAAGTATCCTGGTTGCTGGTCCCTGAACTCAGCTTGCTTTCTCAACTTCATGATCCTGTTCACATTGCTTCCTCAGCGTGAGATGTATTTTCACTTGTCTTTGCCCACAGTGATCCTATTTTATTCTTAGAGACCCAGATCACGTTCCATTTGTTCTGAAACCCCAAGGAGAAATTGCTCCTCTTCTTCTGAACACCTGAGGAGCTTACTGACATCACTGTATCCTTGATATTTATCCTATATTGCCTTGTACTGCAGCTGTGGGGTGGGTGTTTAATTCCTTTCACCAGGTATTAAATTTTAAAGAGCAGGACTTATAACTTACATATCTTTATGCCCCACACAACACCTGGCCTAGTGCATTGGGTTTAAGTGATACTGACAGATGTACTAACTGAGTAAATGAAATATATAAATAGGTAAAAATGCTATGGTAGTAAGCATCTAAGATGGCCCCAAGGATTCTAGCCTCCTGATATTCATGTTTTTATATAGTCTCCTTCCACACTGAATAACCAATAAAATATTGCAAAAATGATAGAATGTGACTTCCAAGGTGAAGTCATTAAAGATACTGTGGCACTCCAATCTTATGGAGTGGTTCACATGGTGGGAAACTGAGGCCTCCCACCAACAGCCAGCACCAACTTGGTTACCTGAAGGAGCCATCGTAGAAGTGAATCCTTCAGTCTCAGGCAAATCTTCAGATGGCTGCAACAACAGGTGACATCTTTATTACAGTCTTTTGAGAGACCCTAAGCCAGAATCACTCAGCTACAAGTTGCCAGAGATAATGTATGTCTGTTATTATTTTAAGAATCTAAATTTTAGGGTAATTTGTTACACAGCAGTCAACAACTAATACAGAAGCCCATTGTAATAGCTATAACCACAAGCATTAAAAAGTCCAGAAAACTACCATTGGGTTTCAGGGAAAAAAATATAAACAAAAATGAGACGTTATAAAGAAATAAAACACTTCAAAAAATTGAATGCCTGAGTTGTGCATTTAAGGTATTCCTGTTGCTAGAAGACTACGAAAGATTGTTTTCAGTCTTCAGGTCTCTGCATGTTTCTGATGTGTGAGTCAGAATCTCTAGGTATGTTTGTAATTTTAATGATCAAGCATACAATAAGTATTAATAATTATCATTTCCTTAGCATTCCTATGTGCTAGAAACTGTTCTAAGACCTTTCCAACAACCCTACAACACTGGTACTCCTATTACTCCCATTTTACAGAAAAGGTTACTGAGGCCTACAGCAATTAATTAACTTGCTCAAGGTTTCAGAGGTGGTAGTTGGTGGACTGATTTTGCATGCACACAGCCTGGATTTACAGCCCACACTCTGAATCACTATGCTACATGAAACATCAGGCTTCCTTTAAGAATTGGCATTATAGCCAACATTTCAAAGAAATCATTTAAAGTATCAAAAAATAAAATCATTGTAATAGCTATTTAAAATCAGTGAATATAACTAATTCATAGATTGGCCCCAGCAACACTTACTTGGTCAAAAGATGTTTTTACCTTACTTCTTTTGATGGTTAAAACCGTGAAGTAACACTGAAAGCTGAGAAGCTGTCTTATTCTGTACACTGTCAAGAGACACTCTTAAAATCTTGAGTATATTTACCTCCAGCCTAGTGGGATTTGAAGCATCTTTTTGACTCAAGTTGGGTGCATCAAACAGTGATGCTTGAATCCAGACTGCAATTGTTGGTTTTCCAAGTATGATAAAATCCATTTTACTTTTTTGTTGAAGTCTAGAAGGAACATGGCAAATAAAAAGAAAAGTATAAATTAAGAGATATTTTCATTCAGACTGTTTTCAAGAGATGCTGTTCAAAATCTTGAGGAAGACATGAAAATATATAAGACCCTGTCCCCAAGAGAGTATACTTCCCTCCCCTTCCCTCCATCCCTACTCTCCTAAGCTAACCAGTTTATGTCTCTTTCCATATTTTCCCTATGTCCACACAAATATTTGCAAACAGAAGTACTATATATATATACACACACATATATATATACACACACACACACACAGAGTGTTTTGTGGTGACTGTCATTATTTGTTTTATAAAAATGAGATCTCAAACACTATATATTACCTTTCAACTGAATATTTATCCTTACTAATATATTTTATAGATATTCCATTAGATCAATAGATAAAAGAGTTAACTCAGTCCTGATAAAAACTGCGGAATGGTACACAACTATATGTTAGTTTATTCTACCATTATTCTATTAATGATCATTCAACTTCTCTGTAGAAACTTTTGCCACTACAAAAAGCACCAGAGTTAAACATACATATGACCTACATTCTACTTTTCTTTCTGCAGGATGAATCTTGCTAATAGAGTCATTGGGTCATGGATATGTGTTTTTAAATTGTAATAGAAATTTATAGATTATTTTTTATAGCAAGATTATAATACTCCACATTGTCAAACACCAAAGCAATCCATGAGGATGTCAGCTTCCCTACATCCTTGCTAGGACTAGATCTTCAATTCTGTAGTTTTTGCTACTCTGATGAATAAAACATTATATCTTCTTGTTTTAATTTTATTTTCCTATTAATATGGCAAAGCATTTTTGTGCATGTTTACAGACCACTTAGATTTTTATCTCCTCATAATTACTTAATAATATCATTGCTCCATTTTTCTTTCTTTTAGGCCTTTTTCTATCAATATATACAATGAAATTAAATTAGCTTTCTGTCTGTCATTTGGGCTGCAAATAATTATGTCCAGTTAATCTTTTGGTTTTTATTTAGCTTATGTTGTCTATCTAATACCAGCCAAACACTTTTATTTTTATGAGTCAAATGTATCCATTTTTTTCACTTATGGTTTCTGAGTTTGATTTCTGAGAGAAGGTCCTGCAAACTCAAGATTATACAATAGTTTTCTAAATATTTCATCATTTTGCTTGGGTCACATTCCTTCTTTTTTCAGTATGATGGAGAGAAATATTGTTCTACTATATTTTGGAATCCAGCATTGGGGATGAGAAGTTTCATGCTAGTTTTATTTTTCTTTACAAATAAACTAGAAGTGCGTTTGTTTGTTTGTTTGTTTGTGTGGAGGCGATTGCTTTTTAACTACACTGCCTGAAAATGTGAAAATTTTTCTATTTATTTTTGTAATTCAATAATTCCACCAATGTATATCTAGGTTTATATATATTTTCATTAATCCTACCTGGCCTTCAATGCCTTTTAAATTTATAGACTTTATTTTTAAAATGTATTAATTTTAAAATTTTCAATTCTCCTTCATGAGTTTGTTCTCCTTCTCCTTCCCATTGGTTACATGTTGACCTTCTGGTTGTTCGCTCCACGTTTCTGAGCTTTGCATTCATGATTTCTCTCTGTTTTCACTCTGTTGAGAGAGATGTCCTTCATTGGCTCTTCCAAGTCACAAATTCGCTTTTAATAAGTAACTATTTTCTTTTTTTGTCAACAATTTTTTAAATATTTTAATTTCATAAAGCATTATTTGTAACCTTGTCACATCTCTTTGAGTTTTATTATCTTTGTTTTCAAAAGCATCTGTGAACTCTTTCATCCACTTTAGTGGAAGTCATCTGTCACAGAGCTTACCTAGGAATCTTTCTGTGAGTGACTTCTAGTGAAGATTATTTTTGTTTTTGTTTTTTCTTGCTTAACGGTTTCATGCCTCTTTAGCAGCCACACAGATCTAGCTATCCATGTGTCTTAACCAGGGACAGACCACCAAGTGGGAGCTTGATTTAGATTCGGAGGCAAACAAACACCACTCATTACAGTATCATTTAAAAGATAACCTCTTCTGGCTTGTTTTCTTTCCAAAAAGAAGTATATTACAAATAATTTTAAGGTTTAAAGGCAATTTATCATTATTTCAATGTGGTTTGGGGACTCATGAGTTCTAAAATGATATAAATGTTGATAAGAGAGTTACATTTAGTATCTACCTATTACTCAGTAGAAGGTAGTAAGACTAGTTGAGTCACTATGGCTCATGTACACAATGAATTAATGTCACTAGCTCAGGATATTGCTCAAACTGACCCTTTTCACTTATAAAATACTTCTAACCAAATGAGAAAAAAGTTAAAAGCAACCTGATGACATTTTTAAAAAAGGAAAAGGAATTATCAACTTTTATCTTCACTGTGTGTTTTTAGAGAAGAATTTTATTTGTTTTTTAAAGTGCCCTCTAACCCTGTCTCTACTAAAAATACAAAAAATTAGCCAGGCATGGTGACGTGCGCCTCTAGTCCCAGCTACTTGGGAGGCTGAGGCAGGGGAATTGCTTGAACCCGGGAGGTGGAGGTTGCAGTGAGCTGAGATCACGCCACTACACTCCAGCCTGGGTGACAGAGCAAGACTCCATCTCAAACAATAAATAAATAAATAAATAAATAAATAAATAAGTGCCCTCTAATAGCTAATGATAGATTGGTATTCAAAAGAAAAGGAAACAATGAAGAAAAATATCTCAACCTGGAAAAATTTGCCAGTCCCTGCCATAGAGGAAATCGTAGCCTGGCATTGGTCTGTGTCATCATTCCAGTTCCAAATTGGAGCACTAGACTGTATTGTGCCTTATCTCCCAGTATGCTAAGAAACCAATTATAGTAAATAATATTGCCTTAAGGGATTTTTCAGAGCCCCTGAAAAAAGATCAGTGCAATAACCTAGGACCTTAAAGGTCAATATTTAGTTGTAGGAAATATACAATGTTCAAAAACATAGTTTTATTTAATATTACTTTTTCAAAACATATTAAACAATTAACATTTTACAACATTTTTTTGTGATCCTTTGGTGACCAGCAGTTGAAGAATACAGCAGGATAAGCAATAAAATAAAAATACCAAATATTTACTAAAATAATATTTCAAGAAAAACATAATGCTCTTATATCAATCCAAATAGACTTATTTAACCGACAACCTTTAATGTAACTATCAATCAGATGTGTTGGATATTCAGTTCTTCCATTTCCCACACACTGCAAAAAGCTACACGTTTCTCTGACTCACATAAATAATAAATGGTCCTTTGTACAGAGATGAACCTTTATTGTTCGATCCCTCAATCAAAATGGAAAACCATATCCCCAGGCAAGAGGCGCGTTTCAGGAGATATGGGATTTAAAACAAAATTAATGTTGCAAAATAAGAAAGACAAGATTGAAATATATATCAGGACAATAATATCTAAATAACTTTAGCAAGGGATCCTGTAAAAAAAAAAAAAAAAAAAAACAAGAAACAAAAACAAAAGCTATTTAAAGCATATGTGCAGAATTTCCTCAAAGAAAGGGGAAAAGCTTGATCTAGACAGGGCACTAACCCTAAAGGTGAAAGCTCTGGACTCTGTTTCACATTATGCCACTGAAATTGCTGTGAAGATCTGAGCCACACACTGTGTCTGTTGTTGGGTCCTAAATATTTGTCCTTCAAGCCTTCTCAATATTCATCCATAGAATCTATGTCATAATGAGCCCAGAAGCATAAACACTTCAATAGGAGAGTTACCAATAGAGGATATCCAACAGATAGAGCCTATTTCTTAAATTTTCATTATGCCAAGAACAACAGGAGGTTTCTGGAAAGCATGAGGTAACTATTGGCCTATTTAAGAAGCTCTCGGTTGATGGAAACATGGATAGTCCTTCTTGGCTTGTCTTCTTTGTTGCCTGCTTTCCTCTGCAGCTTAAATAGGAAATGGGCTGAAAAAATTGGTAAATCAGAGGACACGCATGGCTTCATTTCCAAGAGTTGAACATTTTGGAAGCAATTAGGAAAGGCCTTCAGGTTTGCTCTTGGACAGGTATTGTTCCAGGATTTTGAAGATATAAGATAACAACTCAAATATCCACACCCTCATCCATTTTACTTTGGCATCGAGACAAAGGTCTTATGACATTGCATTTCCTCTAATTCTCAATGGTGTGTAAGGCCAAAGTTGTGATATCCAAGCCCAGGTTTCAGTTGGAAGGTGAAAATGAAGTGAGTGAGCTTTTTAGCCTCTTTGGTTTTAGGCCATTCAATATACTTTGTTGAACTGAAAAACTTCTCTTAAATTTATAAGACAAGTTATCCAGCCAAATCTGTCTTTGGAGTTTGTGTTCAAAGCTCCAGCAATAACAATATGTTACTTATCCTTGATTTGTCTCCTCTGTGGAAGTTTTTGGGGACTTTCTAGGTGACAATGGCCAGTAAAGATCTGGATGTAGAAAATCTTGGTCTCTTGTCCAAATACTGTCATAATGCTGGTTTTAGTAGCATAAAGGCATAGCCACTTGCTTATCATTTTGATCTGACTCTGCTGCCACAAAAAGTACAAACTACACTGTCAACATTTGAGCAATACAAATCCTCTATGAGTTGTGGGTTGAGTCTACTATTGTCTTTGCAGTGAAACTAGTGGGTATGTATTAAGTAGTTTCTACCTGGATGAAGAATCACTCTGTCTCTATACCTTTTGCAGAGTGGGTAGACTTCCAGGGGTGATGTTTTTCGGCTAAGTCAATGAGGCTTAAAACCTTGAAACCTTAAAAAAAAACATTCCAGCATTCAGTTTAGAAAAGGGCCAGGCTCAAGAGGTCAATATTAGTGTCAAAGTCAGAATTCACTCCTCACAAGTTCTGGAGAGCCAATGTCCTCTACCAACCTAAGTTGATTCCAATATGATCTTGTAAGATCTAGTTAGAATAAGGATTTTCAGATCCTCAAAGTAATGTGAACTCCTTAAGGTAACCTCCAACCTTTCTTTATCTTTTGAGGATGAGTGACTCATGGACAACTTGAGCCAGGAGAATCTTCCGGATTAATTGTGGGTTCTATGTGCATTACCCATACCCAGCCCTGCCAACTACCACCACCAACTCTGCAGACCATGTCTTATGTCTGGAGCCATGAAATTTTATCTTCCGGGGGTTAGTGAAGCCTCTGTAACTTTTGCATCACAGTATATTTTTAACTAAAACTACAGTGGCAAATCCTGCACCTTTTTAAGTTGTACAGAATATATGATAGCCTTCTTATTTATTTATTTATTATTATTGTTATTTTTGTTTGTTTGTTTATTTATTTATTTATTGAGACAGAGTTCCACTCTGTTGCCCAGGCTGGAGTACAGTGGTGCAATCTCGGCTCATTGCAACCTGTGCTCCCTAGGTTCAAGCAATTCCCCTGCCTCAGCTTCCCAAGTAGCTGGGATTACAGGCAACTGCCACCATGCCTAACTAATTTTTTCTATTTTTAGTAGAGATGGGGTTTCATCAGTTAGCCAGGCTGGTCACAAACTCCTAACATCAGGTGATCCACCCACCTCGACCTCCCAAAGTGCTGGGATTACAGGCGTGAGCCACCGTGCCTGACCATATAATAGCCTTCTTGACAACAGTAGGACCCCCTAAGAAAATGGTCACATTAGCTAACAATATTCCCACAATCAACTTAACCTTTTCTAGAAAATCATATAATTGCCGGTATCTTTCTCGTACCACTTTCTCCACCTGTAAATTTTTTTTTTTTTAATTTTAGATGCAGTGGATACATGTGCAGTCTTCTTATATGGGTATATTTTGTGATGCTGAAGTTTGGGCTTCTATTGATCCCATCAACCAAATAATGAACATAGTGCCCCATAGATGCTTTCTAAACCATTGTGTCTCCCCGCTTTGGTAGTCCCTACCATCTGTGATTTCCATCTTTACGCCCATGTGTACCTACTATTTAGCTTCCACTTATACATTAGAGCATGCAGTATTTGGCTGTTTCTGCATTAATTCACTTAGGATAACAACCTCCAGCTGCACCCATGTTGCTGCAAAGAATCCAATTTCATTATTTTTCATGGCTGCATAATGTTCCTTGGTATACATGTACCATATTTTATTTTCCCAATCCACTGTTGATGGGCATCTAGATTGCTTTTTACATTTGCTTTTTACAATAGTTTTTACATTTGCTTTTTACAATAGCAATAGTCTTTGCTTTATAACCCTCTGTGGTCAACAGAGACACAGCCAACACTGCTTTTAACTATCTTTATCTCTACTCTGCATTTCAAACTCAAGAGGTTTTTAAGAACCCCATATTCTCCTTTTACATCTTATCAAATTTAATATCTATTCTATGGCAACAGAACTATCTAGGAGTTTTCTTCACTAGATGTGATTATCTGAAGAAAAATAACTATGGCTCCATTAAAAGAAATGTAGGCATGACTCCCAGTCATCCCCAAACAAAATATCAGAAGAATAATTTACCAAACAGTTATGAAAATCATCCCCACATAGCTTCTAAATTATTCCTTTGTATCTCAGGCTGGGTAGTCAGGTTGACCCCCAAAGGGAGAAAGCGGCAGTGTTGTTCTCTCCATTGGTGATAAGGGATGATATTTTCTCTCTATGGGTTAATAAAACAGTGCTAACCACATACTCTCAACCAAAGTAATAATCTGTCTCAAGAAAAATTAGTTCATGCCTCTTTATCCTTTCTACTTCCTTCCTAGAGAGTCCTGTAGCAGCATATCATGTCAAATAAGTCATCTCAAAAGGGACCCATAACAACTTTTGGGCAGGTCCTTCTGGAAGTGAAAGAAGAAAATATGAGGGGACTTTTATAGCAGTCATGACCCAGGGACTATTATGATGGCAACTCTTCAGGTACACATACATATTCCCCTGAAATATTCTAGAGGACTCTAAAAGCCAGTTTGAGGATCACTAGTCTAGGATCTACAGATTATCACTTTCGTCAACATCATCATCATCACCATTATCATCAATCAAACATCACCATTAAACATTGTGTGAATCTCAATCTCTCTGTATTAGGAATTGTGACTGAAGACAGAGAGATAGAATAATTCCTTACCACGTAATTTCAAAGCAAAGAAAATGAAATGAAAATTTGTTCTACATATCTCAACATCTGCCTTCAAAATTTAAGATGCCTTCTAGGAACATTCTAACATCCTTTCATCTCTCTTATCAACTTACTTATTATCTCATAGCAAGAACTTATGTCATTCCACATATAATTCTATAGTCACCCCTCTCTTTTCATGTTCTTCCCTCCTATTTCATCCAACACCATCTGTATTGTACAAGTAGTATCCTATAGATTGATCTGAAACACACCTTTCTGTTTCTGTGCTGTTCAAGCTATACCAATAACAACCAATACACATAGATTCCAATATGCTTCACAATCTGTCATACATATGCCATTTTACTAAGCATGCAGAGTAAATTGAAGTATAAGAGGTACTTTTTAGCACTGAGTACAGGGTAACAACAATTTTTGTCCTTTTGTTCCTTGTGTTATGGCTGACACAAGACATAGATAAATTAGTACTTCTCAGAGTGACAAGACACGTTGGGGTCATTTTGGAGAGAATACAAGCATGTCAGTTCACTGTACCTCTTTCATTGCTATTAAACACTAAGTCTTTGGAAGCAGAAGGGTTTTGTTTTGTTTTGTTTACTGTTTTGATGTACACTCCTTTCTGATTTAATTGTCCTAGCCTAATCATTCTAATAAGATGTTTCAATGGATAAGAGACTTATGAAATCAGTAACTTCACTAACATCACAATTGTTATTGTATCCAGTCTTTTACCCATTATCCCTTAAAGTCAATTGATAAATAATCAATTCCATAAAATACAGGAGAATCTATATATTAATGCTCATTCTTACAAATGTACAGGGTTTTTGTATTATTCACCCAAGGAGGAATTATTGAGCATTTATCATGCACCCCTTCTCTCGTACCAAGCAATATACTCTGCTAGAATACAGAAATGCTATATTTATTTGGTAATACCAAAGCAGTCTCATCAGACCTATACCAGGCTCTTTTGTTCAGCTCCTTTTCAATTCAGTTACATCTGACCAGTTCAGTAGATGATACCTGAAGAGAAAATAAAGAACATAAAATTTCTTTGTTTGAATTGTTCTCCTAGTCGGGTTTATGTAACATAAAAAGTAATGATCCTAAATCATGTGTATTTTAATATACTATGATGTTGAAAGGCTCAATTCTATGCTGAGACACATAGGACTAGAATATAAAGTGTTTCCGGTAGAAAAATGAAGAGAGAGACAGAACATTGTTTTGCTGCTTTTAAATAAGCCACACAAATAGCTCAGTCTAAAGGCTATGTGTGTGTCAGTGTGAGATAATCCTGCCCTCTCCCTTCCTCTCTCCCGCTTCTCCAGGGAAATGAGTCACACCTGCTCACTGCCCTTGATATGATGTTTGATATTCTGAATTCCCATCAGCCCTGCACAGCTAGGATGATGTCAGCACAGTTGACATTGTTAGATCCCTGCTCTGCGTACATCAACTCCCTGTCGCTCAGGCGTCAGCTGAGTGTGGTGAAGGGGAGGAGGCATCATCATCTTAGCAACCAAGCCCACGTATCCAGGATCCAGAAATGGCATCTGGCACTTTGCTTTGGGGATTTCCAGCACTTCCCAGAATTTCAGCCAGATCAGAACACTTGCTCTGAATTAAAAAGAAATTACTCATCCTCTTCTCATCAGGATGTGTGTGTGCTTTTACAAAATTTTATATCAAAATGTTTGTCACCAAAGTATGCTTTATCGAAGTCCTCATCTCATTTTTCCTCAATTCCTCTGGGATATCCTTTATTGACTTTTTAGAAATAATCTTGCTTCTATTTAAAAACAGAAAAGGTTAAATGAGACCCTTTTGTCATCCTTCTACCTCAAGTCAAAAATATGTGTAATATGAACAATCAAATTGTATGGAAAGTAGATAATTATGCTGATAATAATAATCTTCTAAGATGACTCCAGATAAAGTATGGCAGTATTTCTAGGTCTTGTTTTCTTATACCCATTTAACAAAAAATACAATAACAAAATGAACTCAGTTGCAATTCACATAGACATTTAATCATCTATTGATTATTTGGGAAAAAGGAAAGAGGGAGAATTTAGGGAAAAAAACCTAAAAGAGTATTTTGGAAAGTGTTAGAGTAGAAGAACTGTGGTAGTACCATGCCACCATGCCACAGCTGTCAGAAGCCCCAACAATGCAACAATGGAGACTTAATGTCTACTTTTCCAGAGCCGTTTCTCCAAGTTATTGTGAGTATCTTGGCTGCTTCATATAAATGGTCCCAGTTGTTTTATAGCTGTCTTACTGCTCCACTTACTTATTCCCAGAAATATTTCTGAGTAGGATCCCTGCCTCCATTACACATAGAGTGAAGTGGGAGATTTAGGTATGTGCTGTGGTCAGAATATGTCCTCCAAAATTCATGTGTTGGAAGTTTAATTTCCAATGCAACAGTGTTGGGAAGTTGGCCTTTTGGGAGGTGTTTAGGTGGTGAGGGCTTCTCCATCATGAATAGATCAAAGCCCTTATAAAAGAGACTTCAGAAGGTGTTCAGCTAACTTGCTTTCTTGCCCTTTTGCTTTCTGCTGTGGGAGGACGCAGCAAGAAGGCCCTCACCAGACACCAGTTGTTGGTGCCTTGATCTTGAACTTATCAGGCTCCAGACCTGTGAGAAAATAATTTTCTGTTCTATATAAATTACCCAGTCTCAGGTATTCTGTTATAACAGCACAAAACAGACTGACACAGTAAGTAACCAGACAATGACAGTACGGGGTGATAAGTGCTTCTGTAAGAAATGAACCTAGGGTGCTGAGAGCACGGAGAACCAGAGCCCAACTCAGCCTGGAGTTCAGACATGAGAAGTTCTCAGGGATGGCTTCCTTGAGTTTTCATAATTCTTTTCTCAATTATAATGCAAATGCTTTTTATAAATCCTGACACTTTGTCCATCAAACACTACTAAAAATTTAAATAAGCAGCTCTACTCAGTCCAGGCAGTTTATTTCTTTCCTGACATGCCTAAGGTACCCTGAACATCCACATCCCACAAAATGAGAAACAGATATTCCATTTGGCTTCTTGTAACAGTGAAAATGAGAAGAGTTCAGAGAGCTCTGTCTTTCAATCTCAAGATCGAAATAGGTGAGGGCTGGTGGCTATATACAACACTTTGTGGTTCCCCTTCCCCCAATGAATTACTTTCCATGCTGTACTGTAACTGCTTATTTGCTTGTCCTTGAAGGTGAAGCTTCAAGAAACCAAGCTTTTTGAAAGTATAATTATTTATCTTATTTACCCCACAGTATCTGCCAGCTATCCCCAGTCAGACCTAGATCCTAGAACAGAGTAACCATTCATTAGATTTTTCTGTTGAATAAATATTTTATGCTTTTGCATCTCTTACAGATTTTAATCCTAACTTTGCCCCTATAGTTTAGAGCAGCATTTCCTAGCCTTTTTCATATATTAGCCCATATGGAAAATGAAAGTATTTGTAAGGCACACTTGGGTATATGGGGGAGGCTGCTCCAGGCTGCAAGCTGTAAGCCCCAGTCCCTGCCTGATCCCCTCACCTCAGAGCCCACCTTCCATACCACACTCATACCTTCCACAAAACATAGGGGATCCATAGAAGGACATATCTGAAAAATCATTCAGTACTCATCACTTGAGAAGCTCTTCTGGTTTAGATAAATAAAAAGGTAAGAATGAAACAAGTTAACTTTCTTCCACTTAGGTTTTTGTAACCTAGCTCTCCTTCCCAATATTTTGCAGTGGTTTTACTGTTAACTTTCAGTTTTTAAAATATCTTTTTTGGAACGCTCGTGCATTGCTAATGGGAATGTAAAATAGAGTAGCCCATGTGGAAAACAGCATGGCAGTTCCTTAAAATATTAAACATAGAATTATCATGTGATCCAACAATTCCACTACTAGATATACACCCAAAAGAAGTAAACATGGAGACTTGAGCAAATATTTGTATACCTATGTTCTTAGCAGTATTATTCACAACAGCCAAAAGGTGGAAGTAACCCAAATGTCTATCGATGAATAAATAGATAAATAAAATGTAGCAAATATGTACAGTGGAATAGTATTCAGCCTTAACAAAAAGAAATTTTGATACATGCTACAATATAAATAAAACTTGAAGAAATTATGCTAAATGAAATAAGCCAGTTACCAAAGGACAAATTTTGTATTATTCTGTTTACCTGAGATGGCTAGTTAAATAGTGGTTTCCAGGGACTGGAAGGAATGGGCAATTAGAAAGTTATTGTGTAGTAATATGAAGTTTCAGTTCAGGAAGATGTAAGAATTCTGAAGATGGATAGTGGTGATGGTAGCAGAACAATGTGAATATACTTAATGTCACATCTGCACATATAAAAATGGTTAAAATGATAAATTTTATCTTATATGTTCGTTACCACAATAAAAGAAATATATCTTTTAAATGGCATTACTAAAACATTTAAATGATAATAATTATTACTATATCTATTTGTGGAATGATTAATGGAAAGCTGGGATGCACTGTTACACGGCCAGACATCATGGAGACACTTTGTTTCTCATCTTGCAAAGCAGAGATTTGTCAATAAATGTTCATTTGTCCCACCCCAAACCCCGGCTCATCATTACCATGACCAGTGTCTGTTGTCCAGATGGCTCTCTGACATTTCACACATTATGCAATTCTCAAGTCATTTCAAAATGGATCTCAACTTGACTTTTTTCATAAGCACAGACTTATACACTTTTTTCCATTCTCACTGTTGCCTTAAATTTTTAATAAATTGTGATTGATTAACATTTGAATGCAAATGCAAAAGCCTTGATCGACTTGCACTTACACTGATCAATGCTTCCAAGAAATGCAAAGCTCTAGTCTCTTGAAGATGGAGCATAGTTTTGAACTGACAGATTTTCATAGTATGCCTAGCATTAGATTAGCACTTTTCTCATGATGTGTTTACACAGCACAGCACAGAATTTCACATGACTTGATTGGCCTGTTCTTTTGCTCATTTCACGCCCAGCCTTTCCAATGTAAAAATTACACATTGTTTTTTTCTCACCCAGTTTCTATGCTTTCTTTCTCACCTTCATCTTAGATGCTTGATTTAGAGCCCCATTTCTCATTCTTTGATAAGAATATCATATTGCTGACAAATTAAAAATGTAGTCTTGTTGGGAGTGAACAGAGGCAATTTTACAGTCAAAAAGAATGGTACAGTCAACCCATGAGAAACTGTCAGGAGCATGAGTATCGTAAGCCTAAAACCTATGTTTAGCACTATAATCTTTCTAAGACAACATACAAAATTGTAGCAAGGTAATTTGGAGCTTATATGTACTTCAATTCTCTCACCATTGTAGCTTCAACCCCTGTCAAACTGCCTGGCACACAGTAGGCCTTCAATTCCACTCCACAGCACTATCGTCTAAATCAGTAAATGATGAGGTGCTTAGCACCCAGAAATAAGGTGCTTAGTAGAAAGGAATGTAAATAAGTAAGAAGTTGATTACAATACTTTCTACTTCACTGAGACCTGGCCCTCAGGTGTTAGGAACAGTCCTAGGAAGAATTAACATCCACATTGAAAAACAGTAATAATGATAAGTGGAAGAGGATAAAGAAAGTTTGAGCTTTGTCCTGGGGTAATGAGAAGCTATTAAAAGATTTTAAGTAGGAAAGAGATATGATCATATTTGTATGGAAAGATCTCAGATTGGAGATGAGATCAGACCAGAGAGAGGGAGAAATTTTTGAATCTAGCTGTTTTTTTGAGTAAAGTTTTGGAGGATAAAATTTTGGCTATAGAGAATTCCTAAAGGTTCACTGCATTCTGAATTGAATTGTGATCTATCTCTGACCATAAATGACTTTAAACTATAAATGACACCAAACTAGACTTGGCTGCATCTAATGTATTGAATCAGTTCTTAGAGGGACTCTGCTTTCTAGCTCCTCCTGGGAATTCCTTCCTGTATGTTCCACAGATGCCTCAAACTCAACATGCCCAAAACCCACAGCCTTTTTCTGTCCCCTTTCCCTCCTTGGCCACTGCTATGCATCCTATATTCTTTAGTTTTAGTAAATGGCATTTCTTCTCTACCATGCCTTAAAAGCTAGGACATTTTACTCTCATGGATTTCTCTTTTTCCTTTACCATCTACATGAATGCACCATACCATTTCACCTCCTATATACCTCCTAAAATCCTTCCCTCTTCTCTGACCTCATTGATTATGCCATAGTCCAGGCCCTGTCATCCTTTACTTTGACTATTATAATAGCTGCTGCCAGGCCTCATTCTGTCCAGTCTCTCCACTTGAAATTCCTTGCCATTTACTGTTGCTCCATTGAACTTTCTCCTATGAAAATCTGATCATATCATTGCCCAGTTTAAAGCCCTGCAAAAATTGGAGCAAATTAAAACAAATTTCTTCATGTGGCTCTTGACCTCTTACCAATATCTCTTCTCACACCCATCTTTGGCATGCAGCCCTAATCACCATCGCTGATTGAAAATCTCTTAAGCAAAATGTCCAACACCATTTTCAATGTCATTTTCCCTGTTACTGGGCAAAATTAGCCACTGTCTGGATGTATGTTTGGCTCTAACAATATTGCTTTGGATGGTAATTATTTACACACCTGCTTTTCCTCCAAATCCTGGGTCTTAACTCTGGTTGTATTGGCCTCAGGATGAATTTTGTGGGTTTCAGAACTCACATTGCATGCAAAATTCTGTGTGCAAGTGTGGGTGTGCACATGCAGGCAGTTTTCATCCACACTCAAAGGGGTCCATGACCCCAAAAAAGTTAAGTGCCACTACTGCCCTAGACTGTGAACTTTTTAGGGCATAGAACATGTTGTGTTCTTCTTTGTATAGCCAGCTTATTGAAGAGTCTGATCTCAGTAGGCCATAAACATGAAACAGTTTTATTTTTCTCTAATCCTTACTTTGAACTAGATTCTGTCAAATCTGCCTTTCCTGCTCTTTAATGACATCACAGACAGATCTTATAACTTTCTAGCCTCTTTCAGTTATTAAAAAGACCAGTTCACATGTTTGGCTCCTGATTCAAACAAACCAATTCTAAGAAGACACTTTGAAACAATCAGGGCATTTGAACATGGACTAGTATGAAAGAATATCATGAAATTAGTGTTAATGTTATTTGGTATAATAATGAAACTGTGGTTATATCTTTTTTAAGTGCCAAAGCATTAGAGATGTGTGCTTAAGTATTTTAAGATAAAAATTAGAAAATATTTGAAGTTCAGTTTACAATACTTCAAAAAACCAGTGGGAGCAACAGATTAAGCAAGATTGGCAAAACGTTAATGAGTATTGAAGTTGAGGAAACAGTACATAGGTATCATTAATGAAATTATTTCTATTTTGTGTATATTTGAATTTCTGATAAGCATTTTTTTCTAAACTCAGTTCAGTCAAATTTAAAACTCCACTCTTATTCATATTCAGTGGTGTGCTAGTAAATGTTTATCAACCAGCTCTATAGAAAAAAAGCAAAAGAAAGTCCTGATTTGTAGCATTTGCCAATTTCTGTGGCTTTAATACTTCTACCATGGTCAATTTCAAGCTGCCAGTATAATGCCACTGAATGAAGAGTTGGAAGGAGAGGAGCAGTAGCATGCTATTTTGCAGTATTTCCACCACCTATAGCAACAGTAGATATAAATAATAGCATAAAGTAAAATGTAGTAAAAAATTAAGAAATGATGAGCTTTGAGTATGTATTGCCTTTGTTTTAATATTATTTATTTAAGTGTATATGAATGTAAGTTATTTTATTTTATTTTTGTTTTTGTAGAGACAGGGTCTCACTATGTTGCCCAGGCTGGTCTCAAACTCCTGTCATCAAAGCAATACTCCTGCCTTAGCCTCCCAAAGTGCTGGCACTGCAGGCATGAGCTTCTGTACCCATCCTATTTTTTAATAATGACTGTTTAATAACTGACTCACAAGATTCCTGAAAATTTAACCATCTGCTCTCAGGAACCGGTACAAGCCAGATTCAGAACATCTCTGTAGCATCCTTCCCTTTCTCAATGCTGAATGCATAAAATATTGAGGACCACTGCTCTAATGTTAATTGACACAGTCCCATTCCTTACTCATTACTGTGAGCATGCTCAGCTCCTCTTAGTCAGGCATAACCAGCCAGGAAAAGGGAGAAGCAAATGAATTACCCCCTTTCCTTCTACCCCTCTCCACTCATGCTTCTTTGAATCCTTGCTTCAGGATTGCCCCTGGAATTACACATCAATGTATTTCCTATCATTTTACTCTGTGTTTGCTTCAAAATAGTTATGCACATAACTCTACAATGTTTCATAAGTGCTTCCATCTCTCTTAAAAGAATCACTTGATTTTTCATGGATTATATTGTAAAGCAAGAGGGTGAGAGGAACTTTTTTATTCCTAATAAATACTGTTAGAGTATTGATGCCTTAAACCACTGAGTGAGCACCCTCTTGGCTTAAGCTTAAGTACAATATATCCATCCATTATTTATAACCATTTAAAATTTTTAAGTAGTCCAATCCATGGTGTTACTTACACTTATCTTTTCTGTATTCTAAATCATGTGGCTTCAGTTTAATAATGAGAAATATAATATGTATTTTCATATCCCGGTTGAGAACACTAAATTTTTACCACTTTTACATACACTTTACATAGAAGGAACAATCACAACAGAGTAATTCCAGCACAGAATTTTATCATAATCAAAAAAAAAGTATTGCTTAACAATATATACTGTACTTCCTCTAATCTTTACTCAACCTAAAAGCACAAATTTACATGGATTTTCAAGGTACAGATCAATTCTGAGACTGCACCCCTAAGCCACTTGACTTATATAACAGATGACTCCTTTCTGTAAATAATAGGTTATACTGCCATAGTCACAGAATAATAATGCTGGAAGGAAATTAGACAGTATATTATCTAGCCTACCTCTTAATGCCCAGAGAATTTGAAAGTTGACACATGCATGCACGTGCACACTCACACACACACACAATCACCCAGCTAGTTAATAACCAAAAAATTAACTAGGCTGAGTGCAGTGGCTCATGCCTGTAATCCCAGCACTTTGGGAGGCCGAGGTAGCAAATCACTTGAGGTAAGAAGTTTGAGACCAGCTTGGCCATAATGGTGGGTGAAACTTTGTCTCTACTAAAAATACAGAAATTAGCCAGGTGTGGTCCCACACGCCTGTAATCCCAGGTACTTGGGAAGCTGAGCCACGAGAATAACTTGAACTTGGGAGGTGGAGGTTGCAGTGAGCCGAGATCACGCCACTGCGCTCCAGCCTGGGTGACAGAGCAAGACTCCATCTCAAAAAAAAAAAAAAAAAAAAGAAAAAGAAAAAGAAAAAAACCACTCTAATATTTATTGTACTAATATAGCACTTAAGTACTAGACCTATTTGTAGAAATCTCATTTAATTTATACTTAATAGAATTATAAATTCTACCAATACTTGTTTTGCAGATGAGGAAATCAAAATTCAGAATGTTTAAGAAATGTGGTCATCCAGCTAGGAAGTCAGAAAGCCTGGATACAAATAGAATCTGTCTGATCCCAAAGCCTGTGGTCTTGGGCCAAAATCATTTACTCTTCCAAATCTGGAACTCTACTCTTCTCCGCTGACCCTAATGATCTTTCCACCACAGCCTAGCCCCATCTCAAAATCCACAGTTAAACTACATTTTAAAATTTATTGGTGCATATCCTCAAGGAGAAAGAAATAAGCCCTGATGCCCATAAAAATATGATGCCAATAAAATCTGAATCTTTTCCTTCTCCTAGGCTCTCTCTCATATACCAATGTAAAATTGGAGACAAAAAAAAAAAAAAAAGCAACAAGATGTTTTGATTCTGGGGTGTCCTGCCTGTAAATGTTACCACATGACTAAATGTATCTTTATACTTATCTATGCAATATAGGGGTAGGGGAGGAGAAAAATCTTTTCCTCAACTATCCTATGTTCATGCCTAAGGCCCCTATAACAAAAGACAGATTAATAAAAGCACACAGGCTGGGCACGGTAGCTCACCCCTGTAATCCCAGCGCTTTGGGAGGCCGAGGAAGGTGGATCACCTGAGGTTGGGAGTTCGAGACCAGCCTGGCCAACATGGCAAAACCCTGTCTCTTCTAAAAATACAAAAAATTAGCCAGTGGTGGTGGCACACACTTGTAATCCTAGCTACTCAGGTGGCTGAGGCAGCAGAATTGCTTGAAGCCGGGAGGCAGAGGTTGCAGTGAGCCAAGATCACTCCCCTGCACAAAGTCAGAGTCTGTCTCAATAAAATAAAAATAAAAGCACACAAATTTATTTGACGTAAGTTTTACATGAGAACCTTTGTAAGAAAAAAAGACCCAAAGAAATGAGTAAACCTTTGTTTTTGTTGTGCTAGGTTTGATGAAGAACGGACAGTTTGGGAGAACTATTATTGGACAAAGGGAATATGATCTAATGGTGATAAACTGGGAGAAACTTAACAAAGCCTATTTGTTCAGATTCTTTCCTGTGTCCCTGTGTCTCCGGTTCATTTCCTTCAAATATAGGGAGGGAACTGTTCACATAAGGATTTTTGTTTTGCTTAGGGAAATTCAGAAAATACTTCCCAGATCAAGACCATCCTGGCTAACACAGCGAAACCCCATCTCTACTAAAAATACAAAAAAAAAAGTAGCCAGGCGTGGTGGTGGGCACCTGTAGTTCCAGCTACTTGGGAGGCTGAGGCAGGAGAATGGCGTGAACCCAGGAGGCGGAGCTTGCAGTGAGCGGAGATCGCGCCACTGCACTCCAGCCTGGGTGACAGAGCGAGACTCCGTCTCAAAAAAAAAAAAAAACAAAAAGAAAAGAAAATACGTCCTATGTTTCGTAACCTGCTTCAAAGGAGAAGGGCAGAAAGGAAGGCGAAAGTGACTTTCCTGCTTCTGCTGCTTTCTCAACTGCCAAAGTACCATATTTTGGGGTAGCATATCCTGACCCTATCACAGGTTACGATAATCTGTTAGCCTTTCCAGCCACCATGCTTTCTCTCTCTCATTCGCTGCTGAAGATCCAGCACCTATAACAGTGTCCAGACCATAGTAGGAGCTCAAGAAATATGTTGACTCTGTAGAGCTACTTCAGATGGATGGGATTTCGAACAGGGCAAGCCATGAAATATGATTTGGCAATGTCCCCACCCAAATCTCATCTTCAATTCCCACATGTTGTGGGAGGTTCCTGTGGGAGGTAATTGAATCACGAGGGCAAGTCTTTCTGTGCTGTTCTTATGACAGTGAATAAGTCTTGCGAGATCCAATGGTTTTAGAAAGTTTCCCTGCACGAGTTCTCTTCTCTTGTCTACCACCTTGTGAGATATGCCTTTCACCTTCCTCCATGATTGTGAGGCCTCCCCAGCCACATGGAATTGTAAGGCCATTAAACTTCTTCCTTTTGTAAATTGCCCAGTCTCGGGTGTATCTTTATCAGCAACGTGAAAGCAGACTTATACAGTAAATAGTACCAGTAGAGTGGGGCACGTCCAAAAAGACACCTGATAATGTGGAAGCGACTTTGGAACTGGGTAACACGCAGAGGTTGGAACAGCTGGAGGGCTCAGAAGAAGACAGGAAAATGTGGGAAAGTTAGGAACTCCCTAGAAACTTGTTGAATGGCTTTGAGTAAAATGCTGATAATGATATGGACAATGAAATCCAGGCTGAGGTGGTCTCAGATGGAGATGAGGAACTTGTTGGGAACTGGAGCAAATGTGACTCTTGTTATGTTTTGGCAAAGAAGCTGGTGGCATTTTATCCCTGCCCTAGAGATTTGTGGAATTTGAACTTGAGAGAGATGATTTCGGGTATCTGGCAGAAGAAATTTCCAAGCAAAGCATTCAAGAGGTGACTTGGGTGCTGTTAAAGGCATTCAGTTTTAAAAGGGAAACAGCATAAAAGTTTGGAAAATTTGCAGCTTGACAATGCAATAGAAAAGAAAATCCCATTTTCTGAGGAGAAATTCAAGCCAGCTGCAGAAATTTGCATAAGTAATGAGGAGCCAAATATTAATCACCAAGACAAAGGGAAAAATGTCTCCAGGGCATGTCAGAGACCTTTGTGGCAGCCCCTCCCCTCATGAGTCTGGAGATTTAGGAGAAAAAAAATGGTTTCATGGGCCGGGCCCAGGGTCCCTCTGCTGTGTGAAGTCTAGGGACTTAGTGCCCTGTGTCCCAGCCACTCCAGCCATGACTAAAAGGGGCCAAGGTACAGCTTGGGCTGCTGTTTCAGAGGGTGGAAGCCCCAAGCCTTGGCAGCTACAAAGTGGTGTTGAGCCTGTGGATGCACAGAATTCAAGAATTTAGGTTTGGGAACCTCTGCCAAGATTTCAGAGATGTATAGAAACGCCTGGATGCCCAGGCAGAATTTTGCTGCAGTGGGGGGCCCTTAGGGAGAACCTCTGCTAGGGCAGTGAGGAAGGGAAATGTGGGGGTCAGAGCCCCTACACAAAGTCCCTACTGGAGCACCACCTGGTGGTGCTGTGAGAAGAGGGCCACTGTCCTCCAGACCCCAGAATGGTAGCTCTACCGACAGCTTGCACCATGCACCTGGAAAAGCCACAGACATTCAATGCCAGCCCGTGAAGGCAGCCAGGAGGGTCACTATACCCTGCATAGTCACAAGGGCAGAGCTGCCCAAAACTATGGGAACCTACCTCTTGCATCAGTATGACCCGGATGTGAGACATGGAGTCAAAGATCATTTTGGAGCTTTAAGATTTGACTGCCGCACTGGATTCTGAACTTGCATGCATCCTGTAGCCCCTTTGTTTTGACCAATTTCTCCCACTTAGAATGGTTGTATTTACCCAACACCTGTACCCGCATTGTATCTAGGAAATAACTAACTTGCTTTTCATTTTACAGTCTCATAAGCAGAAGGAACTTGCCTTGTCTCAGACAAGACTTTGGACTATGGACTTTTGAGTTAATTCTGAAATGAGTTAAGACTTTAGGAGACTGTTGGGAAGGCATGATTGGTTTTGAAATGTGAAGACATGAGATTTGGGAGGGTCCAGGGCAGACTGATATGGTTTGGCTGTGTCCCTACCCAAATCTCATCTTGAATTCCTATATGTTGTGAGAGGGACCCAGTAGGAGGTAATTGAATCATGGGGGCAAGTCTTTCCTGTGCTGTTCTCATAATCATTAATAAGTCTCATGAGAGCTGATGGTTTTATAAAGAGGAGTTTCCCTGCACAAGCTCTCTTCTCTTGTCTGCTGTCATGTGAGATGTGCCTTTCACCTTTTTCCATGATTGTGAGGCCTCCACAGCCACTTGGAACTGTATCCATTAAATCTCTTTGTTTTGTAAGTTGCCCAGTCTCAGGTAGGTTTTTATTAGCAGTGTGAAAACAGAGTAATACACCATCTTAGAGCAAGATCCACAACTCCTCTTTGATTCTCCCTTGTACTGATTTTAAAAATAATAAAAGAAACATTCCTTCACAAAAGAGAGAGCAGACACGCACTAAATGGATGCACTGCATTACAGAAGTGAAGGCTCAGAGTTTTAATTGAAAAATACACCGAAGTAGAAATGGCTTTCCTTCTTACAATTGTTTCTTTTGCGGAGGACATTTAGGCTGAGACTATTTAAAATATTACTGAAGAATGCAGCTAGGCTTCTATGAGATAGACATACATTCATTGAGAATTCCCCAGAGGCTTCTAAACAAGCATGTACAGCAAGTTTTTTTTTATTTTGTTAGCTGTTTATTTTTGATGGAGGCTTTCAAAATGTGTGCCTTTTCCTCAGTTTTTTAATTAGCATATCTGTTACATCTGAGTAGGACAATTGCTACAGCTGTTTTTTATGGCTGCCTCATTGACACAAAAGATCTCAGAGACATTGAGCTTAAGAGAGAACCTGTACAGCCTCTAGGAAAATAAATGACCCTGACTGAATGCCAGGTTGTGGGTTGTGGGCAGTTCTGCCACAGAAGGTGGTGGTGTGAATCAAGAAAAATATACCTAGGAAAATACTCTGGCGACTGGGAAATGACTCAAAAAAGGAGAAATTGTTATTGAGGTTTAATAATGGTGTCAAATTAATGCATTTGCCACCATCATTTGTATCATTAAAATAACAACAACAAAAAAATCACAGACTAAAATGAAAACTTGGGCTAATGGTCCAAGGAAAGGGATACTAGGCTCATCTCCAAGTTGGTACATGAAACTGTGCATGGAGCAGCAGGCAGCTGTTCACCTTTACAGGATGGCCATGATGTTGCTAATAAATGGATAATCACAGTGCAATTTGTCTCTTCCTGTTTCAATAGCACCTCACTTATCAGGAGCATGCTATCAGTTAATTTTCACCTAATTGAAACAAGATTGGTGTGCACAGGGGTAAGAAGAGTAGCCAAAGTCAGAGTCACCAAATCCTGTGAGCTAGGGCACTCATTTATCTACCTACCTGTGATGGTTAATACCGAGTATCAACTTGATTGGATTGAAGGACACAAAGTGTTGATCCTGGTGTGTCTGTAAGGGTGTTGCCAAAGGGGAGTAACATTTGAGTGAGTGTGCTGGGAAAGGCAGACCCACCCTTAATCTGGTGAGCACCATCTCATCAGCTACCAGCGAATATAAAGTAGACAGAAAAACGTGAAAAGGTGAGACTGGCCTAGCCTCCCAGCCTACATCTTTCTCCCATGCTGCATGCTTCCTGCCCTGGAACATTGGACTCCAAGTTCTTCAGTTTTGAGACTTGGACTGGTTCTCCTTGCTCCTCAAGGTTGCAGACAACCTATTATGAGACCTAGTGATCATATAAGTTAATACTTAATAAACTCCCATATATATGGATCATTTTGGAGCTTTATCACTTATTTTAGTTCTGAATCACTGAAACTTATACAAGTTCTACATCTTCTACATCTAACTCCCATATGTATATGGGAGTTTATTAAATATATATATATATATATCTTCTATTAGTTCTGTCCCTCTAATACACTACCCAGTCAGAGAACCCTGACTAATACATTACCCAATCAGAACTTAATCACTCTCACTTTATATACACTTCTAACACCTTGTCTTTATGGGTTCCAAGACCACAGCAGACTATAAGCAACATAATTTTATTAGGGAGAGGACCTACTTAAATCAATACACTATACATTGATAGTATAAAAATGAAAAAAGTTATTGTGTATAGAATGCCTGCAATATGAAAGACAATTAATGGCGGATACAAACACAAGAATCATAGCAGTATAGGATAAATCATATAGAAGTAAGCAGCCTTGTATGTCCTGATGGCTCTTGAGTGCATCATTGCTTTACAAAATAATCATCAATGTGCATAATGATGACCTTGAGTCATCAAAAACAGGTTAGATGTTTGGCTGTCTCTAATTAAGAGGGCAGCAAAGTGTGCAATCAATTTTAGAAATATTTCCTTATTTCTAAATGCCTAAAATCTTCAATAAATTTTAAGCAAACCATCTGTTATCTAAAATTACTTATTTTAGTTCTGAATCACTGTAACTTATACAAATTCTCCATCTTATTCTTCAATCTCCCTTACTCTATTTATATAAAGCCATAAGGGTGAGGTCCTCATGATTGGATTACTTCCCTGTAATAAGAGACCAGAGATCTTCCTTCCCTCTCCCAGCCCACCATTGGAGGATATAGCAAGAAGGTTGCCATCTGCAATCCATGAAAAGAGCCCTCACTAAAACCCAAACATGCTGACAATCTGATCTTGAACTTCCAAGCCTCCAGAGCCATGTGAAATAATGTACTGTTATTTAAATCACCCAGTATGATATTTTTTAATGGAAGCCTGAGTAGACTAAGACACAGATATTTCCCAGTACCACCCCCAGCAACTATTGTTCACCATTTTCTGTTATTCCCTTAGGAAAGGGTTTCAAGTTTTCACCTTTCTACCCTTAGGACAGCATGAGAAGAAAACCATCTCCCCTGGGAGGAAGAAGGACATAAGAATGAATTATGAAGTTGGTCATTCCATATTTATTTTATTTTCATCAACTCCTTGCTCCAGAAGTATTTTGCTCTGCTATGACATTTTCTCTGCAGACACTATCACTAGCAGCCTGAGCCTCTGCAGTAAAAAGGCTGGTAATAATTATTTCTAAATATCTTAAGAAAGAGGAAAGAACAAAACTTAAATCATAGACAGAGATAGACAAATACTAGTGTTGTTGATAATAAGGCAAATTTCCACCAAGGATATCAGTTTTTTCAAATATAATCAGATAATCCTAAAAAGGGTTTTTTACTCCTAGAAGGAAAAACAAGTTAACATTGGAAGAGCACAATGAAAAGAAACCAAAGTTCAACCCAAAATGTGACTTAGCTCAGAATTAGGTCATACAGCACTCAGGGGGAGGCTCTAAGGGTCACAAGGGAATGGCTGTGTCCAAGTCAAAACTGAAAATTAAGGAGTCCTCATTTTGATTGGATCTCACTGGGGCCCAAGACTGTTGAATGCTGGCTCTGAAAAATATCCAAAATATTACCAAAACAATCTGTTGATAAGAAAACTCAACTGTGGTAAAGGAGGACACTGTCTCTCTTTAGAGACACTGTCTCTTGACAGTTCTAGTAGCATCTCAGAAGGGAAAGGAAAAAGTTGGGATATCTATTGAGATTTTAGAGTCTGGTTTAGAGTGGATCTTTCAATGTAAGGACTTGGTTACAATTCAGAGAGAGGCTTCATGTGATCATTAAGGATTGGTAACCACAGCAAAACAGGTATTTTGAAGTGAGTAGTTCTGAGGATCTTGGGGTACAAACTGTCTTTAATACTTTCCATTATAGAGTTGACATGTGATATAGTTTGGATGCTTGCTCCCTCCAAATCTCATGTTGAAATTAATCCCCAATGTTGGAGATGGAGGGCCTGGTGGGGAGTGTTTGGGTCACAGGGACAGATCCCGCAGGAATGGCTTGGTGTTGTCCTCACGATAGTGAGTTCTTGCACGATCTAGTTGTTTAAAGGAGTATGGCATTTCCTCTTCTTCCTTCCACTCTCCTGTGACACCTGCTCCCCCTTCACCTTCTGCTATGATTGTAAGATTCCTGAGGCCCTTACCAGAAGCAGATGCTTATACAGCCATGCTTGCACAGCCTGCAGAGCTCTGAGCCAATTATTTTCTTTGTAAATTACCCAGTCCCAGGTATTTCTTTATTGCAACACAAAAACAGCCTAATACAATGGGTCTTCCAGAAAGTTTCTTAAATGAACAATAAAGTTATTTGTAACTTTTATCTTCTAGGACAAGAGCATTCTGGAATGGTAATGTTATATTGATGACAACGGTGAATAGTTGTATTAGTTTGTTTTCCCACTGCTATAAAGAACTACCGGAGACTGGGTAATTTAGAAGAAAAGAGGTTTAATTGACTCACAGTTCCCCAGGCGTAACAGGAAGCATGGCTGCGGCAGAGCAGGAGAGCGAGAGAGAGCACGAGGGGAGGAAATGACACACTTTAAAACCATCAGATCTTGTGAGAATTCACTCACTATCATGAGAACAGCAAGAGGAAAATTCACCCCCATGATTCAATTACCTCCCACCAAGCCCCTCCTCTGACATGTGGGTATTACAGTTCCAGAGGGATTTGGGTGGGGACACAGAATCAAACCATATCAGTAGTAAAATAGGCATAAGCCATGTAGATGGTTTTCATTCTCCTTCCATGATGCCCTTGATTGTATTCAGGTATACATAAGTCTATCCTTTTCACCCCCACCTTCCCCAGTAATGCGTAAACGCTTTCACAGCAGAGCTTATATCTGCTCCTGAAATATTGCTTGTTGTCTTTTCTGTCCTACACATTGTCTAGTTTCAAAATCACCATCACCTCTAAGATAATCTTCTATAAGTTTCTATTATAATTTTCAACACTTCTATAGATAAAAAGCTGCTAAACCAGGTAATGAGGAACACCAGTTGTGGGTTTTTCTACATGAAAAATTAAGAAAACTAAAATCGTTTTAGAGTTCCAGAGTCTTTTCAATGTAATTCATTCTGAGCATGCATGTTTTGAACTAATTTTAACATGGATTGATTGTTAAGCCTTTTCAATGGTTTGCAAAACAGTGCGAAAATAAGATAGCTTGGGTATGTAAACCAATATTAAGTTTTTTAAGAATCACAATTGTAAAAATTCCATTTCAGTGTGTCTTTGTTTTTATTACACCAGTTTGTCATCAACAAAACACAGTGAAGTTTCCTGAGGAGAGAAGAGTTCCTCAGCATTTGAAAGGTCTCAGAAAGAAATGTTTTTAATTATTACTGGTATTATTTCAGATCCTATGTTAGTCACTAATGCCACCATTGATGACCTTCCCCATGAAACTGCTTTTATGTCTTATAAAACACTTTTCTCTTTTAGAAGCCATGTTGCTCTTCTTTTACTCACTTTCCTTGCATTTTATGTGTCATTTCATTAAATATTATAAGGAAGGGAATTTGAGGTAAATTATAACTTAAAAAAAAGCTTCTTAGAGACATTACTTGAAGCTACAATAAGAAAGCTCTATGAAGACACAGATGACACAACAGTGGTCATATCTTTTGACTGCTGTATTTACCACACCCAGCATTGTACTGGGCATACTGGGCATTTTTTCAATTATTTTCAAAGTTCGTTTCACATTCCAGATTCAAAAATGAGACTCCTGGGTGACTGTGCAGATGAGAATGTGAATTCTTCTACTTCACATTATCATTCAGTGACCCCTCATTTCCTTAGGTAATATGTTTGGGTCTCTTTTGTGGGGAGTCTCAGGCACAGTGGTAAGCCAAATGAGAAACTGTGCTCTCCACAGCTGTCAGGTGATGGATTCTAGTGTCTCTGGAAGGCAGCAGAATACTGTTGTATGGAAACGTGTAAATCCAAATTGACCAACACATGCCCCTGGCTCTTAACATTTTCTTTTGTTTTCAGATCGTGATCTGCACCTTTGTAAGTGTTCAGGGAAAAGACTAAGAAATGCAACCTCAAGAGATACTAGAGACAAGGGTGCCTTTTATCCTGCTATTAAAATCTTGAATGGTTTAACTATAGTTAGGCAGATAAATGCCTACAACTGTATTTGCCAAAATGTGGTAGATACTAGTCAATACATGTGTAAAAAGAGTAACTTCTTTACATACATTTGAGAAAGCTGGATTAAACAAAACTAAATAGATTTCTTGACTGCAGGATTTCTAGTCCCTTTACTAAGTTCTGAGATAATACAGTATACAATGCTTTCCCAGTTAATGCATAAAACAGAACACTTTTTCACAGAGTATTTATCAGGATGAATATTCAAGGAAAATTCATTGGGAAATTCAGGGCTGTAGAATTAATCTCAACTAACAAATGATTCCAGCCAGTTTTCATCCATTTCTTATCAAAAGCAGATACAATTTATCTTCTTATTGATAATTCCCACCAAATTCATGGGACTAAATCCAAATGTATAAAATGAGCTATATACCTGTCCCTCACCATTTGCTAACCAAGGGAAAAAAAGGATACGCATGTTAGACAGCCCAGGACACATGCTTATCCTTAATATCACCACCTCTGGTAGGGTGGGAAAGGCAGTGGGGTCAGCCCCTCCACATGGACTAAGTGGAAAATAATTGGCTACTACATTGACATAATAATACCTACTTTATATGATTGTCAGGATTAAATAAGATAATGTATTTGAAGTACTTTAGTACAATGCCTGGCTCATAAGGAGTGGGGAAAGTGGTAACTGCTATAATCATAACAGCATCAATATCATTACACCCTTTCTGTCTGTGTAGGGCATAGTCATCTGCAGACCTTCTAATCTAATGTAACAGATTCCCAACTGACCTATTTCAAGAAGCCTCTCTGATAATTCCTCGGATTACATTGAAAATGTCTTTCAGAAATTCTTATCTGAGTATGCCACTCCCCTGCTATTTATAAAACTCTTTATGAAATGAAGTTAAAATGTTGAGCACAGAAAGGATCTCTCTACTGTCTGGTAAAAGTCTACCTTTCTAAGTTCATCTTCCACCACTTACCTGGTTTGATGGTCTCTTCACTTTTTAGGTCCACTGCACCTCTTATCCCTGAAGACATCACATACTGTCATCCACGCATCCATTTATTCCTGTCCTCTGCAATGTGCTCTCAAATGTGTTTTCTCAAGCTGGGATATGCTTCCCCAGACTCTAGTGCAGAAAGTCTCTGAGGCCAACTCAATTACTGCCTAGATCCCAGTCAGACTTAATCACATTCAGCTGTCTGCTTCCATATCATTTTTATTGCTCTTATAGCACTTCTCACACAACCGTGTATACAGTTACTTGTGCAAGTGTCTATTTCCATGCATTACTCAGGACTGTCACAGGTGATAGAAACATTATTTGAACTTGCATGGGGAAAAGTATAGAGATTACATTTAAAAGATCCTGAATCACTCAGGTAATGGCATAGAATATATCCAGGTAGCCCTCTTCCATGGTTTATCAAAAGCAGATAAAATTATCATTTTTTAAATAACTAAACTCCAAAAGTTCAGAGAGAAACCCGGATTTCCGGAAAAAAAATCACAACCACAGGCAAAAACACCACCAGAATTTCATTTCAAAGACAAACCCACATTGGTTTCTCTTTAAGTGGGATTTTCTTTTCTTTCTGAGGCATATCAAGGGTAATCTACATATAGGAAAATAGATCCTTTCTCATGTACCAATCTATTAGTTATATGGCAAACACATATAGTCATGTAACCATCATAAACAAGATATAAAAATAATAAACACATATAGTCATGTAACCATCATAAACAAGATATAAAATAATTCTATCACCCTTCAAAACCCTCCTATGCCCTTTTATAGCAAAACTCTACCTGCAGCTCCAGGCCCTGGCAACCACTAATCTACTTTCTTTCCCCATAGTTTTAACTTTTTCAGAATGTCATATGCAGTCATACAGTGTGCATCCTGTTGAGTCTGACGTCTTTCACTGAGCATAATACATTTGAGATTTATTCACTCTATTCCATGCATCCAGAATTTATTGTTTTTGTCTTACTCTACTAATCAGGATCTCTTGTATAATGTTGAATGGGAGTGATGCAAGTGGACATCATTGCTTTTGTCCCAATCCCAGGAAAACAGTATTCACTATTCATTATTAAGTATGATATTAGCTGTAATGCTTTTCATAAATGACCTTTATCAGGTTGATGAAGTCTCACTGTATTCATAGTTCACTGAGAATTTTTGCTAATGTTGCTATTGTTTTAAGCCATGAATGAAAATTGAATTTTGTAAAATGCTTTTTTAAAATCCATTGTGAAAATTATATGATTTTTCTGCATTAGTCTGCTGATTTGATGAATTACACTGATGGATTTTTAAATGTTATAACAGTTTTGCATTTCCAGGATAAACCCCACTTGGTCATAACATATTATCCTTTTTACATATTGTTGGATTCTATTTTCTAATATTTTCTTGATTATTTGAGCATCTGTTCATGAGGGATATTGACTTTTGGTTTTATTTATTTGTTATATTTTTGTCTGGTGTTGTTATCAAGTTAAAATAAGTTAAGTGTTCTCTCTTCTATTTTCTGGAAGAGTTTGTGTAGACTTGCTATTTCTTTTCTAAATGCTTAATAGAAAGGTTTTTAACTCTAAATTATGTTTCTCTAATAGGTACGGGACTACTAAGGTTATCTATTTTTGTGTTAGCTTCAATAGTTTCTGTCGTTCAAGGAGCTTACCCATATCATCTAAATTATCAAATACGTGGGAATATATGGAGTTGTTTGTAATAATCCCTTATCCTTTTAATGTTTATAGAATTAATAGTAATGTTCCTTCCTTCATTTCTGATATTCGTAATTTTGTGTTTTCTTTTTTTGCCCCGTGCCCATTCTGGGAAGAGGTTTATCAATTTCATTGATCTTAAGAAATAATCTATTTTCGGTTTCATTGATTTTCTCTATTTTTCTCTGGTTTTTAATTTTTTCGATTTCTACTTTTATCTTTATTTTTTTTCTTTTCTTTGTTTACTTTGAGACTTAATTTAATCCTCTTTTACTAGATTCTTAACATCTACATCATGGATTTCATATCTTTCTTCTTTCCTAATGTAAGTGTTTAATTCTATAAATTACACATGTAGTACTTCATTAGATGCATCCCACGTTTGATACATTGGGTTCTTGTTTTCATTCAACTTAAAATATTTCTTAAGCTGAGCACAGTGTCACATGCCTGTAGTCCCCGCTACTCAGTAGGCTGAAGTGGGAGGGTCACTTGAGCCTAGGAGTTCAAGACCAGCCTGGACAACCTGAGAAGATGCCATTTCTTTAACAACAACAACAACAAAAAGTATATCTACTTACACATATATTTTTCTCTCTAATTGCCCTTGTGACTTCCTCTTTAACCTATGGATTATTTAGAGATGTATTGTTTACCTTCCAAAATATGTGTTGATTTTCTACATATCTTTCGGTTATGGATTTTTTTTTTTTTTTTTTTTTTTTTTTTTTGCTTAATTCCATTATGGTCAGAGAATATACTCTGTATGATTTCAAATCTTTTAAATCTCTTTAAATTTTTTATAGCCAAGAATATGATATACCTTTATGAATGTTCCATGTGTATTTAAACAGTATATATATTCTTCTATTGTTGGGTGAAGCATTCTATAAATGTCAATTCATTTAAGTTGGTTGATAGTGTTGTTCATGTCTTTTATATCTTTACTAATTTTATATCTCTTTGTTCTCTCAATTATTGAGAGAGTATTGAGTTCTCCAGCTATGATTGTGGATTTATATATTTCTGCTTCTATTTCTATCAATTTTGCTTCATGTAATTTGAAACTCTATTATTTAGAGTTTATCAGGCATATATACATTTGGAATTGCTATGACTCCTTAGTTATTGAATTCCCTTTTCAGTTTGTAATGTGCATAGGTAGGTTTTGAGTTCCATCAAGGCCTCCTCACTCACAGAGATAATAAGCAATGCCAGATCCTGACTTTCACATTTTGGCTTCTATCAACAGATTGACTGTCTTTCCCAGGGAAATTTAAAAACTGATTCAAACTGACCATTTATGTTTTTACTCAACCCTGGAGCAATATTGTGACAAGGTATTAGGTTGGTGCAAAAGTAACTGTGGTTTTTGCCAATAGTAAAGCCTATAAGAACACAGCATCTACCCTATAAATGGCACCGTTTGAATGAAGGAAGGAGCAATTCACAGGGGAGGGACACTGGGAAGATAGTACATAGTTTTCCACCATACTCTCTGTTAAATTATAACATGCTGAAATAATTACAGTTATCATGTTAGTCATGTTTATCCTAAAAACAATCTAGCAAAATATTCAACATAGAAAGTTTGGCTGATTGCTTACAGCCAACTTCTCTCTTTGCCCAATCCTGTTTCTTCTTTCTCTTCTCCAATAGATGTTAACCCTAAGAGTATTTTATTCTGTGTAATGTATACTTCCTGCACATTAATTTCCATCTCAGAGTCTGCTTCCCAGTAACCTGACTTGCAATTCAATCCCTTTCAAGAACCTAATAAAAGATATGGCTAGAAAAAATTACCATATAAACATTCAATTTTATATAAATTTAGGACATCCACCACACCCTTTTTCTCACGATGGATCATAAGAGGACAGTTTAGCTATCTCATTTTGTAAATAAAGAAAGTAATTCCCAGAGATACTTGTAATTTGCCTAACATCACACAATGACTCAATAGAACAACTAAGACTACATTCTATTCTCTAGTCACATACATTTTTCACCATCTTGAGAAGTTTGGGGCATTTGACTATTTCTAAATTTTTAATTATTCAAATTAACCTAATAATTGTGGAAAATATATCATGTTCCAGATATCATGCTTAATGTCCATCCTCGTTATTTCACTAAATTTCAGAGGAAAATTTTGAAGCTGACACAATACCATTTTGTAAATGGCAAAACTGAGGCTTACAGGTGTAACTTTTCGAGATAGTATAAGAGCCAAGATTTGGATTCAGTAGTCTTTTTATAGAACTGGTTCTCCTAACAGAATACCGTACACACACGGAAATGTTTTGGGGTATAATACATTTTATTGATTTTGCCATATATCACAGATCTATACAACAGAATCTGAAAACTTGAACTCATTTCAAATGATTGGTTCATTAGTTCAACAAACAACACTTATCAAGTGCTTACTATGTACCAGGAGCTTCAACAATGACCAAAAAAGGCATGGTCTCTGACTGTAAGAAATTTATAGTGGCTGGGCATGGTGGCTCACGCCTGTAAAATCAGCACTTTGGGAGGCTAAGGCGGGCAGATCACGAGGTCAGGAGATGTAGACCATCCTGGCTAACACGGTGAAACCCCATCTCAACTAAAAAATACAAAAATTAGCCAGGCGTGGTGGCGGGCATCTGTAGTCCCAGCTACTCAGGAGACTGAGGCAGGAGAATGGCGTGAACCAGGGAGGTGAAGCTTGCAGTGAGCCGAGATCGCACCACTGCACTCCAGCCTGGGCGATAGAGTGAGACTCTGCCTCAAAAAAATAAATAAATTTATAGTCTAGCAGGGATACAGACATTAAATTATTATAAGTGTAATTTAGTTTAATTCATGCCAAGTTTCATTTTTGTATCACATTATGATAAAGTATACAGTGTTTTAAAGACATTTAATAGGGCGACCTAAAATAGAATCAGGAGGTTAGAGAAGACTTTCCTTAGGGAACAGCATTCAGGCTGAGAATTAAAGATGAATTCAGTGGATTGAGATAGGATAATACATTCAGTAGACAAAATAGGAATAACAGAGATAGGTCTATTTTTTAATGAAGAATAACCACATACCTGGGTTCTTAGTAGTTTTGACGACTCTTGCCTCCATCTGTTCTGCTTTGAGTATGTTTTATCTTGTTTGTACTATGTTTTTACCGTGTTTGCTCTCTCTTCTTCAGTTCTGTAATTATTCTCTTTGATGAATAAAAATGAAGTATTATTAGTAGTTCTCATTTTCTTTCTGGTATAAGCAACCATCTCTGTGGAATAATTTGAGGAAAACACTGAAAGCAGTCTATATAGTACTTCACCATCTAACTCTTCCTTCAGTGCCCTGCCCACCTCAACACACGCAGCTATAAAATACCTCTCACTCAGCCTCTTCATTCATTTAAGTACTTATTACTTTCCATGGTCCTTATTTGGAAAGGCAAATCCTTCTAGGTGTCATTACAAATAAAGCCCCAAAATCAGGCTGAATTATTTAATCACGTTTTCTGTTTTCCTTAGGACCCAGAAGAACAGGTGTCAGCAACCTGCCCACACATTTGAAACGCTGTGAATCCCTGACATGCTCAAGTCTCAGAACCCAGTTGCTATGATCTGCACATTTGTGTCCCCCTGAAATTCATAAGTTAAAACCTAACTCCTAAGTTGATGATATTAGGAGGTGAGGCCATTGGGAGGTGATTAGGATATGATGGCAGAGCCCTCAATGAATGGGATTAGTGCCCTTATAAAAGAGTGCTAGCTAGTTCCTTCCACAATTTGAGGACATGTAGAAGGTGCCATCCATGAACCAGCATGGGGACCCTCACCTGAGTCAGCAGATGTCCTGATCTGAACTTCTCAGCCTCAGAACTGTGAGGAATAAATTTCTGTTATTTATAAGCCACCCAGTATATGGTATTTTGTTATAGCTGCCAGAGCAGACTGAGACGCCCATTTTCCCCCTGTGTGGCTTCTATCTTTGGTACTTTGCAGTGTCACTCAGAAAGTTGCATAACAGTGTTCAAACTATTGATAGAGGCATTCTCTGCTCTCCTGGAAGACAGTCAGGCATTCCCACAGTCAGCCAAGTGACCTTCAGATCTGAGAAGGACAGCCACTCTTGGAGTCCCTTAACCCCCCATGCTCACCCCCTAGGCCCACCTAATAAGGGCCATTTGCATGATCCTGTGGTCTAAGTTTAATACATGACCTGAGAAACTAGGAAAAGAAAAGACATTGACAAGAATTAGGGAGAAAAACAATCCTGCTGGGATCTTATGATTTCCATAATCTTCATTTTCTTCAGCTGCAAGATAAGATAATTGGACAACATGGCCAAAAAGATCTCTTCCAGCTAGGGTGACCAATTTGTTCCAGTTTGCCTAAGATAGTCACAATTTTAAAATTGAAAGTGTCACATCCTGGAGAACTTCTCAGTCCCTAGCAACCCAGGATAGTTGGCCATCCAATTTTCCTCTCCAGTCCATGACAAAGTCCTAACTCATCATTTGATTGATATACACATATTTAGATTCATTGTTTGGTTTTAAAAATAATAAGTTTCTACTTCATCATTCTTAATTTCAGCAGAAATGTAAATAATTCTGTCTTATCTCTCACATGGGCTTTAGATTTTATATGTTGCACAATGTTGGTTAATTCAGGCAAATGAATGCTAAAAGGTAGAAAGTTGACATTTCTTTACTTTGTGAATGTTTTGCCTATGCCCCACTGTGTGTTTTGAGCCAGTGTGTGGCATGGCAGCTGTGTTGTGGCCTCAGAGGACAGTGACATGATGTCATCAGAGGTCTCCTGGAGAGCTGCCCTCACAGCATCATGTACGTGACAGAGAAAAACACTGCACAAGATCTAAAACCAAGGGTCACAGTATCTGTAAACACTACACAAATTATCACTTGTTATTTGCTATTCATATTAATGTAATTATTTCTGTGATTGTTCCAAATTATTTCATTTTACAGTTTCTGTTTAGAAAGAAAGCAATGACTTCATCTTTACTACTATTCTGAAATCAGCCATAGTGACTACAATCCCTTGTTTTCTTCACAAAAGGAAGATATCAGATGACCTTTGCTCTGACCTTTGACTTGCTATTTACAAAACCTAATTACAGGGTGGGCCAACTTCCCTTTATCATTCAGAGACATTTGGTAAAGCTCTACTCCTCAATTTTTTTTTAAATCGCTTAGAGGGCAATTTAGGGCTGTATACAGTATGATTAAATCTAGAAAGAAATAATTAATTTGGAATTTTGGCCATCAACATTGATTTTCTCAAAACCAATCAAGTATAACATGGAAGCTGTATAAGTCAGCAATTAAAATCAGTGTTTCACTAACAAAATGAAATCAGTTATCTGCTGGTCTGGTGGTTAGAGGTCATAGACATAGAGATACACAGTCTGAGACCTTCAGCATTAAACCTCTCTCAGTTTTCACCACCACTCCCTCTACTACTGCGTCAGCAAGAAAAGGACTGCAGCAACTGTGTAGTACTTAAACTGTAAAGGTTACTTGGCTAATAAAGAGATGAATGGCCCCAAGATAGAGCACAGTCATGCATCCCTGTAGTGCATGTAACTTATTTACCTTTCACATAATTGTTATGCTTATAAATGGAAGTTTAAAAAGTATAAAAATTTAGAAGAGAAAAAAAGCATTAGGTAGTCAAAACAAGGACGCAACCACTCAGCATTGCACTTTCTCCCCAAGCTTCCCCTGGCAATCTTTTTCTCAGGCTAAGAGTAAAGGTCTGATTCCTTTTGTTCATTTCAGCCACCGCCCTTTAGCAATGTGAGTCTGAGCAAGACTGCCACGCCCAATCAAGGGACAAAGGCAGAAATAAGGGAAACTCCGGGCACAGAGACAGCCTGACTTCATTTATACCTGTGCAATATGTTGGGCTCAGTGACATGAAGGTGGAAATCAGTTGCTATCTCTATAAACAAACAATTAAAACAGGGGGCTTAAAATTTATATCTATGTTCTGAAACGCTGTCTGGTAAAAGTATTCTTTTCCTAGAAAGAAAGAGATGTGGCCAAAGTGGTCTCTGATTTTCAGAAAAAGGGTGAATGCTGCCCCCTTTTGACTGAGCGCAATATATGCTGTGTATCCATAAACCTGAAACATAATGCAATGCACAGTGAGAATAAAGATGCTATTTCTGTAATGAGAAATCTGATTAAACATTGGAAAATGGGAAGTATAAAGGGGTTCAAAGTTTATCTAGTAAAAGTCTCAAGGGGCCTTTTCTAGCTTCCTGGAAGATTGGTCATCCTTCATCCAGGCTTCTATATCATTTTAGTTGTGTCTCTTTTGTAGATTCTCAATTTTGTCTGGAATGATCACATAAGTTTACTGCACTTTTTCTCCCACTAACGAGACTCCTTGAAAGACTGAGCTACATCTTTTTATTTTGCCTGTGTAACTGTCACAGTACCTACGAAGACTTGTGCATAGTGGGTTCTCATAAATAAATGTTTATTAAATACAAATATCTAGATGAGGTCATCATAGTCTGTAGTTGTGAATAGTTATCTCTTTAAAAAGCTAATGAGTCTATCTGGGGTTTAAAGTTGACATTCACACAAATGGTGCCATACTTTAACCCAATAACTGCAAACTTTTATGCACACATCCCTGGCTTATTTATAAATTATATGCATCTATTACTGAACTTTTATGTAAGTTAAAACATAAAAATTAAACAAGAAGAAAAAAACTTAGTCACACTATGTGAAGACATAACATTGAGTGAAAGCAACTAGGCACAAAAGAGAACATACTGTATGATTCCATTGACATAACACTCAAAAACAAGCAAAACTAATGCATAGGCATACCTCAGAAATATTGTGGGCTTAATTCCAAACCACCATAATAAATAAAATTTAAAAGATGAATATTGCAATAAAGCAATCACATGAATTTTTTTGTTTCCCAGTGCATATAAAAGTTCATATTTACACTGCCGGGCATGGTGGCTCACTCCTATATTCCCAGAACTTTGGAAGGCCAAGGTGAGCAGATTGCTTGAGCCCAGGAATTCAAGACCAGATTGAGCAATATAACAAAACCCCGTCTCTACAAAAAATACAAAAATTAGCTGGGCATGGTGGTGTGCACCTGTGGTCCTCGCTACTCAGGAGGCTAAGGTAGGAGGATGGCATGAGCCTAGGAGGCAAAGGTTGCTGTGAGCCAAGATCATGCCACCACACTCCAGGGCTGGGTAGCAGAGTGAGACCCCATCTCAAAAAAAACAGTTTAGTTTACAATATGCTACAGCCTATTAAGTGTACAATGGAATTACATCTAAAAAACAATCTACATACCTTAACCAAAAAATGCCAGTGATCATCTGAGTTGTAGTCTTTTTGCTGGTGGGGGATCTTGTCCTGATGTTAATGACTGCTGACTGATCAGGGTGGTGGTTGTTGAGGGTTGGGGTGGCTGTGGTAATTTCTTAAAATAAGACAACAGTGGTGGGAGTATAAATTAGTTCAAACATTGTGGAAGACAGTGTGGTGATTCCTCAAGGATCTAGAAATAGAAACACCATTTGACCCAGTGATGCCATTACTGGGTATATACCCAAAAGATTATAAATCATGCTACTATAAAGACACATGCACAGGTATGTTTATTGCAGCACTATTCACAATAGCAAAGACTTGGAACCAACCCAAATGTCCATCAATGATAGAATGATTAAGAAAATGTGGCACATACACAACATAGAATACTATGCAGCTATAAAAAAGGATGAATTCATGTCCTTTGCAGGGACATGGATGAAGCTGGAAACATCATTCTCAGCAAACCATCACATGGACAGAAAACCAAGCACCCCATGTTCTCACTCATAGGTGGGAATTGGACAATGAGAACACATGGACACAGGGCGAGGAACATCACACACTGGGGCCTCTCATGGGGTGGGGGCCTGGGGGAAGGGCAGCATTAGGAGAAATACCTAATGTAAATGACAAGTTGATGGGTGCAGCAAACCAACATGGCACATGTATACCTGTGTAACAAACCTGCATGTTGTGCACATGTACCCTAAAACTTAAAGTGTAATACAAAAAAAAAAAAAAAAGACAACAATGACATTTGCCACACTGATTAACTCTTCCTTTCACAAAAGATTTCTCTACAGCATGAGATAAGGTTTCATAGCATTTGACCCACAGTAGAACTTCTTTGAAAAATTGGAGTTAATCCTTTAAAACCCTACCACTTGTTGATTGATTAAGTAGATGTAATATTCTAAGTCTTCTATTGTCATTTCAACAGTGTTCACAGCATCATCACCAGGAGTAGATTTTATCTCAGGAAACCACTTTCTCTATTCATCCATAAGAAGCAATTGCTCATACATTCAAGTTTGATCATGAGATTACAGCAAATCTGGCTGAAATATCTTCAGGTTCTACTTTTAATTCTATTTTTTCTTGCTGTTTCTGCCACATCTGCAGCTACTTCCTCCACTGAAGTCTTGAACTCCTCAAAATCATCCATGAGGACAGGAATCAACTTCTTCCAAACTCCTGTTAATGTTGATATTTTGACCTCTTCCCACGAATCATGAAGGTTCTTAATGACATCTAGAATGGTAAATCCTTTCCAGAAGGTTTTCAGTGTAGTTCACCCATATTCATCAATAGAATCACTATCTGTGGTAGTGATATCCTTAAAACTGTGTTTCTTAGGTAATTAAGACTTGAAAGTCAAAATCGCTATTTTACCCATGGGCTGCAGAAAGCATGCTGTTTTAGCCAGCATTAAAAGAACATTAATCTCCTTCTACATCTCCATCAGGGCTCTTGGGTCTGAGTTAGGTGCCTTGTCAGTGAACAGTAATATTTTAAAAGAATTTCTTTTTCCTGAACAGTAGGCTTCAATGGTATGCTTAAGATACTCAGTAAACCATGGTATAAACAGATGTGCCATCATCCAGGCTTTGTTGTTCCATTTGTAGAGCACAGACATAGTAGATCTGGCATAATTATTAAGGGTCTTAGGATTTTCAGAACAATAAATGAACAGTGACTTCAACTTAAAGTCATCAGTTGCATTAGCCTCTAACCAGAGAGTCAGCCTGTTCTTTGAAGCTTTGAAGTCAGGCATTAATTTCTCCTCTCTAGTTATGAAATCCTAGATGGCTCATCCACTATAAGTCTGTTTCATCTACACTGAAAATCTGTTGTTTAGTGTAGCCACCATCATCAATTATCTTAGCTAGATATTCTGGATAACATGCTGTAGGTTCTTTATCAGCTTTTACATTATGGGGACAGCTTCTTTCCTTAAACTTCATGAACCAACTCCTACTAGTTTCAAACTTTTTTTCTGCAGCTTCTTCACCTCTCTCAACCTTCAGAGAATTGAATCCAGGGCCTTGCTCTAGATTATGCTTTGGCTTACAGGAATGTTATGGCTGGTTTGATCTTTGATACAGACCACTCAAACTTTCTCCATATCAGCAATAAGGCTGTTTCACTCCTTTCTTTCTTTTTTTTTAATCATTTGTATGTTCACTGGTGTAGCACTTTTAATTCCTTCAAATAATTTTCTTTGCATGCACATCTTTGTTGACTGTTTGGCTCAAGAGGCCTACCGTTGGGTCTGTCTCAACTTTCAACATGACTCCCTCATTAAGTCTAATCATCTCTAGCATTTGATTTAAAATCAGAGTTGTACAACTCTTCCTTCCTTTTTTTAATTTTTTTGGTTGGACACTTAGAGGCCACTGTAGACACTGTAGGGTTATTACTGATTTAATTTCAACATTGTTGTGTATCAGGGAATGGGAAGGTTCGAAGAGAGGGAGAGAGACAAGAATGACTTGTTGGTGGAGCAGTCAGAACACACACAATATTTATTAATTAACTTGACGTCTGATATGGGCATGGTTTGTGGTGCCTCAAAACAATTACAATAGTGTTAGTTTGGTGCAAAAGTAATTGGGGTCTTTGCCATTAAAAGTAATGGTGAAACCATTACTACTTTTGCTCCAACCTAGTAACATCAAAGATCACTGATCACAGATCACCACAATAGATATAATAATGGAAAAGTCTGAAATATTGCCAGAATTACCAAAGTGTGACATAGAGACACAAAGTGAGCACAGCACATGTTGTTAGATAAATGGTTCCAATAGACTTGCTCTATGTAGGGTTACCACAAACCTTCAATTGGTAAAAAACACATTATCTGTGATGTGTGATAAAGTGAAGTGTAATAAAACAAGGTATGCCTGTGTAGAGTTAGGAGTCAGGACAGTGATTAACTTTGAGAATATTGATTAGAAAGAACAAGCATGACTTCTATAATGCTACTAAGGTTTTATTTCTTGATATTGATGTTGGCTGCACAGGTATGTTCAGTTTGTGAAAACTTATTAAGCTATACACTTATGTGCACTTGTCTGTATACATTATACTTCTTTAAAAATGTGGGCCAGGCGCGGTGGCTCACACCTGTAATCCTAGCACTTAGGGAAGCTGAGGCCTCAGGCGATCACCTGAGGTCAGGAATCCGAGACCAATCTGAGACCAATCTGGCCAACATCGTGAAACCCCACCTCTACTAAAAATAGAAAAATTAGCCAGGCATGGTGATATGAGCCCGTAGTCCCAGCTACTCGAGAGGCTGAGGCACGAGAATTGCTTGAACCCAGGAGGTTGAGGTTGCAGTGAGCCGAGTGGCACCACTGCCCTCCAACCTGGGTGACAGAACAAGGCTCTGTTTCCAAAAAAAAAAAAATTACACAATTTTTTTTTTCAGTGTAGGGGACAAAGAACAGGCAACCTAGAAGACTGAACTGCATATTTCCTGGGGTGCAAGCTTCCCATTTTAGATACCTCTGCTTTAATTAACAAAGCTAACCAAACTCAGCTTCTGGTCAGACAGGAAGACACCTTCAATACGTGAAAATGTTCTAGCAGGAATGCCTTACATCAGTTCCCAGTTGCTATAGCAACTACAGGGCACCTATTCTTCTTGAAAAGAAGTATGTTCCTCTTTCTGCCCCTCTCAGGTCCCTAATACATTAATGCTTACTTTGGAAAGTGATTTCATGCATGTGAACCTAACTTTTGGGATAAAAGAGAGCACTTTCACAATGAGGAACTTAATGTTTGCGTCCCTCAGCCTCAGATTTCTTATCTGTAGAATGGCCTTGTAAAGTCTTGTGAGGAAGATTTGCCACATTAAAATTTGATAAAGACAGGGTCTGACAACTGTTGATCTTTAAGAAATTTCAATTCTTAGAGAAAATGTCCTGCTCTCAGAGTCAGAAGATCCACATTTTAGCCCAGATTCAGCCAGTAACTATGGTGAAAACTTAAGAATGTCACTAAATATTTTTGCGTCTTCATTACCGCAACTGTAAAATGACCAGGTGGCTTTCAAGTTACAAAGGTATGCACTTAGATGTAAATAAAGACAAAAAGAACAATACAAAACTCTGCCAGCTGGTGAGTAAAGGTTCAATTTATCCCAGCTGCATGATTAGAATTTTATGACTTGCTGGACACTTGCTTCCTTGGCTTTTCACTTTATTACAACAATTTCCTGTAATAGTATAATTTCCTGTTTTGTTCCTTGCCTTCCTTTTACCTTGCTTTACCACATTGTGTTGTGGGACCATGAAGTTTTTTTTTTAAAAAAAGGACTCGAAGGAGACCCTAAGTCCTTTGTGGCCTGTTAGCTCTGCTAACAGGACATATCCTCTGACACACTGAATGAAAATTATGGGAGTAAGAGCAAACAAAAATGGGTTGGCCTGTGTTGAAAGGTGCAGCATGGAGAGAATATTTTAGAAAAAAGGACGTCAGTTATTACATTTGCAGAAGCAAAGTAGAACAATACAAACCAATTGCTATTAAAAAATGAAGTGGAGATGATGCTATTTAAGAAAAATTTGGAATAGTTTAAGCAGAAAAAGGCTAGTCAGAACAGCAGGAGATTAGACCTTAAATATAAATCTCCCTTTAGAGAATACTTAAGACTTCAAAGTGAGGAGGAACACTGTTAGAGATAGATGGGCACAACTCCAAAAAAATATATTGATGCCTATACTTAAATATTTAGTAATAATGCATATACGAAAAGACTTACATAAAAGGTATTGGAAGATATATAAAGATTCTATGCACTTTTCAAGACTCTGGGATGATTGAATAGAACTAAAGAAACAAAAGACTATGAAATTGTTGATATGCAGCCTTTCATACTTATCTCATTAATATTATTGAGACAAGAGCTGAGATTAGACTATGTTATAGACAGAGTGATGGATGAATATAATTGCAAAGAAGAAATATGAGACAGAGAAGAAAATGGGAAATTAGAGTTAGCTTTCAAAGACAATAAAAGTAACAAAGAGAAGCAGCCCAAGATAAGTGTCCTTGTGGAGAATAGGTAACAAAAACGCAGTTATCTTCATCTGGGGAAGGCCGAAAGGTCAATGCAAATGTTAGAACTGTCCACAGAAAAAATCAGGGGTGGGATGAGCTGGCCTAATTCACAGTCTTAGAGTTGTTGTTTTAAGCTTATTTTGGATAATCCACCATATGAATACTACCCAATTCAGGTGCAGAAGTTGCTTTAACAAATGATAAAGATTATTGTCAGAGAAATTAACTTTGTCATGTAAAGCAAGGATTTTGGGGCTGGTGAGAAAAGCTTATGAACTCTTAAAGCTGTATACTCCACCAAAGTACACATGTGAGACACTGGCACGGGGTTTCTGAATGTCCTGAATGCAATAGAACTATTAGATGAAATAGTTCCCAGATCCACGCTTCTCAAACTGTATTGGAAATATGAATCAGCTTGGGGTTTTTTCTTAAATGCAGATTCTGATTTACTATGTCTAAGAGCCCGAGATTCTGCATTTGTAAGAAGCTCTTAGGTGACACCCATACCCAGGTAATGCCTATATCTGGATGATAACACACTTTTTGTATCAAAGTAAACATGCACATTTTAAAAGGGAAAAGAAACATAAACAGCATGAAACATATACCAAATCATCATTAATTTTAGTTAGAGATTGAATTGTTCATTTAATTAAAAAAAATAACTAAATATAATTCCAGACCTCCAGAATTTCACCATCTACTTGAAGACACATTACATTGTAGCTGTCCACATGACTGAGCACTACAATAGACGTATGATTATGGTGCTCTGGAGCACAGAGACGGGGTGAGCCAGCAATATAGGGGAAGAAAAAAGAAATAGCACAGAGGCCAGGGAAATAGTTTAGTATTGCTTAAGTGCAGAATTTATTTAGAAGAGGCAAGAAGATGAGGTTGGAGAGGTAGATAGAGGCCACTAAAGTTCTGGTTCTCTATCCTAGAGGCATTTGAACATTATCTTATCAGCAATGTTAAGCCATTGAAGTGAACAAAGATGACATAATTGGATTTGTGCGTATAAACAGCCATTCTTACCTATGGGGTGTAGGGTACGAGCTATGAGTGTGGTTGGGCCCAGAGATGAGTAAAGTATTTTACTAGTCCTATCAAAAAATAAGAAGGTTTGAAGTAAATGAGTGGCCATCAAAATAGAGAGAGAGGTGAGACTAAGGAATATGTGTTTAAGCCAGCTGCTAGAGTACAAACCAAGGGTCCAAATGAAGTACTCCACAAAGAAACCTCCAAATAAAGAAAGGAGATTGTTTCCATGCTTATTCTCCAGAAATCAAGTTAACAGAAGTTCATATATTTTAACTTAAGTCTATAATATAATGATCTGTTTCGAGCAAGAGGGTGATAATAACAGAAAAATACATAAAATGAACTAGAATTTTAACATAAAAGAGCTAGAAATATCACATGCTATCTTGGCATTTGAAATGAAGGGATGGAAAGAAGCCTCCATTTTTTATTCTGCAGTCTAAACCAAAAAAAGCTTTGTCCTAAATATGCAAAGTAGGTGAAAGCCTACTTAAGCACTAACTATGGCACTTGGAGAAATAGTGAAAGCCTGAATTAACCATCAAACAATGAACAATTTGGAGATGGATTTAGAAAAAAGTATTACTACATAACAGATGTTGCCCCAGGCTCCATTGATCTGAAAAGATATTTTTTAAAAAACTTAAGGTCATGGCAGCAAACAAAAACTATTTTCTGTATCAGGCCCTTATTAATATCATCCCATGGAAGAGGCTCTTACCATTTGTGGATATGGGCCATGCAGCTTCATGTCCTGGCCTCTCCTGTTACTGGCTGCTTACCTCTCTGTTAATACTATCTCACTCGGTATTAACTTGCAGTTACATTCATCCCTCCACTGGCATCCCAGTTACTCTCCCAGAAGTCAACCCTTCTTCCAATCGCTTTTAGACATTGCTGTTCTCCCTGCCATTCCTTTGAGATCCCAGAACAGACCTACTAGCCTCCACTAGGTAAAAGGTGGGCGGATTCCCTGCCTTCTAGCACATGTGGGCCTTTGCATACTCTTCTGACACAGGACTTTGCTCCCGTTTGCATAGTCTTCATTTGCTTCCCATCCTGACTCCCACAGAAGATTTGCCTCTACTTTTATCTATGTTTTCCTACCCTCTATTACCAGATTCCGTTCCGACTCCTACCTTGGAACCTTACCTGCATAGCAAAATCCCATTCAAAACTCTTCTTATTAGAACTGATAGTGCTACTTTCGATTGAGAAAAGACTCAGTACTCAACTGAAATTATTTAAATGTATTGGAAAAGATAAATGCTATATATAAGAAATGAGTAATGTCAGGCTAAGTTTGCTGAGTATCGTACTTCAAATGCAAGCTGTATAAGCCATACGGCTACTAGAAGAAGCCCTAGTCCTAAGCACCTTACTCATTAAGAAGGAGGAACTACTTTATCAAAAGGCAATGATGATGGGACATGGTGGCTCACTCCTGTAATCCCAGCACAATGGGAGGCCAACGCAAAATGATTGCTTGGTCCCAGGAGTTTGAGACCAACCTGGACAACATAGTGAGACCTTGTCTCTACAAAAAATAAAAAATTAGCAGGGCATGATGGTGCATGCATGCCTGTAGTCCCAGCTACTTGGGATGTTGAGGGTGGGAAGAGTGCTTGAAACCAGGAGGTGGAGACAGCAGTGAGGCATGATTGCACCACTGCTCTATGGTCTGGGTGACAGAATGAGACCCTGTCTCATTAAAAAAAAAAAAAAGTAAATGACGTCTTAACTGAAAAGTACGAAGTACATCTTTTCTTTCTGCCTTGGCTTTTGTGATACTAGGCTCTTACAGTTTTATTTCTGTGTGTTAGTTTTCTATTGCTGCCATAACAAATTATCACAAATTTAGAAGGCTAAACACCCAGTTAGTATCTCACCATGAGTGGGTCAGAAGTCTAGGAATAGAATAGCTCAGCTGGATCCTCTGCTAAGGGCCTCACAAGGCAGGAATCAGGGCATCAGCTTAGCTCTTAATTGGGGTTCTGGGGAAGATTCTGCTTCCAAACCCATTACAGTGTTGATAGAATTCAGTTCCTTGTGATTGTAGGAACTCATTTTCCTGTTTCTTTGACATATGATTCCCTTAGTCTCTAAGTCAAGGAGGACAGTTCTAATCTTTCTTAGGCTTCAAATATCTGACTTCTCTTTTACCATCAGGCAGAAAATGAGCTCTGCTTTCCAGAGCTTATATGAGTAGATTAGGTCCACCTAGACAATCTCGAGAAGCTCCCTATTTTAAAATCAGCTGATTAGCAACCTAAATTACATCTTCAAAGACCTTTTGACATACTCATAGGAGTAACCCCAGGAATGAAGACCATGAAGGCCAACATTTTGCCTAACAGATTCTATATCACTGCAAGTCTTCCTTGGACTCCATTGTTAGCCCATCTCTCTCTGTGCTAAGGTTTTCAACCCTGACTGCTTATTATGATTATCTGGAGAGTAATTAAAAAAATGGATGCCCAGTCCTCGAGATCAACTAAAGCAGAATCTTTTGGGTGGGGCTGCCTCAGTGGTTTTCAAAAACTCTCCAGGTGATCCTAATGGTAGCCTAAACTGAGAACCATTGATCATCACTGTTTTCCTGAATCAGCTTATCAATTGATGGACATGATTTTAATCATCATCTCTGTAATAATAATTCTCCAGTCTGCATCTCTATCTCTGACCTCTCTTGCTATATTCCAGACTCAAATTTCCAAAATGCCTACTGATGAGGAAATCAGTCCTTCCATGGTCATTAGATAGATCTTCGTGTCATATGTTCTAAAAATTTAAATCACAGCTAAAAAAATCTTTAATATTTTACTCTCCTAGGAAACTACTGCAACTCCTTTATATAAACAAAATATTTATTATTTATATGTGACCACTTTTGAATGTTTGCTAAAAGTCTTTTCAAAAAGACTTTTGAACTTTGTTCACCCATAGCAAAATCCTTTTCCCCTTCCTTGTTGAGTTGTCACTTGTTTTCCTATTTCCCACCTAAATATGAGTCACTAGGCCTTTCCTGCCTCTGGCCACAAAGCAATTCTCAGAGAAGTTTTAGGATATACTTTGTATATTAAAAAAAAATGTAAGTGTGATGTTCTAAGGGACTAGGATATGCTAGTCCCCAGGTATGGCTATGAATACCCCATTCCTTCTTTGCTATAATGCCAGCCTTATGAACAATAATAATTTCATTTTAATCCTGAATATGTGTTTTCCACCATAACAACCTAGAACAATTCAATATAGATGTCCTGTAATGGCTTCAAATTCGACATATCCGAAACAAATTCACCAACTAATGATGGATTGCTCAATTGTCAATGCAGCCTTAATGACTAAAAGTTTTCGCCAGAGTGTAACCTTGCACAGAGCCCTCAGCTGAGCCAAATGTTATTTGGAAAAACATATATATACACATATATATATACACACACACATATATACACATATAATATACGTGTGTGTATATATATGTGTTTGTGTGTATATACATATGAACTACAAATATGTATATTTGGAAAGTACTTACTCTGTAGCCAAAAATAATGAGTTTCCTAGAAGGAAGCCAAGAAAAGGCAAGATAGAATATGGCGCATTGGTCTATGTAGTTCTTTAGTCTACAATTCAATAAAATCATCCCATTTAAAATTAATCTGCTTTTTATTTTTGGCACCACCTGTGGTAGAAAGATAATGTCTATATGATTCCTCATGCACATATCAGACTTTCATTTTTAGCTTTTGATTATGCTTAAAACATAAACTTCTTACCACAACCACAAGGCTCTGCAAAGATAGGGTCCCTGCCTACCTCTGCAACTGTATTTAGAGCCATTATCACCCTAACACTCTGTCCTAACTATATGAACCTTCAGTTCCCCAAACATGCTAACTTCTCTCTCCACCTCAGAGCTTTCACCTAGGCTGCTCTTTCTGCCTGTATTCCTTATGCTGCTTTCTCTTTGTCCTGTTAACATAGTATCCCTCAGGTCCTTGCTTAAATAACTATTTTTCTTCAAAGAAGTTTTCATTGGCTCCCTCTACTCATAAAATCAAGTTAAGAGTATCACATTGCTTTTCAAATAGACTCTATTGTCTTGACCCTTATAGCACTAGTCACAGTTTTAATTATTATAATTATTATTTTATTGTGTGTTCTATGCACCACTAGATTATAATCAGTAAACTGTCAGGAACCATTTTGTTTTCCTCTGTGTATAGTGCCTTACACAATTTCTAGTATTAGGTACTCTACTTGTTGACTGAATAAATACATGAATGGAAGAACACACTTCTTAAAACATTTTTTGACTATCGAAGGTCATGTAGCTTGATAGCGTATCATTCTTTTTGTGCTCATGTCTACTTTCTGATAATGCAGGGAGAAAATCTTAGTCATAGTACAGTGTACCTTTTGACCTAAATACCATAAAATGTTATTATCCAATCTATATAAATACAATATTCTAGGGATAGATACTCTTCTGGTCAGTAACCAGATTACATATTTCCATCTTTTCTGTTTTGTAACTAACACTTCTGTAAAGTGTTGGTCATAGTCACCTGATCAGAACTGTGGGAACTCTTGTGGAAAAAAATCTATTATATACTAATCTATGATTCCTTTTCCTCATCTCCCACTTGTTCTTATTCCAAAGAGTACACATAACCTTCAAATCTGCTCTTAATTCTTTCAAGAGCAGTGATAGATACTTCCTGATGACAGTGATTTCTTGAAATCCAGTATTAAAATATCATTTCCTCTATGAAGAACATTGTACTCGTTCTATCAAAATTGGAGAAGCGCATTCCCTAGAACCAAACAACTCCCCTGAGGAATACTGTAATGTCTTAACCAATTATTTTCATTGGTGTTATTAAACTTACCTGTTGCTGATGTCCTAATGCATGTCTCATAAGAATTCTGGAATTGCCTATGTGGGAATTCAATCTGCAGTCTGTTTCTACAAAAAATTAAAATTAAAAATTAAAAATGGCCTAGCCTTATCCTTATCCTTGCCCTCTCTATCAGTTCATGTTTGCTAATGTTGACAGTAAATTAGTCAGGCTGGGTTCACTGCAAGAGGATTCCATTCCTACCATCTCCAAGAGAGAAAAGTCTTAAATAGAGGACATAAAGAATTTACTAGATTCAAAGTTTTTTATTAATCCTAAACTGGATATTAATAGTAATCATCCGTCTATGAATACCAGAGTTTTTAACTCCAAGAGACAAAAAATGGTTTTATTTCAACTACAGAATTTATAGCCCTTCCATAAATCAGCATTACTATTCTACACATTTGAGAATGGAGATCCAACTCTATTGTGACTGTCCTAGTTGTAGGAAACCAACAGCAAATATCGTGGACTCATGAGTCCTCAACAGAGCCATATGTAACTTTTACTTCCATCAATGTTCTGCCTTCTTCCCAGGACACAGGATTGTGTAACAAGTTAAACCCCATGACACAGTGGAATTCACAACTATCCTCATTATTTCCTGCTCTCGGACCTCCAGGAATGTGTCCCAACACGTGTGGACCCTGTACTCGGACATGTTATGCTGTCAATAGTAGAAAAGGAATGGAAGAGTCAGCCAGAACCAGCAAAATTGGGGCTAAGGAAATTAACTTGGCAGTCGGTCTGGTCTTCAAAGAGGAGTATAAATAGTCCAGACTTATGCTGATATTCAGGGGATTCTACCTAAGAAAGCAGAGCACTATAGGAAGAGTCTCTGGATAGTAGCTAAACTTCTTACTGGGCACACTTTTGTCTGCAATTAAGTTAGTCCAGTTTGAAAGTGGCCCAAAAGAAAGTTCAGTCCCCAGAGAAAGCAGATTTACAGAAAAAAAGAAAGAGGATTAGAGTATTACGTCAATGATGAGGAGGTTAAATCAAGGGTATGGTCAGAGCAGGAAGTTAGATTGCACACCAGACAGGAAGCAGAAACCATGCACGTGGACTAGTTACATACGTTGAATATTGCTGGGCAGATTGCCCCTTACTGCAGAAGCAGGTGGCAAAGGGCTTTGCCCAGGACACTAAAATCCAGCGTGGAGGCCACAGACCATTTCCAGACTCTATTCACTTACAAATTTGAACAATTAAAGTACTGACAAGTTTGGTTTCCACTGGTTCAGGGAGTTGCAGAATTTAACCTATAGGAGAAAGGTTGTTGGTGCTGGTGTTTGGATAAGATTGGGAAAAAGCAAGAACTAAGTAACATATATCTGTAAGAAAATGAGGGCTAAAGAACTAGCAGACACTTGAATGGCTTTAGAATAGGAATAATCATAGACACTGTTCCATAGGAAGTGGAATACCTTCTTTCTGTGGCACAGGTGTGTTGAGTGATCTTTTAAATCTCTACTTATTGTTTATTCCTTTGTCCTTGTGAGCACAGTCATATCATTATTTTTAGTCATAAGATTTCCAAGCCACAATTATCTTATACGAAGCTTTTGTGAATATTCTGTGCCATTTTCTTTCTGGGAGAGCAGGCTTAAGAATGAATAGCAATCAATTTATTTGGTTAATCGATATATTGCAAGATATCTACTTTATTTTCTTCCTAAAGCTACAGAAACTATCCATAGCAACTCTCTACAGTAACAGCAACATATCACCTGCTTTGCTGCCTACCTTAGCATCTCTCTACTACTCCCAGCTAGGGTCATTTGAAGGCCATTTACATGCTATATTCTTCTGGTTGGGAAAAATGAGAAGCTTAGATGACGGCCATTTTACCCAATCTACCTTACTGCTAGCCTTGCTCTAAGTTTATTGGAACAAGCCTTGAACTTCAAAATTAAAGGTAATATCACATATGGGTGATCTGTGATATAAATGGTTAGTAGTATAAACAGTTAGTAGTAAAAACCTAGGTCTCGTCTCCTGTGACCAATCCCCACTTCCTGCCAGAGTCCCAGTGACTGGGTCTGTCTATTTACTGTTGCCTAATTGATTGCACATTCTTCATTCAATCATTTAAGAACTATTAATCGACCTCTATTTTGTGACAGGCATTATTCTAGGTAGGAGGAATACAACAGTAAGTAACAGACAAAAATCTCTGCCCTTAGGACTTTCATTCCAGTTGAAGAGGGAGGCCAGCATAGCTGGAGCAGGGAGTGCCAGGGGGAGAGCAGCATAAGATGGTATATTTCTTTACAAGAAGTAAAGAGGTTTAGTAAAGCAATGATTACATAAGCTCTGCAAACCATGGTAGGGAGTTTGGATTGTATTTTCAGTGGGGTAAGAAGCTACTCAACAGCTTTGAGCATAAAAGTAATATGATCTTGTTTACATTTTAAAAGAATTTCTTAGGCTGCCATGTGGAAAAGCTAGAGTGGGAGCGAAAAGCAGAACTAGAAGGCTTTTGTAGTTGTGTAAGGTAGACATGAATATAGTTTAGACTAGGACAAGCAGTTGAGATGGCAAGTGGTTGATTTTTGCTAGATGTTTACAGCAGAACTGATAGAACTTGCTAATGGATTGAACTTAGGGAGGGGAAAGTAGAAATCAAGCATGATTCTTAGGTTTTTACTTGAGCAACTGTGTAAAAAGAGTGTCATTTGCTATGGAAACATCAACTTTGGAAGGTTCAATTTTGGATTTGGGATATGTTAAGTCTGAGATGACTATTAGATATTCAAACAGAAGTATCAAATTGGAAGTTGGATAGAGCCAGGAAGATGAGGAAGAAGATCATGCTGGAGAAAGGCATTTGTGAGTCACCAGTGGATTTGTGTAAGCTTTTAAGGAAATACATTTATGTGCTATGTTCTGAGGAAAGAAGAATTTATTCCCTTGTGATGCAACTATAGTATATTTCTTTGCCATGTAAGTCCCAAAACATACCCTGTATAGGTTATATTATGCTGACTGCAAGCAACAGAAACCATGTCTGAATAACTCAGGTAAAAAAAAAAAAAAAGGAAAAAAGAAAAATAACATTTATTAAAAGTAATCTTTCAGTTCTCACACTGAATGAAATAAAAAGTTGAAAACCTCAACTCAGGAAAGGTAGCAACCAAGGCCTCACCAGAGACTTCAGTGGTAAGAGTTTGAGAAACTGACATTAATAACATTCAGTTCCAATGACTTCAAGTCTCCCCAAGTCATGATGATGCCCTAAAAAACCAGGTGAAGCATGGACTGTCCCTCATCTATTAAGCAAAGGAGTAGAAATAAATCCTTGCTGCTCAACATGTGGTCCTTGGGTGGACCAATAGCTTGTTTGGAATGTAGAATCTCAGATTGTACACTCTGGACCATCAATCAGAATTTTCATTTTAACAAGATCCCTAAGTGATTTATATGCACATTAAAGTTTGAGAAACATGGCCAGGTGCAGTGGCTCACACCTGTAATCCCAGTACTTTGGGAAACTGAAGCAAAAGGATCAATTGACCCCAGGAATTCAAAACCCCAGGAATTCACCAGCCTGGGCAACATGGCAAGACCCAGTCTCTATAAAACAATTGAAATATTAGCCAGGCTTGGTGGTTTATGCCTGTGGTCCCAGATAGGAGACTGAGGCAGGAGGATTGCTTAAGCCCAGGTGGTGGAGGCTGCCAACAAGCCAAGATTGTGCCACTGCACTCCAACCCAAGTGACAGAAAGGGCAAGACCCTGTCTCAAAAATAAACAAATATATTGAAAAAAAAGCTTGAGATATTCATAACTAAATGATTTTCCAGCCAAAAAAAACACTCTGATTATCTGAATTGAGCAGATATTTTCATGCCTCAATAAATCAACTACAAATACGGAAGGCTGTTTGGATTTCTTCCCATAAACTTTATTTAAATCAGAATTATAAGCAGTTTTTAAATCAAATGATCACAAAATGTTAAATTGTTTAGTGTATACTTTGGTTATAACAATATACTATGGCAACATATAGATTTCTTGCACCTCTGATGACCTGTTTTTCAAGAAAGTTCAGAGTTGTTTTTGCAGCATACCTACTCTGGTAACTGACAGATTTATTGTAATTCATTTAGTCACTTAAGATTCATAGATTTGATAGTCTGATTATGTCAAATTGCTCTAAAGTAGTCTCTGATTTATACTACATAGCTGCTTTCATTGATCAGAATTCTACATTTGCAGCGCTCTCTTTTTCATATTCTTTTCCTCACTTTTATGGCCAGGTTCTTGGGAATTCACACTATCTACCCAATACTATAAAATTATAAGTATGAGAGAACATCTATAAATATTAATGCCATTGTTTGAGGAAAAGGAGTGCCAATTTTTATTTGATGGAAGTAAACACTGGCAGCTCATTAAAATTTTGGCTCAGAATTGTGGTCCAGAAAACCAATCGGTCTTGAAATGGAATGTAGACCCGCCTATGAACTCATAATCCCCCTACAAAATTTCCATGATTTCTTAAATAAGCTTGTCTAAAGAATCCTCCTAGAAATGTATCCAGTAGATGTGCTTTAAGGGAAATCTGTCAAATTCTTAAAGTAGATTAGCTATTATAATTACCCATTAACATCATTTCGTGAAACGTAGCCCTTAAACCTCTTCTATTAGAATCACCTTGGAAGCTTATTAAAATATAGATTCTATGCCCATCCCAGCCTACCAAATTCGAGCCTCAGGGGGTGAGGTCCAGGAATCTGCATTTAAAAATAGTTCTTTAGGTAAGTCTTATACACATTAAAGTTATAGAATCACTGTACTAAACATTACATTTTCAAGTTTAGTTTTCCACTGACATTAGCATCAATTTCCAACGACTGAGCAAAGCGTTCACCTTTATTGTTTCACGTTGTATTTACTCAGACTCTCTGAGCTTCATACGGGAATGACATTTTGACAAGTACATGGCTTAATTTTTTTTCTATTTTTCCAAAGGCTTTAAACAAATATTGTTTCTTGACAACTCATTAAGACAATATGTACCAAGGCATAACATTTCCAGAACACCTAAGAAAATTGCCTTGGTCAGGATGGGGAATCAATTTTTACAGAGCATCACAGATCCCTCACATGTGGGGGAGGGGGGAATAGAAAAGGAAAACCATGAAAAGTGATCAATTTAATTTAATATTTCAAAATAAAAAATACATCTGCTTTAAAATTTAAGAACAGAAAACTTTCCAAAATTGATGCAACTGTATTATTTTTCATAATACTTGCTTATTAACTCCATAACAGAGAGAAGGTGGAAGTTCTTTCATTATCTTACACCCCATATAAAACAATATGGATATCTCTATAGCGGCTCTAGTGTACTTACCACATAGTACATGTAGAAAATACATATTATTTGAATGAATAAATGGCATATACAATATGTGCATTGTACACACCTTTTGTAATCTGATTTTTTTCCTTTATCAATAGACCACAGAACTTTTCTATAACAATAGATTATAATATTCTATTATATAGATGTACCATCATTCATTTAACCTATCCTCTGTTGGTGGACATTTACTTTCAATTTTATACTACAAAGGTAATTCTGAAATAAACAGTTGTACAATTATCTGGTTATTTGGGGGAAAATTCCTAAAGAAGAATTGCTGAGTCAAAGCTAATGTATATTTAAAGTTTTGATTCATGTTGTCCTCTTGAAATGTTGTTCAATGCCATTATAATGTATAATTCACTATTTTCCCACACATATATTTTTATCAATCTAATAGTCAACAAATGTAACTTTGTTATTTTACTCACCTGTATTTAACTTCTATTAAGATCATGTCTGTTTTTTAATATTTATGACCACACTTACAATTTTTCTATGAATTGCCTTTTATGATTTTAACTCATTTTTCTAATGAAATAAAACAGGAAACTTTATTTTCAAATTTTTTTCAGAACTGACTTATTTCTTATTTATTTTTTAATTAATAAGTAGAAATTGTATATGTTTATGATGTACAACACAGTGTTTTGATACATAAAACAGGAAACTTTAAATTTTAATTAGTAACTATAACACTACAGCAAAACTTCAATGTTATAACCACAAAATAAGGAAGACATACACAGAGAACTGAAATCAAATAAAAATTGAGAAAGACTATATATAATGAGACAGAGATAGTGAAAGATGGTGAGGGAGGCCAGAACAAAGTCACATAAGCAGAGGGATACATCAAAATGGACACAGAAATAGAGAACACAAAGCACATATACATCTACACAGGAAGAGAGAGAGACAGACACAAAGACACACAGGAATATTCACTGATAAAGGCATAGACAGAGATCAAAATAAACAGAGACACCCAAATAAAAATAGATTGAGCACAGTTGAAAAAGCACACATACAAGAAGAATACAGGAAATGACACATAATCAGATGTATATACACAGTTTTATAGAGTGAGAAAGTCACATTTTTAAAATACAGCACAAACACATAAAGAAAAATATACCAAAGAGAGAGATGCAAGAAAAGATGTGCAGAAAGACTTAGCAACATGGGATAAAAAACTCAGAGAGAAGACACCTTTCATAAATTAAAATTCTTAAAATATGGTTTTTAAACATACATGTACTAACGATTTTTAAATTATGTAGCATTGCCACCCCCAGAAGCAAAAGTTAAGGTAATATTTCTTGCTCTTCCTCTGCAGATCAGATAAGCCAAAATCAAGACCCATATATAATCACAGACCTAAATTTATCTCTTTATTCTGGAAAAAATACTAAAATTTGAGCCCTACTAATAAAACGCTCACTGCTCCCCCGCACTATGCCCCCCGTCCCCGGCCAAAAAAAGTACAAAGTTTGATTTGGCTAGTCAACATACATGCACCAACAATTTATCTATTGTCTTTTTTTTATTTAGACATAGTCGTGGAGTATGAAAAATAACTTTAAATAAGGTGTAAGCCCTATATAGAGAACCACAGGTCTCACTAAAGCTACATCTATCACCAAATACTAATGCCAAAATGATACCAACAACTGTTAATTTCTGAATTACCACTGAGAAGGAGAAAAAGGAAAAAGTGACACAACAGCTAAATTAACTTACATTCCCATCAATAGTGTATATGTGTTTCCTTTTCTCTTCTGTTTCATCAGCATGTGTTGTTTCTTGACTTTTTAACAATAGCCATTCCAACTGGTATGAGATGGTTGGAAAGCAGTCTGGAGATTTTTCAAAGAATTTAAAACAGAGCTATCTTAGACCCAACAATCCTATTACTAGGTATATACACAAAAGAAAGTAAATCATTCTACCAAAAAGACACATGCACTCATCTGTTCATTGATGTGCTATTCCCAATAGCAGAGACAAGGAATCAACCTGAGTGCCCATCAATGGTAGATTGGATAAAGAAAATATGATGTATATACATCAAAAAGTACCATGCAGCCATAAAAAAAGTATGAAATCGTGTCTTCTGTAGCAACATGGATAGAGCTGGAGGCCATATCCTAAGCAAATAAACGCAGGAATAGAAAACCAAATACCACATGTTCTCACTTATAAGTCGGACATAATATGGGAACAATAGAAGCTGTGTGCTACTAGAGGGTGGGCAAGGAGGTTAAAAAACTACCTAAAGTCGGACATAATATGGGAACAATAGAAGCTGTGTGCTACTAGAGGGTGGGCAAGGAGGTTAAAAAACTACCTATCAGGCACTATGCTCACTACCAAGGTGACAGGATATGTACTCCAAACCTCAGCATCACACAATATTACCATATACCAAATCTGCACATATATCCCCTGTATCTAACATAAAAGCTGAAAATTTTTTGAAAAAGTGAATACTAAAAAAAAGAAGCAAAATAGCAACTGAAAATCAAGCATCTGACAGGATTACAGTAAAGTTCATCTAATTTGTTTCAGTTCAAGTCTCTGAGAAGAAAGTTCAAAAACCTCTGGTTGTTATAACCACCTTATTACTGAGTTTATTAACAGTGTGGAAATTCTATCAAACACTCATCGATCAACTATTATGAATGGCCAAAAACAAGCAAACAAAAAGAGGTAACTAGAAAATCATCAATTCAGCCTTACCATACAAGATGCCGCCAAAGTATTGCAAGGATGCGTAAATATTTTGAAATATGTTTAAATAATGTGTCCTGACTGCCAGTAAAATTTTTTTTTCCAAGAAAATGTTATTAAAAAATGTTTGGGCTATCCATGAATGTTTTCACAAGCATTCCTACCAGGCAACTACTGAAACCTCAGAAAAAACCCTGGCCGACAGAAGAACTCTTAAGAAAGAAGCACTGGATAGAAGGTGATCTAAGGAAATGTAGACAGGAATATTTGAGCTATTAAGATGGGCCAGAAGTAAATGCATGTTTCATGAAAGTATTTGAAACAAATAATTCTGGCCAAAAAAAACCAAACACATTTAGACAGTGAGGACACACCCAACAAAAATGTTTGTTTGTTGATGCTAACATTTTATTTTGTGTGTACTTGCCAGAGCAGGAATTGACCAAAATAAGATAAATACAAACATCTCACAGAAGTAAAAATTATAGTAAATTTTTAAGTGTAAAAAAGATGAGAAAATTTGCTTCCTGAACATAGAGCAAAAATCAGATATTTATTACTTATTTAAAGTAATAACAACTTTACTAGCATAAGACCAGAAGCACAAAAAGTACTTAAATATCAATTATATTATACATTACTATAGATTTTACATTCATAAAATGCTATATCATTCCTTCAGTTAACTCATATAACACTTCTCTGAGACAAGCTGGTAAGAAATATTATTATCCCCATTTTACAGATGAAATTATATTTGCTGGATAAGCCTGCTCTTAGTCTCTTACATCATGTTTGCCTCTTGGCATTATAAAATATACTTTCAAAACATGATTTTTGTTATTTTAGAAAAAAAGCTTTATGGCATACAATATTGACAAGTATTAAGAAAATAACTTTTAGGAAAATATGAAAGCTTATTTATTAATGCATTTCTTTAATTACAATTGTTAGAATACCTGCCGTCCACACTTTATTTCTTTTGAAATGGAGTCTCGTTCTGTCACCAGGCTGGAGTGCAGTGGCATGATCTCAGCTCACTGCAACCTCCGCCTCCCAGGTTCAATTCTTCTGCCTCAGCCTCTGAGTAGCTGGGACTACAGGCCTGTGCCACTACGCCCAGCTACTTTTCGTATTTTTAGTAGAGGTGGGTTTCACCATGTTGGCCAGGATGATTTAGATCTCTTGACCTGTGATCCGCCGCCTCGGCCTCCTGAAGTGGTCGGATTACAGGCATGAGCCACTGCTCCCGGCCCACACTTTATTTTCATCCTATATCATAATCATCATCATAAGCCCTAAAACACATAAAGCCCTATTTATTTTTCCAATTTTCTTTCTTAATTTCTTGATATAAGCTGGACTTAAATCATAAATGTCATATAAGGAAGTTCACACTTGAAAGAATTTTCTCTTATTTGGCTTGCCTAAGTTTCCTGATCTCCTTTCACATTTGCTTTTTCTTTTTTCCCTCCCACCCCTTAAATGCTGTCAGTTCATAGGTTCTGGCATCAGTTTGTCCTTCCACACTATTTTGCTAACTCCAGGCACTTACTTGCAGGGCTTCCACTGATCCCACTAAAAGGCCATGGTGGGTTGACAGCAGAAGGAGCATACCTTTATTTCTGGCCCCACTTGTCTCCCAGCTCCAGTCCTAAATTTCCAAGTGTATGATGGAGGTCTCCACCTGTTCCTCATTAGTACATCAAACTCAAAATATCTAGAAGAATATTCAGCAACTTTTCACCAATAAACCTAACTTTCTAATTTCCATGATGACAATATTCTTCTTCTAATCACCTCTTTTAAAAAATCTCCCCAACTCCTGTGTCTCTAGGTCCAATTGCTAAATCCTATTGATTTTTACCTACTCAATATCTATAACACTTGTATTAGTCCATTCTTGCACTGCTATAAAGCAATACCTGAGGCTGGGTAATTTGTAAATAAAAGAAGTTTAATTGGCTCACAGTTCCACAGGTTGTGCAGGAAGCATGATTCTGGCATCTGCTTGGCTTCTGGAGAGGCCTTAGGAAACTTACAATCATGGTGGAAGGCAAAAGAGAAGCAGACACGTTTTACGTGACCACAGCAGGAAGAAGAGAGACAGGTAGGAGGTGCCATACACTTTTAAACAACCATATCTTGTGAGAACTCATTCACTACACAGTACCAAGGGGGTATGAACCCCAAATATCTAAGACAGGTCTCAGTCAATTCAGAAAGTTTATTTTGCCAAATTTAAGGACACATGCCCATACAGCCTCACAAGGTCCTGGTCCTGACAACATGTGCCCAAGGGGGTTGGGGGCACAGCTTTGTTTTATACATTTTATGGAGACATGAGACATCAATCAATGCATGTAAGATGTACATTGGTTTAGTCCAGAAAGGCAGGACAACTTGAAGCGGGAAGGGTGCTTCCAGGTCGTAGGCAGATAAGAGAAAAACCAAATGGTCGCATTCTTCTGAGTTTCTGATTAGCCTTTCCAAAGGAAGCAGTCAGATATGCATTTATCTTAGTGAGAAGAAGGATGACTTTGGAAAGAATGGGAGGCAGGTTTGCCCTAAGCAGTTCGATCTTGACTTTTCCCTTTAGCTTAGTGATTTGGGGGTCCCAAGATTTATTTTCCTTTCACATTTTACCCCTTTTATTTTTAAAATCATTCTGAGAAATCATTTTAGAAGAAAATGAGTCTCTGGTCTCAGGTTTCATCTGATCTCTCATGGCTAGGATGGTTTATTTCTACAAGAGTAGGTCCTGCATTATTAGAAAAGCTCGTTTTTAGAAGGTTGTGATGTCTCATGTCCTATGAAGAGAAAATAGGGGGAGGAAGGGAGAAAAAACAACAACAAAAAAGAACAATCCTAGAAAATCAATGTAGGTCATATTACTCTGAAGTCCATATATCAGTAGGCAGTTGTGAAAGTGGCTTATGTATGTAAATAGGTTGCTGTTATTTTCTTCTGAAGTTTAAGTTGTCTACCTTTAGTTCACAGGACTTTAAGAAAAGCACAGCTTAGTTTCCAGTTATTTCAAATTAGGAAAAATAGGAGAAAAAAGAAAAATAAAGAAAAAAATTGAAAACAACATTTTGGAGACTTACCACCAGGAAAAATTTTAGAATTCAGTCCAACTGTAGAAAATAATAAAAATTGAAAAACGTTAGGCAAGTCTAAAATCTAATGACAGGTGCACTATACTTTTTGAAACATAATTTTTTTCTCTTCAGGTTCCTATTTTTACTAAAGCAAATCATGGTAGGACTGATTTACTTTTTTTTACACTTGGCCTATTTGTATAAAATACGGCAAGAATGATTATTTTTCACATAGGCTTTTTTAATGGAACTTTGTTTCATAGAAGGAATCTCAGATAAGACTTTTTTAAAGTCAAGCTCAGCCATGGCTTTGTACCATCAAATGCCTGTGAGCTGGGTAAATTCCTCTCCTCTTGAGATCCCAAGATAATTTGGGTCTCCTGGACCTATCAGAAAGTGACATTCTTTACTTACCACAGGTCAGGAACCCTACACAGGGACTGTGTAGACAAGGTATGAGACCATTGTTCCCAAGGGGCTTTTATTGGCTCTATTTAAGTCAAGTTTGATTCTATAAAGGAAGTCACACCATTCCAGTAAAATCACCAGTTTCTCCAATAGTGTCCTGTTGCAAAATAAAACATTCTTATTGCACTTATGCAAATAACCATATTGCCATAAGTTAAGAATATTCACAAATAGTTTCCACATTCTAGAGAAATCAGGTTGAGAGACAGAAATCCAAATTTGTCCACAGGAGCATACTTTACTCAATCGCGACAAGCTGTAAATAACTCAAAAACAAAGTTTTCTTGATTCTGGAAAAGAAAACAAAGAATAATCAATGTTTCAAGCTTTTTTTAAATGATTACTTCACTCTTCTGAAGTATTCGGTCTTTACATCTCTCTTTACGTCAGTCTGTGATTATATTTGGGTCTTGATTTTGGTTTATCTTGATTTGGAAAATAAATAAGGCTTCAGTCTTCTATTAGTTTAGTCCATGCAGTTAACTCCTGTTCTGCTTGACATTCATGAATATTCCATCTTTCCATGAGAGTCCTGAAAGTTTTCCTACATTCTAATGTCACAGTCTCCAAGAACCCTGCATTAAAGAACAACTTTTAGAGCTATAAAAGCTGATTATAAAACCACCTTCTAAAGAGGACCAAAACAAGAAAACAATTGTCCATGGATGACAAAAAGCTTTAGTGCACCCACAGTCAAAGACACAACTGACAAGGAAATTTATTACTTCCGTGGCACACAATAACTTAACATAACAATTGTAATTATTACTAATAACATACACTAAGTCGTATCAGAAATATGAGTTTCCCACAACTTTAAAACACATACCAATAACATATTTATATGAATACACTCTAAAGAAAGCCAAACACCATCATTTCATATTTGACAGTACTTCCTGTAGGATTTTTATATCAAATAAATCATATATGTCATTTTTGGATTTTAGGGAACCTAATATCTTAAAGGAATAATTAGGTCAGAAAAAGACATAATTTATAATTTGATTTTAGACAGTTTGTCAAATATCAAAGGTTTAAAATGCTTGATATCACAAAATAGGGTCGCAGGTCATTGTAAAATAAGTCATTAACTTAACCAAAGTGATAATTCAAAGATTACAAAAACAAGGTGAAAACTGTTATTCTTTGAGACAGGAGACTTAATTTTCCAAATAATAATCCCAAACAAAAACAGCATGAGTCCAATTAAATTTATTTTTCAAACTTTTATAAACAATCTATAAAATTTTAATCATCTTGACCATAAGATATAATTTCTATAAGCCTTTTATAACCTTTATAACCTTTATTAAGGAGTGGATTAATGCTTCAAGGAAACTTTGTTAATATGACATAGGGGCCCATATACTGGTCTTGCATCAGTGTGCCTTTGACGTTAATGGTTAATTTATAGAGAAACTGAACTTATTTTATGTTTCAAAATTAGCCCTTACAATATCACCCACCTCTTCCACAATAGTCCCTGATCCTTAGGAGTTTAATATCTTTAATTTCTGGCCTTGTGTCTCACAAACCAGATTTATTTTATTGGCATCTTCTACTGGGTCTGAAGATGACACTTTAACTACTGTCAGTGTTAAGATTTAGAAGGACTCGGTGTCCTTTTTAGACCCAGGAGTCAAAGCTCTGTAACTTAATGGCACAAGGACTTTAAAACCACATACAGAAAGTTACGCAGATGTAATAATCTTAATTTTAAGAAAAGTTTTTAATCTCAGTTTTTTCTAAGCAAACCAAACTTAGTAATAATGGCATAGGAATTATTTTGATAAAGTGTAAGATCTAATTATTAGGAAAGTTACTCAAGGGCAAAATAAAAGACCTTCTGCAGTGCAACTGCTGCTCCCTATGGAGAATATTATGTTGGAAGAAAACATTTCCTTTAGACTTCTAAGATAAAACTTTTTCTTTTTTCTTTCTTTCTTTCTTTCTTTCTTTCTTTCTTTCTTTCTTTCTTTCTTTCTCTCTCTCTCTCTCTCTCTTTCTTTCTTTTGCATCAAGTCCTGTAGTTAGAACTAGGAAGGAAAAAAGCACAGGAACTGGAAATAAGTTAAAATATAGAGTTTGATTTCAGGTCTCTTAAAAAGGAGAAACCTGAAAACAACAAGATGCAATAAATGTTAAAATTTGCATTAAAATTATAATGTCTTTTTTAATTTATTAAAATTAGAAGGCAATACTAGCAAGAAATGTCATGGATTTAGACAATCCTTTCATGTATAAGTGTGTTTTTAGCAATCAAAACTCAATCTCTAGAAGACCATTATAACTTTCCTCTAATTATAGACAGCTTAGTCCGCATAAAGTTTTTCTTTTTTAATAAATCCTCTTATTCGACCCACACTGACCATTCATGACATGTGGATATTCTGGTTTATCCTGAACATCCCTCATTTTTTAAAACAACCAGTTATTTTATTCTAGGACAAATTCTTACCATATAAGCTTCTTTAGCATATAAAGTTATTTTTCTTTAAAACTTTTTACCAAAAATACCTTTTTAATTATATTAATATAACTTTCTTTACACCTCTCTTATTTCCTGGTTTTTCTTTTCGTTGTTGTATACATAACCTTTAAAGGGGAAACTTTGGATTGGACAACAATTATTCACCCTTTTAAAAGGGGCACTTTTGGAAGAATGTTTGCCTACAATTTTTTAAGAAAATACCCAATTGATAAAATATCTATTTACTTAATTTAGACTCCTAAATTATGGTAAGTTTGTCTAAAATATTTATCCCATTACATTTACCTAATTATTTTAATAGTTTGCCTATAGATTATTTATGAAATCTACCCAATAGTCACCATTTAAAGTTATGAAACTATCACTGCAAAATTATAACTGGGACAATGAAAAGATCTGACACAACCTACTCCATCTGGCTTTTAACCCCCAAACTGTCCTTGTTCCTTTCTGGGCATTGGATGAACTAACTTTAGAATGCTTAGTTTATAGTTTAGTTTTGAAACCAAAGATGATAACAGTCCTTCACTAAACAGAGCCCCCTTCCTGCCTGGGACTTGACTGCCCTAAAGCTATAGATTAGAAGTTATCGGCTATTTCACTAAATAATTCAATGTTAAGCTATTTTCATTAAATCCAATATCAGCCTCTTATTTATCAAAAATTATCAAGCAGAGGCAGTTCAAGATGGCTGAATGGGAGAGCTCCAGTCTACAGCTCAGCATAGGCTACACAGAGATGGGTGATTTCTGCATTTCCAACTGAAGCACTGGGATCATCTCACTGGGGCTTGTTGGACAGTGAAGTGGGAACAGGGTGCAGCACATCGAGGAGCCAGGCCAAAGCAGAGTGAGGCATCACCTCACCTAGAGAACACAAAGTCAGGGAATTCCCTTTCCTAGCCAAGCCAAGAAGCTGTGACAGACCCAAGCACCTGGAGAGCTTACTAGGTCACTCCCACCCCACAATGCTTTTCCAGTGGTCTTAGCAAACTACATTTCAGGGAGATTATGTCCACACCCATGAGTCCTCCTCATTGCTAGCACAGCAGTCTGAGATCGAACTGCAAGTCCCAGCTGAGGCTTGAGTAGGTAAACAAAGCAGCTGGGATGCTCAGACTGAGAAGCCACTGCAGCTCAAGAGACCTGCCTGCCTCTATAGATTCCATCTCTGAGGGACAGGAATAGCCAAACAAAGTAGCAGAAACTTTTGCAGACTTAAATGTCCTATATGACAGCTTTGAAAGAGAGTAGGTGGCTCTCAGCATGGAGTTTGAGATCTGAGAATGGACAGACTGCATCCTCCAAGAGTGGGTCCCTGACCCCGAGTAGCCCTAACTAGGAGGCACCCTCAGTAGGGCAGACTGACACCCCTCACATGGCCGGGAGTACCCCTCACTGAGACAAAACTTCCAGAGGAGCGATCAGGCAGCAACATTTGCTGTTCAGCAATGTCAGCTGTTCCTGCAGCCTCTGCTGCTGATACCAGGCAAACAGGGTGTAGAATGGACTTCCAGGAAGCGTAGCAGACCTGCAGCTTAGGATCACAGAGTGTTAGAAGGAAAACTAACAAACAGAAAGGACATCACACCCAAAACCCCATCTATACATCACTATCATCAAAGACAAAGATAGGCAAACCACAAAGATGGGAAAAACAGAGCAGAGAAAAGCTGAAAATTCTAAAATCATAGTGTCTCTCCCCCCTCCCAAAGGAGCGCCCAGCTCCTCACCAGAGAAATGGAACAAAGCTAGGCCGGAGATTGGCTTTTGATGAGTTGAGAGAAGAAAGGCTTCAGACAATCAAACTTCTCCGGCCGAGAAAAGAGGAGGAAGTTTGAACCCGAAAATTACCAAAAGAAATAAACACCTTAGAAAAAGATTAGATGAATGACTAACTAGAATAACTAATTGTAGAGATGTCAGCAAATGCCCTGATGGAGCTACCAGGCATACCTGAGAACTATATGTGACAAATGCACAAGCTTCAGTAGCCAATTTGATCAGCTGGAAGAAAAGAGGTATAAGAGTGATTGAAAGTCACATGAATAAAATGAAGGGAGAAGAGTTTAGAGAAAAAGTGTAAAAAGAAACAAAATGAAGCCTCCAACAAATATGGAACTATGTGAAAGAGACAAATCTACATCACATTGTTGTACCTATGAAAGTGACAAGGAAGGGAATGGAACCAAGTTGGAAAACACACTCCTGCAGGATATTTATCAGGAGAACTTCCCCAACCTAGCAAAGGCAGGCCAGAAAAAGCATTCAAATTCAGGAAATACAGATAATGTCACCAAAGATACTCTCCTTGAGGAAAGAGCAACTCAAGACACATAATTGTCAGATTCACCAAAGAGTTGGAAATGAAGGAAAAATCTTAAGGGCAGCCAGAGAGAGAAAGAGTTGGGTTACCCACAAGGGAAGCCCATCAAGACTAACAACAGCTCTCTCAGCAGAAACTCTACAAGCCAGAAGAGTGGGGCCAACATTCCAACATTCTTAAAAGAAAAATTTTCAACCAGAATTTCATATCAGTCAAACAAAGCTTCATAAGTGAAAGTGAAATAAAATCCTTTACAGACAAGCAAATGCTTAGAGATTTTGTCACCATCAGGTTTTCCCTATAAGAGCTCCTGAAGGAAGCACTAAACATGGAAAGGAAAAACCAGTAGCAGCCACTGCAAAAACATGCCAAATTGTAAAGACCATTGATGCTAGGAAGAAACTGTATCAACTAACAAGCAAAATAACCAGCTAACATCATAATGACAGGATCAAATTCACACGTAACAATATTAACCTTAAATGTAAATGGGCCAAATGCTCCAATAAAAAGACACAGACTGGCAAATTGGATAAAGAGTCAAGACCCATCAGTGTATTGTATTCAGGAGACCCATCTCACATGCAGAGACACACATAGGCTCAAAATAAAGGAATGGAGGAAGACCTACTAAGCAAATGGAAAACAAAAAAAAGGCAAGGGTTGCAATCTTAGTGTCTGATAAAATAGACTTTAAACCAACAAAGATCAAAAGAGACAAAGAAGGCCATTACATAATGGTAAAGTGATCAATTCAACAAGAAGAACCAACTATCCTAAATATATATGCACCCAATCAGGAGCACCCAGATTCAAAAAGCAAGTCTTTAAAGACCTACAAAGAGACTTAGACTCACACACAATAATAATGGGAGACTTTAACACTCCACTGTCAACTTTAGAAAGATCAATGAGACAGAAAGTTAACAAGGATATCCAGGAATTGAACTTAGTTCTGCACCAAGCAGATCTACTAGATATCTACAGAACTCTCCACCCCAAATCAACAGAATATATACATTTTTCTCAGCACCACATCTCACTTCCTCCAAAATTGACCACATAGTTGAAAGTAAAGCACTCCTCAGCAAATGTACAAGAACAGAAATTATAACAAACTCTCTCAGACCATAGTGCAATCAAACTAGAACTCAGGATAAAGAAACTCACTCAAAACCACTCAACTACATGGAAACTGAACAACCTGCTCCTGAATGACTACTGGGTACAAAATGAAATGAAGGCAGAAATAAAGATGTTCTTTGAAACCAATGAGAACAAAGACACAACATACCAGAATCTCTGGGACACATTTAAAGCAGTGTGTAGAGGGAAATTTGTAGCACTGAATGCCCACAAGAGAAAGCTGGAAAGATCTGAAATTGACACTCTAACATCACAATTAAAAGAACTAGAGAAGCAAGAGCAATCGCATTCAAAAGCTAGCAGAAGGCAAGAAATAACTAAGATCAGAGCAGAACTGAAGGAGATAGAGACATAAAATGCCCTTCAAAAAATCAATGAATCCAGGAGCCAGTGTTTTGAAAAGATCAACAAAATTGATAGACTGCTAGCAAGACTAATACAGAAGAAAACAGAGAAGAATCATTAGACACAATAAAAAATGATAAAGGGGATATCACCACTGATCTCACAGAAATGCAAATTACCATCAGAGAATACTATAAACACCTCTACACAAATAAATTAGAAAATCTAGAAGAAATGGATAATTTCCTGGACATATACACCCTCCCAAGACTAAACCAGGAAGAAGTTGAATCCCTGAATAGACCAATAACAGGCTCTGAAACTGAGGCAATAATTAATACCCTACCAACTAAAAAAAGTCCAGGACCAGACAGATTCATAGCCGAATTCCACCAGAGGTACAAACAGGAGCTGGTACCATTCCTTCTGAAACTATTCCAATCAATAGAAAAAGAGGGAATCCTCCCTAACTCATTTTATGAGGCCAACATCATCCTGATACCAAAGCCTGGCAGAGACACAACAAAAAAAGAGGATTTCAGGGCAATATCCCTGATGAACATTGATGCAAAAATCCTCAATAAAATACTGGCAAACCAAATCCAGCAGCACATCGAAAAGCTTCTCCACCATGATCAAGTGGGCTTCATCCCTGAGATGCAAGGATGGTTCAACGTATGCAAATCAATAAACGTAATCCAGCACAGAAACAGAACCAAAACCAAAAACCACATGATTATCTCAATAGATGCAGAAAAGGCCTTTGACAAAATTCAACAGCTTTCATGCTGAAAACTCTCAATAAATTAGGTAGGGATGGGACATATATCAAAATAATAAGAGCTATTTATGACAAACCCACAGCCAATATCATACTGAATGGGCAAAAACTGGAAAAATTCCCTTTGAAAACTGGCACAAGACAGGGATGCCCTCTCTCACCACTCCTATTCAACATATTGTTGGAAGTTCTGGCCAGGGCAATCAGGCAGGAGAAAGAAATAAAGGGCATTCAATTAGGAAAAGAGGAAGTCAAACTGTCCCTGTTTGCAGATGACATGATTGTATATCTAGAAAACCCAATCGTCTCAGCCCAAAATCTCCTTAAGCTGATAAGCAACTTCAGGAAAATCTCAGGATACAAAATCAATGTGCAAAAGTCACAAGCATTCTTATACACCAATAACAGACAAACAGAAAGTGAAATCATCTGTGAACTTCCATTCACAATTGCTTCAAAGAGAATCAAATACCTAGGAATCCAACTTACAAGGGATGTGAAGAACCTCTTCAAGGAGAACTACAAACTGCTGCTCAACAAAATAAAAGAGGACACAAACAAATGGAAGAACATACCATGCTCATGGATCGGAAGAACCAATATCGTGAAAATGGCCATACTGCCCAAGGTAATTTATAGATTCAATGCCATCCCCATCAAGCTACCAATGACTTTCTTCACAGAATTGGAAAAAACTACCTTAAAGTTCATATGGAACCAAAAAAGAGCCCGCATTGCCAAGACAATCCTAAACCAACAGAACAAAGCTGGAGGCATCACACCACCCGACTTCAAACTATACTACAAGCCTACAGTAACCAAAACAGCATGGTACTAGTACCAAAACAGAGATATAGACCAGTGGGACAGAGCAGAGCCCTCAGAAATAATACCACACATCTACAACCATCTGATCTTTGACAAACCTGACAAAAACAAGAAATGGGGAAAGGATTCCCTATTTAAAAAATGGTGCTGGGAAAATTAGCTAGCCATAAGTAGAAAGCTGAAACTGGATCCTTTCCTTACATCTTATACAAAAATTAATTCAAGATAGATTAAAGACTTAAATGTTAGCCCTAAAACCATAAAATACCCTAGAAGAAAACCTAGGCAATACCATTCAGGACACAGGCATGGGCAAGGAGTTCATGTCTAAAACACCAAAAGCAATGGCAACAAAAGCCAAAATTGATAAATGAGATTTAATTAAACTAAAGAGCTTCTGCACAGCAAAAGAAACTACCATCAGAGTGAAAAGGCAACCTACAGAATGGGAGAAAATTTCTGCAATCTACTCATCTGGCAAACGGCTAATATCCAGAATCTACAAATAACTTAAACAAATTTACAAGAAAAAACAAACAACCCCATCAAAAAGTGGGCAAAGACACTTCTCAGAAGAAGACATTTATGCAGCCAACAGAAACATGAAAAAATGCTCATCATCACTGGCTGTCTGAGAAATGCAAATCAAAACCACAATGAGACACGATCTCACACCAGTTAGAATGGCAGTCATTAAAAAATCAGGAAACAGGGGGGCGGAGCAAGATGGCCAAATAGGAACAGCTCCAGTCTCCAACTCCCAGTGCGAGCGACACAGAAGACAGGTGATTTCTGCATTTTCAACTGAGGTACTGGGTTCATCTCACTAGGGAGTGCGGGACAATCGGTGCTGGTCAGCTGCTGCAGCCCGACCAGCGAGAACTGAAGCAAGGCAAGGCATCCCCTCACCTGGGAAGTGCAAGGGGGAAGGGAATCCCTTTTCCTAGCCAGGGGAACGGAGACACATAACACCTGGAAAATCGGGTAACTCGCACCCCAATACTGCACTCTACCAAGGATCTTAGTAAACGGGTACACCAGGAGATTGTATCCCACACCTGGCCAGGAGGGTCCCACGCCCACAGAGACTCCCTCATTGCTAGCAAAGCACTCTGCGATCTCGAGGCAAGGCAGCAGCGAGGCTGGGGGAGGGGCGCCCGCCATTGCTGAGGCTTAAGTAGATAAACAAAGTGGCTGGGAAGCCCGAACTGGGTGGAGCTCACAGCAGCTCAAGGAGTCCTGCCTGTCTCTGTAGACTCCACCTCTGGGGACAAGGCACAGCTAAACAACAACAACAACAACAACAAAAGCAGCTGAAACCTCTGCAGACGCAAACGACTCTGTCTGACAGCTTTGAAGAGAGCAGTGGACTCCCAACACGGAGGCTGAGATCTGAGAACGGACAGACTGCCTGCTCAAGTGGGTCCCTGACCCCTGAGTAGCCTAACTGGGAGACATCCCCCACTAGGGGCAGACCAACACCCCACACTTCACACGGTGGAGTACACCCCAGAGAGGAAGCTTCCAAAGCAAGAATCAGACAGGTACACTCGCTGTTCAGCAATATTCTATCTTCTGCAGCCTCTGCTGCTGATACCCAGGCAAACAGGGTCTGGAGTGGACTTCAAGCAATCTCCAACAGACCTACAGCTGAGGGTCCTGACTGCTAGAAGGAAAACTAACAAACAGGAAGGACACCCACACCAAAACCCCATGAGTATGTCACTATCATCAAAGACTAGAGGCAGATAAAACCACAAAGATGGGGAAAAAGCAGGGCAGAAAACCTGGAAATTCAAAAAATAAGAGCGCATCGCCCCCTGCAAAGAAACGCAGCTCATCGCCAGCAACGGATCAAAGCAGGATGGAGAATGACTTTGACGAGATGAGAGAAGAAGGTTCCAGTCCATCAAACTTCTCAGAGCTAAAGGAGGAATTATGTACCCAGTGCAAAGAAACTAAAAATCTTGAAGAAAGAGTGGAAGAATGGATTACCTAGAATAATTAATGCAGAGAAGGCCATAAACGAATTGACAGAGATGAAAACCATGGCACGAGAAATACGTGACAAATGCACAAGCTTCAGTAACCGACTTGATCAACTGGAAGAAAGAGTATCAGCGATTGAGGATCAAATGAAGGAAATGAAGCGAGAAGACAAACCTAAAGAAAAAAGAAGAAAAAGAAATGAACAAAGCCTGCAAGAAGTATGGGATTATGTAAAAAGACCAAATCTACGTCTGATTGGGGTGCCTGAAAGTGAGGGGGAAAATGGAACCAAGTTGGAAAACACTCTTCAGGATATCATCCAGGAGAACTTCCCCAACCTAGTAGGGCAGGCCAACATTCAAATTCAGGACCTACAGAGAACGCCACAAATATACTCCTCAAGAAGAGCAACTCCAAGACACATAATTGCCAGATTCACCAAAGTTGAAATGAAGGAAAAAATCTTAAGGGCAGCCAGAGAGAAAGGTCGGGTTACCCACAAAGGGAAGCCCATCAGACTAACAGCAGATCTCTCGGCAGAAACTCTACAAGCCAGAAGAGAGTCGGGGCCAACATTCAACATTCTTAAAGAAAAGAATTTTCAACCCAGAATTTCATATCCAGCCAAACTAAGTTTCATAAGTGAAGGAGAAATAAATTCCTTTACAGACAAGCAAATGCTTAGAGATTTTGTCACCACCAGGCCTGCCTTACAAGAGACCCTGAAGGAAGCATTAAACATGGAAAGGAACAACCGGTACCAGCCACTGCAAAAACATGCCAAAATGTAAAGACCATCGAGGCTAGGAAGAAACTGCATCAACTAACGAGCAAAATAACAAGATAATATCATAATGGCAGGATCAAGTTCACACATAACAATCTTAACCTTAAATGTAAATGGACTAAATGCTCCAATTAAAAGACACAGACTGGCAAACTGGATAAAGAGTCAAGACCCATCAGTTTGCTGTATTCAGGAGACCCATCTCACATGCAGAGACATACATAGACTGAAAATAAAGGGATAGAGGAAGATCTACCAAGCAAATGGAGAATAAAAAAAAGCAGGGGTTGCAATACTAGTCTCTGATAAAACAGACTTTAAACCATCAAAGACCAAAAGAGACAAAGAAGGCCATTACATAA